>NC_064630.1:733240222-733850222 GCF_023864275.1 Schistocerca cancellata | reverse complement strand
GTCCCGCTCTTTCCCCACGCGATTTCCATATCTTTTGGAGGACTGAATAAAGACATTCGGACAAAGAGGCGCATGCCTGCGTACAATCATGGTTACGCAAGTAACCGCAAACATCTGTCCATGAAGATCCTGACCGTTTTGTCTCACAGTGGGATAAATGTATTAAGAGTTATGGCGAAAACTTTTGAAATAATAAACAGTTTACTTACTTCTTACCATCTGTTTTGACTGACCTTTACATTATGTCCACCCGTAGATGACAGTCGGCTGTTCTCTACACATGGTGATCTTGAATCTATTTTCATGATTGGTGACAGCCATTTGCAGGCTAACGTGCTGGTTATAATGGGAACGGGGTAACAATTTCCACTGAGAAATCTCTGATACTTCATTTCAGCCGCAGAAAGATACGATGGATCACTTAACGCATTTTATTTCAATTCCTCTTTCCCGCTGGTGCCCAGAGAGAAAATTTTAGGGGCGATATCTGACAAGCGTTTAGCTTGGTCTGATCACATTTATCACACTACAAGAAAATCAAGAACTGCATTCCAGAATGAGATTTTCTCTCTGCAGCGGAGTGTGCGCTGATATGAAACTTCCTGGCAGATTAAAACTGTGTGCCCGACCGAGACTCGAACTCGGGACCTTTGCCTTTCGCGGGCAAGTGCTTTGCCATCTGAGCTACCGAAGCACGACTCACGCCCGGTACTCACAGTTTTACTTCTGCCAATATCTCGTCTCCTACCTTCCAAACTTTACAGAAGCTCTCCTGCGAAACTTGCAGAACTAGCACTCCTGAAAGAAATGATATTGCGGAGACATGGCTTAGCCAATCTGCCAGGAAGTTTCATATCAGCGCACACTCCGCTGCAGAGTGAAAATCTCATTCTGGAAACATCGCCCAGGCTGTGGCTAAGCCATGTCTCCGCAATATCCTTTCTTTCAGGAGTGCTAGTTCTGCAAGTTTCGCAGGAGAGCTTCTGTAAAGTTTGGAAGGTAGGAGACGAGATACTGGCAAAAGTAAAGCTGTGAGTACCGGGCGTGAGTCGTGCTTCGGTAGCTCATATGGTAGAGCACTTGCCCGCGAAAGGCAAAGATCCCGAGTTCGAGTCTCGGTCGGGCACACATTTTTAATCTGCCAGGAAGTTTCAAGAACTGCTTTAATGAAATGGTATCCGTAGGTGGAACTTGGTGGGATGCGGACGTTCACATTTTGATAATGTGCACTGACCATATGCGGGCACTGGCACGTTATACGTAGACGTTTCATACATCCCAATACTTCCCAACGTGTATTACAGAAACTAGACTCTGCACAATTTCGATATCTGCGGGTATGTCACGGGGCAATGCAGTTGTCTCCGGCTATCGCATTAGTTGTTACATTCTCACTGTGGAAGTGATAGCGATACCGGAGGCTTTCAAATTTTCCCACCATTTGTGCTTCCAGAACCTACATACAGTATCGCACACGAAGACTGTATTGCAATAAATTCAAAACCAGAAGCGGGACAGCAAATCATCCTACATTTTATGGAAACCATACGAGAATCACTACACAACAAAAGAAGCGGTATAGGAGTCTGTTTTCTGAGAGCTCCAACTCATTTAGATCTGGTTTACAATTACAAGGAGGACCAGACAGAGTAGGAGACCAATGTCTTTTGGCCTGTAATGAACATCCCGCTAATATCAATGTGTGGTGTCCGTTATTTTGGACATATTCGAAAGAACAGACACCACGCAGAATCCGCAGCTGATATATGTCATAAGCAAATTGAAGGTGGAGAGGGGAAGAAACGAAAGGAAAGGGGAGGGATCACTGCTGTCACTGCATAGGGACATCACACTGTATCGGCAGAGAAGAGTCCAAATGTGCACCGAACTGGGATTCGAACCTGGGATCTTCTGCTTACTAGGAGGCCTATCGAGTTATATGAATGTGCGGTGTCTGCTCTTTCTGAAAGACGAGAAACAAAGCCACAGACAGGCACTGTCATTGTCGCTGCAGAAATCCACACTGCATATGTAGGTAAGCTCCACGCACGTAGCAAAACCCTGGTTAAATAGTTCATATGGTTTATCAAAAGCTTAACGGAATTTCGTACGTTTTTCTGACCACAACTCGTGCTTCGAAAGTTATTAAGGATATATGCAGCTTTTACAAAGATTCTTGTATTCATAAATTCTTCCGCATGTGCGGCCCAAATAATAGATGGTGTTTTCATATCTTGACCCATCTTGTAGCTCTAGAATCGATGCACAGTCATAATATTGTTGTTAAAGACTGTGAGTAGGATCGAACTGATGCCCTTTGCAGGAAATGTATTCGCAATTGGGAATATGAACCATCATCGGCTGTATATTGGAATGACGACAATGAAAGTGTGTGCCGCACCGGGCTACACTGCATTATACCTCTTAATAACATAAGCACTGCTATTTCGCACGACGCCCTTTGATCCAGAACATTTCTGTGAACATTATTCCGGGATTAATTTCCTGTTTAATAGGATACACTGAGTAAGATTAACCTGGAGTTCGTATATTACTGAATTATTTCAACGAACCATGCACCTACGCCTTTATTTATACTGCGCAAGTCATCTTACGGCGTGTGACGAAGGGTGTTACTGCTTTCACTAAATATATCCCCTTCCCCAGCAGCTTCTCTATTCTACTCGCGAGAGGAAGTAATAGGTTGCGCGACTCTTCCCGGAATACATCTTCTCGGAATTTCAATACTGTAGTAAACCTTTCCGCGATGCACAGCGCATCTTTGTAGCGTGCCTGTGGACTTGGCCGATCATGCCTGTAATGCTTACGAGCCAGCTAAATGATCGTGTGATGAAACGCACAGCTTTTCGCTGGATCTTGACCATCTTTAAAAAAAAATTTAAAAAAGACTTTGGTAAGGACCCAGAAAGATGAGAATTGCTCGAGAATCGGCTGAACAAGTGTTTGGTAAGCCACTTATTTTGCGGATGAATTACATTTCCATAAAATTCTCATAGTGGGATTTGCTTTTCTTACAATTAGTTATATGTTTTCATTAGAATCTACGTCGCTCCGGACAGTCATTCATAGGTATTTCACGGGTTTTACTGTTTCCAATGATCCGTCACCCAGAGAGTAATAGTAGAGCAGTAGATTTCTTCGTCTGTTAATGCGCAGTACGATGCATTTAATTATATTCAGTGTAATCTGGCGGTACCTACACCAATCAACGACCCTCTGCAGGTCTCGCTACAGTCTGCAAAAGCCTTCTGGTGTTGCTACCTTCTTTCAGCAAGCTGCGCAATTTGCGAACAGGCTCGTGGAGCTTCCGACGTCGTCCACTAGATAATTTAAACAGGGTGGTCAACATAAAATGGGCCCGGAAAATATCCACTTCAAGACAGGCAAACCAATTTACATGATCCATAGCGGAGGGTAGAATTCGGATTGCCTAGCTTAAGGGGCATGAAATACGCGCTGAGAAACGACGCACCACGAAGGTGTTATGCAAATTTGTTACAGACATATTCATACAGACATCAGTGGAGAATGCAAACCTGTAAAGTTTGTCGGCCGACGGACGAATGTTCTACAGCGCAGTTACACCGTGCAGGTGGCAAGGATAGTAAACAGGGAACATGTCGCTACCAGGGCAGAAGGTCTTTGCAAATTTCATTCCGTGTTGGGCAGTAACTATGCCTCGCAGACAGACGCGGTAACAATACACGCAGATGTCAGCATTTGAGAGAGAACGTGTAGTTGGAGTAATCGGCGAATCGTTCGACATTTGAATAGGAGCGATGCCACTATTGGACCATGTTGACGGACTGAGTGAACCATGGTCTAACACAAGATCAATAAGGAAATGGTCGATCTAGAGAGACGACAGAACTAGAAGGCCGGATAATCGTCAGAGAGGCCCTCAGAGCACCAGAGTCATCATTATCAGCAATCCAACGCGCAACTGGTGCTTCAGTAACCACAAGGACCATTAATAGGTGCTTCACAAAAATGAGGCTGGGCTGACGGCGCCCCCTGCACCGACTACCACTGATCTCTGTGCACAAACAGAACGGAAAGTGAGAAAACTTGGATTTCATGTTCGAGCGGCTGCTTAGAAGCCACACATCACGCCGGTAAATGCAAAACGACGCCTCGCCTGGTGTAAGGAGCGTAAACATTGGACGATTGAACACTGGAAAATCGTTGTGTGTCGTGACGAATCACGGTACACAGTATGACGATCCGATGGCAGGGTATGGGTATGGCGAATGCCCGGTGAACGACATCTGCTAGCGTGTGTAGTGCCAACAGTAAAATTCGGAGGCGGTGGAGTTATGGTGTGGTCGTGTTTTTCATGAAGGAAGCTTGCCCCCTTTGTTGTTTTGCATGGCACTATCACAGCACTGGCCTACGTTGATGTTTTAAGGATTTTCTTGCTTCCCACTGTTGAAGAGCAATTCGGGGATGGCGATTGCATCTTTCAACACGATCGAGCACCTGCTCATAATGCACGGCCTGTGGCGGAGAGATTACACGACAATAACATCCCTGTAATGGACTGGCTACCACAAAGTCCTAACCTGACTCCTATAGGACACCTTTGGGATGTTTTGTAACGCTGACTTCGTGCCAGGCCTCACCGACCGACATCGATACCTCTCCTCAGTGCAGCACTCTGTGAAGAATGGGCCGCCATTCCCCAAGAAACCTTCCAGCACCTGATTGAACGTATGCCTGCTTGAGTGGAAGCTGTCACCAAGGCAAAGGGTGGGCCAACACCATATTGAATTCCAGCATTATCAATGGAGGGCGCCACGAACTTGTAAGTCATTTTCAGCCAGGTGTCCGGATACTTTTGATCACATAGTGCATGAACTACTAAAGCACTGTAATCGATAATGGCGTGAAAGCCGAACTCTAGATTGTACACAGGAAACATACAGAAATATATAGTCAAATGGAGGTGTAATACTCCAAAAAATGTATCAAGTGTGTTCGTGAAGTGAAGGAACGTGGTATTTACCTGGGCGTCGATGTCTACAGTTCTCTAGATCTCGTAGACCAGTGATTCCCAACCTCTCGTAGTCCATTACCCCTGAATTCCCCCCCTGCCGCCTGTTGCCCCCCCCCCCCCCCCTCCCGCACATTATCACCAACCGTGGCATCTAGTTAAACTGGAAAATGGAAGACTTTTCTTGGTACACTTCTATTTTTAAAATGATGAAAGATGAATGATATTTACAGAATGAAATTTCCATTCTGCAGCATAGTGTGCGCTGATGTGAAACTTCGTGGGAAATTAAAATTGTGTGTCGGACCGAGACTCGAACTCGGGGCCTTTGCCGTTGGCGAGCAAGTACTCTACCATCTGAGCTACCCAAGTACGACTTACGACCCGCCCTGTCCTAATTACGCCTGTACCTCGTCTCCTACAACTTCACAGAAGCTCTCCTGCAGACCTTGCGGAACTAGCACTCTTTTCTTCCAGGAGTGTTAGTTCTGAAACGTCTGCAGGAGAGCTTCTATGAAGTTTGGAAGGTAGGAGCCGATGTACTGGCGGAATTAGGACTGTGAGTGCGGGTCGTGAGTCGTGCTTGGGTAGCTCAGATGGTAGAGCACTTGCTCGCCAAAGGCAAAGGCCCCGAGCTCAAATCTCGGTACGACAAACAGTTGTAATCTGCCAGGAAGTTTCATGAATGATATTTAGTTTGTGTGTGTGAGAGGGGGGCGTGAGTGGGTGTTTGAATGAATGAGGAAGGAATTCGTGATGCATCGCACGTGCTACCCACAACTCCTTCTCTGATAAGAAAACTAACTACCACGTTTCATGAAGACACTTGTTACAGAACACACTTCCCCTGCATTGCACCTCTCCACTGCGGCACTTGCTTGATCTGCAAACTGCAATCCCGTTTAAAATCAAACAAGTTCTGTTGTGTGCACTATACTTACTGTTCGTAGACCACTTGATTGCTGCAGTTCTTACTTCTGAAGTGGTAGAAATTGGAAGATTTAGGCTGTTAATGCTTCGTGGCTGATCACACTAATAATAATAATTACAATGATAAATTCAGACTGTTGAAGCTTTCTATCTAACCGCTCTAATAATAACAAAAATAATAACACTATGTTCAGCACTGTAGTAGCCATTATGTATTTACTGCTGTGTCATTGTGTCAATTAATTCATTTATCTGTTTCGAAGCGAGTAATGAAGTAACTTCTGTACTGCTGCTGTTACTGTCTACAACTCGGAGAAGCCACTTTCTTAAGATATTCAGCATTTATTACGTATATGTCTTACATTTATCGTCAGCGATGTACGGGACAAAGCACAACGTATGTCTGTAATGGGTGGACTATGTAAGGAACCTGAAACCTCACCGCATTAATGCTGCTAACTGAGAAAAAGTAATTATTGCTAAGTTACATAATCAGTATCAGAGTCTTACAAAATCGTGATAATATAAGGTGTGCAACTTTGTTTCCGCAGTTAGCCGATAGGTGGAAAGTAGCGGTCGAAAGAAACAGATCGCAGATTTCAGGTAGTTAGCTTGGACCTCGATCAGCATAACCTCATTCAAACATTAGTATATTTGTGTCTGCATCATAAAGTTGTTCTTGATTGAAAATGTCAAAAAAAAAAAAAATGGCTCTGGGCACTATGCGACTTAACTACTGAGGTCGTCAGTCCCCTAGAACTTAGAGCTACTTAAACCTAACTAACCTAAGGACATCACGCACATCCATACCCGAGGCAGGATTCGAACCTGCGACCGTTGCGGTCTCGCGGTTCCAGACTGTAGCGCCTAGAACCGCACGGCCACTCCGGCCGGCTGAAAATGTCAGTTTACGAGCCTAATTCTCGTCATTTGCGGGAGGTGTTACTGTTTTGTTGCAATACGAACAAAGCAGGAGCTGAGTCTCATCGAATGCTCTCAAGTGCGTATGGTAAAGACGCTATTAGTGAAAGAACGTGTCGTGAGTGATTTCACGTTTCAAGAACGGTGATTTTAACGTCGTAGACCGGCATAGTGGTGGAAGAGAGAATGTTTTCGAAGATGCAGAATTGGAGACACTGCTGAGTGCAGACTCGCGTCAAACTCAAGAAGAATTGGCACGATTAGTGGGAGTGACGCAGCAAGCCCCCCACGTTGCAAAAGAGGTCAAAACGTACTTGGAAACGTTAAAATGGGACATTGCTCCCTGTGACTATCACCTGTTTAGACCTGATTAGACCTTCTGGTGACAAACCGACCCGAACTATTTGAAACAGTTAACGCAGAACAGGGAATCAGCGATCATAAAGCGGTTCAAATGGCTCTCAGCACTATGGGACTTAACATCTATGGTCATCAGTCCCCTAGAACTTAGAACTACTTAAACCTAACTAACCTAAGGACAGCACACAACATCCAGTCATCACGAGGCAGAGAAAATCCCTGACCCCGCTACCGCACGACCACGAGCTGCGGACAATAAAGCGGTTACTGCATCGATGATTTCAGCCGTAAATAGAAATATTAAAAAGGTAGGAAGATTTTTCTGTTCAGCAAAAGTGACAAAAAGCAGATTTCAGAGTACCTGACGACTCAACACACAAATTATGTCTCAAGTACAGATAGTGTTGAGGATCAGTGGAAAAAGTTCAAAGCCATCGTACAATATGCTTTAGATGAGTATGTGGCAAGCAAGATCATTAGGGAAGGAAAAGAGCCACCGTGGTACAACAACCGAGTTAGAAAACTGCTGCGGAAGCAAAGGGAACTTCACAGCAAACATAAACATAGCCAAAACCTTGCAGACAACCAAAAATTACGCGAAGCGAAATGTAGTGTGAGGAGGGCTATGCGAGAGGCGTTCAATGAATTCGAAAGTAAAGTTCTATGTACTGACTTGGCAGAAAATCCTAAGAAATTTTGGTCTTACATCAAAGCGGTAGGTGGATCAAAACAAAATGTCCAGACACTCTGTGACCAAAATGGTACTGAAACAGTGGATGACAGACTAAAGGCCGAAATACGAAATGTCTTTTTCCAAAGCTGTTTCACAGAGGAAGACTGCACTGTAGTTCCTTCTCTAGGTTGTCGCACAGATGACAAAATGATAGATGTCGAAATAGATGACAGAGGGATAGAAAAACAATTGAAATCGGTCAAAAGAGGAAAGGCCGCTGGACCTGATGGGATACCAGCTCGATTTTACACAGAGTACGCGGAGGAACTGCCCCCCCCCCCCCCCCTTCTTGCAGCGGTGTACCGTAGGTCTCTAGAAGAGCGTAGCGTTCCAAAAGATTGGAAAAGGGCATAGGTCATCCCTGTTTTCAAGAAGGGACGTCCAACAGATGTACAGAACTATAGACGTATATCTCTAACGTCGATCAGTTGTAGAATTTTGGAACACGTATTACGTTCGAGTATAATGACTTTTCTGGAGACTAGAAATCTACTCTGTAGGAATTAGCATGGGTTTCGAAAAAGACGATCGTGTGAAACCCAACTCGCGCTATTCGTCCACGAGACTCAGAGGGCCATAGACACGGGTTCACAGGTAGATGCCGTGTTTCTTGACATCCGCAAGGCGTTCGATACAGTTCCACACAGTCGTTTAAAGAACAAACTAAGAGCATGTGGATTATCAGACCAATTGTGTGATTGGATTGAAGAGTTCCTAGATAACAGAACGCAGCATGTCATTCTGAATGGAGAGAAGTCTTCCGAAGTAAGAGTGATTTCAGGTGTGCCGCAGGGGAGTGTCATAGGACCGTTGCTATTCACAATATACATAAATGACCTGGTGGATGACATCGGAAGTTCACTGAGGCTTTTTGCAGATGATACTGTGGTGTATCAAGAGGTTGTAACAATGGAAAATTGTACTGAAATGCAGGAGGATCTGCAGCGAATTGACGCATGGTGCAGGGAATGGCAATTGAATCTCAATATAGACTACTGTAATGTGCTGTGAATACATAGAATGAAAGATCCAATATCATTTAGCTACAATATAGTAGGTCAGCAACTGGAAGCAGTTAATTCCATAAATTATGTGGGAGTACGCATTAGGAGCGATTTAAAAAGGAATGATCATATAAAGTTGATCGTCGGTAAAGCAGCTGCCAGACAGATTCATTGGAAGAATCCTAAGGAAATGCAGTCCGAAAACAAAGGAAGTAGGTTACAGTACGCTTGTTCGCCCACTGCTTGAATACTGCTGAGCAGTGTGGCATACGTACCAGATAGGGTTGATAGACGAGATAGAGAAGATCCAACAGAGAACAGCGCGCTTATTTACAGGATCATTTAGTGACCGCGAAAGCATTACGGAGATGATAGATAAACTCCAGTGGAAGACTCTGCAGGAGAGACGCTCAGTAGCTCGGTACGGGCTTTTGTTGAAGTTTCGAGAAGATACCTTCACCGAGGAGTCAAGCAGTATATTGCTCCCTCCTAAGTATGTCTCGCGAAGAGACCATGACGATAAAATCAGAGAGATTAGAGCCCACACAGAGGCATACCGACAATCCTTCTTTCCACGAACAATACGAGACTGGAATAGAAGGGAGAACCGATAGCGGTACTCAAGGTACCCTCCGCCACACACCGTCAGGTGGTTTGCCGAGTATGGATGTAGATGTAGATGGCGCATGGCCTGTCTGACCAACATATCCGATCTCATGAAGAAGTCACAAATTGGATCGATTCGTGAATCGCTTCAGAAGATGAAAAATTTTTTGGACGCGGGATTCGCACACTGCCCGAAACATGTGAGGAAGTAGTGGCCAGCGATGGGAAATACTTTGATACATGTATAACCAGTTTGTTTCATTATAGCCTCAAATGTTGGGGAGAAAACGGCGGAAGCAAAGTTGTACACTTTGTAGTAATGGTCTTTTAAAGATAATTTAATTTCGTGACTGAAACAGAATCGAATCGTTTAGTTTTTACCCCTCAGAAAATTTAATTTCAGCCCTCAGGGGGTAATTAACCCCAGGTTGGGAACCAGTTTCGTAGACGAACACAGCGAGCTCAGGTTCGCTATACCTTTGTTTGCGAAACTTGGGCGGGGGAGAATGGTGGGGAGGGGGTTCTATCACAGGCTGCACACCCTACACACGCCAATGGATCCAGCTACGGCACGTTACTTGGTGTTTGAGAGGAGGGGCGATGGGAGGGGTGGCGGCAGAGACGCACCTCGTGGTGGCCGTTGAGAGCGGCGTCGTGCAGCGGCGTGTCCTCGTGCAGGCCGCGCGCGTTGACGCAGGCGCCCGCCGCCAGCAGCGCCGCCGCCACGTCGCGGTGCCCGTGGTTGGCCGCCTCGTGCAGCGGCGTCCACCCTGCGCACACCACCACACCACACCTCAGCCTCACCCTGCACCGGTCTCTCTCACCAGGGCAGCCAACAGAAAAACAACACGCTATCCACTTAGTACTCGATTAAATGAACACCAGCCATTGCATAAATTAAACTGGTCACGCGACATAAAAACACTGTCGTCCGATTAAAGTTACTCGCTAGTTGGCGTCTGTCACTTGCAGCTACAGTTTCTCCACATCGGCTGCCCGCTACCACTCAGTTACAGGTGACATCCAGACACGGCGGGTCACTTTACAGATGCTGTTAATGTACCGGGTGATCAAAAAGTCAGTATAAATCCTGAAATTTAATAAACCACGGAATAATGTAGATAGAGAGGTACAAACTGACACACATGCTTGGAATGACATGAGGTTTTAATAGAACAAAAAAAAAACACCCCATATTGCTAGACGCGTGAAAGATCTCTAGCGCGCGTCGTTTGGTGATGATCGTGTGCTCAGCCGCCACTTTCGTCATGCTTGACCTCCCAGGTCCCCAGACCTCAGTCCGTGCGATTATTGGCTTACCTGAAGTCGCAAGTGTATCGTGATCGACCGACATCTCTTGGGATGCTAAAAGACAACATCCGACGCCAATGCCTCACCATAACTCCGGACATGCTTTACAGTGCTGTTCACAACATTATTCCTCGACTACAGCTATTGTTGAGGAATGATGGTGGACATATTGAGCATTTCCTGTAAAGAACATCATATTTGCTTTGTCTTACTTTGTTATGCTAATTATTCCTATTCTGATCAGATGAAGCGCCATCTGTCGGACATTTTTTGAACGTTTGTATTTTTTCGGTTCTAATAAAACCCCATGTCATTCCAACCATGTGTGTCAATTTTTACCTCTCTATCTACATTATTCCGTGATTTATTCAGTTTTCAAATTTATACTGACTTTTTGATCACCCGGTATAACGCGGACCAACGTTGAAAGTGGCCGCCGCGAGGTATGTTTGAAATGCGAGATGCTCTTTCGACAGCTGATGTTAAGTGACCAATAACTGAACCACGTCAGACGACGCGTTTTGTACCCCTGAATTTAAACTCATATCCTAAGCTAAACACAACCTTGAGATGTAGAATTTATCTGAGAATACGGCGGTCAACTATCTGCTAAAATTTACTAAAATCACGATCGCTTTATTCACGGCGATTAAGGCTAACCTTTACGAGCAAACTCAAGACAGAAAAAATTCAGTTTCCGCGGGTAAAAGCAAACTGTAATTTCTCACTATCATTGGTTACCTGAAACGATCCTCCCACTGGCTACACGAGCTGCCTCGTTACCAACCGATGAGAATTACTCATTGGCACTTGGCTGCATGTTATAGGCGACACAGGCCGATATCAAACGCAAAAAGAATATAGGAAGAAAAATAAGAGCAAATAAAAGTCAGTACGATGATGAAAAGGATATTGCGAAGTATTAGAAATAAAATATTATATTTAAATCTATTAACTGAGTAAACGTAACAGTCAAACTATTTTGATTACATTTAGAAATGAAAAAAATATCGCTACATGTGACGAGGTTCGATCGTGCTACCTTCTAAAAGGTTTATACGCCAACAGTTGCGCTACGCCAAAACACGGGGGTTTGTAATTATAACTGTGATGATCCAGTGGCAACGATAAATTGCAGCCTACAAAAACTCGGCTTCACACAATGTGTATTTCATCAGCATCACTGAGAGAGAGAGAGAGAGAGAGAGAGAGAGAGAGAGAGAGAGAGAGAAAGAGAGAGAGAATGTGTGTGTGTGTGTCTGTGTGTGTGTGTGTGTGTGTGTCTGTGTGTGTATGTGTCTTTGCTGTATTTGGCGTAGTTGTCATGAAATACTTTCCTGTTCCATGATTGGGTATCCCTAACATTGACGAAGAAAGCCGGAGAAGAAACTGGAAGTGAATTGCAATTTTGTCATATGATGACATGTTGGAGACCGTGGCTGTTTTTGAAGACAAATGTTGATGGTGTTAGGACAGCAACCAGCCACAAAATTTACTTTGAGTTCCTTTATTCAAAGGAAACCGTTACCGGTTTCGAATCGTTGCGATTCATCATCAGACGGTTTTACACGCTTTCTTTCTGACATTTGGTGTATTTTTTTATAGATTAATTGTCCTAAAATATCAATAAAACATAATTACAAACACGCCACACACAGATGGTTGCGTTGCAGATTTTCGTTGCATGTGACTTACGTGAAACGTCGGTTTCGAGTGATTATTTCCATAACGTTCATCCAATCGATGTAAATGCATTTCCACTGCATCCTCGTTGTTGCACACGTAATAGTTCTCACTGTACACTTTAGATTTGTCGCTGATCTGTAATTATGTTTTATTGATATTTTAGGACAATTAATCTATAAAAAAATACACCAAATGTCAGAAAGAAAGCGTGTAAAACCGTCTGATGATGAATCGCAACGATTCGAAACCGGTAACGGTTTCCTTTGAATAAAGGAACTCAAAGTAAATTTTGTGGCTGGTTGCTGTCCTAACACCATCAACATGTGGAAGTGAATTGACCAATTGTTGTGGCAGTTTGGCAACGGCGAACGATTCGGGCGTGACGTTGAGCGCTCTGATTAGAGGCAACAAGTTACAGGGCGTGAAGTGTCAACTATCAAGTAATTTTAACCAGACTACAGATTTTTCTATTTATTAGCCTATGTTGCACAGTGCGGTGTCATTACCGGTTTCCGCTTATTATTTGAATATGTTACGCACGTACCACTCTTCAGTTGACGAGAAATATATACTGCATGTCAAAAAGCGAAGCACCCAAAATGCGAGGAGAAACGAAATAAAGCGTCTAAGAGGGTGGTGATGTTGTTTCAGTGATTACAATAGCGAGTCAAAGTTACCAATAACTTGGCAGTATGACATGTCATCGGTATGAAGCTGCACCCAATCTGATATTGATGTATGTACTGATCTGGGTGGGAAGGGTCTCATAAAGCCGTTGTATCCTCTCTCGAGGCAAGCTGGTACGTAACTGTTCTAAATGGTCTTTGATATGCTAGATACTGGCACTGGGACTTGGCCGATGCCTCAGCTGGTCCTGTACACTCTGTATCGGGAACAGTACTGACAAGGGAACCTCCCCATCGAACCCCCCTCAGATTTAATTCTAAGTTGGCACAGTGGATAGACCTTGAGAAACTGAACACAGATGAATCGAGAAAACAGGAAGAAGTTGTGTGGAACTATGAAAAAATAAGCAAAATATACAAACTGAGTAGTCCATGCCCAATATAAGCAACATCTAGTAGAAGGTGACCTCAGGAGCGCCGTGGTCGTGTGGTTAGCGTGAGCAGATGCGGAACGAGATGTACTTGGTTCAAGTCTTCCCTCGAGTGGAAATTTTAATTTTTTGTTTCCAGTTTATGTCACAAGCTCTTATGGTTTCATCACTTTTTTGGGAGTGATTATCACATCCACAAGAAAACCTAAATCGGGAAATGTAGAAGAATCTTTTTACCCATTCGCAAAGTGTACAAGTTAGGTGGGTCGACAACATATTCCTGTCATATGACGCACATGCCGTCACCAGTGTCGTATGGAATATATCAGACGTGTTTTCCTGTGGAGGAAGCAGTTGACCTGTGACCTTACGATTAAATGTTTCCGGTTCCCATTGAAAAGGCACGTCCTTTCGTCGACTAATCGCACGGTTTTGCGGTGGGGTCGCAAAACACAGACACTAAACTTATTACAGTGAACAGAGACGTCAATGAACGAACGGACAGATCAAAACTTTACGAAAATAAACTTATCACTCGAGGGAAGACTTGAACCAAAGACCTCTCGTTCTGCAGCCGCTCACGCTAGCCACGAGACCACGACGCACCTATGCTTACATTGTCCTTGATGTTGCCTATCTTGCGCATGGACTACTCAGTTTGTATATTTTGCTTATTTTTTCATACTTCCACACAACTTCTTCCTGTTTTCTCGATTGATCTGTGTTCAGTTTTTCAAGGCCTATCCACTGTGCCAACTTATAACTAAATCTGAGGGGGGTGCGATGGGGAGGTTCCCTTGTGAGGAACTTGCTCGCCACAGAAGTACCATGCAGAAACTTCATGGATACACATGTTATGCGAGGAGCGGCATTGTATTGTTGAAGAATGGCACCACGACATTGTCGCATGGCAGCTAACACACGAGAAGGCGGGAAGTCCGTGTCATGACGTTCTGTTTTGCCGTCACTGTTCCCTCAATCACTACCAGCCGCGATTTGAAGTCACACCCCACGGTTCCCCGTTGCATGACGCCAGGTATAACACTAACGTGGCTCTCCAAAACAATGGAAGAATGGAACATTTCCCCCGTGATTCATCACTGAACACCTCGTCTCGCCATTCACCAGCATTACATGCCTCACGGTCGTGGCGCTACTCCAAACGCAGCCGTTCGGGTTGCTGTGTTAACCGCAGCTATTCATCTGGCGGTAATTCCCTAGCCCGTCTGCTGCTAGTCTCTGACGAATGATGTCAGATGACACAAAATGTTACTTGTTCCCTTCAACCTCTGTCGATGTGCACAGCACCTACACCGCATATGCATAGTGCAATCTCTACTTAACTAGTGAATTTGAACATACAAATTACATATTTTTGGTTGAATCAACAAAATCGAACAAGAAATATCAGTTACCAATATCTGTGCCAATCTTAAAATGTTATTTCAAGTTGCTTTTGCCTTTGTGTTATGTCATCTATCGACTTGCTTTTGTATCTATACCAGTTGTATGTCACTGTGATTTACACGATGACAGTTATCGAAATATATGGAAAAACCGTAAATTAGTGACAAACTAAGGCGTGCACACACTTTATCCAACATGTAAACTCAGTCCACATATTCGGATTTAGGTTATGAAATGTTCGATATGCCTGCCACCATTGGCGATGGTATGGTGGAGACAAATAGCGAAATTCTGCATGACCCGCTGGACTGTCGGAACACCGATGCTGTCGATGACCTCCTGAATGGCTGTTTTCAGCTCAGCAACGGTTTTGAGGCTAGTGCTGTACACCTTGTCTTTCATATAGCCTCACAAAAAGGAGTCGCATGTGTTCAGATCCGGAGAAAATGGCGGCCAATCGAGCCTCACGCCACTGATCGCTGGGTACCCCCAGAGCCAGAATGCGGTCCCCAAAGCGCTCCTCCCGCTTCGATGGGGTCGAGCACCGTCTTGCATGAGCCACATCCTGTCGAAATCAGGGTCACTTTGGATAATGGGGATGAAATCTTCCAAAAGCTTCACGTACCGTTCGGTAATCAGCGTTCCATCAAGGAATATCGCACCCCATTATTCCGTGACTGGACATTGCATACCACGCAGCCACCCGTTGAGGGTGAGAGACGTCTCGATCGCGAAATGCGGATTCTCAGGCCCCCAAATGAACTAATTTTGCTTGTTCCAACCATCCAAATGAAAGTGGATTTCGTCGCTAAACAGAACCATACATGTGCATACTAATTCCCACCATGCCCCGCGGCTAAACGTGCTGTTTGAACGTCCTACCGCAAATCGTTCAGAAGTTGAGAAGATTTTATTTCACACAGTTCAATAATTATCACCCTGTACTTACGTAGATGGCGATATGGCGAATTCTCAAATGCCCAAAAAATTAATAAATACAAAAATTTATTTGATTCCAGATGGCAGGCCATGTAATTCAACATCAGGCCACTGTCACATCAGAATGCCTCGCAATTCTGGATGTTCGACGGTTCGACCAGCCGGTCAAATGGAGACCCACAAGGAAGCCAACTCTGTCATGTGCTGATAAGGCTGCCTCACACGAGTATGCAGCATCTGTGTGTTCTTGACAATGATCAATCATCATCTGACGCTGTTCATGCCTCTTATGTACCCTACCACGCAAACGTGGCCACGCCACTACACACAAACACTAATAAAGCATTCTCGTAACCGTTCTACCTCTCACAGAGAATTGATACTAAGCTTTTACATACCTGACAATGGTGTGTACGTGCAAGAAGTTACATTGGCATCCAACCACGTCTTCTGGGTGATTCACTTTTTTTGTCAGCCAATTTACAACGTTTTCAGATCGTCTGATATTGACTTGGAATAAGTTGAACCGGTAATGTCACTCTTCAGCTGGCGAGTTACTACTTATCATATTTAAATGTCTGACGATGACGTGGTAATTGACGATGACGTGGTAATAAGCCGAAACTGGTAATGACATCACTTGTATGTTCCGAGAGTGAAACATATAACAACAATAACAATAATAATAAAGAAATTGGCCGCGTAACTTGTTACTGCCACATTCCAGTTAACAGTAGTGAGCCTTGTTACCCAGCAGTGCAAGCAAGAAAACTGATAGTGAGAAATGCCTCGGCCAGCAGCTGCAACGTCTTCCTGTAAACGTCATTACATTTATTGGGAATGAGAAGGAAAAAGGCGTGATAGCGCTGACGCACAACGTGAAGCAACGTGCAAGCAAAATGTTAAAGTTGAATAAGTCGATGTAGTGTAAATTAAAGCAGGAAGGACGCTATGTAGAGCGAAACAGGATTCAAGTGTCTGACCGGAGCGAGAGAAAGAGCGAAGTGCACTCAGGTAAGTACAGTTGACGATACAAGTGGATACGATATCAAGCTTTTATTTGGCGATATTATGAACAATACAGTAAAATACCAAATTTGCAAAAAATTCACAGTTTTTACCTGGAACTGAACGTTAGAAACAAAAAATGTTGCGAAAAATTATACTGTACATGAGATCCAGCTTAAAAAGGCAGCAGAATAAGCCATTCGTAAACACGACGGGGCTGCAATCCTGGACGGACCCAAAAAGGCTATTATATTAATTCCTTACTATTACCTTTATCTAACCTCAGTGTATCGCATTGAACGGATGGGAAACCCAAGAATTGCGCACAGCGTTCACTTTACAGTGAGGCAGTACTGGTGACATTCCAATACGACGGTTGTGGCGACACAAACGCGCAGCACTACTGTGTAGCATTTCCCGTGAGACTCCTTTAAGGGGGGAAACCACAAGAGGAGGTTGCACAAATCGTTACCTTAACTAGCCAAGAATACGCTGTCAAAATTTCAAAGCGAAATTCGCATTCGTTTGGATTTTATGAGCATAGAACAGAAGGAAATTCTTCCAAAATATAAAGATTTATCAAGGGATGAATTACTGGAAAAATGTTTAGATGGCCACACACAAAATGCGAATCAAAGTTTTAATTTCACCATGGTCGCAGGTTCGAATCCTGCCTCGGGCATGGATGTGTGTGATGTCCTTAGGTTAGTTAGGTTTAAGTAGTTCTAAGTTCTAGGGGACTGATGACCACAGATGTTAAGTCCCATAGTGCTCAGAGCCATTTGAACCATTTTTTTTTAATTTCACTATTTGGCGATTAGCTCCTAAACACTTGCACTCCAGACTAAAAGTCGCTGGAAATGACATCGTATTTACCAGCGGGCTTATTTAATGAAGGAAATTCATCCTTCTGATGGTCATGAACGAGGCAGGAAGTGTAGTAGGCACGCAAAGCTTCAAATGGATAATCAGCGCGTGAGCCGGAAGAATTGACGTAGTTCATTGGATTCGAAGGAAGGTCGGAAAGCTCCGAAAGCACTGCTGCAACCGCAAACGGAGCCTATGCGGAAAGGAGGAGGATTACTATATGGTACTAGAATCGCAGATTAATCGGTAAGCATTTTACCTTATTGTTAACTTACTTGAATTTCAAGATTCCGAGAATTTATTTTCAAACGCGTTTACCTCGAAATAACTTTTTTAACATTTGCTTGCAGTCTAACTCAAAAAGTATTGAACCGATTATTATGAAAATTGAAATTATGATTCGTTATAAAATTACGAATTATATGAGCAAGATGTATGAGACAGGCGAAATACCATCAGACTTTAAGAAGAATATAATAATTCCAATCCCAAAGAAAGCAGGTGTTGACAGATGTGAAAATTATTGAACTATCAGTTTAATAACCCATGGCTGCAAAGTACTAACTCGAATTCTTAACAGACGAATGGAAAAACTGGTAGAAGCCGACCTCGGGGAAGGTCAGTTTGGATTCCGTAGAAATGTTGGAACACGTGAGGCAATACTGACCCTACGACATATCTTAGAAAATAGATTAAGGAAAGGCAAACCTACGTTTCTAGCATTTGTAGACTTAGACGAAGCCTTTGACAATGTTCTGGAATATCCTCTTTCAAATTCTGAAGGTGGCAGAGGTAAAATACAGGGAGCGAAAGGCTATTTACAATTTGTACAGAAACCAGATGGTAGTTATAAGAGTCGAGGGACATGAAAGGGAAGCAGTGGCTGGGAAGGGAGTGAGACAGGATTGTAGCTTATCCCCGATGTTATTCAATCTGTATACTGAGCAAGCAATAAAGGAAAGAAAAGAAAAATTCGGAGTAGGAATTAAAATCCATGGAGAAGAAATAAAAACTTTGAGGTTCGCCGATGACATTGTAATTCTGTCAGAGACAGCAAAGGACCTGGAAGAGCAGTTGAACGGAATGGACAGTGTCTTGAGAGGAGGATATAAGATGAACATCAAGAAAAGCAAAACGAGGATAATGGCAAGTAGTCGAATTAAATCGGGCGATGCTGAGGGAATTAGATTAGGAAATGAGGAGCTTAAAGTAGTAAATGACTTTTGCTATTTGGGAAGCATAATAACTGATGATGGTCGAAGTAGAGAGGATATAAAATGTAGACTGGCAGTCGCGAGGAAAGCGTTTCTGAAGAAGAGAAATTTGTTAACATCTAGTATAGATTTAAGCGTCAGGAAGTCGTTTCTGAAAGTATTTGTATGGAGTGTAGTCATGTATGGAAGTGAAACATAGACGATAAATAGAAGATTGCTGATGATTACATGGGTAGATCACATAACTAATGAGGAGGTACTGAATAGAATTGGGGAAAAGAGACATTTGTGGCACCACTTGACTAGAAGAAGGGATCGGTTGGTAGGACATGTTTTGAGGCATCAAGGGATCGCCAATTTGGTACTGGAGGGCAGCGTGGAGGGTAAAAATCGTAGAGGGAGACCAGGAGATGCATACACTAAACAGATTCAGAAGGATGTAGGTTGCAGTAGGTACTGGGAGATGAAGAAGCTAGCACAGGATAGAGTAGCATGGAGAGCTGCATCAAACCAGTCTCTGGACTGAAGACCACAACAACAACAATGTAAAATCAAACTTCAGACGGTAATTGGAATGGCTACACTGCACGCAATTGGAGAACTAGACTCACAACCTTCAGCGGACATCACAGCGTAACTTTATTTTTGGCTGAAATTATAGACAAAAATTCAGAAAAACTGTTCGAAATATGAATGTAATGATGTCAAAATTTGATTAAATTCTAATTAATTCTTCCCAACCAAAACAAATCCTAAAAGTCTGTGTCAAACAGCCTCCTAATGTGTTTCCCCCTTTCAATGTAACGGAATGCAACCCTTCCTCGTGGCGCGTATGTAGTCGTGTCCTGTGCCGAGCAGTCAAGTTGCCCGCCGCTTGTGGTGTGTCTGCTGTCGCGCTGTCACAGATTGGTCGTTAGAGGAAAGGGCAGCAATCTGTTACATTAAGGCCGCGTCCTACGTGAGCGTCAGCAGCGACCGACAGCGCGCGACTTTCCTGCAACAAGCGTCGTGCTTCATCTTCGGATGTACCGCGTGCGAGCGACAGACTCGCGCTACAAGATGGCCACAAATGCCGACCAGATCTTTCTTAATAAAATGGCGCCAAAAATCGTAGAATGTTGTAGTTAGACAGTAACGCAACAAAATTAGCTTTTCTTAGGAAGACAAGGTGGAAAAAAGGCACTCTGCATGAAATTTACATAAAGGGGGGGGGGGGATTTTCATGGAGAATTTCATCATTTATATCATAACTGCGAAGATCACCAGCCAAATTATCCGAATATACGAGGATGAGCACAGAAACGTTTGACTACCTCGTCAATGAATTAAAGGCGAGTGTTTCTTGTGTGACCATGAACTTTCAGCAGCTGGTAAGTACGAGAGAATGACTGATTATTCCGCTACGGAAGAATGACTGCCACTTTATTGATGTGCTTCTGGTTTTGGGGGTAGAGTCTTACACTAGTAATCTACTTCTCTATGATCCTGCATTCAAATACAGCTACTGCTTACCTTTAAACTGACTCAGCTACAATCCTACAACCTGTTATGAATACTAAGTTTTATCTATACTCTTTACACAGTGTTTTACAGAACATTTTTAAGGTCTTGCCAAAGTAGTTTATATTTAAGTGTATAGACACCTATACCAATATATCACACACATTAAATTCCTAAGAAAGCATTGAACACCAAAAAATTTTACTGATACTTAACTGTTGGGAACACAGTTCATTAGCAATCAACGTTAATGCCAAGTGTTTCAATTAACCTAAATAGTCTGCATAAATAAAGCATAATATTTTTTTTGAAAAAGAAAACATCAAATGTTTTGTAAAATGATTTGTCTAAAAGTAAGAAAAAACATTTGCTGCACCCCATTTCCTGTACATGATTTCGAGACAAATCATTTCGCAAAACACTTGAGCTATTTTTGCGATTTTTTTTTTATTTTCATGGTTTACTTAGAAAGCATGATCTTATTGACACACCATTTGCCTTACCAGCGTTTTCTGTTCTTGAAAGGTCCTAAATTTATGACCTATTCGTAGGAACCCTTTTTCACAGTTAAATTTCACACCACTGTATTTTAAGCGCAAAATAAATCGCCCTTGAAGACAATGTTGACACTCATTTTACGTAGCTAGCAGAATAATATTTCAATTTCTCCTCAAATCACTAGAATTATATTTTTCTTGGTTACTTTTTTCAAGCAATTAAATCTTTTTTTGCAACACGAGACCTCACGCTCGTCGATTTGATACCACATGTGTCATTTCCTCATCTTCGTTTGATTATGCAAATTCGGACAAAAACCCATTGCGTAATTCATATGGAGTCCTATTTCCACTCCGCTAAGGCATTTGAGCAAAATGTTTCGAGTTTTAATCGTAAGATAAAAACGGGACACTTTGCGTGCTATATTTTATAAAAAAACCTTCGTTCGATGTCTTGAAACGTGTATGAAATACGCAGATTTTTATGACTACATAATTCACGATGCGCAGAGAGAGAATTGGGTGCGTTGTGAACGACCCGTCCACCACATATACTCGTAACATCCAAAATCTCGGGGACTGACAGAGATATCTTTCTGCTCTCAGCTTTAAATAGAATTTCGATGTGTTCAAATGGCTCTAAGCACTATGGGACTTAACATCTGTGGTCATCAATCCCCCAGACTTAGAACTACTTAAACCTAACTAACCTAAGGACATTACACACATCCATGCCCGAGGCAGGATTCGAACCTGCGACCGTAGCAGCAGCGCGGTTCCGGACTGAAGTGCCTAGAACCGCTCGGCCACTCCGGCTGGCTGTTTTCAATCAATTGGCGTATTTTTTCTGTCCTAAAAGTTCCTTCGTAGTTACATTCCCAGTACCTATGCTTGTCTGTCCAACATCTGTGATGGCCCTTTTTAGAGATGTTCACTTTTCTGCAACTAGACTGCCTACAATCGTTTTCCTTATTGCCGTATCCACATCCTTAGAGACTTTCAAACGTGTGTTCTTCTTCCTCAGTATTTCAGTATTCCAGTTTCTTCCACATTGATTGTTCCAGGTGATTCTCTTAAACTTCAGTCTACTCTTCATCATTCCCAAATTGTGATCTGAGTCTATGTCTACTCCTCGGTACGTCTTGCAAACCAATGTCTGGTTTCGGAATCTCTGTCTGAACACGACATAATACTGCTGGAATCTTCCATCTACAGGTAATTTCCAAGTATGTCTCCCCCCCTACTCCTCCACTGATTCTTAAACAAAGTATTCGGTACTGGCATCTGAAATTTATTGCAGAATTCAGTCTGTCTTCCTCCTCTCTCATTCCTGCCGCCTAGACCACATTCCCCCGTAACCCTTCCTTCTATTCCTTACTCTTGAACTGCTTTCCAATCTCCCACTATTATCAGATTTTCATCTCCCTTTACATACTTTGGGCGGTGCACACTGACATTCCGCTGTGGCAGCGGAATGTCAACCGTCGTCTTGCGGAGCTGGAAAACAGCTTGTTGCACGGCGACGCACAGGCGTAGTTACCCGTTCAGCATCTTCATACACTTTCTCTCTGTCTTCATCTTCTGCTTGCAATGTCAGTACGTATATCTGAACTATTGTTGTTGAAGTTCGTTTGGAGTCGAAACGGATGAGGACAATCCTATTACTAAACTGTTCACAGTAACTCACTTTCTGCCTCAGCTTTCCATTTATAAGGAATCCTACTCTCATTATACGATTATCTGCTTCTGTTGATATTAATCTATATTCATCTGACCAGAAATCCTTATCTTCTTTCTATTATTTCACTAACCACCAATACATCCAGATTGAGCCTTTGCATTCGCTTTTCAGGTTGTTGCAGCTTCACTATCAAATTCAAACTTCTTCTGTGACTCGAATAGCGTTATCTTTTAGTTGGTTATTCTTTTTCTCATTGTGACCTCCCCCTTGGCAATCCCCTCCAAGAGATCCAAATGGGGGAATAATCCAGAATCTTTTACCAACGGAGAGATCATCATGACACTTCCTTAATTACATGCCACATGTCCCATGGATCCACCACATTGTGTGTTTTTAATGCAGTGGTTTCAATTGCCTTCTGCATCCTCAAGTCGCTGATCATTGCTGATTCTTCCACCTTTTAGGGCAGGAGAAAGCGCTGACCCTATTCTGCTTCTCTGCCCTCTTTGACAAGCCGGTGGCAAATCTAAGGTGACTGCTTACGGCAGAAGTCTTCAGCCGCTACTGCTGATGATTTTTATTCAGAACTGAAGTAGTGGTTTTGTTCGAGCCAGGGACCCAGGATGTTACCCCAAGTACACGAGCCTACAACTAGGAATGATTATCAGGTTCAAAGCAAGCTAAAAGCTACCTATGAACATAAAGGCCACATCAAAGGAAATACTCAAAGTGTCCACCATGAGCAGCAGTGCATGGCTTCTGACGTGACAGTATGTCAATGTGGACAGAAGCAGTCGCTCCGTAATAGCTGGCTTGGGTCCTCCCGAACAGTAGCTAAGCCGCCGGGCACACATCGATTCGTTAACAGGATTAATACAGGCCACACTTTTTGTTCCACAACCGAAAGTCGGGCGCTGCAGAGATCGGGAGATTAATGCGCTGTACCTCTAGGATCGATACACCGTCTCAAAAGCATCAAACAGGGATTACACCTATTTTCTAGTTTCTAGGGGTACATTTACAAGCAGCGTACGCTGGTGTGTTCCTCAAACAGATGGTGTATGTTGGCCCATTTAGCTGACGAAAGGACATGCAAGAGCCGAACAGGAGAATACCATGACGCCTCATAATAAGTCCAAAGTAGTGGTGGTGATTTTCTGCAAACGTTCCATGAGGTTCGCAGCTTCCCCACATATGAGTCTTGTGTTCGTCTACGAAGATAAGTCATCCACATTTGGCCTTATCGGGAAACACAGGAAAATTAACGCTACTGGGCTAGGTGTTTAAAATTGGATATAGTCAGTCCAAAAAAAAAATCGCTCTGAGCACACATCCATGCCCGAAGCAGGATTCGAACCTGCGACCGTAGCGGTCGCGCGGTTCCAGACTGTAGCGCCTAGAACCGCTCGGCCACTCCGGCCGGCTATAGTCAATTCCTCGAGCATTATTTCCAACCTGGATCTTTAACGTATATATATAATGAGTGTCACAGCAGTTACTTGGACATGGATCTATATTTTGTAGGAATAACCAAGCGTAAAGCTGTGTTTATGATAGCTCAAGTCAACAAACCTGACTATGGCGTGTTTACTAACATTGGAATATACCCTACACCAACCACAGTCCATGTGTTTTAGTGAATGTAAGTATTGGGTTTCACAGCCAGCACTGTGTGATTACGGGAATTTTTCAGGGTAGACTTTTGGAAGAAGAAGAAGAAGAATTACGCCTTGTAGATACTCTGGCTGGATGGTGAATCTGTATCACAGCTGGGTGTTACAGAAAGCAACCCATACCTGATAAGGTATCCAATGAGAACACAAATATTCTTGTAAGATATTTATTAAATTGCATATACATTTACACATTGAATACGGAAAAAATCTGGATACGAAAGAGGAATACAAGATATCTACATCTACATGACCACTCTGCAATGCACACTTAAGTATTTGGCAGAGGGTTCTTCCAACCACTTTCAGACTATTTCTCTACCGTTCAACTTTCTAATAGTGCGTAGGAAAAATAACCACCTAAATCTTTCTGTACGAGCTCTGATTTCTCTAATTTTATTATGATCACAATTCCTGCCTATGCAAGCTGGCGAAAATAAAATATTTTCCCATTCAGAGGAGGAAGGTGTTGATTGAAATTTCGTGAAAAGATCTCGTCATAACGAAAAATGTCTTTGTTTTAATGACTGTCATCTGAACTCGCTTACTGTATCCGTGACACTCCCTCCCCTATTTCGCGAGAATGCAAAACGAGTTGCCTCTCTGTGAACTTTTTAGATGTCCTCCGTCAATCCTATTTTGTAAGGATCTCATACAGCATAGCAATACTCTAGCAGAAGACGACCAAGCATAGTGGATGCAGTCTCCTTAGTGGATCTGTTGCATATTCTAAGTGTTCCGGCAAAAGAAAAAAAAAAGCAGTCTTTCGTTTGTCTTCCCCACAACATTGTTTACGTGATCGTTCCAACTTAAGTTATTCCTAATTGTAACTCCTAGATATTTAGTCGAACTGACAGCCTTTAGTTTTGTGGATTTACGTGTAATTGAAACTTAACAGATTTCTTTTTGTATTCATATGGATAACCTCACATGTTTCCTTATTGAGAGACAATTGCCACTTTCTGCACCATTTAAATATCGTTTCTAAGTCATTTTGCAGTTGTTTTGATCTTCTGATGACTGCCTAGACGGTACATGACAGCATCATCTACAAGCATTCTAAGAGGGCTGCTCAGATCATCTCCTAAATCACTTATGTAGATTAGGAACGGCAGAGGATCCATAACATTTCCTTGGCGTACGCCGGATATCACTTCTGTTTTACTCGATGATTTTCCGTTGATAACTATGTACTGCTACCTTTCTGAGGGAAAATCAAGCACCCAATTACACAACTGAAGACTACTCCGTACACACGCAATTTGATTAGCGGTCTCTCGTGAGGAACGATGTCAAAAGCCTTCTTGAAACGTATAAATATGGTATCAATTTGAGATCCCCTGTCGATAGCTAGTTGTGTTTCACAAGAACGGTATTTTCTGAAACCGTGCTGACTGTGTGTCAATAGACGTTACCTTCGAGATAATTCATAATGTTCGAACACAGCACTCTTTCCAAAATCCTACTGCATTTACTACACACGTTGGCGTGCTTGCAGAAAACAATGATGTATCTGAGGGTATTTACTATATTAGGTAAAAAATGAAGAAAATCTGTTTATGAATCCCTACTCCTATCTGGATATGCTTAAAAAAGCGTGGTAATATTGTGCACCATGTGGTGGACTGGACGTTGTACACATTGTTTTTCCGCAGATCTTACAAAGAAAAAGGAGTGTATCTAACTGACTAAGGCCGATTCCTAGTAAAGAAGTTATGCTTACATATTATTTTCACATTGGTGTACTTGTCGAAAATTACGGGTTAGTTGACTTTTCCTACTAAATTAGGGGGTATACAAAAGACCTGTTTATAAGTCACCATTCTTATTTGGATCTGCACCAGCATTTGGCGAGCAGTACAGCCACGTCAAAAGCAGCTTTGGCACGGAATGCAAATACCTAATCTGTAGCAGCGAAAGCAGTTGACGAATTTTTCCTTGAATTTTCACATCCAATTTCTTCATAATATTTCACAGGTGATAGCAGTTTGGCGTGTTCATCATTCGAGACTAGTTTGAGATTTTTCTTGAAATATTGTATCAGAATGTGGTGGAGTGGATGACGTACATCTTGTTATTATTGTTGTCAAGGGGAAAATCACCATAAATGCTAACAAATACTGCTATTCTCTACGTGATCTATGTAGTCCTTCTTTTCTAATATTCTGAATATTTTCAATAAGAGATACACGGTCACAAATTCTATGGCATAGTTCGCTAGAAATGCTGAATAATTACACAAGCCCGAAGGATACAGTTGTCTTTTGTTAAAGTGATATGCTGCATATCAACATTCAATGTCCAGACTTGCCCGCAAAGGCAAAGGTCCCGAGTTCGAGCCTCGGTCCGGCAGATCTGCCAGGACGTTTCAAATCAGCGCACACTCTCTCTGCTGCAGAGTGAAAATCTCATTTTGTAGCAAGAGTGTATTTCTTCAAATAACGCACTATGGAAATTATTAAACAATTAGAGTGCCATAATTATGTGTCTTCGGATGATGACCTTGAAAGGTGGATTTTTGCAACAAATAACCCTAAAATTGTAACAAATTGCTCCGAAACTATAAACAGAAATAGATGGTAGTCTAGTATTAGAATGCTTGCAGAAAATGCCTTAAAGGCGAATACGACGTCAAGAAGGCCTGACATCCAGCACTTAAAAAAAAAAAAAAAAAAAATACGATAAGGGCATTGGCGCACAGTTTGTCTACATTAGGGTCATCAGTTACATTCGCATAAACATAACTTAAGAGCACCAGGTGACGTCATTGTTTAAATAAGGAGGACAATGACCTTTATACTGGTTCTCTCCCAGTTCCATTCCTGATAATTCGTTTCTGATGGAAACAGCTTTTTTAATAAAGTGACAATCTATCTGTGTGCAAACCACGATTCTCCAACAATTTCTAGAAGCTGTATGTCATTGCCTCCTGAAAAGAATATGGATTGTTTTAAGAGCTTTTGTTTTAATCTCGAAATTACTTTTTGAAGCAAATAATATTCTTTGAAACAAAATTACTCTCCGAAATAACTGTCATTTTGCTGCAAATAATCCATTTAGAGACTGTTGCATTGCAGACGTACTACAGAAACAAACCGCGTATTTTTCGATAAAAGACCACACTGAAAAGGTTCAGACTCATCGAAGAGATTAAGAAACACAGCGCTAAAGGAACTAATAAACAAGATGTTACTATCGTATGCTCGTGAAACGAAAGCAGCAAAAGTGATCACAAGAACACGCAAAACTTTGTCACACTGAATAGAGCGCGAAGACCTTATATACTTCCTATATTACCTCTACTTGTGCCTCATCTGAGCACTGAGTTAGCAAAAACTATAGTTTTAACTATTACATTGTAAAAATTTCTTTCAGTTAAACAATTTTTCAAAATGTCCGAAAGAAATGAAATAGAGCTCTTGTTTGACCAGTATAAAATACAAAATATTTCCGTAAGAAGAGGTGATTATTTCTCAAAGATGACAAATATTTTACGATAAAAGCATCAGACAGTTTTTTTGTAACAAATAAGATGTATTATTGCACGGAGAAATAGTTTACAGTGTAAATGCATAATAAAAGCAGTTGGTCAAATAAGCAGCTGACAACCAAGCGGCGCTTAACTTTCTCTTCTAGTTCTGATGATGGCTGGTATGGACTGAAATGTGAAATGCTTTGTGACTTAGCCGAATGAAAATAAAGGTTTGTCGAAGTGTACAGTCATAACTAAAATTTACTGTACTTGACATGTGGTCAAAAATTGTGTCAACAAAAGCTACAATAGTGTGAGAGAACTTTTGAACCGGAGGAGAACAGGAATGAAGTCGGTCACGTGAGACAGCAGTGTGTCTGGTCTTGTTGTAGACTGGGAAGGAGCGTGGAGCAAAGCTAGTCTGGCGGGAGTACTGGCCTTCTTTTCTTGTCACGCTCACTGCTGACTGGAACGGCAGTTTCTGTTCCCTTTTGAAATATATGCTGCGCGGACAGAAAACAAAGAGAGGTGGGCACTCAGATTGTGTCCCGTCGCTCCCGATCACCACGGTTACAAACGGCGGTAGGCGGCGGCGCGGTCCTCTTTAAAGCCGTCAGTTATTGACTGGGACCGACGCACGCGCCGAACCGCCCACTCTGTGTTCTGCTCTCCCCTTTGTTTATCGTAAACATCGGCGTTCAAATTCCTGCGTATCTAATGTGCTACAACATGTGCCTCAGTGGCCAAAGTGGAACTAGGGACCACCTATTACTGATATCGCTGTTGGCGGCAAGAGTTTTTTTCTCGTAGCCGACGCCTCCGGAAAAACTTCTACCTGTAAAATACATGTAAAGGCTGGCGCTAATTGGGCGGTACGTTTCACAGTGCGTTGTGCTGTAACCAGCTAGGTTAACTGAGGACTAAGTTGATAACGTCTTGAAAAACAATAATTAAACGATGATGAGGTTCAAATGGCTCTGAGCACTATGAGACTTAACTTCTGAGGTCATCAATCCCCTAGAACTTAGAACTACTTAAACCTAACTAACCTAAGGACATCACACACATCCATGCCCGAGGCAGGATTCGAACCTGCGACCGTAGCGGTCGCGCCGTTCCAGACTGTAGCGCCTAGAACCGCTCGGCCACTCCGGCCGGCAAACGATGATGAGGCACAAGATTCGTCAGTCAGTGGCATTTTTGTCTGCCACCACTAAGGCGCCGTAATGTCATCCGTACCTGCATTTTCCTACGCGTGGCACTACATACCATGTGCATTGCTCCCGTATTTTTAAAAGCCAAGAGACTCCTGCAGAGGACAAATGTAATTAGGTTGGTGCACAAGTTCCCAGCGTTGTTATTGTGCGGGTTCGCATTCCGGTAGCTATGAGTTTATTCATCGATTGTAATTTTTTATCTATAGTTCACTGTTACTATTTGAGTTTACTTTTTGTCTTTTTGCCATTTGGAGATTCTGAGTGGAGCTGTGGACGCTAGAAAATGGGGTGCCAAATGGAGAAATCGGAACGTTCCCGACGTATTCTTCTGTTAGAGTTCAGTAGACTGGTGACAGCAGCGGTGGCAGCCAGAAACTTTTGCGCCGTGCACAGAGATAACGCCATTGGTAGAGAACGACGAGAAAATGGTTTTCTCTTTTTAAGGAGGGTCATTTTAACATTAGAGACTCTCCAAATTCAGGAAGGCCTTCGGATTTGATTGAGATCGTTTAAACGTATTAATCCACAATGATCCACATGAGTGTACTCGAGATCTGGCAAATCTGATGAAGTGTAACCTTTCCACCATGGTGCGAGATTTGGATACAATGGGGAAGGTTCAAAAATAGGGTGTATGGGTACCTCATGCTTTAAGCCAAAATCCCGAAAGTCAGCGGGTGGCCATATGTGCATCTCTTCTTGCTTGTCATCAATTGGATCGTAAAAGCACTGACCATTCCTATCGTGTATTGTTAATGGTGACGAGAAATGGTGTCTTTATGCTATCATAATGAAGGGAAAGGAATGTTTGAGCCTAAACAAAGCAATAAATCCCCGTACAGAGACCTGTGGGCATCCATAAAAGCTAGTGTCATGTATCTCATGGAACAGCAACGTTGTGGTGTACCGGTACTACGAATTGCCTCCCCGAGGTGTAACCATCACTGCTGACATTTTTGGTGAACAACTGAGACTTCTTGCAGACGCAATCGAAGAACAACGACCAGGGCGACAGCGTGAAGTGATGCCACTCCGCGATAACGTCTGCCCGCATTCTGCTGAACTGCAAAATTTAAAAAAAAAATTAAAAAAGTACGTTTGTTGGATTGGGAAGTCATTCCGCACCCACCTTATTCACCTGATCTTGTGCCCTCAGATTTCCATCTTTTCCGCTCTCTATCGAGCAACCTTCAAGGAACTTAATTTCATGATTAAAATGCTCTCGGAACATGGCTCGACGACTTCATCGCCTCAAAACCACGTGATTTGTACTCGCAGGTTTGATGGAGATCGTATAAACGTTACCCCAGCGTTGGTAGACTGCCGTAAATAGTGAATGAGAATACATTACTTATGATTAAAGTCTCTGTTATGTTTATTAAACTTATCGAAAAACGCTACGAACTTAGACTTAACAGCAAACAAAGATTTAATTGACAGGTAGCTCAACTGTAGTAAGGTGCTAACATGTGTCTTCTAATGCTTCATGTCGAAAAATGCGACTAGGAGACTCGGTACAAAAACCAGCTAACAGCTTCAGGGCCTCTGTGGGAGCGTTCGTCCTTTCCTTGAAGCACTGCTAATTTTGTCTACCAGTATGCGTTATCGCGGCAAAAGGAGCATGCACTGATGCACTGCTCTGCTCGAAGCTATCAGCGGCAACTTCAAACGGATTGCATTAATCCGGAAGGAAAAAAAAAACAAAAATATTACTCTTGCATGGGACTGTAAGAAGCAGCTTTAAGTGCTTACACAAGGTTGCACAAAGATCAGACACATGTACAGCAGAGTCATTTGGAGGGATACGCTATGACAGTTTCTTCATGTTTACACAGTTCAGCTTATCGCAAGACCCTCCTTTTCCCGCAGCCGTTGCTTCTTTCCCACACGTATTATGTTTCCTTCACAAGTAATTGTCCCCTTATGTCTTAAAAACGACATTGCCTGCTGCTGAAAGTATGTCTGAATCGGTACGGGACGCCTTGCATGTTGGGACTGTGTCCGATTTCCTGAGATGTCCGGACAAGCGCACAAATTGGAACTGCTTGTCACTGGGATCTCCAATGTTACGTGGGTGATGCTGTGGGCACGTCAGGGAAGAACGCCAGTGTCTTCTTCTCTGTTTGCCTGCAGGGAGGAGGGAAGGGAGGGGCGATCGCCCGGTACAGCGTCGCACGCGGGGTGGAAAGAGAGCTATCGCTTTGCAGCATCGCTCCGAGAACCGATCGTGTTCCTCTGGTCTGGAGCAGAGAGGAACCTCTAACCCGGGGATGAGGAGATTCTGCGACGGTATCGGATGCAAATTTCTCGTTCTCCACCACGTGGAGGACAATTGTTAAGGTTCCTCTTTATAGGTGTGGCGTCCACTACACGCAGGAAGCGGTTACATTCGAGACGACGCCCGCGTCTCACTCGTGTATAGTCAGTGCGCGACTGGGACTCCAGAGCCGCCTCGAAACTGTTAACATTACGACAAAACGTATCAGTCACAAGAACAGAATCACCTTTATCATAACTGCTGGAACCGCTTGAAGAGACTGCCACCTTACGCTTCTTTCCAGGTCTAATGATGTCACTGCCATTGGAATCGCCCTCAGAACCATAAAAACATTCATTTACACAGTCATCCGAATCTTCATTGTCACAAGGAACACCACCGTCAAAAACCTCTGAAAGTATTTCAGATTCGTTCATTTCCATCTATTTCCTTAACAGGGCAATCCGTAAACCAGGCACCCTGGTCTCGTATTCGTGAGGACGTCGGTTCAAACCCACGTCCGACCATCCTGATTTAGGATTTCCGTGATTTTCCTAAATCGCTCCAGGCAAATGCCACGATGGTTCCTTTGAAAGAGCACGGCCTACTTTCTTCACCGCCATTCTTTAATCCGATGGGGCCGATGACCTCGCTGTTGGTCCCCTCCCCCATAACAACCAACCAACCAAACTAAAGCAGGAGGAACTTCAAGACGTAACTAGTAACTATATGAAATATCAACACGCAATCAGAAAGCTAAATAAGCAAAAATTACATGAAAATGGTTCAAATGGCTCTGAGCACTATGGGACTCAACTGCTGAGGTCATTAGTCCCCTAGAACTTAGAACTAGTTAAACCTAACTAACCTAAGGACATCACACACATCCATGCCCGAGGCAGGATTCGAACCTGCGACCGTAGCGGTCTCGCGGTTCCAGACTGCAGCGCCAGAACCAAAAATTACATGAATTCTAAATTTCAATTGGAATATATACTACAAAGATAGACGTGTTTTAGCCATAAAAAATACGATAACATCTAGTGAGATTAATACACATTCCGAATGTGAATTAATCTGGGTGAAGACCAGAATTAATGGTGGATCAAAGATGGTCATCGGATGGTTTCGAAGACCTCCCTGACTCAACAGCAGTGGCGGAAGAGCGCTTGAATGGAAACTTGGAAAATATTTCGCGTATATTTCCTCGTCATGTTATAGCTTTACGTGGAGATTTTAACTTACCAGCTATAGACGGGGACTCAAGTGATTAGGACGGGTAGTAGGGACAGGGAATCACGTGAAATTCTTCTAAGTGCTTTATCCGAAAATTATCTTCAGCAGTTAATCAGAGAACCCACTCGTGAAGATAACATCTTAGACTTGAAACTTCCTGGCAGATTAAAACTGTGTGCCCGACCGAGACTCGAACTCGGGACCTTTGCCTTTCGCGGGCAAGTGCTCTACCATCTGAGCTACCGAAGCACGACTCACGCCCGGCACTCACAGCTTTACTTCTACCAGTACCTCGTCTCCTACCTTCCAAACTTTACAGGAGCTCTCCTGTGAACCATGCAGAACTAACTTTCTGGTGATAAACAAACACGAACTTTTCGACTCAGTTGTCACAGAACAGGGGCTCAGTGATCACAAATCCGTTATAGCATCACTTTATACGACTGTAAAGGAATACAAAGAAAGATATGAAGATCTTTCTGCTTAGCACGAGCGATATGAAACATACCGTATATTACCTGAGCGGCCAGCAAGAAAATTTCACCTCCGGCACTAACAATGGACAAAGTTCAAGAGCATTGTACAATACGCTTTGGACAGGTAAATGCCGAACAAAATTGTGACGCATGGAAAAGATTAGCCATGTCAGAAAACTGCTACCAAAGCAAAGAGACCTTCACTGCAAATTTTAATTTATCGAAAGCCTCACAGACCAACCAAAATTAAATGAAGCCAAAATTAGCGCAAACAGGGCTTTGCACGAAGCGTTCAACGAATTCGAAAGTAAAATTCTGTTTACCAACTTCAGAGAATGTTGTTGTTGTTGTCTTCAATCCAAAGACTGGTTTGATACCGCTCTCCATGCTACTCTATCCTGTGCAAGCCTCTTCATCTCCAAGTAACTACTGCAACCTACAATCCTTCTGAATCTACTTGCTGTATTCATCTCTTCCGCTCCCTCTACGATTTTTACCCTCCACGCTGCCCTCCAGTACTTAATTGGTGATCCCTCGATGCCTCAGAATGTCTCTTACCAACTGACCCTTTCTTCTAGTCAGGTTTTACCACAAATTTCTCTTCTCCCCAATTCTATTCAGTACCTCCTCATTAGTTACGTGACCTACCCATCTAATCTTCACCATTCTTCACCATATCTGAAAGGCTCTATTCTCTTCTTGTCTAAACTGTTTATCGTCCATGTTTCACTTCCATACATGGTTACACTCCATATAAATACCTTCAGAAAGGACTTCCTGTCACTTAAATCTAGATGTCAACAAATTTCTCTTCTTCAGAAACGCTTTTCTTGCCACTGCTAGTCTTCATCCTATGTCCTCCCAGCTTCGACTATCATCAGTTATTTAGCTTCCAAATAGCAAAAATCAATTACTACTATAACTGTCTGATTTCCTAATATAATTCCCCCAACATCGCCTGATTTAATTCGACTACATTCCGTTATCCATATTTTGCTTTTATTGATGTTCATCTTACATCCTCTTTTCAAGACACACTCCATTCCATTCAGCTGCCCTTGAAAGTCTTTGCTGTCTCTGACAGAATTACAATGTCGTCGGCAAACCTCAAAGTTTTTACTTTTCTCCCTGCACTTTAATTCCTACTCCAACTTTTTCTTTTTTCTTTCGTTTACTGCTTTTCAAATATGCAGATTGAATAACATCGGATAGGCTACCATTCTGTCTCACTCGCTTCTCAAACATTGCTTCCCTTTCGTGCCCCTCGACTCTTATAACTGTCATCTGGATTCTGTACAAATTGTAAATAGCCTTTCGCTCCCTGTATTTTACCCTGCCACCTTCAGAATTTGAAAGAGAGTATTCCAGTCAACATTGTCAAAAGCTTTCACTAAGTCTACAAATGCACAAATGCTAGAAACGATTTACCTTTTCTTAACCTATCTTCTAAGCTAAGCCGAGGGGGCAGTATTGCCTCGCGTGTTCCTACATGTCTCCGGAATCCCAACTGATCTTCCCCGAGGTCGGCTTCTACCAGCTTTTCCATTATTCTGTAAAGGTTCGTGTTAGCTTTTTGCAACCGTGACTTATTAAACTGATAGTTCGGTAATTTTCACACCTCTCAGCACCTGCTGTCTTTGGAATTGGAATTACTATAGTCTTCTTGGAGTCTGCGGCTATTTCACCTGTCTCATATATCTTGCTCACCAGGTGGAAGATGGCTGACTGGCTGGCCCTCCCAAGGCTATCAGTAGTTCTAACGGAACGTTGTCTACTCCGGGGGCCTTGTTTCGATTTAGGTCTTTCAGTGGTTTGTTGAATTCTTCACGCAGTTATCATATCTCCCATCTCATCTTCATCTACGTTCTCTTCCATTTCCATAATATTGCCCTCAAGTACGTCGCCCTTGTATAGACCCTCTATATACTCCTTCCACCTTTTTGCTTTCCGTTTTATCTTAGGACTGGTTTTCCATCTGAGCTCGTGATATTAATACAGGTGGTTCTGTTTTCTCCAAACATCTCTTAAATTTTCCTGTAGGGAGCCTCTATCTTACCCCGAGTGATATATGCTTCTACATCCTTATACTTGTCCTCTCGCCATTCCTGCTTAGCCATTTTGCACTTCCTGTCGATCTCATTTTTGAGACGTTTGTATTCCTGCCGGCCGGGCTGGCCGAGCGGGTCTAGGTGCTTCAGTCTGGAACCGCGACACCGCTACGATCACAGGTTCGAATCCTGCCTCGGGCATGGATGTGTGTGATGTCCTAAGGTTAGTTAGGTTTAAGTAGTTTTAAGTTCTAGGGGATTGATGACCTCAGATGTTATGTCCCATAGTGAGAGCCATTTGAGCCATTTTTTTTTTTTTGTATTCCTTTTCGCCTGCTTCATTTACAGAATTTTTATATTAGCTCCTTTCGTCAATTAAATTTAATATCTCTTGTGTTACCCAAGGATGTTCACGTGCAAGCAGAAAATGGAATTTCTTTGCTGTAATTAAACCTTGCCAATTCCGTTCTCGTCAGTGAAACGCCACCGTCCAGCTAGCTACTGGCTTCGCGATCAGATGTAAGTCGGGCCCGGAGTTTAATGACTTAAAAAACAGGGAAATATGCAAGCATTTATGACCTTAAAAAATAAAATATGACTTTAAAAACTTTGTAAAGATATTTTGATTTTTTTCTATACCATGTACACGGTCCAGTCATGCTAATGTCTTCACCGCCAAAGTTCGAAGTCAACGTGCAATTGCCACTCGCTGACAGCAGTTGACAACACTAGCCGTGAAAGGTATATAAAGCGTGTCGAGGAGACGCGAAAAACAGTGCGGAAATAGACCGATTTATCTTATATCCAAAAGGGCATGATCATTGGCTTTCGAGCCAAGGTTGGAAGCATTCTCGAAATGGCTAAGTCTATAAACTGTTCGCGTGTCGCCGTGGTATAAGTATACCATGCATGGCAAAATGGCGCTATCCAAAAACGGCGCCGAGGCAACTGTCATGCACCACGAGTCATAGATGACAGGGCTGAACGACGGCTTCGGAGATGTGCACTGGAGAATAGACGTGCAACTGCTGAGCAACTGACCGAGAAATGAACCAAGGGTCTAGCAACAGTGTCTCGTCAACGACTTCAGCGAACGTTGCTGCGTACGGACCTCTGCAACAGGGCCCACCTGGTTCATGTACCCATGCTGACTGATGTTCATCGCCTAATAAGGCTGGAATTTGCACGCCATTACGGCAGTCGGACGTCCACTGAGTGGCCACAGATGGCCTTTTCAGATTAATCACGTTTAATGCTACATCGAACAGATACCGTTGGCGTGTACGACGTGAAAACATCTGAAAGCCAACACCCTTCAACAATAGTCAGAAGGGTCCCGGCCGGAGTTGGTCTGGGGAATGTTTTCGCGCCATTCCTTGGTTGATGTCATCATTCTGGAAGGCACAATGGATTAACAAAAGTATGTATCTACCTTTGAGGACAATGTCCATTCGTATGAGCAGTTTCTTTTTTATCTAGCCACGACGGCATCTAGCAGCAGGCCAACGGAACGTGTACGTGTGTTGTTCGAAGAGCACCAGGATGAGTTTTCACTACTGCCCTGCCCACCAAATTCTCTGGATTTAAATTCAGTCGAGAATCTGTGGAACCACCTTGATCGGACCACGGATCCTGAATCGATGAACCTAGGGCAGATGGCATGGCAATGGAGTCTGCATGGCTCCACATCACTGTCAGTACCTTCCAGAAACTCACCGACTCTCTTCCTGCACGGAACATCTTGTTGTGGTCGATGGACGCAATACAACATGTCTGCCGAGACATACTGATTCTTCTCCGGGAAATATGTTTGTCATATCGAAACATCCTCTCTATGGCATTACTGTGTACGTGGAAAACCTGTGGATAGCACACAATAGTGAGCAGCGACTAGCGGACACTGAATCTCGCAATCTGAATGACGGTCGTCTTGTTCGAACTGCGATTCCGGACGAAAGCTGCGAAATGAATGTTGATTAGACAACGCAGACTACATCGGTTGTGGACCTGTCTCCGTCAAATTCTATCACATAACTCACACAGGTAAATATCGTGCACAGTTCTGATCTCCTAATCATTTCTATATTGTCGTGTACCAAATTTGTAAAAACATAACTAATTTCAGTCATATGAGGTGTGATTGTAAAGTTTTAGGAATGGGCTTGTAATTGTACATTAGTGGTACTTACGTGCTACTGTGATGCATCTCCTTCAAAATAGTCATCTTCTGACTGAACACACCGACTCCAACTGTGTTTCCACTTTTGGAAACATTCCTGGAAATTTTTTTCCTGATGTGTGTTAAGGACGGTCTCCTTATTTGCCTGGATGTCTTCAGTCGACTCAAATCGCTTACCTTTCGGTGAAAATTTCAGTTTAGGAAACAGGTAGAAGTCCGCAGGGGACAAATCAGGAGAATATGGTGGTTGTGGAAGCACAGGAATTATGAATTTGGTCAAAAATTCAACGATGGAGAAGGCACGATAAGCCGGAGCATTGACTTGGTGTAGCACCCAACTCCTGTCTTTCCACAATACAGGTCTTTTCTTCCACACCGTTTCGAGCAAATGCTCAAGGACACTTTTGTAGTATTCTTGGTTAATTTTCTCTTCTCCAGGGGTAAATTCATGATGCACAATACCGGTAGAATCGAAAAAAATTACCAACAGTGTCTTAGTCTACGACCGACTTTGCCGTGCTGTTTTCGGTCCTGATGAATTTGGAGTCTTCCACTGTGAAGACTGCACTTTGGTTTCACGATCATATCCATATACCGACGATTCGTCACCTGTAATTACCCTATTTAACAAATCTGGGTCATTTTTAGTCCGATTAATCAGTTCTTTGCACACTTCAAGTCGGTATTGTCTCTGGTTACTTGACAACACTTTTGGAATGAATTTTGCGGACATTCGACGCATGTTCAGATCTTCAGTTAAAATTGACTGAACTGCATAGAAACTTACATTAACTTCGTCAGCAATCTCCCTAATTGTAAGTCTACGATCAGAGCGCACTAAGTCGCAAACTTTCACAACATTTTCATTTGTTTTTGACGTGGAAGGACGGCCGGACCGTGGTTCATCTTCAAATGATTCGCGGCCATTTTTAAATCTGTTGAACCAGACAAAAACATTTGACTGGCTCATACAATTATCTCCAAAAATTGTTTTAATAGTTCGTAAGTCTCAAAAGCTGATTTCCCAGTTCTAAAACAAAATTTCAAAAACGTCGCTCCGTTTTTACGTGCATTTTACGCAGACAGAATCCGGCAACAAGCCCTATCAGACCCGCACTCAACTAGCTGCCACAACGAAGTGAATAAAGGAGACACAGTTTCCTGTCAGAGGGCGTTCAAGGACAAGGCAATGACTCACTCCCCATCCTCCATGTATCTGCCCGCGAAACTAGTGAACAATAGCGGATCCATTCTTAAAACTTTCCAATCACACCTCGTATCGTACGGCGCACCCTGTGAATCAGGCAATGAAGTCACTGCTGTGCACCTTCACAAAGCCTTTCATTATTGGTCCTCATTTCGCTGAAAATATTTTGTGACTTGAATATATTTCCTCTCCTTATCTTTCATTTAAGCTATGAGTTGAAAATCGCAATGATAGCAGCTGGCAGATGATGTCATGCGTGTGTGTGGTTAACAACTGCAATTGATGTCACTATAAATGTGTGTGGAGAAATTTTTCAGTGAAAATATACAGTGACTGGACGAAAAATCGAAATACAAAATACATACACATTAGTAAGCCTAGTACAGCGCAGGAAACCTGTTACCATGCGAAAGAGCTTCGAGTCGTCTCGGAACGGATAAATACAGGTCCTGTTTGGTTTAAAAGGAAACGTTATGCTATTCTTCCTGCAAAGTAGCGGCCAGTTCAGGTACGGATGATGGAGACAGATGGAGATCACGTACCATTCTCTCCAACTTGGACCAGAAACGCTCAGTAATATTGAGGTATGGCGATTTTCGTGGCCTGGGATGATGCGGCAATTCATAGTCGTGCTCACAAAACCATTCCTGGGCGATGCGAGCTGTATGAACAGGGTCGCCGTGGCCTTATAACACGACATCCCCATCGGGAACAAACATTGTATCATGGAATGGACCTGACAGCCAAAACGATCACATAATTTTTGGCAGTAATGCGACCTTGCAGAGTAATCATGGGGCCCATGGAATATCACGATATGGCTGCCAAAATCATCACCGAACCCCCGCCATGTTTCACACTTGGGACGTACGGTCGGCCAGAAGTTGGAATCAGTGTAAAACGAGACCCATAGGTACAAATGAGTCCTTCTTCTTGCATATCATTGGTGAATAGTTTTGAAATTCCAGCTCGCCCTGTAATTTCCTGCTTGCGATGCTCTTTCCGTGTTGTTCTGGTGCTGACGGGGTTCGAGAGTGGACATTCAGTTCTGCAGAGACTTTTGCAACTGTCGTCCTCTTCTTTTTCGTCTCAGTCCTGTCCAATGACCATTTGTCACGGTCAGCCAACACATATTTCCATCCGCGTTGTGACTTAACGGATGTTGCTTTTCCGCTTTCCTTGTATGCGATATAAATCTTGGATACGGTGGCTCTTGAAGCACTAAACACTCCAGCTGCCTTGGTTACGGAAGAACACACCATACGCGCGCCAACAATTTGCCTGCGTTCGAATTCACTTACAAAGGAAACTCCCCATGGCACCCATCTCAGATTTAGTGTTATGTTGGCCCATTGGATAGCATGTCAAAAATTGAACGCATATCAGACGTGAAAACAGGAAGGAAGTGTACTGAATTATGGAAAAAAAGAGGCAAAATAGAATCAGTGAACAGTACAAATTTAATATGTGCTACATCGAGTGAAATTCAAGACAGTCGTGTCGGGGTTACGCGGTTACACTGTTAGACAGTGAAGGGGAAGTTCTGGGTTCAAATCTCCCTCGTGCTCCACATTTTTTTTTTTTTGTTCACAAAATTAGGAAGTGTCCGTCCAGTCGGTCACTGACGTGTTGCTCGCGGTATTCAGACCTGCATATGTGTCGTGAAGTAATGTCCGCTTGCAACAGCGATATGTAACGAACCTCCAGACGTACGTATCCCTTATTTGTTCTACACAGGTACCATATGTTATGCATCTTGCGTTCATTTTCGGCAGTTTTGACTCTTGGATTCCTTCGTTGTCACATCGTTCACACCCGTTTATTTGTTGTTTTTATTTCTGTGAGACGTCTATGCGGCATCTCGCCTGCTCTCACTGCTCATCACATAATATGAGTTATGTGGTAAGAATATATTGCCGTCGCAAGTAAATGTGATGAGTAACGAGAGCAGGCGAGACGTTGCACAGACATTTCACAGAAATGAAAACAACAAATAAACGGATGTGAACTATGTTGCAACGAAGGAATTCAAAGAGGTACGTCTGGAGGCCCCTTTGTTACACGTCGCTATTGCACACGGACATTACGCCACATACACAAATTTGAATACAGGGTACAGACACGTCAAAGACCGGACGGTCAGTTCGTAATCTTGTGAGGAAAAAAAAAAAGTCGGGCACGAAGGAGATTTAAACCCGGATCTCCCCCTTCACAGTCTAGCACCGTGACTACACAACCACAACACGAGTGTCGTTAACATCCCTCTATATTGAACATACTAAATTTGTGCCGTTCACTGTTTCTATTTCGCTTCTTGTTTCCACAGTTCGGTACACCTTCTTTCTATTTTCATGTCTGATCTGTGTTCAGTTTTTGACGGGCTATCCAATGGGCCAGCTTACCAATAAATGGGGAGTTTCCCTTGTTAGCTCCCAAACAATGCACGCACAACACTAACAGTGTTCCGGCCACGACTGGCACTTGCAACGTATCGAAGACACTCCACAGGAGTCGTTAGTGGTCAGACACGACAGCTCAACCTGCGTGATTGGCTAGCATCTGCGTTTATTTTCAAGCTCGCATTTCTCACGGTGTTTCATAGTTTGTCCAAAGCTGGATCTGTCTTACACTAAATGACATCTGCAGTGACTACAATGCTTATCTCTATGGCAAGCGAACAATACAGTTGATTTGAAACAACACTTCTTTACTGTATTTTTAGTCACGGACCAGTTTCTTAATGTTTTCTTAGTACTATTTCTTTTCTTTGAAACAGTTCATCTGATGATGACAAGAAATCGAAGACTGTAACAATTTCTGTGACCCGAAGATGGAAAAATATAACAAAAGAATATCTATCAACCTAGGAAATAAAACACATTCAGGAAAAGTAAATAAGTCAAGAGAGGTAGTAGAAAATACAAAATCCCAAAACTCCACAAAAAATACGTGAAAACTCTAATGGGTGATTTTTAATGTAGTTGTGGAAAGAGAGAAAATTCAGGTCGAAATTATACTGAAGAAGAAATGTACAGACTAAGAGCATACAAAGAAATTGAAAGTATACTAACTTTGCTGTGTATTGCACGAAACTTCCTTTTTATTGCTTCCATTTTAGTTTGATGCATGAATGTAGTAAAAGAAAACTTGACGGAACCAAGACTCTGACAATGCGTTTTGTTGTATTTCATGTAGCCCAGTTGGAACAAAAGATGAATAATAGTGTTCAGTTGGAAAACGAGGGAAATAGCTAAACAAACTCTTACAAACACAGCAACTAAAGTCAGTTTTCTTCAGACAACTATTAATCCCCTCTAACCAATATCAGGAATCAGACAACGAGACAGTTTGTCCTCACAATCATTCAATGAAGGAAAAGTTATCTTGACGTGGTTATTAGTTCGCCTGAAACGAAATAACAAAAAAAACTGTTTACAACAGGGCCACTGTGTCCTTAGACAGTACGGCTAGTCCAAGTATCGTTGATTTTGTGCTGGGAAAAGCTATAACAGACTGTAAAAAAGAGGAAGAAAAGCAAAATATTTAACAACTATGTAAAGCTGTGTAGATCGAAAGATGCAAGAAACTGTTTGGCCTTTGCATCTGATTCCGCAATAACAGATGGAAACTTAGAGAACGCAAAGAAAATTGTAAAACTTCCGAAGGAAAAAGCCTTAATGGCAGGTCTACAAACATCGTTTGTATACATGACCAGTGAAAATAATTCACCGAGAATTTTAACAACCATAGCACTGCAACATCAAGAAAACAGACAACTGTAAATATCTGAGCGAGTATTGAAACACAAAAATCTAAAAAGAAGCAGTTAAACAGAGAGCTGAAAAACATGAAAAGAACATACATGAAAGTAAGAAATCTGTACAATAAAAAGGGTTTTTCTTAAGATGTTTAATTAAGGCATTATAATACACTTGTAAAACCAGAAATACTACTTTTATCTAGACGCAAATTGGCATTATAACATTTGGAAAAGATAGAAAGAAGAACCTTTCGAAAAATATTATATACTATTAAGAATAACGATGGTTACTGGGGTTTGAGGCCAAAATAAGGTAATTTACTCATTCTGCCCTAAAATAAGAGATGAAATCAGGACGACACGTGTTACACTCTATGCACATCTAGTGAATATGAAGGAAACAGATTAAAAGAGAAGATCCACACATTCTTCCAAAACAGAAAAACAAAGAAGATGAATGGGGAAGAAAGATAAAAATGGAATTACAAGAAATGCAGACTGAATAGGAGATCTCACTCAACAGAGACAAATTCAGTCAACAATCCAAGAAAGTCAGAGGTTTGCAGATAAAACGAACAGAAAACTACTGGAGTCCAACGGTCAGGTGAACGGAAAAGGGCTCATTCTGAGAAAATGAAAGAATTCTGGAGACGGATGAAGGAAAAGTTATCTTGACGTGGTTATTAGTTCGCATGAAACGAAATAACAAAAAAAAAAGTTTACAACAGGACCACTGTGTCCTTAGACAGTACGCCTAGTCCAAGTATCGTTGCTTTTGTTTCCTCGACATCTGTCTCATAAATCATGTCTTACGAGACTCGAGACAAGATAAACACGCTTCTTACTTCAAGGCTGAGCAAGCTAAGAACAACATGAGGCTTTGCTCGAGGAGGAAATAGCGCAGAGTTACGAGCCCAGGTTTGGCTTTCAACTCACAATGTACAGTATACGCTGATAAGACAAAACATTATGACCACTGTCACCGCGACATTGGATGCCGCCTGGTGGCTTTGCGGCCACGTGACGCAGTAACAAAAGTATGTACGCAGAGAAGTCACGGACGGGGTATCACCCTATCAAAGATATGGGCTGCAGATGGGGAAATCCACTCAGATAAGCGACTCTGACAAAGGGCAGGTTATTATTATGCAAAGCCTGTGAACAGATATTTCGAAAACGGCAAAGCTGGTCGAATGTTCACGTGCTACTTGTCGTGAGCATCTGCGGAAAGAAGTAGAAGGGTAGTGGAACTACCACTGGGCGCTAAATGGTTGGACGTCCACGACTCTTCACAGAACGTGGGTTTCGGAGACTTGTCTGCGCTGTAAAGTAGGATAGATAGTGATCTGTGACATCTCTGCCAAAAGAGCACGTTGCTGGTGCACGCACAAGTGTTTCGGAGGACATCGATCATCGTACGTTGTTGAACATGGAGCTCCGCAGCAGACCATCCCAACGTGTTAACATGTTGGCCCAACGACATCGTCAATTACGACTGCAGCGGGCATGGGACCATCGGGATTCTACCGTCTATCAGTGGAAGTGTGGCTCTTCGGGTGAATCACACTTTCCTGCACTTGGTCAATTGTCGTCTCCACGAACGCCGTCATCGAAGTGAACGGTGGCTCGAAGCGTGCAGCGCGCCACAGACGGAGGCTGGTGGAAGCAGTATTATGCTATGGGAGACATTCTCCTGTGCTTGCATGGGACCTGTGGTGGTAATCGAAGAGACGCTGACAGCTGCGAACAGCCTGCATCCCTTCCTGCTTGATGTCGTTTCCGACGGCGATGTCATCTTTCAGTAGTATAACTGTCGGTGTATCGGAGCACGAACCGTGCTATAGTAATTTGAAGAACATTATAGCGAACTCATCTTGATGTCCCCGCGACCAAATTCGCTTGATGTAAATCCTTTGGATGATGTAAATCCTTTGGAACTCATCTGGATCACTATCGAACGCCATACCGCGTCCGCAAATCAGCGGCCCCTTAATTGCGCGAATTACGTGACCTGTGCGAAGACATTTAATGCCACATATCTGCACAAACCTACCAACAAACTGTCGAGCCCCTGATACGCAACGCAGAATCAGTGACGTATTTCGTTCCAAATGCGGACGGGTAAGCTATTACGCAGGTGGACATAACGTTTTGGCTCACCAGTGAATGTGAAAGCTGTTGAGTCTGTAAGACCACTCCAAAACGCGTTACTTCGTGTGAGACCGATCACCCGACTGATTCGATTAGGAGTTGTATTGGGAAGCATGTCGCGGCGTTCATAGCGCCACTTCAATCTGTCCTTTCTAGAACTTACGGTGTAGCTTGATTTAAAAAGACTTGTAACTGAGTGCACAGTCTGAAGGTTTCCTGCGGCGTTTATAGAACTGACTAGTGTCATCTTCCACTGCGAAACGCCGGGTTCCATATTTCTTTAGACTTTAGACAAGATTTCGTTCTGTTAGTACCGTCCACCTGCTTTATTTTGTATATAATATGGCGCATGGTCTGATTAGCGTGCTTCGGCAGCTACTCCCCAGAGTGTGGAAGATAGAAACAAAACGTTCAAAGACGTTACGTGTCGCTACGAGCATTCTTCGTAAAAACCCAAGACCCTTCAGTCCAGATACCAGAATGAACTTGGTGGATTGCGTTTATTGGGTTCACAACCCCAGCCAGTTGACAAGTGGAGCGACCGGAGCAGGGATTCCTCGTTGAACAAAACTAAGTTCACACCTGCGAATGAATATTAAAGAGGGGGGAAGTGGGAGGAGAATTATGACACTGGTGCACTGTGTATTCTCAGCCACACATCGTACGGTGGTTTGTGGATTATGTTTTTCTAGATCCACAACGGTAGCTCGCCGATAGGTGCAGCGACCGGAGCAAGTGATTCATCGTTGAACAAAGCTAGGTTCTCTTCGGCTACAACATCGGCTTGAACAAGTATTCTGCGTAACGACAACAATGCTGAATTAAGAGAAATTCGGGTTCAAACAGGTGGTCTTACGGTGTACCACATCTGCGAATGAATAGTAAAGGGAGAGGAGAGGGGAGGGAGGGAGGGAATGATTAATGGTGCACTGTGCATCCTCCACCACACATCGCACGGTGGCCTGGGGAGTATGTTTGGTTCTGCGACCGGAACATGTGGTTCATAGTTGAACAAAACTAGGTTCTCTTCAGCTACGATATCAGCTAATACGATGGGCGTTCAATAAGTAATGCAACACATTTTTTCGGCCAATTTCGGTTGAAAAAATGGGGTATTTTCTGAGGGACGTAGTGGAATATTCCTGCTTCAGCCCCTATAGTTTCACGAAGTTCCGACTGGTGGTGGCGCTATATGTAGCCTTCAAAATGCCGCCTGTTAGGAGGGCCTCTCCAAGCAGACAGTTGCCATTTAGTTTCTTTTGGCGAAAATCCAGAGCATCAGAGATATTCATAGGCATGTTCTGTGTTGCATTAACAATGTTCTCCCTCCATAAGCATTCTCTTCGTCAGCACAAATAATTATATGTCGCAGAGCGGCCACGTCACCTGCCGCCTGCGGACGAACTGTAAGCTATTACTTCTGATGGATCACGCATTCCGTTGCATAACTGTGTTAGTAGCTGACGCCCTTCTTGGAAGCAAGCGTATACCAACGATTTTGACAGGTACTAATACAAGTTGATTATATCCAGAGTTGATTCCAACAGCAAGTCCATCAATACACTTGTCAGCGTCCTTATGACTACCGCCAATATTTGATTCAAGAGGCCTTCGCTGATGGTCCGTCAGACCGCTGCTCGACGCCTGAGTATAAGATCTGTTTCGCATTGGTGAGATACGTCTTCTGAGATGCAAACTTTTCTGCAATTTTGTCAGCAAGTTTCGTCGAAAAGCTGACATCTTGCTCTTCATTTAATTATGTGCTGGTCCCCGTACTTACAGTTCTTATCTTATGAACGCTAATGGTTAAAATGGCTCTAAACACTATGGGACTTAACAGCTGAGGTCATCAGTCCCCTAGACTTAGTACTACTTAAACCCAAGTAATCTAAGGACATCACACACATCCATGCCCGAGGCAGGATTCGAACCTGCGACCGTAGCAGCCGCGTGGTTCCGGACTGAAGCGCCTAGAACCGCTCGACCACAGAGGCCGGCGAATGCTAATACCATGACATTTGTTTGCTGTATGCGCGCTGAGGGGCAAAATGTTGTATCCTTAATACTCGCCAATTACGGGGCTCCTAGGAAACCTGCTTTCTCGGATGGCTGGACAACAATTCAAGCAAATTGTATTAATGAATTTTGTTACAAAAGGAAATGATTACAATACTAAACTTTGTGGTAAACAGATGTGTCGCATGCAAAGGACGACAGACAACATAAGAAATCTCTTCAGTATATACAAAGCTACATAGTAGAAGCGAAATGATTAGTCTTGGTGCTATTCTTGAACTCGCTGCTGTAGTACTCGCTGAACTGGCAGAACTCGTAGAACTGGCCGCGGCCAGGCGGTGCGGTGCTTATGTCTTCCTGTAGAGGGCGCTGCCGTCGCGTTGTCGGATGCCGGACATTTGCCACCCCGGACATTTGGCAGGTAGCGATCCCTCAGGTAAGGGACGCCCTTCCTCGTACTACTTCTGTCCGCTTTCAAAATGCCGTCTACACATCTTACTCGATACAACCAGTACGTAAGAGACCTTCTTCTTCGACATCTTCGCCAAATACATTCTTTTCCGAAATCGAAATATTTATAACTTTTTGGAAGCGAAAGCAATACCGACGATTATGTCAGTATGTAATTAGTTCTGCCAAGTATAAATATAGAACCCTCTGTCTTTACGGTACCTTCCTCTCACGTCTACTGATTGCGATAGAAAGAGTCCACCGCCATGAGAGCAACAAGAAAGGAACGATATAAAGAGAATGCGAATGTACACTAATAATTTTTTTCTGATCACTGCATTTGTCCCTACTTTAATTACTACAACTGCATGCCCAAAAGACAATAAGGAAAGAAGAAATGGGTGTGTGAATGTTTGAAAAGAAGAACGACATACTCCATATTAATTTACTCTCTAAAATGCGATATCCCTTGCGGCGAAACATTAGTTAATAAAGTGTAGTGGGACAATGTTCAAAACATTACTGAAAATACGTTCACTAAATAGAGATAAGAACATCTATGACTGACACAGTCGTAGCGAGGCTCAATTCCGTAACAAAGAAATTCACCAAACCTAAACGCGAAATATATCTATTTATTAAAGCAACCAAAAATTCGGTTGACCTCTTTCTAAGCGACAGTCTCCAATCCTTCCAAACTATGTAAGTGAAGACCATATCTGGCTTAAGTTCAAAGAAATAATATCAACAGCACTCGAGAGATTCATACGAAATAAATTAATAAGAGACGGAACTGATCCCCCATGGTACACAAAACACGACAGAAAGCTGCTGCAGGAGCACCGAAAAAGGCAAGTATAATTTAGGCGAACGCAAAATCTCCAACATTGGCGAAGTTTACTGAGGCTCGAAATTTGGTGCGGATTTCAATGCGAGATTAATTTAACAGTTTCCACAACGAAACTCTCTCTAGAAATGTGGCGGAAAATCCAAAGAGATTCTGGTTCTATGTCAAGTAAACCAGCGGAAGGGCTCAGTAAGCGATGAGGAGGAGGAGGAGGGGGGGGGGGGGGGGGAGACAAGGGACCCAAACCTACGGAGCAGGTAAAATCGTGGCAAATGTCCGCACACCGCGTTGTTGTCCTTGAGAGGGATCGTTCAGCGTGCAATTGGCTGAGGTCCCCTCACAGCCCTCTCTGCTCCACCGTGACCGTTCCCGCCTGGCGTGCCGGCGCTTGACTTAACGCCGGAACACAAAAGGACAACCTGCAGACGGTTGCTGCATACGTCTTAAGTCCCGGCACATACCGTAGATTGATATAACTCCTTTAGGAGATCTGGGTGATCCGAGTTCAGCACTAGCAATGTCCATAACATTGTGCCTCCATGAATAGGCAATAGTACTCTTGACTATTTCTGGTGGTTCAGGCACTTTCTGCCACTGGACGAACCAAAACAGTAACACTACCTCCTTAATAGCGTGTTTGTTCACTTCTGGAACGCAAACCAGCAGCGACTTTGCGTAGCATGGATTTGACAACTCCTTGGTAGGTTTCCGGAGGTATGTGGCAGCAGACATCTACGCACCGATCACCAAATTCTTGTAAATTACGGCTCGGTGGTCTGTAGGCGAGGAACTGGCTCCAGATAGCGCCCAAGATATGTTCCGTCCCGTCCAGATCAGACGAATCTGGTGACAAAGACGTCAACATGATTTTAATTATCATGCTCCTAACACTATAGCACGATTCTGGCCTTGAACACAGACATTTTTATCTTGCTGGAAGAGGCCATCGCTGTCGGTTAAGGCATGGAGCATGACTGGATGCAGATGGTTCGCAGTTACAGATCCCGTAGAAGCCAGGCTGGATGTTCCCCGTAGCCTGTATCCGTGGCGCGGCGCAAGTTTCGAGGAGCCGTCCGCTTGGACGACGGTATATCCGCACACGACCATCGACCTTGTGTAACTAGGCACGTGACTCATCTGACAAGGTGACACGTTTCACCTGATCCACGATACAATATCGATGATACCGTGTCCACTGAAATCATAACTACATCGTTAGTCCAACACTGGAAAACGCAGAGGTACGTCTGCTGCGAGGCCCCACGCTCAACAATGTTTGCTCCGGAACACTTGTGCTTGCCGCCTGGATCAGCTCATACGGAGACTTGCCGGCAGTCGTTATCCCCATTTATTATCCGCAAATAAGGCAATATTTAGCGTTGAGGAATGAAATCAAGAGTCAAGAAAGCCTACACAATTTTTGGGCGGCTAATGCAAGGAGTTGAATGAAATGATCATGGTAGGGACACTTGAATGTGCCTATAAATAAATTAAACAGTTCTTTGGAAATAAACTAATATAATGCACTGGAGTCCAAAATGACGATGGAATGGTATTATATGAGCAGAAAGACAGGGCAGAAAAAAATACGTTGAAAAGCTGCATGCAGGAGATAATAATGTTCGGAAGCTGGAGAACACTGCGGAAGTCGAATCGGAAGACGAGGGAGACTGCATCTTGCGCGACGAGTTCGACATTGCAGTTAGGCAGCTAAAACCCGGGAAAGTCACTGGAGTTTTTGATATACCCGCAGAACTCGTCAAGTGTCGAACTTTCCCATGCAAGTTAGAGACGAAACCGGCGAGCTCCCAACAGATTTTAAAAATGTTTAACAGTGCTAATAACACAGAACGCTTCTGAAAACAGATATGAACACTATAGGACCCTCAGTTCAGATCTTGACCTCTATCAATCTACGGAGGACCAAAGACAAGATTGATGCAATGATCAGGAACGACCAGTTTGGCTTTAAAAGAGGTGCGGGTACACGAGTAGCAATACTCGACTTATGATTACTTCCCGAGAAAAGACTAAAGAATGCTCAGGATACATATTGCCTTCACCGACGTAGAAAAAGTATTTAGCAATGTAGACTGGCGACAGCTTCTGAGATGCTGAGAGAGAGAGAGAGAGAGTTGCGTTAAGTATAAAGACAGAAAAGTTTTGCAGAAACTGTACAGAGAAGAGGTGGCTGTGGTAAGATGTGGAGAACATCAAGAGGAATCTGGTACTAAGCAGGTTGTACGACAGGATCGTTCACTCTCTCCTGTCTTTTTCAGTGGATACATTCATAGGGCACTAGCTGATGTCAGAGAGAAGCTAGAAGCTACAGGCGGAATTAAAGTCAATGGTAAGAAAACAGACATGTTGAGATTTGTTGATAATATCACAGCATTAAGTCAAGATTCTACATCTAAATCAACATGGTTATTCTGCAATTCACACGTAAGTGCCAGGCAGAGGGTTCACCGAACCATTTTCATACTACTTCTCTACCATTCCACTCTCGAATGGCGCGTGGGAAAAAGGAACACCCAAATCTTTCCGTTCGAGCTCTGATTTCTCTTATTTTATTATGATGATCATTTCTCCCTACGTAGGTGGGTGTCAACAAAATATTTTCGCATTCAGAAGAGAAAGTTGGTGATTGAAATTTCTTAGATATATCTCGTCGCAAAGAAAACCGCTTTTGCTTCAGTGACTGCCACCCCAACTCGCGTATCATATCAGTGACACTCTCACCCCTATTGCGCGATAACACGAAACGAGCTGCCCTTCTTTGCGCTTTTTCGATGTCCTCCGTCAATCCTACCTGGTAAGGATCCCATACCGCGCAGCAATATTCCAGCAGAGGACGGACAAACGTAATGTAGGCTGTCTCTTTAATGGGTTTGTCGCATCTTCTAAATGTTCTGCCAACAAAGCGCAGTCTTTGTTTCGCCTTCCCCACAACATTATCTATGTAGTCTTTCCTTAAGTTGCTTGTAATTATAATTCCTAGGTATTTAGTCGAATTGACAGCCCTTAGACTCGTGCGATTCATAGTATACCCAAAATTTATCGGATTTTTGTAGTACCCATGTGGATGGCCTCGCACTTTTCTTTGTTTAGTGCTAATTGCCACTTTTCGCACCATACAGAAATTCTCTCTAGATCATTTTGTAATTGGAATTGATCGACTGATGATTGTACTAGACGGTAAATTACAGCGTCATCTGCAAACAAGGGGGCTGCTCAGATTATCACCTAGGTCATTTATATAAATCAGGAACAGCAGAGGGCCTATGACACTACCTTACGGAACGCCAGATATCACTTCTGTTCTACTCGATGATTCGGAACAATTAATAGAGATGCCGGTCCAATTGGAAACCATCCTCAGTTCTACCTATAACATGAAAATTAATAAAACTAAAACAAAAATTTTAGTAATGAGTCGACAAAACACAGTTGCTCAAAGCTCACTTAACAATGAGAGACTGGAATCTTTCCCCTACCTGGGGAGTAAAACTATCTAGACAGTAAAATTACATCAGATGGAAGCTCAAACAAGGATACTGCAAGCCGAACATATGTGGCAAAGGCCGCTTATAACAAGGGAAGAAACCTTTTCACATTCAGCTGTGCAGACACACATCTCAAGAAACACTTCATCAGTATGTTCGTTTGGAGTGTGCTGCTGCACAAAAATGAAACATGGATTCTCGAAGAAACATAAATGTTCGTAGAGGGGTGGTCCTACCGCACAATGATAAAGATTGCCGGCTTAGACAAGAATCAAAGAAGAGGTGCACCACAGCGTGGAGAAGGAAAGCTGTGTCTTTGGAAGCTTACCCAACACGGCAGACACACGTATGTCGGCCATCTGCTGAGACATGAGGGAACCATTAAAATATATTATTGAAGGGACAGTAGCGGGAAAGAACTCACGAAGCATATGGAAACTGGAATACACCAACCAGATCATGGAGGATACCATTTGCACCACTGATTCACATTTCACTTACATATACTTTAACAATTTCAGAGTTATACTGCCAATGTGCATTTTGTACCCTCTCTACTTTCGCCAAAGACCTTGTAAAAAATAACTAGACTCACTGATGGCGCTGCAGTCGCGGGATAATTTGAACCTTCGGCTGGACGCCTTTATAGTGGTTGTAGTCTGATGTGTAGTGTAGTATTGTTGTCTATGAAGACCCTGATTCAACGTTGTATATTTGTTACTCGTAATTCTACTGTCTGTACGTTCCAATCAAAAGAAGTACAATGGTGAAGAGTTGTGCAGCGATTAATTGTACAAATAAATTCGAGAAAGGAACGAATATTACATTTCACAGGTATGTGGATATCTTAAATTGTTTTGTATGTCAGTGCACTTGCTTAATAAATGTCTTTGTAACACGGTATTATCATAATGTCTGTGCATCTATTTGCAGGTTTCCTTTCTCAAAACCACAGCTGTTACAAAAATGGTTAGACGCTGTCAGGAGGCAAGATTTCCGACCGACAGAATACTATTTTATATGTTCTGATCATTTTGAAGAAAGTTGGCTGATCGGTTGTGTTTTCATGGTCTAGGTTGGGTTGAAACTTGATAATTTGGTCGTGAGTTGCCAAAGCACTATGCCATATATAACGCACTTCTCGTCGTAAAGTCTAAAGCAAAGTAGAGTCAGAAAATATCTATTAATATAGTGGGCAAATCTTCGAGTATTTTGATGCATTTTGCGTACATCTATCGTAAATGAACTACGAAAAATGCTAGGGGTCCAGTACATAACTTTTAGCTACGGCAGATTCCATGTAGTACGTAAGATAAATTCATAAACAGTGACTAGTTGCTGTTTGTTCATAAATTAAAAAGTATATTGTAGTAACGTATTTAAATGAGGCATTATGTTTGTGACCTAAGTCAAGGGCAGGCATTTTATAACCAAAAGCGATGTATAAACATTCGAACTCCGCGCGTCAGTTTACCACTCTAATGGCCGCCGCCCAGCTATTCAATTTGTCCGCTCTTCACAGTCGACCACTCGTGCGGTTGTTGGGGGCCTGACTTTCGCCAACATGAGTTATTTTGATTCAAATAGCGGAACTTATCTACTACTTTCTGTGGATTTCCTAATTCAATTATTTCAGCATCGTATGATTTATGTCGAACACATTCCATTACCTTTGTGTTCTTCTTGCTTTTCTCGTTTGGGTCATCTAAAGACCACGCACCAATTTCAATGCTTCCTTCTTTGTTGTTCTTTCCCTCCAGTATTCTTTCATCTTTTCACTATGTATCCTTTCTCTCTCCTCAGAGCATTTTGACCCTGTCTTCTTCTCCCTCTTGCCTTAGAATCCTTCCATTTTTAACACTTTCCTCTTGAAAATCTCTCTTTCTATTGCATCTTTTTCACTTAAGTTGATTCGTTCCAAATCTTTCCTAACTTCTTGAATCCAGCCTATTGTTGACTTCTTGTCTCAAAGATATTTAAAAATCAGTTTCTGTTCACCTTTCTTGTGCAAGGGATGGATGAGAGCCACTTTTCAGTCTTCTGGTATCTTTTAAATTTCCCATATTTCTTCAAACGTGAGCTGAAGGTTAGTTATAATTTTTGGCTGAGACCATTTAATAAGTTCAGCTGTAATAGTGTTTGTGTTACTGATATTCATTTTATAGCCTCTTTTTACGGCACTATCCATCCCATTCAACAGCTCTTTGAAGTCCTTTGCTGTCTCTGGCAGAATTACATTGTCATCGGGAAATATCGTAAAGTTTTAAATTATTTTCTCTGATCTTTAATTCTCTTTCAGAATTCCTCATTTGTTTCCCGCGCAGCTCGCTCAGTGTACAGATTCACAATATCGGCAACAGGCTACAACCCTGTATCCTATTCTCAACTACTGTTTCCCCTCCATTTCATTGACTGGAAAGAAGCCCTAATAAGTTGTACAATTTGAAGTACTCTCTGTCATACACTTCACAATGGTTTTCAAAGTATACACAGTTTTGTTTGCAAAGATGTTAGCAGTCATATGGTACTGCATATTTTTGTTTTTCTTTTACTGCAGGCTAAAGATGGCCACTCGCCTTACTTTCGAAATGAGAAGGCTTGAATGGAAGTGTTTGAGTTACCCTCAACAGTATGAAACGAATTTTGGCAATGGTTTCATAAGGATCCTCCAAGCCGTTTAACTATGAGTTACTGTATGAGAAATTTGTGCTCAAGAAGTATTCGAACGGAAGGCAAAATCATAGCTGGTCAAGGCACAGTGATTAGGAGCCCAGGAAAGTCAAGTGCGAGATTGACACACACACACACACACACACACACTGTCCGAAAACAGTATCGACCGACCGTGTGTCATCCTCAGCCAACAGGCGTCGCTGGATGCGGGTACAGAGCGGCACGTGGTCAGCACACAGCTGTCAGCTTTCGCGGCCGGAGCCGCTAGTTCACAATCAAGTGGCTCCTCAATTGGCCTCACAAGGGCTGAGTGCAGCCCGCTCGTCAACTGCGCTCGGCAGACCCGGCCGGTCATCCGTCCAGGTGGTAGCGGAGCCCGACTTCGCTGATCCGACGGGAACCGGTGTTACCACTGCGGCAAGGCCGTTGGCTGTCCGAGATTAGCATTGGAAACCGGAATCGCGCGGTCGAGTCTCTTAAGAATTCTCCACTTGATTTCGGAATGAAGCCGTACCACATTCAAATGATACAGGCCTTACCTGAAGCTAATAAAATTGCTCCTGTATGTTCTGAAGAAGTGTTATTAGAGATGGCGCACACAGACCCTAAGATTGTGTTCTTTATGTCGGATGAAATCACATTTCATGTAAGTCGCAACATGAACAAGCACAACTGCGTCATTTACAGTACAGTTAGCCCCCGTTAACTAAGAGATACAAATATTTACTATCAAAAACAGTCTTGATCACAAATTATTTATTCCGCTGATCGGTTTCGACCACAACTGTGGTCATCTTCAGACCAATGAGTAAGAACCTCCTTTTGGTAGTGATTTATCACCAGAAGGAGGTTCTTACTCATTGGTTTGAAGAGGCCACAGTTGTGGTCGAAACCGGACACCGGAATAAATATTTTGTGATCAAGACTGTTTTTGATAGTAAATATTTGAAACAATATTGATCACGGTTCACTCCCACAACGTATTCAAAAGTAAATAAGAGAATACACTCTCACCAGAAGGAGGTTCTTACTCATTGGTTTGTAGAGGCCACAGTTGTGGTCGAAACCGGACACCGGAATAAATATTTTGTGATCAAGACTGTTTTTGATAGTAAATATTTGAAACAATATTGATCACGGTTCACTCCCACAATGTATTCAAAAGTAAATAAGAGAATACACTCCATCCTCTCCGAAAGTTTGTGTGTGATGCGGTATTTAGAAGTTTTGAGAACTTGGTCCATTTTTTTATGATCAGACTGTAATGAGATATTCTTACCCAGATATGTTGCATAATTTTGCTTCTTATAATCTTCCCCTCCGCATCGTAACATCAGGTTACTTCCAGCAAGATGGTGCACCACCAAATTATTAATTGAAGGTACGATATTACTTGGATTAAACACTTAGTAGACACTGGATAAAAAGACGTGGAACTTTGGCGTGGCCACCACGGTCACCCGATTTGACTCCATGTGATTTATGGATATGAGGAAAGGGTGAAAGAACGCGTATATGCTACAAGACTTACTGACATTAATGACCTTAAAGAATGCGTTACACAAATATTTCTGTTTGCTGATGACACTAGCTTGGTACTAAAGGATGTTGTGTGCAGCACTGGCTCGGTTTCAAATAGCGCAGTACATGACCTCAGTTCATGGCTTGTAGAAAATAAACTAACGCTAAATTACAGTAAGACTCAGTTTTTATAGTTTCTAACACACAATTCAACAAAATCTGACGTTTTAATTTCACAGAACGGGCATATGATAAGTGAAACTGAACAGTTCAAATTTCTAGGTGTTCAGATAGTAACCTGTCGTGGAAAGCCCACTTTCAGGATCTTGTTCAAAGAGTAATACTGCAATTTTTACTATTCGAACGGTATCAGTAGTGAGTGATCGTTCGACACAAAAATTAGTCTACTTTGCTTATTTTAATTCGCTATTGTCGTATGGTATAATATTTTGGTGTAACTCTTCCCATTCTAAGAGGCCATTTTTGGCTCACAAACGGGCGGTTCGGGCAATAAGTGGTGTGAGTTCACGAACCGCTTTTCGACCTCTGTTCACGAGACTGGGTATTTGGACACTGGACTCTCAATATATACATTCCTTACTGTCATTTCTTGTTAACAACATTAGCTTAATCCCAAGAATAAGCAGCTTTCACTCGATTAATACTCGGTAGAAATGAAACCTGCATTTGGATCGGACTTCCGTAACTCTTGTGCAAAAAGGTGTGCAGTATACTGCTGCATCCATTTTCAATAAGCTCCCACTCGAATTCAAAAATCTTAGCACTAATCCACGCGCTTTGAAATCGAAAACGAAGAGTTTCCTCATGGGTCACTCCTATTCTGTCGAGGAGTTCCTTGAAACAGTAAGCTGATTCTTATTGTATTGCTGAAACCGTTTACTTAAACTTATGGACTGACTTTTTAAGGTTCATGAACATTTACTTTTATCTGTTATTACGTTTAGGTTGTAATTTCATGTACTGACACGTTCCACGACCTTGGAGATTTGCTCCTCAATTTGGTCCTACGGAACTTGACGAGTAAACATAAAATAAATTGTCCGCTCAATACCTCCCCAAACGTGTGAGCGACTTATGACGTGTATGGTGAAGAGTTTTCACATGCATTGAGGGCCAGGTCGAACAACTGCACTAGCTTCAATTGAAATTGTGTACATAGTGCGTATTTTTACATTAAAATAAATAAAATAAGATTAAAAATATAAATATAAAATAATGTTGTTGTTGTTGTTGTTGTGGTCTTCAGTCCTGAGACTGGTTTGATGCAGCTCTCCATGCTACTCTATCCTGTGCATGCTTCTTCATCTCCCAGTACCTACTGCACCCTACATCCTTCTGAATCTGCTTCGTGTATTACCTCTTGGTCTCCCTCTACGATTTTTACCCTCCACGCTGCCCTCCAGTACTAAATTGGTGATCCCTTGATGCCTCAGAACATGTCCTACCAACCAATCCCTTCTTCTAGTCAAGTTGTACCACAAACTCCTTTTCTCCCCAATTCTATTCTATATCTACCCATCTAATCTTCAGCATTCTTCTGTAGCACCACATTTCGAAAGCTTCTATTCTCTTCTTGTCTAAACAATTTATCGTCCACGTTTCACTTCCATACATGGCTACACTCCATACAAATACTTTCAGAAACCTTCGACCATCATCAGTTATTTTGCTCCCCAAATAGCAAAACTCTTTTACTACTTTAAGTGTTTCATTTCCTAATATAATTCCCTCAACATCACCCGACTTAATTCGACTACATTCCATTATCCTTGTTTTGCTTTTGTTGATGTTCATCTTATACCCTCCTTTCAAGACACTGTCCATTCCGTTCAACTGCTCTTCCACGTCCTTTGCTGTCTCTGACAGAATTACAATGTCATCGGCGAACCTCAAAGTTTTTATTTCTTCTCCATGGAATATAATACCTACTCCGAACTTTTCTTTTGTTTCCTTTACTGCTTGCTCAATATAGAGATTGAATAACATCGGGTAGAGGCTACAACCCCGTCTCACTCCCTTCCCAACCACTGCTTCCCTTTCACTTTTTATTTTATTTATTTATTTATTGTTCCGTGGGACCAAATTAAGGCGAAGTCTCCATGGTCATGGAACGAGTCAATACATGAAATTATAACACGATATTAGAGACAGATAAAATGAAATATAAAAAAACATACTCAGGTGACAAATCGTAAGTTTAAATAAAGAAAATCAACAATGTAACGCTGGAATTTGCTTAATTTTTTAGCTCTTCCAGGAGCTCTTCGACAGAATAGAAGGAGTGAGCCATGAGGAAACTCTTCAGTTTAGACTTAAAAGACTTTGGGCTACTGGTAAGATTTTTGAGTTCTTGTGGTAGCTTATTGAAAATGGATGCAGCAGAATACTGCACTCCTTTCTGCACAAGAGTCAAGGAAGTGCATTCCACCTGCAGATTGGATTTCTGCCTAGTATTAACTGGGTGAAAGCTGCTAACTCTTGGGAATAGGCTAATATTGCTAACAACAAACGACATTAAAGGTTGGTTTGGTTCTTTGGGGAAGGAGACCAGACAGCGTGGTCATCGGTCTCATCAGATGAGGGAAGGATGGGGAAGGAAGTCGGCCGTGCCCTTTCAGAGGAACCATCCCGGCATTTGCCTGGAGTGATTTAGGAAAATCACGGAAAACCTAAATCAGGATGGCCGGGCGCGGGATTGAACCGTCGTCCTCCCGAATGCGAGTCCAGTGTCTAACCACTGCGCCACCTCGCTCGGTAAACGACATTAAAGAAAATATATACTGTGAGGGCAATGTCAGAATTCCCAGACTATTGAATAGGGATCGACAAGAGGTTCTTGAACTTACACCACATATAGCTCAAACAGCCCGTTTTTGAGCCAAAAATACCCTTTTTGAATCAGGAGAATTACCCCAAAAAATAATACCATACGACATAAGCGTATGAAAATATGCGAAGTAGACTACTTTTCGTGTTGAAGTGTCACTTATTTCAGATACTGTTGTAATGGTAAATAAAGCAGCATTTAGTTTCTGAACAAGATCCTGGACATGGGCTCGACTCTTTACAACTGCCATCTGGTTTCTGTACAAATTGTAAATAGCCTTTCGCTCCCTGTATTTTATCCCTGCCTCCTTCAGAATTTGAAAGAGAGTATTCCAGTCAACATTGTCAAAAGCTTTCTCTAAGTCTACAAATGCTAGAAACGTACGTTTGAATAAATACTAAAATAAAAGTAAATTCTACATAAATGGTAACATATTTTTGGACAACCCTGTTGATGTAGAAGCAGATGTTACGGAAACCACTAGAATTGGAATCGATGAAAACTGTGGTTGCCCGCACAGAGACGTGAATGGCCAGTATAGACACGGCAGAGTGTAGTGTTGTGGAAACTCGTGTGATAGGGCGGAGCGCTGCTCAGACAGACAGACAGATAGGCAGCCAGGCCTCGATCCGATAGCGGCGGCTCGGACAAAGCAGCTGCTCAGCGGGCCTGCTTCGCCACCGCGCGGCGTTGCCAGCTCGTGCGCCGGACGCCTGGCTGCGCTGCTGAGTCCCCAGCCGTGATAACTCAGTTGCACATAGACATCTACGGGGTGTCCAAAAAGTGTCTCCGCAGGGCCGTATGATTGTTAGCCGCGCGTGCCGTATGATTGTTCGCCTGCCTGGGTGTTTCAACGAAACAATAAACGCACAACGATACTGCAGTGATATTCTGTACCCATTCATAGGAGAACTCGTGTAAGTGAAATACTGAACGGTTATTTTCAACAAGCATACAGCTCACGTTTCAATGTCACTTCTTGCTGAAGTTTTTGGTGATCGCCTGACCTAACACCACCTGACTTTTTCTTCTGGCGTGCAGCGAAAGCAACTGTCTATGAAAACCGTCCGGGGGGGGGGGGGGGGGGGGGGGGGGGGGACGACCACTTTCAACATTTAATGTGAAAATTTGTAAGTAAAAATGAATATTCAATAAATTAATAACTTGTATTTCACTGAGTTTCATTTCGGTATATTCACTGCGGCATACGACACGCACGGCTAACAATCATACGGCACTGCGGAGACACTTTTTGAACACCCCGTACATCCACAGAGGCACCACACAGTACTGGCACACCTACCACTATGTATACATTAATAAAGGTGATGCCAAGACATTGTTATATTTATTTAAATGTACAGTGTGCACAGTTCTAGTAGCCAACGTGCATTCCGCTAGCACTCATGAAAACTTGCAGACGCCTTGGTGTGGAGGAACCAAGTTGCAAATTCTATATTACGGTGACATCTTCGACCATTCCTCAGACAACACCGTCTGAAACGCCAGCTTCCCTGTAAAAAGACGTCTCCGAAATGTTGTATCCAAAGATGCTCTATCGGATTAAGATCGGGGCTCTGTGTTGGAGTGTAAACCCTTATCGGGGCATTATACGGTATAATAACTACTTCCGAGTTCTCAGAGGTCCTTGTCTTGTCGAAAGTAAAAGACGCCATCAAGACTCAGTTTCTGTGTACTGCTATGTCAATGGGCTCGCAACACTTCGATACATTTACGACGATCCATGACACCTTCAATAATAGCCACGTCAACAAACCTCAGATGCTACCATGCATCCTCAAACCATTATTCTTCTTCCCCCATGTATTACTGTTGGAAGGACACGTGACTGGAGGTCTGTATTTCGTTTGCGCCACACCTTTTCATTTCGTTATATCCAAACAAGTTACATTTGGATTCGCCAGAAAACAGCGCAGTATTCCAAAATTATCTAATTTATTGGCACAATGTTTGACGAACTGCAAGCGTTTTCATCGATTAGCTTCCGGAATAAAGGGCTTCTTCCTGGGAGATCTGCCATGGATATCAACTGTGTTCAAACATTTCTAATAGTTTGAGCACTGACCTGTTTGTTGGATGTTGACTGGGCGACTGATACAAACGACCCTGCACTTTTAACTTTTAAAGGGCTCTAGCTCTATCTGTGCAAGACCAACTAGCCTTCGACGTTCCCTACATATACAAACTCTGGGATGTTCGGACCTGCGTTTATTGCCTGTTGTACTAGTCTCTTGAAATTTCTTGAATATTGCTTCCACAGAAGGATAATTAACAGAAAGTTATTTACCAATCTCACGTAAAGTTTTACTCTGCGAATGCAATAAAATCAAAACGACACAGAATGCGCCCACTTCGGACTCATCGTGACACGTGAATGCCCCTTACTCTGGTCGTCAGGCAAGCGACTAAACTGTTTGTCAACTCCGATTGCACAAATCTGGTGGGCGCCAAGCCGTTCAGTCAAGCCGAACAACAAACGTCGTACAGTGTACCAATACAGTTCTGAGCAGAGGAAAAGCCTCATATAATTGATTACATGTGTTCTTGTTGTGTTGGGAAATATTGTCAGTTACAAATTATTTCCTTTATTGAGTGAGAATTAATGGTGTACATGTAATGCTCCTAGTATTTATACAGGGTGTTACAAAAAGGTACGGCCAAACTTTCAGGAAACATTCCTCACACACAAATAAAGAAAAGATGTTATGTGGACATGTGTCCGGAAACGCTTAATTTCCATGTTAGAGCTCATTTTAGTTTCGTCAGTTGGCCCAATTAAAGGAAGGTAATGTTGACTTCGGTGCTTGTGTTGACATGCGACTCATTGTTCTACAGTACTAGCATCAAGCTCCTGCACATTTCAGTCGAAGTGTTCGTACGCTTCTCAACAACAACAGATTCGGTGACCGATGGATTGGTAGAGGCGGACCAATTCCATGACCTCCACGCTCTCTTGACCTCAACCCTCTTGACTTTCATTTATGGGGGCATTTGAAAGCTCTTGTCTACGCAACCCCAGTACCAAATGTAGAGACTCTTCGTGCTCGTATTGTGGACGGCTGTGATACAATACGCCATTCTCCAGGGCTGCATCAGTGCGACGGAGGGTGGATGCGTGTAACCTCGCTAACGGAGGACATTTTGAACACTTCCTGTAACAAAGTGTTTGAAGTCACGCTGATACGTCCTGTTGCTGTGTGTTTCCATTCCATGATTAATGTGATTAGAAGAGAAGTAATAAAATGAGGTCTAACATGGAAAGTAAGCGTTTCCGGACACATGTCCACATAACATATTTTCTTTCTTTGTGTGTGAGGAATGTTTCCTGAAAGTTTGGCCGTACCTTTTTGGAACACCCTGTACAATTTGTATTAGATGCAAAAAGGTGTGTGTGATAATACTTTTTGGTGCCACTGTAATTCTTGCTACCCTACAACAATAGTTTCGTTTACATTTACATATATACTACATTGGCCACTGTACAGTTCATGACGGAGGGATTTGGCGCCAACATTGGCCTCTCAATCTCCTATTGCCCTTGCGTATAGAGGAAACGAAAAAAGCACTATCTATATGCCTCGAGAACCGCCCGATATAGCTATGCAAAATGTACCAGGAAGGCAGCAGAATTGTTGCACAGCCAAAAAGAACACTGGTTCTTTAAAGAATTATCTACAACAGAACGGAACGAGGTGTACAAGATCAATTAGGGTTCTGGAGAAACGTTGCAACACGCTGTGCAGAACGTACGTATACGTACCCTATGACACATCTTACATGACCGTCTGCTGAACAACGAATTCCATTTATAGCATTTGCAGATCTAGGGAAGCTTCTGGCAATGATGACAGGAGTACACTCTTAATTTTGCAGGTACGAGAGATGGTTCAGGGGGCGAAAGATTATCGATAACTTGCATAGAAACCTAACTGCAGCTGTGACAATCGGAAGACATGAACAGGAGACAGTAGTTGAGAAAGGAGTCAGGCAGTATTGAGGCATATCCTCCGTGTTACTCAATTTGTTCAAAGAACAAACAATAAAGAAAACCGATGAGAAATTTGGAACAGGAATTGGAGCTAAAGGAAAAGAAACAAAAGCTTCGAGGTTTGCCGATGAAATTGTCACTCTGTTTGAGACGGTAAAAGGACTTGCAAGATGAGTAAAAGGGATGGAGAGTGTATTGTGGAATGGAGTGTAGTCAAATTAAATCACGCTATGTTGAAAACACTGGATTATTTATGAGACACTGAAAGTAGTACATGAGCTTCGCTATTTGGACAACAAAGTTACTGACTATCGGAGAAGTATTATCCGCTCAAAATCATGTTGACACGGCGCAGTGGCCGAAGGGACCGACCGTAAATGTAAAATGCTTTTACAATAGCTTCCATAAGCCACCGCGCCGAGTGTCAACTTGGTTTGAACGGGTAATAAAAGGAACATAAAATGCAGGATTGTAAGTAATAAGACTAATAGTTTTCCCGAGAAAAATATTTTAACATCGAATATAAATTTAAGTGAAAGGGGGTAATTACTGAGTGTAGTCTCGTATGTATTTGAAACGTGGACAATAAAGAGTTAAGACAAGAAGAGAATAAAAGCTTGAAATGTGGTGCTACAAAAGAGTGCCGAAGATTCGATGAATCGAGTAACTAATGAAGTGGTACTGAACAGAACTAGGGAGAAAAGAAATTTGTGGTTTAACTTGACGAAAAGAAGACATAGAATCAGGGGCCACCAAGGATTTCGTAAAGGACGTAAGTGTGTGTGGTTGGGAGGGGGGCGGGGGATAAAAATTGTGGAAGAAGACCTAAATTTGACGAACGGAAGCAGATTCAAGTGGGTTGTAGTGATTACGCAGAGATGAAGAGACCTCCAAAGAATAAATTCGCGGAGAGTCTCTGTAAGTTCACCCATCTAAATTTCACAGGAAATTTATTGCCTTCCTTCAATGATTCCATTTTTGTTACGATCCCAGCAATGCATCTCTGAAACTGTTACGCGTAGTCATAAGACTATCTTCTGCTAAAGCGATGCCATTTTCCCTCATGAAACGTCATAATCCTCGAATGTACAATATTCTACGAGCCTGCACAGACTGACGTGAAGGATACTGTCTGTAATTCGGAACATCCATTCTTTTCATTTTTCTTTAAAATGTGTGAATGACTTTGAGCCACTAAGGATCATTCGTCGCATTAGAGATTCTCGATAAAGTTGAGCTAGGAAAGGGACTATTTTCGCTGCACATTCATTATGAAATTAATTAGTATTTTATAGGGCCTTATGTCTTATTCAGTTCGAGAGCGTCTGCAAAAAATAAAAATATCTGCATTGCATTACAGACAGAAACTGCTGGCGCTGCCAATAATGTGGTCTGTTTGGACGGCAGCAACGAGTGTCATTCCTCAAGACGGAAGGCGATGCGCACGTTTTAACATCAGGGATACTGAAGCGAACAAAGCCATAATTATGGGGACCTGTTTTTGTTTTCCTGCTGCGTATGATAATATGGGAAATGGAAGGGGATCAGTGGCCTAGTGGGAGAGCTGAAGGACGCGTCAGATAAACTATATCTCTGAGACGGGTTAGCATCAAAAGTGTCTGCCAGCATATGTCGGAATTCGACGGCGGCAGAACCGTAGCTTATCAAGAGTGTGATTAATCGTATCGCGATACTGCTTATCTCGATGGTCGGGATCTCTCGACTGTCATGCGAATTTGGAATCGATAGGCTGAAGTGGGCCATACTCAACGCCATGCGCAATCATAGCGGTGCCACGTGGCTAGCGCCCGAGAGGACGGACGTACTGTTCGCTTAGCTGTGCTGGGTGGTACCGTCAAACCACGTATCCTATGCTGCTATTTGTGGCTGTACTTCGATTTATATTTATGCAGCAATTTTCGTGACAACGAAGTCTCCATTACGAAGTTAAATATATACTGATATATCTGATATACACTGATATATCAACTAGCAGTAGCATACAAAACTTGGGGTTTGAAGATTAATTACCAAAAAACAGAATACTTGACCAATGATTCAGATGAGCTATACATTGAAGGAAAGAAAATCAAAAAGATAAACACTTTCTGTTATTTGGGATCCATTTTAGAAATCGAGGGAAAATCAGAGTTAGAAATCAATAAAAGAATTAGTAGCGGACGGAGGGTCATTCGGATGCTTAACTCAGTCTTATGGAGCAGGAATGTAATGAGCAGAACTAAAAAATTAATATACAAATCCATATTAGGGAGTGTGGTTCTGTATGGAACGGAGACCTGGACAATTAACATGAAGCACATTAAAAAACCACAAGCTCTAGAGATGGACTTCTGGAGAAGATCGGCAAGAATCTCCAGGAAAGAAAAGATAAGGAACACCGAAATAATAAGGAGAATGGAAATAAAAGAAAGAATAAATGACGTAATGGATAGGAAGAAATTACAGTAGTACGGGCATGTACGACGAATGGAGAAAACCAGAATTGATACAGGAGTGGGAACTGGAGGGGAAGAGAAGAAGAGGACGACCTATGACCAAAATGTACAGCACACAATGAGGAGAATGGGCGCAGAGGAAGAGGACACACAAGATCGAAACACCTGGAGGAATATTTTGAAAATATACTTTAAGAACCCCCCCCCCCCCATGAACCATGGACCTTGCCGTTGGTGGGGAGGCTTGCGTGCCTCAGCGACACAGATAGCCGTACCGTAGGTGCAACCATAACGGAGGGGTATCTGTTGAGAGGCCAGACAAACGTGTGGTTCCTGAAGAGGGGCAGCAGCCTTTTCAGTAGTTGCAGGGGCAACAGTCTGGATGATTGACTGATCTGGCCTTGTAACACTAACCAAAACGGCCTTGCTGTGCTGGTACTGCGAACGGCTGAAAGCAAGGGGAAACTACGGCCGTAATTTTTCCCGAGGGCATGCAGCTTTACTGTATGGTTAAATGATGATGGCGTCCTCTTGGGTAAAATATTCCAGAGGTAAAATAGTCCCCCATTCAGATCTCCGGGTGGGGAATACTCAATTTAAAAAGGGAAATGGATAGGTTAACGTTAGATATAGTGGGAATTAGTGAAGTTTGGTGGCAGGAGGAACAAGACTTCTGGTCAGGTGACTACAGGGTTATAAACACAAAATCAAATAGGGGTTATGCAGGAGTAGGTTTAATAATGAATAGGAAAATAGGAATGCGGGTAAGCTACTACAAACAGCATAGTGAACGCATTATTGTGACCAAGAGAGATACGAAGCCCACGCCTACTACAGTAGTACAAGTTTATATGCCAACTAGCTCGGCAGATGAAGAAATTGATATATGATGAAATAAAACAAATTATTCAGATAGAGAAAGGGAGACGAAAATTTAATAGTCATGGGTGACTGGAATTCGTCAGTAGGAAAAGGGAGAGAAGGAAACGTAGTAGGTGAATATGGATTGGGGGTAAGAAACGAAAGAGGAAGCCGCCTGGTAGAATTTTGCACAGAGCACAACTTAATAATAGCTAACACTTGGTTCAAGCATTATTAAAGAAGACTGTATACATGGAAGAAGCCTGGAGATACTGACAGGTTTCAGATAGATTATATAATGGTAAGACAGAGATTTAGGAACCAGGTTTTAAATTGTAAGACATTTCCAGGGGCAGATGTGGACTCTGATCACAATCTATTGGTTATGAACTGTAGATGAAAACTGAAGAAACTGCAAAAAGGTGGGAATTTAAGAAGATGGGACTTGGATAAACTGACTAAACCAGAGGTTGTACAGAGTTTCAGGGAGAGCGTAAGGGAACAAATGGCAGGAATGGGGGAAAGAAATACAGTAGAAGAAGAATGGGTAGCTTTGAGGGATGAAGTAGTGAAGGCAGCAGAGGATCACGTAGGTAAAAAGACGAGGGCTAGTAGAAATCCTTGGGTAACAGAAGAAATATTGAGTTTGGCTCAAATGGTTCAAATGGCTCTGAGCGCTATGGGACTTAACATCTATGGTCATCAGTCCCCTAGAACTTAGAACTACTTAAACCTAACTAACCCAAGGACATGACACAACACAACACAACAGTCATCACGAGGCACAGAAAACCCCTGACCCCGCCGGGAATCGAACCCGGGAACCCGGGCAATATTGAGTTTAATTGATGAAAGGAGAAAATATAAAAATGCAGTAAATGAAGCAGGCAAAAAGGAATACAAACGTCTCAAAAATGAGATCGACAGGAAGTGCAAAATGGCTAAGCAGGAATGGCTAGAGGACAAATGTAAGGATGTAGAGGCTTATCTCACTAGGGGTAAAATAGATACTGCCTACATGAAAATTAAAGAGACCTTTGAAGGAAAGAGAACCACTTGTATGAATATCAAGAGCTCAGATGGAAACCTAGTTCTAAGCAAAGAAGGGAAAACAGAAAGGTGGAAGGAGTATATAGAGGGTCTATACAAGAGCGATGTACTTGAGGACAATATTATGGAAATGGAAGAGGATGTAGATGAAGATGAAATGGGGATATGATACTTCGTGAAGAGTTTGACAGAGCACTGAAAGACCTGAGTCGAAGCAAAGCTCCGGGAGTAGACACCATTCCATTAAAACTACTGACAGCCTTGGGGGAGCCAGTCCTGACAAAACTCTACCATCTGGTGAGCAAGATGTATGAGATAGGCGAAATACCCTCAGACTTCAAGAAGAATATAATAATTCCAATCCCAAAGAAAGCAGGTGTGGACAGATGTGAAAATTACCGAACTATCAGTTTAATAAGTCACGGCTGCAAAATACTAACACGAATTCTTTACAGACGAGTGGAAAAACTAGTAGAAGTCGACCTTGAGGAAGATCAGTTTGGATTCCGTAGAAATATCGGAACACGTGAGGCAATACTGACCCTAAAATTTATCTTAGAAGCTAGATTAAGGAAAGGCAAACCTACATTTCTAGCATTTGTAGACTTAGAGAAAGCTTTTGCCAATGTTGACTGGAATACTCTCTTTCAAATTCTGAAGGTGGCAGGGGTAAAATACAGGGAGCGAAAAGCTATTTACAATTTGTACAGAAACCAGATGGCAGTTATAAGAGTCGAGGGACATCAAAGGGAAGCAGTGGTTGGGAAGAGCGTGAGACAGGGTTGTAGCCTCTCCCCGATGTTATTCAATCTCTATATTGAGCAAGCAGTGAACGAAACAAAATAAAAATTCGGAATAGGTATTAAAATCCATGGAGAAGAAATAAAAACTTTGAGGTTCGCCGATGACATTGTATTTCTGTCAGAGACAGTAAAGGACTTGGAAGAGCAGTTGTTAACGGAATGGATTGGGTCTTGAAAGGAGTATATAAGATGAACATCAACAAAATCAAAACGGGGATAATGGAATGTAGTCGAATTAAGTCGGGTGATGCTGAGGGAATTAGATTAGGAAATAAGACACTTAAAGTAGTAAAGGAGTTTTGCTATTTGGGGAGCAAAATAACTGATGATGGTCGAAGTAGAGGATATAAAATGTAGACTGGCAATGGCAAGGAAAGCATTTCTGAAGAAGAGAAATTTGTTAACATCGAGTATAGGTTTAAGTGTCAGAAAGTCGTTTCTGAAAGTATTTGTATGGAGTGTAGCCATGTATGGAAGTGAAACGTGGACGAGAAATAGTTTGGACAAGAAGAGAATAGAAGCTTTCGAAATGTGGTGCTACAGAACAATGCTGAAGATTAGATGGGTAGATCACATAACTAATGAGGAAGTATTGAATAGGATTGGGGAGAAGAGAAGTTTGTGGCACAACTTGACTAGAAGAAGGGATCGATTTGTAGGGCATGTTCTGAGACATCGAGGGATCACCAGTGTAGTACTGGAGGGCAGCGTGGAGGGTAAAAATCGTAGAGGGAGACCAAGAGATGAATACACAAAGCAGATTCAGAAGGACGTGGGTTGCATTAGGTACTGGGAGATGAAGAAGCTTGCACAGGATAGAGTAGCGTGGAGAGTTGCATCAAACCAGTCTCAGGACTGAAGACCACAACAACAGTTTAAGAACGTTTATTGTTTGTATTGTAATTTCCACGTAAATTATTATGTTGGAGATAAGCCTCAGTAATGAGGAAAAGCTCAAAATAATAATAATAAAATATATCTTTCCCTTTTTTATATATTAGTAGCACAGTTTGTCATAGTCATTACATGAAAAATTTTCATAAGATGACAAATAAATTAAACAACGATCAGGAAGTAGGCTTGTTTGCACCAACAGTGGTATCTACAAGGAAAGCGACATCTGCAGAACCATGGGCTGCCAGCAAGGGGATCAATGTTGCGGCTTACCGCGCCGACATTGTTGGATCCAACGACAACAATGGACAAAAGGAGGCACCGTGTCTTTGTTTCAGAAGAGTCCCGGTTTGTGTACAGCAGCACGGTCGACCCACGGAGGCTCCGAAGAGAATGAACATCGCCAGATTGCATTTAACATCACAGCATGCCCGCACCTGGCGTGGTAGAACAGGGTGCCACTTGGCACAATCACGGTCACATCTGGTTTGTAGCCGTTATTTTTCTGACGTGTCGAGGCCGGCGATTATGGCCTAGATTCGAAGTGTCTGTGATGTTACCTTTCAATAAGGTATCTCAAGACAGTATGCTGATCGTGCTGTTCCGATCTAGCCCGATACATAGGGTATTTGAATGTTGGCCCGGCAAGCACTTTCTACAGATCGTTCGTTGATCCACTGAAACATACGGCCATGGGCTGCGGTGAGACTAACCCCCACTCGCCAGGCACTGTGATCAATGGTGTCTGGCATAGAGATGAAACAGTACCCGTATGTGTCATCCAACGTCAGCTCGACTCAGAGCCGTGCCGGGTTAGAACCGTTATTGTTCAAAGGTAACGGTTCTGTTCATTAAATTTCGCACCCCCACATCACCTACGAACTTAAATCATGTATCCTCCTATTGAACTGTTCACCGAAGATAACCAAACTTTTTTGTCTTGTAAACTACGTGACAATTTTTTCTGTTTTGGGTAGATCCCCTGCCTTTAATATATAGTGAACTTTCACAAATTCATCGACTCCTAATATGCTTTTGACACCTGATACAGTGCTACACTCTTTGATACGAATACCTGTAGAAGCGTAGACTGAAAATCTTACAAAACGTCAAGTTTTATACATTTATTAATTTAAACGACACACAATGAAAATCTAGTAAAATTAATACACATATGCTTTAGAAAAGGGTGTTGGGAGTCTGGTACTTTGTTAGCAAATTTTCAATATTTGGATTTAATTCAGTTGGGTTTAACCTTAAATCTCCTCAGTCAGTTATGGCCAACCTGTTTTCTTTTCTTTTTTTTCTTTTTATACGAAAACTGACAACCGTATTGACACCCACGCGGTATGGAGATGGAAAAGCAACCAAAAATTTTCACGCGATAGTCCACAATACGGGATAAGTAACAGGTAAAGGTCACGATTGCTAATATCCCTCTCTAGACTGTGCTTCTTCCGATTATTTCTTGTAATATGACATCCTTTCTTCAATGTTAGTGTGTAGAGTGGTAATCCACTATCGTATTTCCATAGCCATAACACCGTTAAACCTAGTTTCAGAGTCTGTGCAAAGGATAATTATATGTTAAACTTAGGTTGAAACGTCTTCATCCTCGCAGATTCTCAGTAACAAACTGGGAATATTTGCGCTGTCCAATGCTTTGCTTCATTAGTTTAATTCTTGCAAGAAAAGTTGAAATGATGAACTTACTTTGTTTTTATCAAATATCAGACTCTCGCCTTGAAACTGCTAGTCTACTTCAACTTTAGTACACAAATTTATTAAATAAACAGTATCTGGTCTCCATTTGATTAAATTTTCTTTTACAATTGGATCCTTAACAATCCAAAATCTCTTTAAATACTCTCAAAAAGTGAGAAAAATCTTGTTAACTATAAGCCTTTTGACAGCCAGCGACCACGGGTAAACTTTAATTTAAATGGCTAACAAATCCACGATAGCGCCAAACATAGCTAGTACTCCATCTGCTACTGATGATATTATATTTGATAATGAGATCGCTTTGTCCATGAAGTAGTCTTTTAAAACAACAAATATTCATTAATCTTTAATGTCTATTGTCACAGTTCTCCCTCAGAGGAGTTCTTCACGTATTTCATGGCTCGTAATAAAACTAACTAATGCCAATAATAGTAATAATAATACTTAATTACTAGGTAATGTTGACTTGTCTGGTTGTAAGGAAAAATGGGTTGTTTGTAGATAATTACGCAATATGCTTTCAATATTGCAATTTATTTCATCAGTACTTCTTTGAACTATGTTGCTCAAAGAAATTATTTTGAGTGTATCATAGCAGAATTGTGTAGAAAAGTTTTTGAAACCTCTTCAACGGATGGAAAAATTAACTGTTTCCCGATAGTATGCGGTTTTGCAGATTTTGCTGTAAGTAAAGAGATATTGTAAGATGCCCGCAAACCATCATCTCTTTGTGACATCTAAGCGAGTATACTGTCCACAGTGGGTCTATTTTGAAGTTTTTCTTTAAGTATTTCAAATCTTGACCTATTTTGTCAGTGTGACACGTTCTAGGATGATCGTCCAGCTTGCATGGTTTCATAGCATCACTGCTTAACACCTTATTGCAGAAAAGGTACATAGATAATCATTTGTCCGACGTGATGGAACAACCAACACTGTACTGTCTAAATTTCTATTTCGATCGGTCATGTTTAATATTATTTACCTGTCGTGAAAACTTAAACTGTTTAGACAAATTTGGTAAAACATACCAATTAAATCAATCCACTAAGCCTCAAGTCATGATTGGCGGTTCTCTACGCAATCGAAATGAAAACAAAAAAGGACATTTGATGAAAAATAATTAACTTACTTTTCTCTGGAACTCCCAAATAACATGACACCGATTCACTTTAACTTGTATGGTACCGAACAATAATCTATTCACAGATGAACGAAGGCTCTCTACCGCTGTGCATCAGTTGAAGTAGTTGGACTTCGCCTCGTTCATGCTTTGTGTCTAGTCGCTATCAACCTCGGCGATGTAACACTGAACCTTGCATATGTAGCCACTGCGAAGTGATTGTTGTGCCGTGTTGTGTCACTTACCTCTCTTGACGAGAGACGAAGCGGTTCCTGGCCCATCACGGTTGACGCAAGATACTCAAAACACACCTCGGAGAAGGTAAAGGGATAGTACTTTACAGAGTGAAGACAGAAAAAGAATTAATTTTGCGGAATTCAGCTAGCTCTGTTCCGCCAATGAGATTCGTACCACTGTAGGCAATGGTGCTCAGGTTGATGCCATGTTACTTGACTTTAGGCTTACATTTGACGCCGTCCCAAACTGCTGTTTCGTGGAAAAAATACGAACCAGATTTGAGACTGGACTCAAGACTTCCTTGCGGACAGAAGCCAACATGTCAATGTTAACGGAATAAAATCGATGGTTATAAAGGTAATTTCCAGAGTACCCCAGGAGGAGCCCGCCCGGCTATCTGTGCGGTCTAACGCACTGCTTCCCGAGCGGGAAGGCGTGCCGGTCCCCGGCACGGATCCGCCCGGCGGATTTGTGTCGAGGTCTGGTGTGCCGACCAGTCTGTGTATGTTTTTTAAGGTGGTTTTCCATCTGCCTCGGCGAATGCGGGCTGGTTCCCCTTTTTCCGCCTCATTTACACTATGTCGGCGATTGTGTGCAAACACTGTCTCCACGTACGCGTACACCATAATTACTCTAAACGCAAACAATGGCGTTACACTCGTCTGGAATGAGATGTTCCCGGGAGGGTCCACTGGGGGCCGAACCGCACAATAACCCCAGGTTCGGTGTGGTTGGGCGGCGGTGGGGTGAGTGGACTGCTGTAGCCTGTTGTGGGGTTGTGTACCACTGAGGGTTACGGCGGGGACGAAGCCTCTCCTTCTCGGTCCCCAGTTCAATACATACATACATACATACATACATACATACATACCCCAAGGAGGTGTAATAGGACCATTCTGTTTACACTGTATATAAATGATCTAGTAGAAAGCGTCGGGAACTCTAAAAAGTTTCACAAGCTGCGACATCGACGCGAAAAAACAGTGACCCGTATATGTAATAAGTTTCCTTTAATTTACGTCTATGGTCACAAACTTTTTGTTAACAGATTACGGGTTTCGGTATTTAATTACCATCATCAGATCTGTTTCATAAAAAGAAGGCCACTATGGCTGCAGTACATTAGGACTTTGTTTTTATGAAACAGATCTGATGATGGTCATTAAAGACCGAAACCGGTAATCTGTAAACAAAAAGTTTGTGACCATAGACGTAAATTAAAAGAAACTTATTCATTAAAAGTTTTCGCACGTGATGCGGTTGTCGATCATTCTGTTTACACTGTAAATAAACGATCTAGTAGAAAGCGTCGGAAACTCTTTAAGAATTTTCGCAGGTGATGCGGTTATCGACCATCCTATTTACAGTGTAAATAAATGATCTAGTAGAAAGCGTCGGAAACTCTTTAAGACTGTTCGCATGTGATGCGGTTGTCAATAAGGCAGCAATGCTAGAAGACAGTAACGAATAACCTACAGAGGGCTGTTGAATGGTGCAGGCTCTGGCAGTTGACCCTGAAGGTAAATAAATGTAAAGGGCCCGATACAGGAGCGACGAATCGCAGCGATCCGTCCGCTTCGTAGATCGTACGTGTGTGGTGTGGGCAAATCGCAGCGATCGGTCGCTGGTCGCTTGAAAATCCCAAGCAATGTGATGGATCACATGCAGTTCGTACACGCAATATGGATCGCTGACAGGTTGGCAGTGGTGGGTTGCAATATGGCAGCGACTCGTTTCTCTAGTTATCAAGAGTTGTTGTGCAGTTTTGTTTCGTTTCACTTCGCCATTGCTGAGTAAGAAATTTCCGTTAGAATGTATACTCTGAGAAGTGAACTGAAAGCCAGAGTTGCTATTTATATTAAGAAGTACAACAAGCCGGCCGATGTGACCATGGGGTTCTAGGCGCTTCAGTCCGGAACAGCGCTGCTGCTACGGTCGCAGGTTCGAATCCTGCCTCGGGCATGGATGTGTGTGATGTCTTTAGGTTAGTTAGGTTTAAGTAGTTCTAAGTTCTAGGGGACTGATGACCTCAGATGTTAAGTCCCATAGTGCTCTGAGCCATTCGAACCATTTGAAGTACTACAAAATACACCATCCAATTTTCTAGTGATTAGCATTTTGAAGTTTGTGATATCAAAGTAGAATCGATGGGAAGTTCATAGTAAAAGCAGCTATTCAGTGGGTCCCATCTTCTCATTTTAAGTTATTTATGAAACAATTTATACGCATTACTAAAGCTTTTAACTTCTAAACAGAATGACAGACGTACCTACTGTAAACAGGACATTACAATTTAAATATCAAGGCAAACCAAGTTATACAGTTATACTCAGTTTCCTTATCATTTCATAATATCTAACTTTCCGTATAACAAGAGTCACGATAATCAGTAGTGCTGCTGTTCATAACATCTCATTAGACACATCGAGTAAACTGTGTAAATAGTAGCAGTTAAGGTTTAATACCAATAAATAAAAAACAAGAATTAAGGACTAATAAAAATAAAACGAATTGTATTGGTACACTGGAGAGATGAACACAACCCAGTTGGCATCAGTGAAAAATGTAATATAATCCGTAAAGCAACCTACAGTAACCAAGAAATGCCTTTCAAAACAAGTTTAATAAATCATAATTTCGTTTCTAAAACGAAATTTTCACTCTACAGCGGAGTGTCCGCTTATATGAAATTTCCTGGCAGATTAAAACTGTGTGCCGGACCGAGACTCGAACTCGGGACCTTCACCTTTCGCCGGCAAGTGCTCTACCGACTGAGCTACCCAAGCAAGACTCACGCCCCGTCCTTTAATTCCCAAGTTCGAGTCTCGGTATGGCACACAGTTTTAATCTGCCAGGAAGTTTCATATCAGCGCACACTCCATTGTAGATTAAAAATTTCATTCTAGAAACATCCCCCAGACTGTGGCTAAGCCATGTCTCCGCAATATCCTTTCTTCCAGGAATGCAAGTTCTGCAGGTTCACAGGATAGCTTCTGTGAAGTTTGTAATGTAGGAGACGAGGTACTGGTGGAATTGAAGCTGTGAGGACGGGGCGTGAGTCTGCTTGGGTAGCTCAGTCGGTAGAGCACTTACCCGCGAAAGGCAAACGTCCCGAGTTCGAGTCTCGGTCCGGCACACAGTTTTAATCTGCCAGGAAGTTTCATAATTTCGTTTACTTTAAATTTAGTTTTGCGAGTTTTCGTGGGGATATGTAAATCAATATCAACTGCAACTGCTAATAAACATAGCAGCTCATTTTCCACAGCCGAATTTCTCGGGACAGTGACGTTCATAATACTGACTGAAATTGGTTGGCAAATCGCTCGTGTGTAGGGTGTCGTGGCAAGCGACCAATTGCAGGGGATATCACATGCAACGGATCGCTGCGATCCGTCGCTCGTCTGTTGGCGCCCTTAATATATTGAGCATACATAGGACAAGACATGCACTTCTGCACAACTACATTATTGGTGACAAATTGCTTGAAACAGAATCCACCGCAAAATATCTAAGAGTAGCTATCCAGAGGAACTTTAAGTGGAATGATCACATACCAGACAGAGATTCATAGGAAGAATCGTTAGGAACTGTAACTCATTCACGAATGAAGTCGCTTACAAGGCGCTTGTTCGAACGAATCTCGAGTATTGTTTATCAATCTGGGACCCTTCCATGTAGGACTGATAGAAGATATAGAGACGATATAACTAAGAGCGGCGCATTTCGTCACGGGATCGTTAACTTGTGCGAGAATGTTGTAAATAAGCTCAGGAAACTCCGGTGGCAGAAGCTATAAGAAAGGCGTTGTGCATCATGGGGAGGCAAAAATTTGGAAGTTGGTAGTAAGGTCTTATGGGACCAAACTGCTTAGGTCATCGGTGCCTAAGCTTACACACTACTTAATCTAACTTAAACTAACTTACGCTAAGGACGACACACACACACCCATGCCCAAGGGAGGACTCGAACCTCTGACGGGGGGGGGGGGGGGGGAGGGGGGGGGGGGGCGCGGACCGTGACAAGACGCCCTAGACCGCTCGGCTACTCCGCGCGGCATGGGGAGGCTTACTGTTTAAATTTCGAGTCAGTACTTTCCGGGAAAAGTCGGACAACGTATTACTTCCTCCTATATATATCAAGCGAAATTACGACGACGATTAAATGCGATAAATCAGAGCTAACACAGAGGATTGACGACTTTCTTTCCACGTGCCATTTGCGAGTGGAACAGGGAAAACGAGGGGGGGGAGGGGGTATTCTCTTACGAGGAGAACAAGGCAAATGCTACAGAACGCGATTTCCCAGAAAATTCGCTCGTTGGAAGAGGGGTCAAAATAAGCGAAGACTTATCTCGACTTACCCGAAAATACTCTGCCATTTCTGAAAAAAAAACGAGTCTCAATTTTTAGGTACTTTATGTACTTTTTGCACGTAACTAGTTCAGCCAAAGTCATAGCAGAGCGGCTAGCGTCGCCCCTTAACACTCTTTCACCCCGTATTCGAAGCTCTACTACTATTTTTATTTTATTTATTTACTTATTTATTTTTGATTTATTTGCCGTTGATTACTACACAAATGTGTAATACAATAAATGAATGATAAAAAAATTAATTGTTTTCAGTGAAATTCCTGTTGCGTTTGTCTTCTTAATGATACTGGTAATAATGCGAGCTTAATCGAGGGAAGTGGGTTTCCGTCGGCCACCAAGTACCGGAATGTCCGTTTATTTCTGCAGCGGGCAAGACGGGGGCGATTCTGACCAGTCCAGCTGCTTTTGTCCTCTTGAAGGAATTAGTAAAGGAAACAATCATTCTCGAACTATTTTCCGAAGTGAACAGACAGCAGTGGACCTTACACACATATGTTGTAAATGTGTGACTTATTTTGAAACACAGTTGTAATTTTGCAATTAATATACCGCCATTAAGAAACATTCGTGTAGTAACATTCTACGAACACGAGTAGATAAATGAAAAATAAAAAGACAAAATGAAGAAAATAGTAGGGTTTTGAACACGGGGCGTAAATGTGCGAAGCCTCGACACTAGCCAGTGTTTCTCAGCTTTATTTGAACTTTTCAAGGGATAAAGGGCACCTAAATTGCTTCGAAAATTGTGACCGTCGTTTTCTCTGAAACAGTCGAGTATCTACGGATAAGCCTAGATGCGTGTTCGCTTGCATTAACTCCTTTTTCATTGGCCGAAGTTTCTGGGAAATCGGATTATGGCACTGGTGGTGTTCACCATGTTAGTGCTATCAGAAACACTCTCCGCCAATTGGCTTGCTGAATATTGATGCAGATAATAATATCGTTGACTGTTGCGAGCAGGAGAGCGAAAACAAAGAGTTACTCCACCCTCTCTCTTGAACCAGCAGTTCTCACACTTTTGCTCTGTCCCAACACTTTGGAAATCATGGTACTTTAATAGAAAACCTTGTTTATTTTGACGGTTCATAGAATTTTCAAAAAATATAAAAACTAGTTTTATCCAATGTTTAATTTTAAATCATAACAAAATTTTAATGAAAGAATTGGCGTCGTTAAAATGTCGAAAATGAAACACCATGTTATTAGTAGTTTTCCGCAAAACACATATTCACTTCTCGCGGAACTTCAGTATTCTGTGGAATACAGCTTGGGAAACACTGTCTTAGACGATATGATAAACAGTGACGCGCGCAGAAGAAAGCTTCAAGCCTATGATACGAACTCGGAATTTTGGTACTTTTACGTAACACACAGACGATTTTTCTTTTCGCTGACCCGAACCGCTTGCATGTTGGAGACGACCTCTGGAGGTCGATAGACCGCAATGGGAATCACTACTGTACATACACAATAAGTCTCAGTCAGGGCCCTACAATGTTAATAGGAAGAAGTGTAGATGTAACAAAACTAAAAATCCGATTCACAAATTATGGCTGTTGGCGCAGGTCGAAGTAAAGATGAGGACTGCATTGTTGTCGGTTTCATATGACAGTTGCGCCACGCCCATAACACGTGCTTTGCGCTTGAAGAAGTTCAGGAAAGTTATGTCTCTCCCTTCCTTATACAGAATTTGCTGCTAAAGCTACGTTTTCCTACCTGTTGGAATTTCCCGCAACGTGGTGCGAAAAGGCGTGGGAGACGGCGGCCCCCACTCGCATAATGCAAACATGCCGGACTGTTTTCCTAGTGCCACTAAGGACTCTACCTACGGGAAACTATTGCACGCTTCAAGAGTAGTCTGTCCCGCACGTCGCAGCGATTTGCTTGGTTGGAGGAGAGGGGAGGTCGAAGTGAGCAGCAGCGGCAGTATTTGTTCGGCACCCACTGGCAGCATCAGAGAAGGTAATTCTTCTGATCTGACTACTGAAACGTTCTCCAGAAACGTCGGCTGACAGCTTCTCTGCCTCAGAGGCTGAGCAGCTTATCGAATTGGTATCCGAACAACATATTTTGCGAAACGTGGCTGAATTATAATGAGTTGGATGTTGTTGTTATCGTCAGCAGTACTGTGAATGCCGACTGAAATTCGGCCTGTTGGAATAACACGCGTATCCGCTCTTCACATTGAGTCCCTCAGCTCTGGCGTAATCGCCAGCTGTCCGCAGCTCGTGGTCGTGCGGTAGCGTTCTCGCTTCCCACGCCCGGGTTCCCGGGTTCGATTCCCGGCGGGGTCAGGGATTTTCCCTGCCTCGTGATGACTGGGTGTTGTGTGATGTCCTTAAGTTAGTTAGGTTTAAGTAGTTCTAAGTTCTAGGGGACTGATAACCATAGATGTTAAGTCCCATAGTGCTCAGAGCCATTTTAATCGCCTGCTACCACCAAATGTATCACATTGTCCTCAGGCAGATCACAAATTTCTCAGACGTCTGCGTTATAAGGCAACGGCCTTGCCGCAGTGGCTGCACCGCTTGCCCTCAGGTCTCCGAAATAAAGTGCTGTTGGGTGTGGCCGGTACTTGGATGGGCGACCATTCGGGCCGCCATGCACTGTTGCCATTTTTCATGGTGCACTCAGCCTCGTGATGCCAACTGAGGAACTACTCGACCTAATAGTAGCGGCTCCGGTCAGAGAAAACCATCGTAACGACCGGGAGTGCGGTGTGCTGACCACACGCACCTTCTATCCGCATCTTCCGCTGAGGATGACACGGCTGTCAGATGGTCCCGATGGGCCACTTGTGGCCTGAAGAGGGAGTGCTTTTGCTTTGCTGCGTAATAAGGCAGTGGGAACTGGTAATTCTCTCTACGATAGTCGTGCAAATACTCTTCCCAACAATATACAGTCTTCCTCGTATTTTCCTAACTTCCGTGTACTTTCGGAGTGCCAAGTTTTCTAGATGAGCACCGCGCTGCATGGTTGGCCTACCCTCCGCTACTACTGTCGCACCGCACAGCTCCGCGCCTAGCAAAAGGTTCCTTGTAACGCGCTGGAACTCGCGTCGCGCCAATGAACCACACAATGCTGTTCTCGTCTAGCAGAATCTGTAGTGGCCAACGACTTCCAACAAATCGTAAAAACAAATTCAATTCTTTCCGAAACGTTTTCTCACTTTCACCCCCCATAAAAAATATAAATGGGAAAAGTTTGTCGTTTACTACTTTTCAGATATTGATATGGTAGAAGTTCCGCGAGCGGCGTGAGATTTTAATTTAGTACTTTACTATTACTGACTCTATTGGCCAAAAAGTTTGCAGATATATACCACAGCAGGCAACTATGAAATAATGTTGTTGTACGCCACACAGTTTATAACATACGACGTAATAAATATTGAGTAGCGCAAAAAAGACATTTCTTAAAGGCTTAAATACTTTTCCATTTTGCCGGCCGCTGTGACCGAGAAGTACTAGGCGCTTCAGTCGGGGACCGCGCGCAGCTGCTACTGTCGCAGGTTCGAATCCTGCCTCGGGCATGGATGTGTGTGATGTCTTTGGGTTAGTTAGGTTTAAGTAGTTCTAAGTCTAGGGGACTGATGACCTCAGATGGTAAGTTCCATAGTGCTTAGAGCCATTTGCACTTCTCCATTTCAAGAGCACAAAATTTTCATTGAATTAAAAAGAAGTGTCAGGAGGTAGTTGCGGTATCACTGTTTCGTGTACACTTGAAATAAAAACCACTTTCATTTTTTACGTTTTAATATAACGTCGTGTGACTAGGGTCTCCCGTCGGGTAAACCGTTCGCCGGGTGCAAGTCTTTCGATTTGACGCCACTTCGGCGACTTGCGCGTCGATGGGGATGAAATGATGATGATCAGGACAACACAACACCCAGTCCCCGAGCGGAGAAAATCTCCGACCCAGCCGGGAATCGAACCCGGGCCCTTAGGATTGACATTCTATTGCGCTGACCACGTTTTTTTTTTAATTTTTTTTTCCTTAATCTCATTTTTGTTCTATATTGTTCGTTGAATGTGTTCGTGGCGGACGTCCGATAACACCCGTTCGGGTTGTTCTTTGATCCATTCACTCAGTTTTTTTTATTACACAGGGTAGCTAACCCCTGAGCTACCGTGCCGGCTAGCACTCAGCTACCTGGGGGCGGACATGAAATGCCCGGTCCGGACCGAAGAAAAATATTTCATGCAGCGTCCCACCGCGCACATGGGGCAGCGGAAGACAAGCGTATTCTGCAGCACGCTGCGCTAAGGTTCCGCACATAGGAAAACTGCCGGTGATAACTCGCGCCAATCGAAATAAAGATGCACTAAATAACCAGCTAAGATCACTTCTAATGCTAGTACTGACTACCACGGAGCGCTGAGAACACTACTGAACGCTCATTGGCTGTAGGAGAATGCGTGACGTAGTTGCGCAGAACAAGCCTAAACTCGCCTGCAACTACAGCGCCTTTGCCAAACTACGTGGAGTGAGTTTTCGGCCAGAGTGAGGAAGTGGGGCGGGGCTGACCTGCGAAGTCCGGCACGTTGGGGTCGTGGTGGGCGGCGAGCAGGCGGCGCACGCGCGCCACGTCGCCCTTGATGGCGGCCACGTGCAGCGGCGTCTCGCCCCGCTCGTTGCAGCCGCGCTCGCGGCTGCCGGGGGTGGCGCCGCCCGCGCCGCCGCCGCTCACGCCGCTGCTTCCGCCGCCGCCGCCTCCGCTGCCACCGGCGGCCGGGGACGACGACGGGCTGTCGGCGCCTTCTCCTGCAGGTACAAACGTCACCTCTATCAACAGCACGTACTCCCGAAATTCAATTAAAATTAATTCGCTGCTTTCCCCATGTTCGGGAGTCACACTCTTGTAGAATTGTTTAAATCAGGGGTGTCCTGCCTTTTGGCTTACCTGGGCGACATCGGAAGAAAACGACAATTTTTGGGCCCCACATAATATAATTAACACTTAGAAAATAACTGCTAAGACAAAATAGAACGAGATCGGCTGATAGAATAGCATCGTGTGGTGGGTGTCTCAAACGGAAAATATTCAGTTTATCGTAACGTTACATAAAGGAAATTTCATGACGTGCTCACTGCTTGGGGCGGTCTGAGACTTGCTTTGGGCCGCATGCGGCCCGCGGGCCCCGGGTTGGACACCTCTGTTCTAAATAATAACACTTTCGCCATTTGACTGTTTTCTTATTTCTTTTTGGATATTTTCATTTTCGACTCAGCAGCCACTTACATGTGATTCTGCAATTAATTTAGAAGGGTACTCGGAAAAAAGGAGGAATGTCATATTTTAAACATGCTCAGGCTATTCAGTTTGAAAGTCACAACCTCTAATATTGTCTACAATAATACACGAACATAATCTTTTGTAAAGTCAGCCATAAGTAGAATTAATATTTATAATTTAGAAAATGGAAAATCAAGTAACGAATAGAAAGAGAAATGTCACTTTTAATAACACGTAACAAATAACCTTATTACACTCTGTTAATAGTGGGAAAGCGTATCAACAAAAGCTCTTCCCTCTAGTCCACAAAATGATCTATACATTTGCAGCTCACTAAATTTTGGTTCAGAGCCTTTTGGTGTAAACCTGAAATACAAATTTAAAACCACAATGTTCCCAGCATGCTTCCGAACTAGAGCAACTTCATGATCACTAACTCTTGCACTTAAGTTCATAAAATATCTGTGGAACAACAAACTCACTAACTGGTGTTTCTGGGAGGCGTAAGCCGCCCGCTGTGGCCGTGCGGTTCTAGGCGCTACAGTCTGGAACCGCGTGACCGCTACGGTCGCAGGTTCGAATCCTGTCTCGGGCATGAATGTGTGTGATGTCCTTAGGTTAGTTAGGTTTAAGTAGTTCTAAGTTCTAGGGGACTGATGACCACAGATGTTAAGTCCCATAGTGCTCAGAGCGATTTGAACCATTTGGGAAGTGTAGAATTAACCTTCGAGCATTTACAAGGAGTCTTTCCCAATGGACATTGTAACCGTCTCTGCGTTCAACGAATCGTGGATGCTCAATGGAGATGACAAGTTCCATTATAGGCCATGTTTTAAAAGGGCAAACATTAATGTACAAGAGATGGCTTATTTCTGGTACTCTTAACAGGACCCGTCCAATTTTTTGGCGTTTCAGCTGCAAATTTCCGATTATTAATATTATTGCCATGCTTCTCGCGTATGATTGCCCACGAATTGCAAACACCATTTTTAAAAAATCTAGGCGATTTTCATGATGTAGTACAAAACGGAGAAATCTGAAATCAGTCTAGTTTTTGTTCTGTCCACATGCAGAACCACAGAAGACTGTCAAGTACCCCTTCGCCAAGTTTACAAAATATAAAATGATGTGGTACACTTCATCTGCTGCTTTATGCGCAACTGTCTCTGGATATGTATAGAATACCGAATATCCGGTACATAAAAACATGTATACTGGCGGAGAACAGTGAAGTTGCCTGCGGCAATACGCGTCGGTAGGGATAAATTAGGAATGGATATATTCTTTTGGAAATCCATCGCTACTGCATTCCTATCAAATCTTTCTTGGAAGCGAGCCTCACAAGTCGTTAACGTGTATGAAACCGTTTAGGTTTTTAAGATGCAATTTTTTTCTGAATGCCTAAGTAAAAGAACTGAGCTTCAATTTCCTTACGCTCTGCACAGTCTTTGTTGACTGATTCTGTTTTTGACATTCTAATTTTAATCTAAGCTGCATAAATGTCTCATGTACTCCAGTTATCCATGAGAGGATATCCAGAACTAATGTTAAATTAGAGTATTTTCCTGAAGGTTTCATATGATACTGGGCTACTGGGATTTTTATCCATACATAGCATGCATTTTCTTAACCGATAAGCATCTGACAAGTACATTTTCCGTGAATCATAGAGACTACAATGGTTCTGTCTTCCTTTAATGGATTTTTTGTGATCCTCAATAGAACGCAGTACTAATTCTCAACACTTTTTTGTTGAGTCGTACGTTTTCCGCGTCTGTCAATCTTGGGTCCACCAGCCTTTAGGTCTTTTTGTAAGATCTCTACACGTTTCTTAGAAATACCGAAGATAGATAGGAATGCTTTGTAACATACATTTCTTTCATCCATATGCCCCTCCACTGGGAATCTGACCTTATACCTTTAACTCTGATCATGGAATTGTGCTTCAAATTCGGTTTTCCCAGACCTCCTTTGAGCAACTGGTATAATGTGTATTAAACCAGATAACTAAGTACTCTGTTCGCTTCTAGTACTGAGCGTTAAAGTAATGAAGAAGCCTATTTTCTGTTGTCCTCAGAAATGTTTGTGGAACACTGCAACCTATTGCATTGACAGTTTTCCCCTTATTCATGAGATTGTACCTTAATTTTCTTTGTTACCTCAATCATTCGATCCAAACTAGGTCTTTTCTCGGTTGATGCCAGATTTGTGTTACCATTCTCTTCTTCAGAAATGGTAATTATATGCAAAATAAGCAACAAACCACAGTGATGAATAACTAACACACGGTAAGATGAACCAAGTGACTATCAACTCAGCATCGTGTCAAACTGTGCTGCCACATGCCAAGCTGACATTCCCCTTTCTTTCACTGTTCTGTGGAGACATTCCCCTTTCAGTAGTATACGGATTCTGCGACTTGTTATACTTGAGTGGCCTTCTCTGTATTTGATTATTTGGTTGAACATTGTCTTAAATAGTTCTCCTGAGCATAAGCTATTTACAGTACTGGTAGTGTTACTTCAATTTTCGTGTCACATCGACATTGGCCATTTTTCCCATTATCACAATATTACAAGTCACGGCAAGAAAAATCGCACTGAATATTCTGGCTAAGGCTAACATATCATTATGATACGAGGGAATCCTGAAAAGTAAAGCCTCCGAAAGTGTTGTGTGAAAACTGTTCAAGTTTTTTAAATAAAACAAACAATATTAACATTCTACATCTTTACGTTCCATGTCTACATATTTGCAGCGCTCTGCCGCTAGAGGGATCCGAATTATAGAGTGTAACGGAAAGGTGTGTAACGTAACTACGTGGGCGCATGGGTAACAGAAAGCTGTAAACGAGTTTCTAACCGCAGAAGAGTTCGTCCACACACAGAGCACCCTCTCCTTCACATGACAATGGCTGATGAAGATCTGAAGAACAAAGACGTAGATTGTTAATAACGTTTATCTGAAAACATTTTAAGAGTTTTCGTATTAAAAATTTGGAGCCAATACTTTTCAGTACGACCTCGTACCATGGTAATTAGTCACACTGCATGTCGTAGCACACGCCACAGAACATCATATTCAGCATTTCTCCAGAGACCGATCATCGTGTAAGGCTACTTACATGAGGTGTGTTCAAAAAGTAATGGGAAATTTGTAATTTCGTATGTTGTCTTAGTTGTAGGTGTAATTTACACTACTGGCCACTAAAATTGCTACACCAAGAAGAAATGCAGATGATAAACGGGTATTTATTGGACCAATATATTATACTAGAACTGACATGTGATTACATTTTCACGCAATTTAGGTGCATAGATCCTGAGAAATCAGTACCTAGAACAACCACCTCTGGCCGTAATAACTTCCTTGATACGCCTGGGCATTGAGTCAAACAGAGCTTGGATAGCGTGTACAGGTACAGCTGCCTATGCAGCTTCAACATGATACCACAGTTAATCAAGAGTAGTGACTGGCGTATTGTGACGAGCCAGTCCCTCGGCCACCATTGACCAGACGTTTTCAATTGGTCAGAGATCTGGAGAATGTGTTGGCCACGGAAGCAGTCGAACATTTTCTATATCCAGAAAGGCCCTCACAGGACCTGCAACATGCGGTCGTGCATTATCCTACTGAAATGTAACGTCCACTATTCAAAGTGCCGTCAATGCGAACAAGAGGTGACCGAGACGTAACCAATGGCACCCCATACCATCACGCCGGGTAATACGCCAGTATGGCGACGACGAATACACGCTTCCAATGTGCGTTCACTGCGATGTCGCCAGACACGGATGCGACCATCATGATGCTTTAAACGGAACCTGGATTCATCCGAAGAAATGACGTTTTGCCATTCGTGCACCCAGGTTCGTCGTTGAGTACACTATCGCAGGCGCTCCTGTCTGTGACGCAGCGTCAAGGGTAACCGCAGCCATGGTCTCCGAGCTGATAGTCCATGCTGCTGCAAACGTTGTCGAACTGTTCGTGCAGGTGGTTGTTGTCTTGCAAACGTCCCCATATGTTGACTCAGGGATCGAGACGTGGCTGCACGATCCGTTACAGCCATGCTGATAAGATGCCTGTCATTTTGACTGCTAGTGATACGAGGCCGTTGGGATCCAGCACGGCGTTCCGTATTACCCTCCTGAACCCCCCGATTCCATATTCTACTAACAGTCATTGGATGTCGACCAACGCGAGCAGCAATGTCGCGATACGATAAACCGCAATCGCGATAGGCTACAATCCGACCTTTATCAAAGTCTGAAACGTGATGGTACGCATTTCTCGTCCTTACACGAGGTATCACAACAAAGTTTCTCCAGGCAACGCCGGTCAACTGCTGTTTGTGTATGAGAAATCGGTTGGAAATTTTCCTCGTGTCAGCACGTTGTAGGTGTCGCCACCGGCGCCAACCTTGTGAGAATGCTCTGACAAGCTAACCATTTGCATATCAAGGCATCTTCTTTCTGTTGGTTAAATTTCGCGTCTGTAGCACGTCATCTTCGTGGTGTAGCAATTTTAATGGCCAGTAGTGTACGATTGGCACACGACAGCCCGACACATTTACAAATTCAAATCTGCGACTCAGTGGTTCCTTAACACAAGTAACTTGGAACGTTGCTCTGTGAAGGCCAGAGATCAACACGAAGATAAAATTTCGTATAGAGAATGCTGTCATAAAATTCAAGGAAATTCTCACGAGTACAGACTTACAACTAAAACTCAGAATTCGATATTTAAGATGCTACATCTGGTCTGTACTTTATACGCTTCTGAAGGGTGAGCACTAAATATGGCAACAGTAAAGAAGACCGAGGCATTTGAAATGTGGATTTACCGCGCAGCATGCTGAAATACCGTGAACAGCAAGAATAACTAACACCGATTGCGACGAATACACAGACACCGAGGAATATTAACAATATTTGAGAGAAGAAAAACCATATACCTAGGATATACCTTACGCATGAAATACATACTTGATAACAGAAGAGAAAATCGAGAGTAAAAGAAGATAATGGCGAAGAATAATATCTTGGTCAGATAGCGTAGTGCACTGGACAAGACTGCCAAGGGTGGAGTTATTACTACATACTGCGGTTCATAGATTAAAGATGCATCGTATGGTCGCCAACATCGATTAATGGATAAGCATAAAAACAAGAATATTGGCCCGATTCATGCAAATTTTTTCGTTGTACTGGTAAACGTATCTGAAACTTATCTCTACTGCATTAGCTATGTAGAATAGTTAATCTACTACCAAACAGAGTTTCATGTGTTACATTTTTACCGTGATTACATATCTCTTATAAAAATGGATCAAAGAATTTGTATTGTGTTTCGTTAATAGAACTGAGTGGCGTGCAGCAAGGTTTTATAAATGTTAAATATTCTGTTGGTGAGTCTGCTATCAGTAAAACAAGTATTAACGAGTAGTACCATCATTTATTAACGAGTGGTACTATCATTTAGAAGACGCTGAAGATGATGAGCGCCATGGACACCCCAGAATATCGTCAATCGGTGGGAGCGTGGAAAAAGTGAAAGAAATTAAATATGACAGTCAAATAAGAGAAGTCGCTGATGATGTAGACATATCAAGTGGCTCACGACATGAAATGTTTTCGAATGTTTGGGCATGAAATCTGCGATAGCAAAAATTTATTCCAAAATTGTTGAATTTCGAACCGAAACAACGGCGTGCGCAACTTGCTCAAGGGTAGCTATATTACGTCAACAATGTCGCAGAACTACTGAAACATGGCATAAGAGGTGACGAAACCGAGTTTTCGAATATGCCAACGGAAATGAGGCTCAGTTGTTCAGTGGAAACATTCTGATTCGCGAGACGGTAAAAACTTCGACAGGTGCGGTCAAAAATGAAGGTTTGCTTTCTGTGTTCTTTGTTTTTAACGCCATAGAGCACCATGAATTCTCGCCACAAAGTCGGACGATAAATCAGCAATACTACTAGCAAGTCCAACATCGTTTGCGTAATGAAATCCGAAAAAAGAAAACTCGGATTTGTGGATAAACAAACTTTTGCCCCACGCCAATGCACCTGTTCATTCTTCTTTCTTTGTTTGCGAATTTCTGGTCAAAAACAACTGTAGTGATGTACCAGCCTTTGTATTTGTCAGACATGGCCCCTTGTGACATTTTTTTTCTATCGCTGATAAAAGATAAGCTAAAAGGGTCGTTGTTTTGTGAGCACAGATGAAATTAAAAACACATCAGCGAGAAAGCTAAAAGCTATCCCAAGAATCTAGTTCCAGAAGTGTTTCGGTGATTGGAAATAGTGCACGCATAAATGGATAAAAGAATCTAATCGGGGCTATTTTGAAGGGTATAACATTGATATTGACGAATAAATAAAATTCTTTTATAAAAAATCTGAACGTATCTCTTACGTTACTTACCATTCTAGAGCCCGACTGTTCGAGTAGTGACCCATTGTGGAGGTACGGGCCTTTCTGCCACATCAGTAAAGTTTGGTAGGAGGGCGGGAATCCTAATTGAGAATACATGGTAGTTGATTTCCATTTCTGGGGTTTGTTTTACAACCAAGGGAAACCAGCTTGATGAAAACCTGGGAGGGGGGGGGAGGGGGGGGGTTAGAGGAGAATTATTTTTAATTCCGAAACAATATGTCCCAGAGAAAATATCGAATGTCTAGTACAAGTCAAAGTGTACTTTTTGCCGTATATAAAGAGTAAAGTCGATGACTATCTCATGTGGAATATACCTGTGATACTTGACATATATGGTACGTCAAATCTGTATAAATATTGAACGTTGTAAGAACAAGAAACGAGAGCACATTCTGTTTATTTAACAAAACTATTAGCAAAATGTTACCAGTATTACTCCCAAATTCACCACCAGTCCAACTGGCAAACCTGGCATATCTAAATATACATCGCACTTCGCACTGTGTTAGCTATGAGACCTGTGTACTGTATAGCTGTGCCTGGTTTGCAAGACGGGCCGATGATGAATTTGAAAGTAATATAGGTAATATTTTGCAGATAGTTAGACCATTATTAAATATACAGAGTGATATCCTCATTTACTGTGTAAGTCTTTCAACTGAACGTCACTTTGAAGACCTTCCTGCCCCCAACCTATCCCAGAAATGTTGCTGGCGAAAGGGAACCAACAGTTTTAACTTGGAATTCGTTCCTGGCAAAACTTCACATAGTCGAAGGATAAGATATTCTGTGATACGACCAGGATCAATTCAGCGACCTTTCCAGGCACGCCCTTTACCACAAGACCAACATACTTGACCCTGTTCTTGCAATGTTGAATATTTATATACTGATCACCCAGAACATCATGACCCCCGATCTACTGTCGATATAAACCTGTCAAGGCGAGAGCAGCGTCACCTGAGTGCTGTGGTGTCTTCAAAACGTCACGAAACCAAGGTGAAACCACGCCCATACGTCATGGGGTTGGGCGACCACCCCTCATTACAGACATCGGACATCGTAGGCTGGGCAGACTGGTAAAACAGGACAGGCGGCGAAGTGTGGGGGCCCTAACATCAGATTTTAACGCCAAACAGTGCATCGACCACTCCTAGCAGTGGGCCTCCGCAGCCGATGAATCATGCATGTTCCAATGTTAACACCACGATATTGGCAACTATGACTGAAACTGGCGAGTGACCGTCGGCACTGGACGTTGTCGCAATTGCAAAGCATTTCATGGTCTGATGAATCCCGGAACCTTCTTCATCATGCTGATGGAAGAGCGCGAATCCGTTGTCTTCCAGGGGAACAGCTCCTTCACACCTGTACTGCGGGACGGAAAGAAGCTGGCGGCAGCTCCATTATGTTCTGGAGAACATTCACTTGGGGATCCATGGGTCCAGTGGAACTCGTGCAAGGCATCATGATGGTCAAGGTGTATCGTACACTGATTTCACACTACGTACACCCTTTCATGACAATCATGATTCCCGATGGCAGTGGCATTTTTCAGCAAGATAATGGGCCATGTCAAAAGGCCAGGAGTGTGATGGAGTGGTTCGAGAAACACAATGGAGAGTTCCAATTGATGTACTGGCCCTCCAAGTCGCCAGATCTGATACCGATCGAACACATTTGGCATTTGATTGAATGTAGCGTTAGAGATGTGCCCCCCCCCCCCCCCCCCCTCCCTCACCGGACTTTACGTGAATTAGGTGACTTGTGTGTGCATATGTTGTGCCAACTGCCTCCAGCGACCTACAAAGGCCTCATTGCTTCCAGCCGCGACGCGTCGCCGCCGTTATCCGTGCCAAAAGTGAACATACCGGCTATTAGGTACATGGTCATCATGTTCTTGCTGATTAGTGTACTCGGTTTGAAATACCGTATAAGTAGCGCTGATGTGAAATGCTATGATATGATAAGGCCAAGAGCTGAATATCATATTTCTTGACATGTTCTATGGCAAGCAACGTGACTAATTATCTTAAGATAATGGTGGAACGTTAGCCAAGGAAGACCATTCCCAACTAATACGCTGTAACTGGTCAGCGCTCACTGACGTCAACGGGGAGTCAGCAGTGTCGCTGACTAGTTTTCCTTTGCGTTAAGTAGAGACAATAGTATCTGGGTTATTTCTGTACTGACCATAAACAATTATACTTTTCGGATCTGGTTTATTTTAAAATGACTTGTGCTCTAATCAGACAAACAGAAAGCGCTAAACAGAAACAATTTTAAAAATAGAACGGAACTTCACAAATTAAAAGAACGATGCATAGACAGCTTTACCATCCCACGTTGTTGTGTATCTCTTCCTATTCATATAATTACCAGATGGACAGCCGGCCGCGGTGGTCTAGCGGTTCTGGCGCTGCAGTCCGGAACCGCGGGACTGCTACGGTCGCAGGTTCGAATCCTGCCTCGGGCGTGGGTGTGTGTGATGTCCTTAGGTTAGTTAGGTTTAAGTAGTTCTAAGTTCTAGGGGACTTATGACCTAAGATGTTGAGTCCCATAGTGCTCAGAGCCATTTGAACCAGATGGACAAAAACACCATTTTCACCTCTTAACGTTTCCTGTCACATTTGCTACCACAGGTATTACATTTCACCATCTGTCGGTGGTAAAAGTAACGCAGTCCAGAGTTGGTTTCCGCTTCCGACAATATTCTTAATACCCTCCGATTTAGCCCCCTTGTTTAGACATCTGATTTGAATGAAAGTCTTAGTTCCCAAGTATAAGAAAATGAGTAGTTTTGTCGAACTGACAATGTATGCGTATTTCTATCACCTTTTTGCATTTGGATATACTTCCTGAGCGGAAAGTTGCGAAAATATGCTGGAATTGGAACAACACAGTCAGCCACTCAGACGATGGATATCTGAGACTCGTTTAGAAATGACAATAATCCAATCTTGACCGGCAATATCTTTTGCAGCTGACAGACAATTTACTGTTTGCCCCTCTCAGTGAACTGACAATCTTCCTGCATTTAAAGGCAAGGCTAAGTACTGTGTGCCATATCTTCAGTGAGACATGGTTCAAATGGCTCTGAGCACTATGGGACGTAACATCTGAGGTCATCAGTCCCTTAGAACTTAGAACTACTTAAACCTAACTAACCTAAGTACATCATACACATCCATGCCCGAGGCAGGATCCGAACCTGCGACCGTAGCGGTCGCTCGGTTCGAGACTGAAGCGCCTAGAACCGCTCGGCCACAACGACCAGCAGTGAGACATGCTGAACTGTTGAAGTCAATATGTAGTACTTAGTTCTCTTCGCTGCTATTTTTGCTATCATAGCCGATCAAATTGGCGCCTGAATTGATGCATAACTAACTGGAAAGAAAATGTTGGTAATCCGTGTTGGGGGTTCTGCTAAGGTTTACTTAGGTACTTACATCAAAAGCCGTTCCTCCGAAAGCACATATTTACTCGCTCAGCCGTTCAACGTCTCTTCGAAGTCCGGGGATTTTAAAAGATGCAACAACTTAAATTAGAAATGGAGCAGATCTGTTTACAGTCTTAGATGAGGTGTCTGTTCTTTCCTTCGGTAAAATAAACATTGACAGTTAAATAAGATACAGCTGCTGATGTGGTACTTCCAAGCGCTGGCTGCCCACAGCTTATTTGCAACAGGCAAGCAACCAGTACATTATGACGTCAACATCACGATAACTAATGAGCTTTGAGAAAGAATAAGAAGCTGGACTACGAACTGCAGCTGTCGTTTCGACATAGGTGCAGAATGTTTTAAAGTATGTCTAGCGTCTTGACTATCCACATATAAAATGTGTTTATCAATCCCTACACATCGCGATACGATGATACGGGTTTTCTATATTAAATTCATTACTGAAATTGCTAAGAATACACTTACTAGACAATGGACTCGTTTTGCCACAAGTCACGATAGTGAAAAGGAAGTCAATGCATGATGAGAGGAATCGCCATAAGGATGAATCTTGAATTAATTTTCGTATTTTAGAGATGTATCTGAATATTATTTGGATTGTGCGCCAAGCTGTCACAATAGCTATACTGTTACTTTTACGTCGTCCTGCGAAACACATGCTGAAGAAAACTTGTAGTTATTATTGTCACTCAACTAAACCACAAGTGTTAACCTCAACGTACTCCTGAGACAGGAAGACTATCCTGAGAAGCACATACAACCTCAATTTAAAAACCGGGAGAAAACTCTGAGAATGTTTATGGAAGCTTGTCTGGCTATGATTTTAGCAAGAAGAGCACGCCTTCTAGCATTTTAGGAAAGTAATCTGATGCGGGCTGAATCGACAGCTTTTACGTAATTGTTAAGCACGGTTACTACAGTTTAAGGCTGTCAATTTTTTATGTTTTGCGGTTGCAATTTTGGGCTTATATCATCTGGGTTGTGATATTTGCCTGATAATCAGGTATGCTCGAAACTACAATTGCAACAAATAAAACTTTTAGACAAAAAGTTTTAAAAAATATATGGCAGTTACATGTTTAACCTATACAAAGTCGTTAAGGGCTTTTTTTCGCACAGATCACATATCCAAGTGAAGGTTCCTTTCTGTGATGATCTGAAGGTACAAGTAAATTGTAAGGACGTAATTATGGATTCTGAGTAAAAAACTGTTAATTACACACACAAAATTGACATGTTTAATATTCACAGAACATGCATAACTACAAAATGAGAGAAACTTAAGAAATTATTTTTTTCTGCTTCTTTAATGTAATGACTAAAGTAATTCATCCCCTTATCTCCTACACGCTGATAACGTCACCGTTTAGCGTCGTAAAACAGACTAATCACTATCTTGTGCGTCGTTAGGATTTGTTATATCATTCTGAGCTTTATCTCCCAGCATTTGCTTTCTACGAAAGGATACTGTTCAGTTTCTGTGTCTTATCTAGAAGCAGAGCTAACACTTAATTTTTCTAATCTCGATTTAATCAGAATGGGTCAAATGGCTCTGAGCACTATGGGACTTAACATCTGTGGTCATCAGTCCCCTAGAACTTAGAACTACTTAAAGCTAACTAACCTAATGACAGCACACACATCCATGCCCGAGGCAGGATTCGAACCTGATGTCGTAGGGGTCGCGCGGTTCCAGACTGAATCATTTTATGCTCTGAGAGGAAATGTTATAAGTATTCCTTGCTTTACGAATATTTACTTTACTTTTTTTGTTTACACCGAGGTACTCATGCGGTAAACAGCAATGTTTTTCAGGAAACAATAATAAGTAACAAATTTTGTAAAAAATGGCTCTGAGCACTATGGGACTTAACATCTATGGTCATCAGTCCCCTAGAACTTAGAACTAGTTAAACCTAACTAACCTAAGGACAGCACACAACACCCAGTCATCACGAGGCAGAGAAAATCCCTGACCCCGCCGGGAATCGAACCCGGGAACCCGGGCGTGGGAAGCGAGAACGCTACCGCATGATCACGAGCTGCGGGCAAACAAATTTTGTAGAAAACGTTGCAACGATCTACTGAACAATTACGTCTGCTATTATTTATTTCACCGGCATTTCAATACTGTTTAAAAAATAGTAATCGAAACACAAATCACAATACTACCTGCACACGAAACGAATACTATTTGATACATGAAATGCATTCGGAGTTGCGAATATGGATAACTATCAGCTGTATAATGGACTGACGGCAGTGAAAATTTATGCGGGACAGGGTCTCGAACCGGGACTTTCCGATTGTCGCGAGTGGCTGCCTTACTATTCACGGCCAGTCACAAACTTCCACATATCGTCAGCGCATGTCCGTAGGAACACCGCATCGTAATCGGAATAACACAGGCACTGCGCTGTCGTATAATACTATTTAGAGAACGCAGCTAGCGACGATGATGGATTGGCCACCGTATGAACCCAGAGACACAACAACAGGCAGCCCAAGAGAAATATGGGCCCCGCAACGAACTTGTGACGTCACACTAGACGGCTTGTCCGCCACACTTCGCGAACGCTCAGCTCCGTACAGATCCCACGGGAAATCAATATGTAATTGAAAAGGTACCCACTGAAGGGCTTAACTTTGGGGTGAGCTATCGATAGCTTGCATTTATTTAAACGGGCAGTCAAGAATTACTAAAGTAATCTGAAATGGTCGCTCCCCGCTGGAGACGGTTGCTGGCACTCGTAAGACCTGCAGTGTCAGTGCTGAGAAAAATGAGCCATGGTCTGTCTATCGCACAAGTCCCGAGGTAGAGCTGGCCGAGTCCCGCACGGGAAAACTGAATACAACTCATAAGGACGTTACCTACTGACACTGTACTCGACACCACTTTTCGCCGTGTAAATTGTAATGTTGTGATAAGATACTAACGCAGAAAAATTTGTGACGATTGCAGGATCACTTGAAACTGGCTACGGGGTCATAACCGCTATAGTGTTCAAAAGGAAATAAAAATAAAAACGCAGTCAAGCGTTGAAAGTGTCATAATTTAGGCAACAAAATAAGCTGTCGAACCTCCTTGGAGTTCAGTATTAAGAAGTTCCCGGTAACTGTAGGTGACGTACTTGGATGAAAAGAAACATTTGATATCAGTTCCGGCTTTTGTTCGTCAATCCGTAGTTTTTGTCTCTTCCCGTGACCCTCAAGTTCTAACATATGAGCTGGAGGCAGTGCAATCAGGATTTCCGAACTCGGGATCAATTTATCAACTATGTCACATGTTTTGTATGGAAGGACGATATTAGGAGAATTAATACTGTGACTTTATCAGTAGTGAATAAGTATTTAATTTCATGATTATATACACTGACGGAAAAAATTGCAACACCAAAAAAAATAATGAAGTACATGAAAGTTAGGGGAGAGGAGGAAGGCTGTATATTTTTGGGAAGAGTACGCAGGAAGCGGAAAGCAGTCAAAGACATTTCTTCTTACATGTTACTCATTTGTCTTCCTATTTCCGTTCAGATTAACTCCTTTTGCATTTAGTTTTTTTCAACTTGGCGTGAGCCTTGTTCCACAAAATACGCAGTTCGTAAACCAACTCCATAAGCCGCTCGTCGTCTGAGAAGCGGTCAGCCGACATTTCTCGTAAATATTTCAGTAATTATGTCGGAAGAATTAGCTTCTCTAATACTACTGCGCGCAACACAAATACTGTAGCTGTTGCTGCTCTTGAGTGCACCTTCCCCCTCTCCTCCAACCAAGCAAATCGCTGAGAGTGGGAGACCCCTCCCTAAGCACGCAGGTGTTTCCCGCAGGTACAGCCTGCAGCGGCACTGGGTAGTCCGCACCCGAAGAAAGCAGTCTGCTATGTTTGCATCGTGTTAATGGGGAGCGCGGTCTCGCACTCGATTTACGCTGCTGGAAACTTCCGCAGCTAGGAGAACGTACTTTACTCGATTTCTGTCTTTTACACATTGTTGACATCCATGCAAACTACACACGAAACTGAATGTCAAATTTCTGTACATCCTTTTCCTATGGTGTATGACAAAAGCATAATAAGCGAGTACAGGACTGCAGTGAAGAACGCACAACACAGTAGGAACTGTTCAACAGTGTCACGCCACGTTAGAACGGTGGCACAACTTGCGGCGGTGGTGCGTGTCCGCACTCAGCAGTTGGGATTGATAACTGTCACCGAAGGACCGAACCGGTCCGGCGAGTTACACACTGCCCGGGAGAAGCTTACACTGAGTCACGGCTGCTCAGCGGGATGACTTCAGTGAAATGTTCTGATGGATACGAGGAAGCGGGTGCGCAAGTAAATGGTGCAAATTGAGGATTCTTATAATAGACTAACAAAAAAAAGTCGCAATACCTAAAAGGAATTGTGCGACATAAACGGAAGTTGGCAAGCGAGTTTCTACACCTGAAAGCTGATATGTACTCAGATTTCGCGTCAGTAACAGTGGTGTTACTAGCACCACAAGAGGATGCAAATCAGGTATGTTTAAAACACACACGGTAACGGTCGTGAGTGTTAGTTAACTCTGAGATTGGACACTATGAGTTGATGTTAGTCAATGATGCCTTTAAGACGACGAAGACGCCATTATCAACACCTCATTGAGTTTGAACGAGTTCGTTTAACAGGCCTACGAGAAGCTGGATATTCCTTCTGAGAGACTGCCGAAAGAATTTGGAGGAATGTAGCCACTGTACATGATTCCTGGCAGCGCTGATCACGAGCATATACGGTCGTAAGAAGACTGGGCTCCGGACAGCCACGTGGCTCTACCGAGAGGGTGTTCGGTGTATGGTTCTGGCGCATCGTACAGAATTTGCAGCAGCAGTTTGACAAGTAGTAGGCATTACAGTGACACAACGAACTGTTACAGATCGGTTACTTCAAGGACAGTTCCGAGCCAGACGCTCTGTAATGTGCATTTCACTGACCACAAACCACCGCCATTTGGGACTTCGGTGGTGTGAAGCGAGAGCTAATTGGAGGGCAGAGTTAGGTCCGTTGCGTTTTCTGATAAAAGCTGGTCCTGCCTCGATCCCAGCGATGGCCGTACGATGGTTAGGAGATCAGTTGAGGGCCTCCCCAACCTGTCTGTATGCTAGACACACTGGACCTACACCTGGATTTATGGTCTGAAGTGCGATTTCGTATAACCAGGAGTACTCTCGTGGTTATCACCAAGACTGCAAATACAAATTTTTCAGTTTGGTGTGTTTCCGAACTGGATAACGCTCGCGCACACACCGCTGTTGTAACCCTACATGTTCTACAGAATGTCGACATGTTGCCTTGGCCCGTTCAGTCACTATTCCCAATCGAGTACATATGGGACATCATCGGACGACAACATCAGAGTCATCAGCAAATAGTATTAACTGTCCCTTTGTTGACTGACCAGGTGCAACAGGCATGGAACTCCATCTCACAAACCGATATCCGGCACGTGTACAACAAACACCATGCGCCCACTTTTGCATGCTTGCATTCAACATTCTGGCGGTTACACTCGCTGTTAATGTACGGGCATTTCACATTTGCAATGGCTTATTTCGCGCTCACATCAGCTTGTCAATTACTTAAAAATGTTACCTAGACAAATGTTTTACCGAAATTTCATTAATCTACTTTATTTTTTTGGTGTTGCAATTTTTTCCGTCAGTGTATACCGTATTTACTCGAATCTAAGCCACACTTTTTGTAATCCAAAAAACCACCTGCGGCTTAGAATCGAGTGCAAAGCAAGCGGAAGTTCAGAAAAATATTGGTAGGTGCCGCCACAACTAACTTCTGCCGTCGAATATATTTAGCGCTACACAGGCATACTTTGTAGGCACAAAGGTAAATACTGGCGCCAAAACCTCTGCGTCAGTAAATAAATTTTAAAAAAGGTGCAAGCCAATTTTTTTTTTCTCCGCCCCGAGTTTCTACCACTGCATTTTCATATCCAACTAAGTAAGTACAAATTCCGTATTGTTCATCTTCGAATGTAGCAGAATTTCAATGTGCTATGAAAATCCAACTGGCAAGACTGTTAGGGATGTTTGTCAATATGGCCAACTCTACGTTCTGAATTTTTTCCTACCTGTGAGAAGAGATGGTGGCTAATAGGAACCTGATGAAATGTGAATCACATGCAGTATTCTCTTCACCATAAGAATAATATGAATATAAACATTTTGCGATGTATTCTTTCGTGTTTGCTGCTATCTCATTTAAATCCTGTCTGCCTAATAAACTACGAAACTACAGTGAGACAACAGCAAACGCAGAAGAATATACGTATCGTGTCATGTTTATATTCGTATTATTCTTATGCCTAATAGTGATACAGTCAGAAATGAAGCACGGCAACTGACTAGATTTTTAAATCTAAGATGACTAATTTCTGTGCAGAATTTGATGTACTACAGAATCGGCCGCAAAGATTTTCAAACGGAGAAAAATTTTCGCCTAACTCTCGTTCAGAACATGTTCTATCATACGTAGTCTATTATTTGGTTCTTGTTGATCATTATCAAAGAAAGCAGCAGTGTAAGTAACAACAAATAGCAGTCTCCTGTCATTGTTTCGCTAATGAGACGATTCCTCTCTTTTTTTTTTATTGTAAGTGGCGGTAACGCGCACAAAAGCAAGCCATGCCGCGAGCGGCGACGGGCCGTAAACACGCACTATCAGAATGCGACAAACAGTGCATGCTACAGTACAGTAATGCATTTCAGCTTAGAGTGACGTAAACACGTATAACAAAGAAAACGGCACTTAGCAGATCAAAGCAAAATAAGCAATCGATTCAAACTAGACGAAGCACGTGAAAAAGGAAGGGTACCCGTATAAATATGGACGGAGCGCCTGACGCATAGCAATGGCTACCTGGTAAAGCTTAACTGCTAAGCTTACGACTCGAACCAAACTACTGTAGCTGTATCGTCTTTCATTCTACCTAAATTGTGTCTCATATTACAATGGACCAACTTTGTTTCAATTTGGAGGTGCGGCCTAAAACTTTTCTCTCCCCTTGAATTTCGAGTCTCAAATTTCAGGTGCGGCTTAGATTCGGGAATTCCCCCCCCCCCCCCCCCCACTTTATTTCGAGTCTCATTTTTCAGGTGCGGCTTAGATTCGAATGCGACTTAGATTCGAGTAAATACGGCATCATCATGAAATTAAATACATATTCACTACTGATAAAGTCACAATATTAATTCTGCTAATATCGTCCTTCCACACATAGCATGTCACATAGTTGATAAATTGATCCCGACTTTGGAAATCCGGATTGCACTGCCTCCAGCTCATTTGTTAGAACATGAGGGTCACGGGAAGACACAAAAACTACGGAGTGACGAACAAAAGCCGGAGTTGATATCAAATGTTTCTTTTCATCCAAGTACGTCACCTACAGTTAGCAGGAACTTTTTATTACTCAACTCCAAGGAGGTTGGACAGCTTATTTTGTTACCTAAATTATGACACTTTCAACGTCTGACTGCCAAAAATAACAGGTTTTTACATCGATCACTAAGCTACGCTGCTGCATGTTTTGCCTCATTTCTTTCTGTTGTGTGAAACAATTCATTTTCTGTAATAGGTAACGCTACTTTACCTAATTTGAAAACTATTTGTAGCTGCTATGGTGATCTTTAGCACATTATTTTTTCCCTTATAGCAATAAATGAGAAAGCAAATATATTTTAAGGCACTCATTAAAATTACATAAGAGTAAAAACTTATAGTATTTCGAGGGTAATAAGTGTAATGTAAAGTATATATGTCCGTCTGGAGCCTACAGAGAAATTATCGCACATAATCATGATATCAAGTACATTAAAACGATAACCAAATAACACTGTTTCGAAATGCTTTTGAACCTAACCCACTGAACATGTTGAATACCATCTTTATAACTCTGTTTATAAAACTATCCTAAAGTCATTAAAAATTAATACAAATATGTTACAAAAAATGATTCGTTCTAGTCACTTTTCGGTGATCTTCGTCGACTTCTGCTGTAGACTACGTCTTCAGCTGATTATAAAAACTTGATACTGTCTGCCTGTAACATACTTCAGTACTTTCTCAATACTATCCATCTTCTTCTTCTTCTTTATGGGAATATTTCCATCATATCCTTCTGTTTCAGGAAGTCCAATGTTCTTGTTGGGAAAATATGTCACAGTTTTTGCTAATATAAAGGTATGGATTAGAGTCCTTCAATAGAAGACTTAGCAACTATCTACCTTTTGCTTTCTGAACTGCACTCGTAGTACAGAAACTAATAGGGTACAAAAGATACTTTGTCTTGTTTTCTAGTGTCTCTTTCCATCGTTTCAGCTCAGATGACGACGTTTTTGTATAAAGGAATCCATTATGTTATAAAATCTACTATTTCTCTTGTTTTTTTGCATAAACCTTAAAGCCACCAAGGCGGCTGGATTGGGTGATTAGTGACATATACTGACTTGGGATAAGTACTCAGTCGTACATTCGTAACTTCCTTTTCACGAGGTCAGATGGTTGATGAGTGTGTTCATCAGTGGGGAAATAGTGGTACATTTTGTCAAATCTGCCTGCATGCACTGCTGGACAACTGGAGTTTTCTTTTGGGGACAATGTACTCAATGTACAGACAGGCGCACTGTTGTTTAGGACCTTTCTTACGTTGGCCATCATGACAACAATAAAACGTACCTCCATCTGTTTTGATGTTGTGTTCCTCAAAATTAAAAACCCAAAGAATTATAAAAATTAATAAATTTTCCTTTTCTTTAGTTTTCTTGTTTTTCTTCCGTCATTATTTGAAACTGTGAGCTGCCCTTCTTAATATTATACGTGGAATAGTGAATCAAAGTTTTCAGCCAAAATCACCGATTGGTTCAGCATGATTTCAGGCCTGCCATAAATTTATTTCTAAAATGTGACAGTCTATAGTTGTCCCGTTTTATATACAACTGCGGATTTAAATGTGCTCTTTACAATCAGGAAGGCAATGACGGTCTTGCACTTTAATTCCAGGTCGACACATCTGTGTCTCAACCATACCAACTAAATCTGCATCTTCAGTTTTTGTGGACTTATCTCCTTTTAATAATAAGCGATTGAATTCAACGAAAAGCGCAGCGGCTCCATCATCAACTACAAGTGCTGTTTAGGACAAGATTATCAATAGGCTCAAAACTATTCTACGAACATTACTGATTACGTACGCGTCACATGAGCCTATGGCATATTCCTCAAAAATTCAAACTGCGAAGCTAATCTGTAGGTCTGGCAATCAGGCTTCATTTTCACCACAACCAAAATAAATTAGCGAAACACTGAGAAAGAAGCCAAATAAGCTTGTTTAAAAGACATTCGAAATATCTTTACACGCTTTCTGTTGAAGAAGACGAAGGTTTTATCGCTTTTGTCGAGAATTTGAATACAGCATATTGTTTGCCAAGCACAAAGGCAATTTGAAAGCGTCTGCTTGACGTCACACATACATGGAAGTCAAAAAATAATGAAAGTTTTGTAATTATCTGGTATCAATAAAGTTATTTATAAATAAACCAATTGTTTTCACGATCGTAGGCTTTCACAAAACCAATTATAATGGACAAAATCAGAAAGTTATGTAGCTGTGAAAGCACTTTTCATAACTGAGGATTTTGAGCTTCACTGAGTTTTACTACAGTGTTCATCGATGGAGAGTTCTCATACCAACGTTCATTTGGCGGAAAACATTAAGGAGATTACTGAGAAGTTCAACCTTTTAGATATGGTTTTGGCTGTAACCACTGATAACGCGGAGAACATAAAAAATGCGATAATAAATGCACTTGAGTGGACACATTTTAACTGTTTTGCTCAATCTCATTGTACTAAGTGCTTTGAAACAAGCTAAGCTGCTGACAGAAAAAGAAAAGCACTGTGGTTGCTTATTGCAAGCGCTATACGTCAGGTACGGAAGCATTTGCTGAACCATAGAAGAATCTTGGTCTGAGACCAAAAAAGATCATTAAAGATACTCCGCCGAGATGGAACTCCATTTATCACAAGCTTCAAAGTTATAAAAATCACAGATATGCTTTGAAAACAACTGTAGCGCTAATAAACAAAGATATTCTAGTTTTATCACTGGTGGAATAAACATCAAGCAAAGAAATGAGTGAAGTTTTAAAACCATTCGAAGAAAAACTGTTCAGAAGTGCAGAACAGTACGTGACAGTTACTCACGTCCTGTTTTACACAAATGGTCTCTCAGAAGTTTGCAAGAAAATAGAAAATGAATATTTCTCACCGATGGTGCAGTATACTACATAAAAGAGATGATGCCACAAATGAAAGAAGTTGAGTATCGCAAAATACTTGCTTCCTTGTAACGGCGGGCGATTTCGGAGCTCTTATTCACCCGTCGCGAATGTAATCATTGCTGAAATAATCCATAATCTTTTCTCTGTTGCTTCCTCGTACTGATTTTAACGAACTACAATTCCAACACACAGCACAAAGAAAATATGTTGCAGCGTGCGTGACCAGCATCCGTATCCAATTCCCTAACCCTGTTTCTCTCGAGTACAGTTTAAATCGCAGCAGTAGTTTTCCATTTGTCTATGGGCAAAGAAGACCCTTCAGTGCTAGCTGAAACTATAATCACTTTTACACGGTAGACCGATTCTAGTAGACTCTGAAAAACAGGATCATCCTATACTGAACGTAAGTTGATGAATACTTCATATATGGACCCAAATACACCAGTCACAAAAAAGAAATACCACATTCTGCGATAAAAGAGGGGAAAAATATCTGAACAAAAAACATTATCCACTCAATTATGAAACGTTTGAGATGCAATAAATTTTTAGTACTTCCAGCCAAATAAAGTTTTAGGACACGACATTTTCTCAAACGCCCCGAATCAGTTATTTTAGAATATTGCCCACTTGTCCACGGGCACAGAACTCGGATTCTCAATCTGCGTTAAGCAGTTCTCATTGTCGTAGTCCAAAGTGCTATCACTATTAAGGACATTGCTTGTATTACGACAACCAGATTTTAACACATTGCGGACGGATCCCAAGTACACTCGTATTTCGTTCGCCATCCGTTACGGGCGGATCTCGAAATAACTCGTGTTTTCTACATGCTGTCTGTAGAGGCCGACTGGTGTAATACATTTTAAATACCTCGTCTATTTAGGTACTTACACCAGTAGTCAATGTATAAAATTTGATTACCTTCATGTATTTTCTGCTTATTTTGGTTGTATTTTGATATTTAAAATAGTTACTATTTTCGTCTTGAAGTTCCTTCTGCTTTTAGAGATGGTCCTATTCAGAAAACGGAAGGAAATGAACGATTCTGAAATACTTTCGGAGGTTTCTAATGATGACTGTTCAGATGTTTCTGATGAAAATGAGGACCCGGATGACTGTGTGATTTAATGTTTTTATTGTTCAGAGGACGATTCCACAAACACTGACATCGCTAGACCTGTAAAGAAGCGCAATGTGGCAGTGTTTTCAAGAGATTTCGACAATAACGATGAAGGTGATTCTTAACAATTTCGAAGGGAGGAAGGAATACTGGGTTTCAGGTCCCGTCGACATCGAGGTCATTATCGACGAAGCACAAGCTCGGATTGTAACAAGGACGGGGACGCTAATGGGCCGTGTCCTTGGAAAGGAATTATCCCGGCATTTGCCTAGAGCTATTTAGGGAAATCACGGAAAACCTGAATCTGAATGGTCGGACGTGGGTTTGAACGGTCATACTTCCGAATGCGAATCCAGTGTGCTAAACACTGCGCCATCTAGCTCGGTTTAACCCTTTCGAGACGGCGCTGCAGTCTCACTCGGGAAGTGGCTACGCACCAGTGAGAGTCGCGCACCGTCTCGCATGTATTAAGTAAGATAAATCACGTCGCAAATAAGAATAGACCTTAAGCTGCAAAGACAGCGGTGACCGTGTGGAGAGAAATGGGGGAGGAGGAGGTGGACATAGAGAGGAGGGAGAAGGAGATGGAGAGAGGGGGAGAAGAAAATGGGCGGAAAGGACAGAGGGGGGAAGGCACAGGGGAAGGGGGGAGAGCAGATGGACAGAGAGGTTGGGGGGTGGAGGGAAGAGGAGATGGACAGAGGAAGGAAAGAGTAGGAAATGGACAGAGGAAGGAAAGAGTAGGAAATGGACAGAGGAAGGAAAGAGTAGGAAAAGGACACAGAAAGGAAGAGTAGGAAATTGAGAGAGAAAGGGAAGAGTGGGAAATGGACAGAGGCAGGGGGGAAGAGGAGATGGACAGAGAAAGGAAAGAAAATGAGATGGACCATCAGAGAGAGAGGGAGCAGATGGACAGAGAGAGGAGCAGGAGGATATGTACAGACAGGGGAGACGAGAAGACGGGCAGAAAAAGATGAACTAATAGAAATAATATACCTTGGTACCATTTTTACGTACCTTTTTAATACTTTGCTGTGATTGGTTGGAGACGGGAGGAGGGGAGGGGATTGGGGCGTAATTTGACACTGATAAGAATGATGCTGTCACTGATAAAACTGTTCCCACGTGTAGGCAACCCACACTAACGCTTGCACTTTCCAAGTTCGTATACGAGCAAATTTGGCCCAGAGTCGCCACTGAATTCTTACATCACAATAATTCCAATGTCTGTGTTCGATCAAGCAAGCATATCATCGATCTTTTCGCTAAGTTTAAAGACATCGAGAGAAAATAATGATGCATGTCCTCTGAAACCATACTGCTCAAATCTGCCAGGAAGTTTGATCATTTTGACATAGGGCATGATGGGCTGAAGTAAATGTCATCTGGTTTTTACCAGGAAGATCACATGGTAACAAATTATCTTAAATCGCCTTGGATGGACCAAGATTCTCAGATCTCCTCAAGTGCGTGTTGCATCGATGGCAACAGGCAAAATAAATTGTAGCTGATTGGGGTCACTTCTGTTTGTGGCATATATCACAGCAGTTGTCAAAAAACTGTTTATTTCTGAGTAAAAATCTCCTTGTTTTGCCTGTTTATACTTAACTTCAGTAACTGCAACCGAAATCGGAAAATATGTATCTCGAGAGTTTTGACAAAAAATGAAAATAACTCCTTGTTTCATTTTTGATGTCCTCGTTAATGTTTAAATAGCATTTTGCATTGCACTTACAAATGAGAACGTTGGGCTTGGTTTTCTGAGATACTTCCGTGCCAGAGTACGAGACTTAACCTTCTACTTTTCCTCTTTGATAGCGAGTACTATAATGTTTAAGTTTTTTCGTTTGGTACTCCTAACTTCCTTTCAGACTGAGATTTGTCTATCGATCTTACAGGCATCTCACTTTTATACCGCCGGCCGGAGTGGCCGAGCGGTTCTAGGCGCGTCAGTCTGGGACCGCGTGACCGCTACGGTCGCAGGTTCGAATTTTGCCTCGGGCATGGATGTGTGTGATGTCCTTAGGTTAGTTAGGTTTAAGTAGCTCTAAGTTCTAGGGGACTGATGACCTCAGCTGTTAAATTCCATAGTGCTCAGAGCCATTTTTTCACTATGATACAGACTTACTGTTATTATTATGAAAACACTGCACTAATCACAAAATAATCTTCAATCAGTTATCACAAAACTATGAACATTACTGACTATTCTGGATTCGGAGCAACAATACCAACTGACAAGATGCAACATTAAAACACAAAATACCCCTGCAGCTTACCGCAGAAAGAAACCAAGCAGTTCTGTGACTTGTTTCTGATCTAAACACAAAATTAAACAATGCCACACCATTATATGTTTGTCTGCCACCATTAACTCATTTTTTTTTTGTTTTGACGCTTGACTGATTTCTGAAATAAACGACTCAATCAACAGCAAAAATCTACACGGGTTTAAGTATACCATAGATGATGCATAAACGCTCTAGTAAGCATGGGTCCGAAAATGAGCCGATTGCGAGATAACAGCGAATGCGTTGTTACGAGTCATCGTTGACTTCAGTATGACATTCTGTCGTAGTTAGTTCAGATGTTTCTGACTCGTAAACTTTTCAATAAAGGTCCAATCTAACTGTGCTCAAGCCACACCCATTACCTACCTTCAACAAGGAATACAATTTGATTTCATGCATCGTAATCGATGGTTTTCGAAAGCCTGCAACATTATTATTTAAATCAATAGACAGAATACTACTTTAGAACGTTATGTGTTACAATTTACCGTAGACATGCACCTGTTTACAGTGCGTTCCACGTATCGGCCTCTTATTTGGATAAATATTACTCTTGTCCCTGCAGTGTGTTACGGATTCTTTCAGGCAACTACGGATCGTCTCGTATATGTTGACAATAATTTACAACTTGCTGCTCCAGTTCTTCAGTGGGAGTGCTGTACTCTTCACGTCTGAGATGACCACACAAAGAAAGTTAGTCAGATGACCTTGAAGGCCCTAACACTGCGGACCCTCGTCTAGTGGGCTGCGACGATTCCTTGCACACCATTCTGATATTGAAGTTAGGTTGACTCCCTAATCCAATCCTGGTATTCAGACATCTATTGTGATATTACCGTTGCTCCAGAATTAAAAAAAAAAAGAAAAAAAGAAAAAAAAAAACACTTTTCGTAAAATCATTTATTATCACAGATACAACACTAAAACATAACACTAGCTATTCCATTTATAAAAATATTTATAGAAAATCTATTTTCCGAGCTATAGTATACGCAAAATCCTTGGAAATGTCACTAATTTTGATATGGCTATCGTGTTCAGTACTTACCAAAGATAAATTGGTTAGACTAGTTTGCGACAACATGGACCTGAGGTAATATTTTACAATTCTTAATTTAGAAACAGATCTTCCATTGCGTGCTATTGTGATTGGTTATGTTAGGTAGAATTCTGGTCCCGTCGATAAATTTGGAGATACTGAAATGCCGGCGCCGCTGACCCGCTTCATAACGTCGTTTACTACATCAGCCGCACACAGCTGGAAGTTATATCCAATAAATAATACAGGTACTTCCAGCATCAGAATTAGGAGGGGCGCTCAATAAGTAATGCAATACATTTTTTTCTGAAAGCAGATTGGTTGTTTTATTCAGGGATTTCAATACACCATTATACTCCTCACTCTTTTGGCTATAAAACCCCATTTTTCAACATAATATCCGTTCAATGCGACGGACTTACGCCACGTTACAGGACGGGCCTGTATAACTGCACGGTGCCACTCTATTGGTCGACTTCAGGGCCAAAGTCTTGCTGCATCAATAACATCCACCTCATACACGTACTGCAGCCCGCGGGGTGCATCCTTCGTTGAGACAGATGGAAAGTGCGAGATAAGGGTAGATCAGGAAAACAGTCCAATGAAGTTTGGTGAGGTTATCTCGTGTGTGCAACTGGTATGAGGTTTTTTTTATTGTCATGGAGAAGGAGAAGTTTGTTTGCATTTTTGTGGCGACGAACACGCTGAAGTCGTTTCTTCAATTTCCTGAGGGTAGCACAATACACTTCAGAGTGTTGCACGGTGAGGGAGGACTTCAAACACAATAAACCCTTCAGAGTCCCAGTCCCCTTGTGCAGCGAGGTATTTGATTCTGATTCGTAGATCACCTCGAATCAGTGTCCGCATGTTCTAACGTTGCAAGAATCACAACTGTGTGGGCCCGGCCGGTACGCGGGGGATGGGACAAGTTTGTGCGACGCTGTTGCGACGATTACAGACCCATCGCCCAACGACTCAACGTGCTTTTGTTACTACCAGGTCTCCGTAGACATTTTGCAAGCCCCTATGAATATCTGCGACGCTCTGGTCTTCCGCCAAAAGAAACTCAATGAAACCTCTCTGCTTCGAACGCACCTCCGTTGCATATGCCTTTTTAAGTTTGCATATAGCGCCGCCACCTATCGAATCTTCATGAAACTATAGGAGCTGAAGCGAGAATATTCCCAGACAGCGCACAATAATTCCGCATTTTTTCAACCAAAAGTGGCCGAGGAAAAAAGATGTGTTGCATTAGTTGTGGAAACGCCCTTCGTAATTAGAGGTATACAAAATGGAATTAGTAGTACATTACGTTTGAGTACAAATAAATAATTTGCTGAATGGTGGTTCGTGCAGGCAGCCTTCGCTGCCTCGTTGGAGCCGGCGCTCGGGTGCGGTGCGCCCTATGTATTTTGGAGCATATTGACGTCTTAAATGCTTTCTTACATCAGTAGCAAAATGTGCCTGTGCCTCAGGGCTCTGGGTGAAGTATGAGCCCAGTCAGATGGGGACATAATCTAATAGTTTGCATTTCAAATCCAATATTTCGTACTGACGTCAGCGGCGGCTCATACACTCGTTCGCAGTTATCACACAAGTGTTTCCTTATCGGACCCATGTTTACTGTAACGTTTATGCTTCTGCTATCACCCGTGTCAGTTTTCGCTCTTAATTAGGCCTACGATACACGCTGTATACTGACGCAAACGGTCACACAAAAGACGTTCACGCCTGTAAGATTTATACACCCGGTCCGGCCTTTGGTCTTTTCAATCACAAACACGCTTTTTGTTTTGCAGGACTCTGGTATCCTTCCCAATCTCGGAGCTATCGAATATTTCCGTGAGAAAGGGTATTATGTGGTATTATTTGGTGCAATACTGTGGGGCGAATACCGCCCGGATGAACGACCGTCTTATGCTTTACGTATCGTCATCGCGTAACTATCTTCTCGCTACGTAGGGTGGACGTGCTTGCAGGTGATGTACAATCCACTTGGAAATCTTCGAGGCGTAACTCGTCTATGCAGTGTGCATCGGGGAGGAGCTTATACAGTAGTGGAGCTTTCAAAGTGTAGGAGGGTAAGCACCGGCAGAAACAGCGGATTTCCAATTCTCAGCGCCGGCCGGAGTGGCCAAGCGGTTCTAGGCGCTTCAGTCTGGAACTGCGCAACCGCTACGGTCGCAGGTTCGAATCCTGCCTCGGGCATGGATGTGTGTGATGTCCTTAAGTAGTTCTAAGTTCTACGGGACTGATGACCTCAGAAGTCCCATAGTGCTCAGAGCCATTTGAACCGATCCTCAGCGACAGGAGTTTGTTCCGTCTGCTCCCCAAGTTTCATTATGGTTATTGGAGGTTAAATAGCACACTATAATCCAACATACAGTCTGGGAATCATCCTTCTATTGATAACACAGATATGGAAGTTAGCCTTCCTTCCCCCCAAAAAAGTATGTATCAGGTTGGGTTCTTTGGTCACGTCGTTCATTCAGCATTCCCCTTACAAGTGCTCACTATTATATCGCACATTAGTCCAGACTATTATGAGCACGCTGTAATACACTGAGGTAACAGAAGTTATGAGATACCTCCCAATATCGTGCCGCATCTCCTATGCCCGGCGTAGTGCAACAACTCGACGCGGCACGGACTCGACAAGTCGCTGACAGTCCCCTACAGAAATATTGAGCCATGCTGCCTCTTGCAAAAGTGTTGTGGTGCAGGATTTTTTGCACGAACTGATCTCTCGATTACGACCCATAGATGTTCGAGGGTATGCACGAGGGCGATCTGGGTGGCCAAATCATTCGCTATCGAACTGTTCAGAATGTTCTTCGAACCAACCGCGATCAACTGTGGCCCGGTGACATGACATTGTTGTTTGGGAACATGAAGTCCACGAATGGCTTCAAATGGTCCCCAAGTAGCCGAAAATAACCATTTTCAATCAATAATCGGTTCAGTTGAACAAGATAACTCAGCACGTTCCATGTAAACACAGCCCACACCATTATGGAGCCACTACCAGCTTCCATATTGCCTTGTTGACATGTTGGGTCCGCCGGCCGCGGTGGTCTAGCGGTTCTGGCGCTGCAGTCCGGAACCGCGGGATTGCTACGGTCGCAGGTTCGAATCCTGCCTCGGGCATGGGTGTGTGTGATGTCATTAGGTTAGTTAGGTTTAAGTAGTTCTAAGTCTAGGGGACTGATGACCTCAGATGTTAAGTCCCATAGTGCTCAGAGCCATTTTTTTGTTGGGTCCATGGTTTCGTGGAATCTGCGCTACACTCGAACACTACCATTGGCTCTTACCAACGGAAATCGGGACGCGTCTGATCTGGCCTCGGTTTTACAGTCGCTATGGTCACGAGCCCAGGAGAGACGCTGCAGGCGACGTCGTGCTAGCGAGGGCCGTCTGCTGCCATAGCCCATTAATGCCAAATTTCGCCGTATTGTCCTAGCGGACACGTTTGTCGTGTTCCACATTGATTTCTACGGTTATTTCAAGCAGTAACGCTTTACTGTTAACACTGACAACTCTGCGCAAACGCCGCTGCTCTCCATCGTTAAATGACGGCCGCCGGCTACTGCGTTGTCCGTGTTGAGAGCTAATGCTTGTTCTTCGCAAGGTCTTGACACTGTTGATCTCGGGATATTGAATTCCCTGACGACTTCCGAAACGTAATGTCCCACACGTCTAGCTCTAATTACTATTCCGCATTCAAAGTCTATTAATTTCCGTCGTGCAGCCATAATCACATAGGAAACCTTTTCACTTTAGTGACTGCTCCACCAATTATATTGCAATTTCATATCGCGTGTACAAGAAACTACCGCCATCTGTATATATGCATATCGCTATTCCATGACTTTTGACACTTCACTGTATTTCCCACTGTTACAAGGTTCATTCCTCAATAGTAAACCTCGACGACAGTAATCACTAATGCCTTTGGCTCAATGTGGTGGGGATATTGGGCATAAATAGACACATCCGTGTTTTCAATCGCACACAATCTCGTCTGTCACAATGTGCTGAGAATAGAACCGATTAATATTTGTATCTGGCAATTATTATCGCCTCGAGTACAACCTGAGAGATAAGACTCCGAATTGCTCGAAACACACGCACTGTTTCTAATTTAATGACATTCATATCGTACTGAATGTCTTAATACGTGTCGGTTGCCAAACAGACTTTCGCGGAGAAGTGTTTGTACTTTGGATACCCTATGGTAGTTATCTTTTTATTCGCTTTATAGATTTGAATGAAGGCTTCGCTCCTTTTAAATATGTTACCAGTTGTCTTTCGTAAGTTAACTTGGTGACAGGACAGGCTTTGCCGCTACGGAATGCAGTGGAAATTGCGCCACGCACCGCCACAAGCGGCAAGGTCACCGTTGAGTCTTGGCGCATGCGCAGTACACAGGCGCTGTCAGCCAGCGATTTGCGGGCGTGCTTGTCCGACTACTTGGCTGATTGCAGCGGACGCCACGCCTATGGGCACAACTGTTAGGACGCGTTCCCAGGGCTACAACTCCTGCCATAGGTAGCGACTGGCGTTATTCGATCTGCTACTAATCGTACACTTTACTATATTATTTGTTTATTTTTATTCCAGTTTCATTTGTGTCATGACACATCACCACCATTCATTTATCATCCACTTCTGGATACAGGTCTGTTCCACACCTCTCCACACAGTACAATCTTGAACAGTTCACACACAAGTTTGTCTTCCTTGATTCTTTATGTCATCAGTTCACCTTCCATTAGGCCATACTCTAGGTCAGTGGTACCCATTCTTTCTTAGTCAAACAAGTTCAGACGTGTGCACTATACTTACTGTTGCTGCACTCCCCCCACTTCTTACTTCTCAACTGGCAGAAACTGGACGACTTCAGGCTGTTAATGCTTTGTGTCTAACAATTCTAATAACAATAAAACTGTGTACAGCATTATAGTAGCCCTTATGTAGTTACAGCTATGTCGTGCTGTCTATTAATTAATCAGCTTCGAAGCGAGTAGTGAAGCAATTTCTGGACTGCTTTGGGTACTATCTACAACATGGAGAAGACCTTTTCTTGAGATATTTAGCATTTCTTACGTATATGCCTCACTTTTATCATCAGCGATGTTCGGGACAAAGCACAATATAATTATGTTTGTAGTGGATGGACTATGTGAGGAACCTGTAACCTCCACAGCATTAATGTTACTAACTGAGAAACAGTAATTATTGATAACTTATATAATCAATATTAGTCTTATAAAATTGTGGTAATGTGAATCATATTTGAAAGTAATTTAATTTCGTGACTGAAACAGAATCGAATTGTTTTCAGTTTTTACCCCTCAAAAATTTCATGTTACACCTCTGGGGATAATTGCCGACAGATCGGGAACCACTGCTCCAGGCCCTTCCTTATCACGAGAAATCAAATATCGAATCCTCTCTTTTGTATCTCCCCCCCCCCCCCCCCCCCCGTATTTAATCTCGTTATAAGTCCATCTCCGTTTCAGCTTCGTAACAATTCCTATCAGTAAACTTCTGTCTTTTCTTTGCGATTTTTTTACTATAGCCAACATGCTCCTTTTCATTATTCGCTAGACAAGCCTGAGTGTTTCAACTATTTGAGCATTTGACGTCCATGTTTCACTTCCGTAAGTTCGCATTGTCAGTGTATACTGGTTGTAGACCTATTTAAGGCGCATTGGGAATTACCTTCTGAACATAGCATTCAGTTTCCCATATGAACTCAAACTACTTTTTAGACACTGTTTATTTCTTTAATTGTCCATCTGACTACTATTTTCAGTTGTCCTAAAGACATACAATCGTCAACTGTTCACTTAACTTCATCACTCGTCCTTACTATTTTCGTGTCAACACTCTGCATAGTAATTTCGTCTTACTGTAATTAACCTTCATGTGTACTCTCATAACTACCTGTACAGTTCCTCCCTCCTTTGCTGAAGTTCTTCTGTATCCGATGCAAACAAGAAAAAAATGTCATTTTCAAATGGTAGATGGCTTAGTTAGATACGTTTTGCGTACTTCTTCATCGACGTTTAATTACTTTCCGACTGCAGAATAGTTCTGGCGAAACTGAGTTCTCTCACCTACTTCTTTTCTTTCTAACGTTTTCACTCTCATGCTGTAATCTAATGGGAACTGCAGCCATGTTGTATATAGTCTTAAAAATGGATGTAGGTAGGTTGTACACTATGTTGACAACACATTTTATTGTGGTAAAGTCAAACGCTTTCCCTATCAACTACACTTTATGTGGCAGCTGATAATCGTTTTTGTTTCTGTAGTTTTGATAACAGTCTGCAGATGGTCCACTGTGCTATACCCACTTGAAAAAGTCAGTTCGTTCTTTTCCCTGGTTGCATCCTACAATAAACCATAACAAACCAAAACTTCTTTGAAGACGAAAAAAGGAAACTAAAATACAGAATTATAATGTCGTAATAGCGACCACTCACTTGGAATCGTTCGGGAAAACAATATAAAACCTTGTTCACGATGACTGAATCAGGTAAACTATCCTGGACCCTGTTTATGTGAGAAGTTTAACGTGATCAATTCATTTTAGCCCCTTTTACTTTTAATATAATCAGCCATACGAACCTGAAGTGCCTTCTTACTATTCGTTTAATTAGCCTCATAACTTATTGACTGGACCTCACGTATTCCTACAGTGCCGGTCGGTGTGGCTCAGCGGCTGTAAGCGCTTCAGCCTGGAACCGCGCGACCGCTACGGTCGCAGGTTCGAATCCTGCCTCAGGCATGGATGTGTGTGATGTCCTTAGGTTACTTCGGTTGAAGTAGTTCTAAGTTCTGATGACCTCAGATGTTAAGTCCCATAGAGCTCAGAGCCATTTGAACCATTTATTCCTACAGTTATTGGCAGTAGTCTGCATGGGCAAAAATCTCTCAATTTCTAGTTTGTCACTAACAGTAATAGGTTCTTGTGGGTGGCTACTGAAAGTGCTTGTTACAAAGCTAAACATCTATCTAAACAGCCCATGAAGATGTTCTCGCAACGAAGATCGCTCTTATGTTTTATGATCAGTTAATGGATACAGTGATAAATGAGTTCATACGACAAATTTCATTCAAATGTCTAAACGTTATCTGATGTCACTGTAGCGTCCCTGGGTTGACAAGTATAGGCCTAAGGATATTCTGACCATGTTTGACCAAGACGACTCACTTTTACACTAATATATATTTTGTGCTTTAAAATGAGTTCCCCCAAAACATTATTTCATATGATATAGAGTTTAAGTAACAAAATTTTCTTGAACGATATCGATCTTAAGTAATTTGTACATTTATTTGTTAAAAACTGTATCTTTGTAATTGTTGATGGGTAAATAGTGCATCTAAGCTGAAGGCCACATAACGAAATAAAAAAGAAAATAAGTGAAACAAAGAACGTTTGTGTGTCCTTTGTGCCGATTGTGATCAAACATTCTGACTGTATAGCAGCAGTCAGCTTCTGGAGGACGTCATGGGAATGTCTTCCAGACTGTCATAAAGCCACCTTGACATAAATCTTGGCTACCCACGTTCCGTAGTAGAGGACTTAAAACTTTCGTTACTTGAGAGGGCCCTCGCGAAAAGGCGAGTGATCGCGGGACAATGAAACTTTGTTGAAAGCTTTGTAAGGGCATGCGAAAGAGGAATGACGAATAAAAGTTGAAGAAACACGTTTTAATTTCCACATGAGAGTGTAACACTCGTTAATTGTGAACCATGCCAACGTTCCAGGTGACCATACGTTGCTCAATAAGACGACCATCTGCATCCACGGCAGCCTGAAAATTTTTAGAGATACCATTTCACAACTGTTCGTAGCACTTTTCGAACGGCAAACCATTGAATGTTCAGCTGTCGTGCCACAGGTCGTGCGAGCACTGCTGGAAGATCGCACATTGCGCCCAGCATTCCTCGGCCATAGCAACAGTACCTTAACCAATTTGTGGCGCAGTTGGCCGTCGGCCAATCCCAGGATCAATTCCCTAAATTTCCGAATCGCGTTCTTCAACCCAGGTGCGGAAAGAGGGCCTCTCCATATTCCTTTATTGCGTCGATACTCGCGAAGAGCAGCAGGACTATTGCTATTGTTTTGATAAAAACAAGGCCCTGCCCAGACCCATGTACTCTGTCTGTAACGGTAATGCATACTGAAGCTTGTGTTTCAGCCCTATGTCTTATTACTACCAGTGACCAATAGTAAGTAATGACAGCAACACTCCTAACAACGCAAGGAGCACAGTCTTCCCGTCTAGCATGCCTCGAGACGTGAAGTTTAATTCAAAATGGTTCAAATGGCTTTGAGCACTATGGGACTTAACATCTATGGTCATCAGTCCCCTAGAACTTAGAACTACTTAAACCTAACTAACCTAAGGACATCACACAACACCCAGTCATCACGAGGCAGAGAAAATCCCTGACCCCGCCGGGAATCGAACCCGGGAATCCGGGCGTGGGAAGCGAGAACGCTACCACTCGACCACGAGCTGCGGACGAAGTTTAATTATAACCACTTTTTAGTATACCTCTCGAGTCAGTAGGTTGCAATATCCCTGTTAACGATGTGGTAGAGGTCAAAGTGGAGTCTAGAGGAAGAGGCATTGCGTACACATAAGTAGGGAAATTCAGCCGGAAAATTCCACGTTGATACCATATGGAAAATTCCACGTTGATACCAGATAGTAAACTTCTGCTTTTATAAAGGAAGGAAGACGATGAGATCATTATAGACAGAACAGTGTGTCTAAGGCGTTCAGCCTTCGAGTAAGATAATGACGAGGAAAGAAATTCCACATATATCTTATGCAAGCTGCGACATGGCTGCGAATTAAAACACTGAATCAGTAAGTGTACCATAAATGTCTTTTATTTCTGCCAATAATCACAAAACTCCTGGTCCTTAGGTTACCGGTTCCGGTCAGCAATGACCATCTTCAGATCTGCACCAAAACATGTAAAACGAAGTGTAGCTAGTGGACACATTACGTCTTAAAACAATAAAATATGCCATAACGAAAAATTATTACTTCATTGGTGTGGAAACGTGCGCTTAAAATATGACGCTGCATACCTACATCACCCCCGTTCCCAGAACTCCTGAAGATAGACGCTGACTGTGGATGTTGTATCACAGACACAATCCCTTTGACTGTTCAGAGATGTCGCTAAACCAGCCCAAAGATGTAAACAACCATGCATGAGCAGCACCTATTAGACGGAGGGGGTCCGATAGGCTGATCAGTTCGTCATTCCACCAGGAAGGAGGTACACGGCTCCTGTTGTCTGTAGTTCAACCACGCCTAGGCGGTCAATACTGCGGTTCGATCGCGTCCGCATTGTTACTTTGCGCCAGGAAGGGCTTTCAACAAGGGAAGTGTCCAGGCGTCTCGGAGTGATCCAAATCTATGTTGTTCGGACATGGAAGAGATGCAGAGAGACAGGAACTGTCGATGAAATGCCTGCATTGGATGACCGCTACCTACGGATTATGGCTCGGAGGATCCCTGACCGCAACGCCACCATGTTGAATAATGCTTTTCGAGCAGTCACAGGACGTCGTGTTACGACTCAAACTGTGCGCAATAGGCTGCATGATGCGTAACTTCAGCCCCGACGCCCATGGCGAGGTCCATCTTTGCAACCACGACACCATGCAGCGCGGTACAGATGGGCCCAACAACGTGCTGAATGGACCGCTCAGGATTGGCATCACGTTCTCTTCACCGATGAGTGTCGTATATGCCTTCAACCAGACAATCGTTGGAGATGTGTTTGGGGGCAACCCGGTCAGGCTTAACGCCTTAGACACACTGTGCAGCGAGCGCAGCAAGGTGGAGGTTCACTAATATTTGGGGTGGCATTATGTGGGGCCGACGTACGCCGCTGGTGGTCATGGAAGGCGCCGTAACGGCACAACGACACGTGAATGTCATCCTCCGACCGACAGTGCAACCATATCGGCAGCATATTGGCGAGGCATTCGCGCCCCCATCGTGCACATCTTATGAATGACTTCCTTCAGGATAACATCATCGTTCGACTAGAGTGGCCAGCATGTTCTCTAGACATGAACACTGTCGGACATGCCTGGGCTAGATTGAAAAGGGCTGTTTATGGACGACTTGACCCACCAACTACTCTGAGGGATCTACGCCGTATCGCTGTTGTGGAATGGATGCCTTGATGAACTTGTGGCTAGTATGCCACGACGAATACAGGCATCCATCAATGCAAGAGGAAGTGCTACTGGGTATTAGAGGTACCAGTGTGTACAGCAATCTGGACGACCACCTCTGAAGGTCTCGCTGTATGGTGGTACAACATGCAATGTGTGATTTTCATGAGCAATAAAAAGGGCGGAAATGATTTTTATATTTATCTCTATTCCAATTTTCTGTGCAGGTTTTGGAACTCTCGGAACCGAGGTGATGGAAAACCTTTTTTGATGTGCGAATTTTATAACATGTCCTAATATAATAAAGCCGTACTGGCATCGTCACAAAATCAGCTCAGCGTTATTGCACATATTTAAAATATGGTGTAAACTAAGCCACAGTGAAGGCGGAATCATACTGCCGATTGCGCTACTGTTCATAACAAACGGTACAGTAGGCACACCATGTGTTTATGCCGTTAAGCTCCTTATATGTTGCTAGTGTAAGTCAATACAATTTCGTCAATTTTTTTTCTTTTTGAACAGTATGCAATAAATGAAGACTACATTCGTGTTTTTATTTTTTTAGACTGTAACAAGTTGTACATACGGCGAATCCACTTTACCTACTATACTCTTCATGTATTGCATACTGTACAATTCTATAACTGACGAATATGACCTAAGGAGCTTACGGCACTAAGAAACATTGATCATCCAGAACATTATGACCACCTACCAGTAGCCGGTAGGTCCATCTTTGACACGGATAACAGCGGCGACGTGTCGTGGCTGTGTAATATGGCGCATTATCTTGTTGAAAAGCACCATCATCATGAAGGGGTGTACGTGGTCACAATCAGTATACTCATTGGTCGTCATTGTGCCTTTCGCTAGCACCACTGGACCAATGGGTGCCCACGTGACTGTTACCCAAAGCAGCCACTTGTCTCCGTCTCGCAGAGAAGGTGTCAAAGATCTGTTCCCCTGGAAGACAACGGATTCGCGCCCTCCCATCGGCATTATGAAGAAGGTTATCAGGATTCGTCAGACTATGCAACGCTCCTGCCACAGCACCAACATTCAGTGCCGATGGTGACGTGTCCATTTCAGTAGTAGTTGCCGCGGTCTTGGTGTTAACATTGGCCCATGCATGGGTCGTCTGCCGCACGGCCCATCGTTCGGAGTGTTCAGTGCACTGTGTGTTCAGACACACTTGTACTTTGCCCAGTGTTGTGTTGGCAGAAGAGCCAACACCGTGTTATTAGAGAAGGCCAAAATGCACGCGTTTTAGCTCACGCAGGCTGGCGTGAGGACGGAAGGATTATACTGACGTGAGATCTGGAACATGACAAGGAATTAGAATTCAGAAAGCGGACGTAATTAGTTTGATACTTAACTTTAATCCATTAATGATGAACGTCGCTCTTGACGGTACACGAGTCACAATATTATCTGTTCAGAATACATTCTTGAAGTAACTGAATATAGCAAATGACGTAGCTGAAGGCTATGCTAAACAGTCGTCTCTGCAAATGAGAGCGTATGTAGTCAGTGAACCATCGCTAGCAAAGTCGGCTGTACAACTGGGGGCGAGTGCTAGGGAGTCTCTCTAGACTAGACCTGCCGTGTGGCGGCGCTCGGTCTGCAATCACTGATAGTGGCGACACGCGGGTCCGACGTATACTAACGGACCGCGGCCGATTTAAAGGCTACCACCTAGCAAGTGTGGTGTCTGGCGGTGACACCACACCCAGCATTAAAGTCTAATGTTAGTTCCGCCAGAGTTCGCCGCCTGTCCTATTTTACCAGTCTAACCAGCCTACGACGTCTGACATCTATAATGAGGGGTGGCTGGGCTCCACGACGTCTGGACGTGGTTTCACATTGGTTTCACTCGCCACAGTATTCTTCAAACACCCGACAAGTCGTGCAGTTTCCGAAATGCTCGTGCCGAGCCTCCAGGCCACCACAGTTTGCCCTCCGTCAAACTCAAGACAGATCGCACGCCTTCCCCGTTCTACAAACGGGACAACACACTCACTGCACCGTTCATGTGTCTGGCTAGCAGTCATTCCTCGACAGGTGACGCTACTCTCGCCTGGACGGGTTTATATCAGTAGTAGGTCGGTGGCAGTAATGTTCTGGCTGCTCGATATATGTTGTGGCTACTGCACTGCAGAAGCGCTATTGACAGCATGATTCCGCCGGCACTGTGACCTTGTTTACACCTTATTTTAATAATGTGCCACGATGATAAGCTGATACTGTGTACATTTTGTGACGATGCCAATATGGCTTTACTATGCCACGTCATGTTTTAAACGCAAGTTTCTGCATTCATGAATGTAATAATTTTTCGTTATAACATATTTTATTACGATATAATCTGTCCACAAGTTGTATTTCCATTCCCATGTTTTGTTGCAGATCTAAAGACGCTCACTGCTGACCGAAACCGGTAGTCTAAGGACCAAGAGTATAGCCCGAAAATACACGAAGGAGAATGTAACAGACCTACTCGCTGCCTTTTTGGTGGCAACTGGGAGGCCTGTGTCGATCCAAATAGAACGTAGACATCTCCATGGGATCAATTTGTCCTCTGTGCGTCCTTACAAACGAAAGTACACTCCTACAAGTAGTGTAGTGGGCTAAGAAGGCGAGAAAGCGATCAACGGCGTCGGAATGCTGGATTTGACTGACGCCTGCTGGTCGTCATGGAAGACTGTATTATTAGTAAAGTATCCAAACATGTATCAAGTATGTAGTTCGAAGAGTTCAACAACTAGATGGGACAGTTACACTATTGGCCGGTATCGAGTACGGACTGCCGACGCCTCTAAGAGCTATCGATGGTAATTTGAGAATTGTGCAGCATCAGGACAGCATCCAACAACCTTGTGTCCAGCTCTCCAATCGTAATTTCGGTGATGGGTTCGTCTTTCTGGATGATAATTTATGAACACACGTTCCTCCAAGCGGCTGTATTCTGCCCAGTGGAATAACCTGAGGCATCTTAAGTAATAGAATTCAATATATTGTCCTCGACGGCGACTGTTCATCACAGAAAATGGTCGTCAGGAGTGCCCCTGGGGAGTACGATATCCCAGCTGCCATTTTCTACATACACACATCAAAAAAGTTTTGCATCACCACCCAGTTCCCAGAACTCCTGAAGATAGACGGTGACTGTCGATACTGTCTCACAGACACAGTCCCTTTGACAGTTCAGAGATATCATTAACCCGCCCAAAGATGTAAACAACCATGCTTGAGCAGCGCCTATTAGACGGCAGGGGTCCCACAGCCGATCAGTTCCAGTCATTCCACCAGGAAGGAGGTACACGGCTCGTGTTGTCCGCAGTTCAACAATGCCTAGGTGGTCAATACCGCGGTTCGATTGCGTCCGCATTGTTACTCTGTGCCAGGAAAGGCTTTAAACAAGGGAAGTGTCCAGGCGTCTGAGTGAACCAAAGCGATGTTGTTCGGACATGGATGTGATACAGAGAGACAGGAACTTACGATGACATGCCTCGCTCAGGCCGCCCAAGGGCTTCTACTGCAGTGGATGACCGCTACCTACGGATTATGGCTCGGAGGAACCCTGACAGCAATGCCACTATGTTGAATAATGCTTTTCGTGCAGCCACAGGACGTCGTGTTACGACTCAAACTGTGTGCTGCATGATGCGCAACTTCACTCCCGACGTCCATGGTTCAAATGGCTCTGAGCACTATGGGACTTAACTGCTGAGGTCATCAGTCCCCTAGAACTTAGAACTACTTAAACTTAACTAACGTAAGGACATCACACACATCCATGCCCGAGGCAGGATTCGAACTTGCGACCGTATCGGTCGCTCGGTTCCAGACTGTAGCGCCTAGAACCTCTCGGCCACCCCGGCCGGCCACGACGTCCACGGCGAGGTCCATCTTTGGAACCACGACACCATAAATGATATGGCGGTCAGGGTGGACAGCAATCTGCGGTTGTTTGCTAATGATGCTGTGGTGCACGGTAAGGTGAGTGACTGTAGGATAATACAAGATGACTTAGACAAATCGCAGCTAGCTTTAGATACGTAAAAATCTAAGTTAATGCAAATGATTACCAAACAAGCCCATAACGTACGGTTACAGCATCAGTAGAATCCTACTTGACACAGTCACGTCGTTTAAATGTCTGGGTGTAACGCCGCAAAGCAACATGAAATGGAACGAGCTCGTAAGGATTGCGGTAGGGAAGGCGAATGGTTGTCTTCAGCTTGTTGGGAGAATTTTAGGAACGTGTGGATCATTTGTAAAGGAGACCGCACACAGGACATTAGCACGACCTATTCCTGAGTACCGCTCGAGTGTTTGGGATCTGGTCCATGTCCGATTAATGGTATATATCGAAGCAGTTCAGAGGCGTGCTGCTGAATTTGTTACTAGTAAGATCTAACAACACGCAAGTGTTACAGAGTAGATTCGGGAACTCAAACGGGAATCCCTGGAAGGAAGGATACGTTGTTTTCGAGGAACACTATTGAGAAAATTTAGAGAACCGGCACTTGAAGCTGACTGCCGAACGATTCTACTGCCACCAGCATACACTTCGCGTAAAGACCACAAAAATAAGATACGAAAAATTTGGTGCATACGGGGACATATAGACAGTCGTTTCTCTCTCGCTCTGTTTGCGAGTAGAACAGGAAAGGAAATGATTAGTTGTGGTACAGGGTATCACCCGCCACGCAGCGTACTGTGGTTTGCGAAGTATGTATGTATGTATGTATGTATGTATGTATGTAGATCTAGATCTAGATCTCTTGATGTGAGCCCGGCTCAGTATGATTGGGACCAACTGAAACTTGACGCGTATCGTCGCATTCTGTGTTACCCACAGGAAGGCTGCCATAGAAGCGTGGACAGCCAAGAGCAGCGAAGTTTTGACCACCTTGTCGACAACACGCCTTGGAAACCCAAGAAGCGGTGATGCAGAGCATTATTGATTTTTACCCAGCATCAGTTATTGATCACAAAGATGTGTACTTTGGAACAAACCATTCTATTTTCGTTAGTGTTTCGTTTTTGTTTCATAGGAAAGTTATTCCTTTAGTTCCATATGAGTCTGTCATTCGCTTTTCCGTTGGATTCTAAACCTAGACACGTTGGCAGATTGAAGAGGGTACAAAATTCTTTCGAGTAGTTTGCGTTAGAACGATAATCTACCAAGATTTCCAGAATATTAGAATTATCTCGTTATCCTTGTTTGAGAGTCAAACACCACATACACCACAGTACAAGCTCGCGTCACCATCGGAAGCGTTATTAGACCATTATCAATCACGTTATGTATTAATAGTCTAGAAGACACTGTTGACTGTAATCCCAGATAAGCGATTACCTACGAGGACTGTCTGATAAAAATTGCCGCAGTATTCAATGTGAGAAAATATCACTCTCTTACAAAGATTATCTACTTATGCACTTCACGAAGCGTGAAAATGTAGTAGCCTTTTGACTAAATGATTATACTAGTCACTCATGTCACAAAAAATGGTTCAAATGGCTCTGAGCACTATGGGACTCAACATCTGAGGTCATCAGTCCCCCAGAACTCAGAACTACTTAAACCTAACTAACCTAAGGACATCACACACACCCATGCCCGAGGCAGGATTCGAACCTGCGACCGTAGCAGTCCCGCGGTTCCGGACTGCAGCGCCAGAATCGCTAGACCACCGCGGCCGGCGCTCATGTCACAAATATCTGGAATAACGAAGTGTAGATATATGAGAGGGAGCGAGCACATGGGCTTAGCTGCAGACAAATCAAAAGGCAGGTTTCGATTTACTGTTGGAAATCGGGAAACTACAAATAAAATTAATAACAAAAACTGTATACGGTCCATACTGAAATATAATCGTTAGGGAGCATTATTAGATCGGTTTAACACAGGAGATAAAGTGTATGCACAGAAAGTCGGCGCGAATGTTCTCAAGCTTGCTTAGAGTACAGGAAGAGTAAAACAGAAATGTTCATAAATATCGGAAAACGTGTTTAGAAAATTCCAAGAAACGCTTTCAGGGTCCAAACTAAGAAACCTTTCAGCCTCCTATGTACAGGGTAGGAAAGACCGGATTATTAACAAACCGGACAGCGGCGAACAAGCAAATCGTTTTTCTCATCCCCAATCGTGAATGATGTATGACAAAACACAATAAAAAATTACCCTTTTCGCCCTCCTGGAACAATACAGAACCACATCCACTGCAATAGGGATGGGAATAACCGACCGATTAAAACCGCTACCGATATATCAATTCTGAATAACCAGTATTTTTCGGTATTCGATCTCGGTTATAACAGGAGTTTGTTTTTTAATTTTTTACTAGTAACCGAAAAAACCGAAATACCAATTAGCCATAGCAGCAGTGCTAATTTTTGTTTTGTTTTTAAATAAACTTTTTTTTAAATAAAAGTAGTAATTTTTATTCGTAAAATATGAATTGGTTTGAAGTTTTGTGTTATTAAATAAAATGGAAAAAGTGATCAGTGCTATTTTAATAACAATGCCGACAGAAACGAGGAACACACACGTAGCATAAGAATTGGTACGCCACTGCTGGGACAATAACGTCCCTGTTGCTGTGTGTACGTGCAGTGTGAAAGACGTGCCCCACCTTTGTCTGCTCGGTAGTTTCTCGCTGTCGTCACCAGACATCCGTTGTATTGCAGAATACCTAATCTGGAAATTTTTTTTACGAAGTGACGTAGTAATATAAGTACAATGCTTCATTTGCTTTAAAAGATTAAAGATATGTCTGCCATTTCTATGAAATAATAAGAAGGCAATTATCGTAACAGTAATAGTTCAAATGGCTCTGAACACTATGGGACTTAACATCTAAGGTCATCAGTCCCCTAGAACTTAGAACTACTTAAACTTAACTAAGGACATCACATACATATGTGCCCGAGGCAGGATTCGAACCTGCGACCGTAGCGGTCGCGCGGTTCCAGACTGAAGCGCCCAGAACCGCTCGGCCACACCGGCCGGCATAAGAGTAATGAATTAAAAACTTAATGACAATTATTCATTCATAGTATACAATGAAAACAGAAAGTAGCTGATCTGGTGCCTGTGTCTATATAATATGCCTTTATCTGTTTGTAGCTCTTGAAAACGGACAAATTAACACGAAAAATAGAGTTCTTCACACTCAGTTCCCATCCTTTAGCAGTGACTATCCGTAATGACCAATAATGGCATGATCCCCGATCACAACATGATTTTTGAGCAGAGTTTCAAAAACCACTTACCACTTTTCGAGAAAAGCAGCGAATGGTGGACGAAGTGTTCATTTATTTGCCTATTTAATATTTTGAGTGTGTGTGTCTCCAAACTGAGTCAAATATTTTCAGCCTTCTCTTCGATTTCTACGTCTATTACAGGAAATAATAAGAATAAAAAGCCGTCATCTTTAGACCTATTTGTAGTTGGCCCAGTAGACTCCTCAGTACTAGCAGCTGCATAAACTTCTACGGGCTTGTATTTGTAGTTCCATTCAGCAAATATGATTTAACAACAGTACAGTAAGAATAACATACTTGTTAATATGAAGTTCACATGCAATTTTTAGATAATATTTTGAACGTTAGGATTTTTCTCTTTTCAGATTCTTATACAGACATTCATTAGTCCAGATGGATGATACTGAAAAGAGGTGGAATTTTCTGCATTATCTTGGTTGCATTGATGCAAAACATGTGGACATAATTCCTCCAGCTGGCAGCGATTCATTTTATTTTAATTATAAACTTACAGTATCATCCTACTTACCATAGCTGATCCGTTTATAGATTTATTCTCTTCGGTTTCGGCATAAAGGACAGAGTATCGTATGAAAGCATTCTTCAGAATGCAACATTTTTTTTAAGAGACTACAAAGCAAGCCATTGAACATTTCAAGAGAGACGAAAATCGTGAGCAGCTCTCGAAAATTAGCAAATGTTATTCTTCAGAGAGTGATATGCTAAAACCATTCAGACTGACTTGAACTACATAGGAAAAAATCTACAACTACCGATTATGAACTGTTCGATGCATTACTGAGAATGATTTTGGAATTTTGACAGTACGCTTTAAGAATTTTCCCACTGCTACAAATTAGGATGTAAACCGTATTCATAAGATATGGCAGCAAGGTTGCTTCACATAATGTCCACTGGAGTCACGTGCTTCTCTCGACTGAGAGGACATGGAACACGGCATAATCCATGATGGCACAAAATCGGAGAATTTCAGTATGTTACCATTACAAATGCCTATCGCTGGAAATATTCCACTTGATCTATCTCGCTCACCTCTGTCTATTCTAAATTATTTGCAGAGATTCTGGGTGTCTCCTGCTCATTCAGATAACTTAAATATGAAAGGAAGACAACACTGGTTTGTGTATTTGATCTGCTGCAGCTCCTGATTTATACTACTCCCCATTTTTTTCTTTTCCCTTCGGTAGTTTAATCTTAGAGAATTTATCTTTTTGATTACTACATCTTTGCTGCAGAACTTTACATTTAGCAAGAACGTACGTAGTGCTCCTCTTTGCTTTGTTGCGGTACTCTTTCGATTACACATTCCATTGACATTCGTAAGTACGTATAGTTTTCTAGCAATCCTGGTCGATATTTTTCAGATTGCTCAATATGATCGATTCGGGAACCGTCTCACATCACGTCTTGTACAAGAGTTCATAATCTGGGTACACACGTTGAAGCATGCAGCCGCGCGGGATTAGCCGAGCGGCCTAGGGCGCTGCAGTCATGGACTGTGCGGCTGGTCCCGGCGGAGGTTCGAGTCCTCCCTCGGGCATGGGTGTGTGTGTTTGTCGGCATGGGGGTGTGTGTTTGTCCTTAGGATAATTTAGGTTAAGTAGTGTGTAAGCTTAGGGACTGATGACCTTAGCAGTTAAGATTTCACACACATTTGAACATTTGAAGCATGCAGACGGTAAGACTGATCAAACCAGCTTGCATAATTGAAATTCCATCAAGCAGCTTGTAAAGTCCTGATGCTTGAGCAAATTTGCCCCACATAGGCTCAAGCACACTTGCGCAAAAAGGTTGATCATGCATCCTTGTCATACATACAGTTACCTGTGGAGCCTTTACAAGGGGCACATCGCCGGCCGCCAGCCTGTCGTCACTATACTGGACAATGAGACAGTGGCCAGTACTTCATAGTTTAGGATATCGTATTCGCCGCTGTCATACTTGCAATGTCCGGCTTAAGGCCATTATTAAGGGGTACTACAAAAGGTTTTGCTTCAAAAAATGTCAGAGTTTAAAAATCTTCCGAGACGTGTAAATGTCAGCCTTTTTGCTGTATCGCTAGATAATGACCTTAAGCCCGAAGTTGCAGTTGTGAAATACATAATCTCCACAGTCCACGGCGAACTTGATATCCTTTAAAAAATTATACATGATAGTGAACGCCAACCACGGTAATTTAAATACGAGGGCGTGCTGAAAGGTAATGAGACCGGATTTATAATTCTGTTCTCAGTTCCGGTTGAGGTATTACATGTCTTGCATATTACCACTACTGTAGGCTGTGATAATATGTCTTATTCAAAACATTTTTATTGGCCAAATTCGGTTGAAAAAATGTGGAATTTGTTGTGGGACATCGTGGAACACGCCCCTTTCGACCCCTCTAGTTTCATTAAGGTCAGATTGGTGGCGCCGCTATACTAAATCTTCAAAACGACGTCTGGAACGGTGGTGTATTCCAAGCAGAGAACTGTCACTGAGTTTCTTTTGATGGGGTTCCGGAGCATCGCAGATATTCATAGGCGATTGCAGAATCTCTGCGGAGACCTGGCATTGAACAAAAACACGGGCGAGTCGTTGGGCGAGGCGTCTTGTTACCATCGCAACACGGTACCGCAACGCTATCCGATCACCCGTGTCGCACGGCCGACACAGCTGTGATTCCTGCAATGTTAGAACGTGCGGGTACTCATTCGAGCAGATCAGCGGATCATTATTTTTGTGTTGGCAGAAGAGCCAACACCGTGTTACTAGTGGAGGCCGAAATGCACGCGTTTTAGCTCACGCAGGCTGGCGTGAGGAGGGAAGAACTATACTGACGTGAGGTCTGGAACATGACAAGGAATTAGAATTCAGAGAGCGGACGTAATTAGTTTGATACTTAACTTTAATCCATTAATGATGAACGTCGCTCTTGACAGTACATGATTCACAATATTATCTGTTCAGAATACATTCTTGAAGAGCCCGCATCTCGTGGTCGTGCGGTAGCGTTCTCGCTTCCCACGCCCGGGTTCCCGGGTTCGATTCCCGGCGGGGTCAGGGATTTTCTCTGCCTCGTGATGGCTGGGTGTTGTGTGCTGTCCTTAGGTTAGTTAGGTTTAAGTAGTTCTAAGTTCTAGGGGACTGATGACCATAGATGTTAAGTCCCATAGTGCTCAGAGCCATTCTTGAAGAATATGGCGCCTTGCTAGGTCGTAGCAATTGACGTAGTTGAAGGCTATGCTAAACTGTCATCTCTGCAAATGAGAGCGTATGTAGACAGTGAACCATCGCTAGCAAAGTCGGCGGTACAACTGGGGGCGAGTGCTAGGGAGTCTCTCTAGACTAGACCTGCCGTGTGGCGGCGCTCGGTCTGCAGTCACTGACAGTGGCGACACGCGGGTCCGACGTATACTAACGGACCGCGGCCGATTTAAAGGCTACCACCTAGCAAGTGTGGTGTCTGGCGGTGACACCACAATTATCAAACACTTCGTGGCTCACATGGACGTCTTTGTTGGTAGTGCTGACACACTCGTCCGCCAATTGGGTGATTCAAAAGTGTGTGTCGGCTGGCTTCCTCACCGCCTAACACAAGACCATAAATAGCACCAAAGGACCATCTGTGAGCAACTGCTTGCGCGTTACGAGGCTGAGCGTGACGATTGTTGTTGGATATCGTCACGGGCGATGAAACAAGGGTTCATCACTTCGAACCGGAAAGAAAACGGCAATCAATGGAGCGGCGTCACACCACCTGTCCTCCAAAGAAAAGTGTTATTCTGTTTGATATTGTCCCTCGTGGTGCACCGACCAACTCTGAAGTGCACTGGCCTACCGTCAAATTGAAGTAACTAATTCAGTATGTTCGTCTCACAAAAATGCAAACGAACTTCTCCTTCAAACGCAAGGTCTCACAAAAGCCCGGCATCCGAGAGGAGCTCACAGAACGTCATTGGACTGTTCTTCCTCATCCACCGTACAGCCCGTATCTCGCACCTTCCGTTTGGCCCAAAACAGGATGCACTCCGTGGGAAGCAGTATGTCGATGATGGGGCGGTTACTGATACAACCAGAGCTTGGCTCCGATGTCGACAAGTAGAGTAGTACCAAGCGGGCATACAGGCCCTTCCAGCAAGGTGACGTAAGGCCGTCGCATTGAAGGGAGATTATCTTGAAAAATGGGGTTGTAGCCAAAAGAGTTGGGAATGATAAGGTGTATTGGAACCCTGAATAAAACCAATTTGCTTTCAGAAAAAAAAGTGTTGTTACGAACCTCATGTGTAGGTACACGAGAAACATGCTGTAATCGAGTTTCTAGCCGCAGAAAACTTCCTCGAATTGAAATCCTTGGAAGAATGAAACCTGTGAAGAGTAATGATTGTACCTCCATCAGTAATGTGCAACACAGGGTTGTTCGTGCTCGTAATGACGGAAATGGTGATGCTAATCTCAACGTGTGTCACAGAGCTCGGAGTGGACGACTGCGTACGGAAACTCGTCGGAAGCGGGTTGACGAACCCACTTGGAAGAATGAAACCTGTGAACAGTAATGATTGTACCTCCATCAGTAATGTGCAACACAGGGTTGTTCGTGCTCGTAATGACGGAAATGATGCTAATCTCAACGTGTGTGACAGAGCTCGGAGTGGACGACTGCGTACGGAAACTCGTCGGAAGCGGGTTGACGAACCCATCGGAGAAAATCGTCAGACAACACAGACACAGCTCTCATGTACGTGTGGCATATGACGATGGCCATCATTGCAGAACTGCAGTACAGAAAACTGTGTGCACAGTGTGTACCTCAAATGCTCACTCCTGACATGAAACAGAGGAGATTGGACATCTGTCAACAATTTCTTCTGTGTTTAGAGCGTCAGGGTGATGGGTTCCTTAACAATAGTCAGAGAAGATGAAAGCTGGGTTCACCATTTTGACCCCGAAAATAACGACAGCATACATGGAGTTCCGCCACAAAAGATCACCAACGCCAAAACATTTAAGGACCATGCTACCCATCAACAGGTAAAGTCATGCTCACAGTGTTCTAGGATTTTCAAGGTATGGTGCATCTGGAATAAATGCCTAAAGGCACCACCAAAAACTCTGCTAGGATACCGCGGGAACTGACAGAAAACTGATAGTACGAATTCGAAGACTTCGTCCACACATGGAGCAACTTCTCCTTCAGGATGGCAATGCCAGATAGACACGAGCGTGGCGACATCTGAAACAGTCCGACGCCTTTGGTTCACTGCCGTCATCATCCGCCACACAATCCCGAAGCGGTCCCATCCGGTTTTCATGATTCCACAACATGAAGAAAGTTTTCGAGGATTTCACTTCCACAGTGATGAAGCTGTTCGTGCAGAGGTGAAGTTGTGACTCAGTAACGAAGTCAAAGATTCTGCAGTGACGGTATCAACAAACTGGACTCTCGGTAGGAGAAATGTGTTCGTCGCCACGGGGACCATATTGAGAAATAATTACGTAGGCGGGAAGAATAAAGGTGTATAATGTTAATAACATTAGTTTTATTTAAAAAGCTTTACAAGTTTTCAGATAAAAAATCGAAGGCATTACTTTTCAGCACGCTCTCTTAGTTGCTATTATTGTGGTCTTGAGTATTACGGCTGACTTGGTGCATGGTTCAAACGGCTCTGAGCACTATGGGACTTGACTTCTGAGGTCATCAGTCCCCCTAGAACTTAGAACTACTTTAACCTAAGGATATCACACACATCCATACCCGAGGCAGGATTCGAACCTGCGACCGTAGCGGTCGCGCGGTTCCTGACTGTAGCGCCTATAACGGCTCAGCCACCCCGGTCGGCGGTTTGGTGCATGTCTCCTCGCTTGTCTATCCTGTGCGAGTCTCTGCATCTCAGCATGACTGCTGCAACTTACGATGGGATGCCGATAAGTTCCTGGCTTTTCCCAGTTAAAACTGATGTCGATTCATTACGACGTTTTGACATTAAACGTTGTTCATTAAATTACATGTGATAGTAATTCCATAGCAGTAACATTGGTTTTTATTTTTCTGTGCAGGTTTGAAGAGAACATGGCGCAAGACGACAGGGAATTCACTGTGAAAGAGAACCGTACTTTGATTGAACACCTTAAAAAAATGGCCAAAAAGGGAACATGGCCAAACAAGTTTATGCTGATATGTCTGGTACATTGGGAGGCAACTGCCCTTCCTACGGTACTACCAAAAATTTGATATCTGCATTTAAAACAGGGCATTTCAGCACTCAAGATGTAGAGCGTCCTGGAAAGCCAACTCAAGTCACAGTTCCGGAACCCGTGGATGCTGTTCATTCCTTGATCCCTGGACGATCGGCGTATAGCTGCTAAAAAGATTATTCATAAGTTTCTCGACATGAATAGGCTCTCAGCCAAATGGGTTCCCAAATGACTCAATGCAGGTCAAAAGTGTGAACGAGTGGTTGCTTCACACTCTATTCTGGTCCAGGTCCGACGGGATCCTGTGGGCTTTTGGATCGTCTCGTCACAGCGGATGAAACATGGACATAAACTTCTGGTCTAGAGATCAAAGAACAATCCAAAGAATGGAGACACAGTGATTCTGCACATCCAAATCATCACAAAACAGAAAGATCAGCAGACAGGTTGCTCACATCCGACTTTGCGGATAAAGATCGAATCCTGCTTATCAGCTACTTACAAAATGCTAAAGCCATTGCGACAAAGTACTATGCTGAACTTCCTGACAAAATGAAGGGACAACTGGTCTTCAAAAGTCGAGGACAGCTGAAAAACAAATCTTGTTTCTGCAAGACCATGCCCCTTCTCACAAGGCGGCCATCACGCAGCGAAAATTGGCACCTGATTTGGCCCCCTCAGATAATTATTTGTACCCAAACCTCAAGAAATATGACGATTTTTGAACAGTAATGATGCCAGAAAGGCTACTCGAAAGAGTGATTTGCAGCTAAATCGAAGTCTTTTTTGTGTGGGTTAAAGAAGCTGGTCCAAAGAAGTCATATATGTGCAGGGCTCAAGGGGAAACATGTTGTGTAAATTTTTTCAAACCCATAACAGCATTTTTTTTAATAATGCCATGGATTTTTCAGCATCCTCTCGCATATCAACTCGATTCTGTTAAATGTATTCAAGCACTGGTCTCCCTCTACAATTTTAACCCTCCCCCCTTACTTCCCTTTATGACCAAATTGACGAATCCTTCGTATATCAGAATGTATTCTGTCAACTGATCCCTCCTTTTAGTCAGATTGTGGCATAAATATGTTTTCCCAAATTCGATTCAGCGCCTCCTCATTAAGTGTTTGTCGCAGATGTTTTACTTCAGCACAGGGCTACAGTCCGATTAAACACCTTCACAGAAGACTTCCTAACACTTAATCACGATGTTATTGGCGAACTTCAATGTTTTCATTCTTTTCCAAGAACTTTAATTCCGTTACCAAATTCCTTCCTTGTTTCCTTTACTGTCTGCTTAAGTACAGATTAAATAATACTGGAGAGAGGCTATAGGAAGTATCCAGTCTTACTACCTTCTCAATTAATGGTTCACTTTAAAACGTCCTTCGACTCACAACTGCTGTCTGATTTCTGTAAAAGTTGTAGGTAGCCTTTCCTTCTCTGTATTTTATTCTTGTTACCTTCAAAATTTCGAAGAGTGTATTCGAGTCAACACTGTCGAAAGTTTTCTCCAATCTACAAATGTTAAAAACGTATATTTGCATTTCTTTAGTCTATCTTCTCACATGAGTCATAGGATCAGTATTGCCTCGCGTGTTCGTTCGTTTCTTCTGAATCCACACTGATCTTCCCCGAGGTTGGTTTCTAGCAGTTTTTCAGTCTTCTGTGAATTATTCGATTACAGTTACGATTAGACCAGTGGTTACACGTGGATGTGAAACATGGACGCAAACAAGCACTGACGAACAAAACTCAGAATATTTGAAAGAAGAACACTATGGAAAATTTATGGACGGCTACGAAATAATGTGTGTACCTGGGGAGCAAGGATCAATTATGAATTGGATCGTCTCATACGAGAAGCTGTTATTGTAAGGCTAATTAAAAGTAAAAGAATAGCCTGACTGGGGCATGTCCTAACGATGGAAGACAGAAGAACTACAAAGAAGGTCTCTCAATGGAAACCAATATGAAGAAGATTAAAAGGAAGACCACGTAAGCGATGGCTAAACGACATGGAAGAAATCGTCAGAGCCCTAGGAATGAAGAAGGATGGAGAAGTAACGTAAACGAGAAGGCAAATTGGAACGAAATTGTTATGAAGGCGAAGACCCAAGCATGGTTGTGAAGCAGCCACATGAAGATTTTGCAACCACAACTTACTAAACTGTTGTATTTGCGACATTCACACCTGTCCGCACCTGTATAGTCAATCATGCTTCTACAGGCTTGCATTTCTCGTCGAGCCATTTCTGCTTTGCCATTTTGTACTTCCTGTGAAGTCTCTATCACGTATACAACCTTCTTTCACAGAAATTTAAGGATTCTAGTGACATCGAAGGTGGTACTGAGTCAGCAAGCTAGCCCAATGTTATACCCAACTTAAGTTGGACGGGGATTCATTTTCCGACTAATAGTTGTAGGCTATGGAGATATTACCGTAAGTTCTTATAGTTCTTCAGACTCAGTAACGAAATGGTCGAATTTCAGAGACACAGTACCTCCTGCGGATCACCTGACTTCATCACTGGTGTGATCTGCACGCATAGTTTGCCACAAAATATTTAATGAGCACGAATGAAAAGCTGTATGAGCTGTTAAATAATACTTCCAAACCATTGGTGCAAAATAGCTTAAAAATTCAGAGCTCGTTGTGGCACACAAATGGAACTTGGAGATTTGTTTTAAGAGGTTTTACTGTTGTTGTCTGTAGCGTGGTGCACGTAACTCTGGTTTCACTTTGACCATGGAAGTGGACGTTTCTTGCATTTTGATCGTAGGTCAGATACGAAAGCTGTGCACATCACAACAAGACTGCTTTTTTTGACCAAACAAAGCTCTCCCAGACGGCGCGAAAGGTAGATAGTGCATTGTGGTGGACATGTCTCTTTATTTTTCATCGTTAAGAACTTGATACAGTTTATTGCTCGCTAAGATTTTACTGTGGATAGGGCTGATCACTGAATATGGCGGGACGCTCAATAAGAACTGGCAATCAATGACTTCCTTCATAACACAGTTGTTAGCGAATAATTTCCACTTATCTTTGTCTATTGTAATGTAACAGTAGTTATACACGGTGTTTCAAAAATTCTTTTACTAACGTTGGGGACATGTTCCTTACTCCAAAACATGAAAAACATATCTAGTAACCATGGGATCTAAAAATGCATACGATAAGAGATGAGTAATTGTTCATCTTCGATACTATGAAACACATCTCTTCTGCTGCACGCTATTGGCTATACGTATTTTGGGAGGCGGTACTATGGGCCACAACAAGAAAAAAATATCCAGTAGACATGGGCTCTAAAGGCCACACCAAATGAGGTAAGAGGACTACTTCAGTAGAAGAGATGTGTATCACAGTACCGAATATGAACAAGTGCTCATAGCTCTTTGGGTATGCACTTTATAGCTTATGTTTAGTCGAAACGTTTTTCTTTTTTGGCCCATACTGCCTCCTCCTAAAATATGGAAAGCTAAGAGCTTGCAGTAAAAAGAAATATGTTTCGCAGTATCGAAGATGAACAAGTGTTCTTAGCTCTTAAGGGATGCATTTAGAGCCTATAGTCACTAGATATATTTTTCTTGTTTTGGCGTACGAAACCTGTCCCTAAAGTTTACAAGAGTATTTCTGAAACACCCTGTATGTATCTGACCCTTCCTTGTGTTTTTCTAACAACTGGGTTCGACGCGTCAGGATCAGCTTTCCACGCACATTGCTAAACAGTTGAGAACAATATACAAAGACATGTTGCAACTTTCATTGACAACAAGCGACAAAACTCCCGAGAACCTCCACATTAATATTATCACTGAAACAGCAGATGGAACGTATGTTTGTTGTTCATTCTTCATTCACGGCACTGCTCAATTCATTTTGAATATGGGACGTTACAGATTGAAGAAAAGTAACGGGACACAGCTACGCAGCTTGGGATTATTTGAACACTTGCATATATATTTCCTGAAAGAACTTGACGTGAAACCAATACTAGAAGATTTTTGGAAGAAAGGCAGTTTTCAAATTGTGTGGGGCGCATTGATCACAAGAATATTAGGATAGAAAATCCAAGCCATTCGAATATTATGTTTACAAGTTGTAAGTACTTTAAAAAAAAAAAACCGCATAGAAATTAATTTTCTAGTCATTCGCGTCAGGGCATACGGGTAAGAGAGCAACAATGGTGTTTTTTCCCATTATTTCACAGTGGCTTAGTCTCGTTCAGAAAGCTTGTAGTTATTCCTAAGTTAAATATGAAACTCATTCAGATAAGCACACGACAACAGTAGACCAGTCCCATTTCAATGGCTGCAATCCCCATCAGCTAGCCGAATTGGTCGCATACGGTGGACGACGACCATTGTCTTTATCTGTGTTGGGACATGATGCCGTATTGAGCCAACAAGTTGTTCAACAGGCTTGTACATTTAGGTGTAAAAAGCCGTGGGATGGCGATATGCACATATACAGACAGCGGCAGCATCGCGTACACAAGGTGTACAAGGGCAGTGCTTTGGCGGAGCTGTCATTTGTACTCAAGTGAGTCATGTGAAACGGTTTCAGACGTGATAATGGCCTGACGACGGAATTAACATAATTTGAACCCGGAATGGCAGTTGGAGTTAGACGCATGGGACATGCCAGTTCGGAAACTATTTGGGAATTCAAATATTCTGCGATCAACAGTGTCAAGAGTGTACTGAGAATAAAAAATTTCAGGCATTACCTCTCACCGTGGACAACGCGGTGACTAACGACCAATATAGCGGCATGTGCACTGAGTTGTCAGTGCTGAAAGATACGCAACAATGCAAGAAATCATACCAGAAATTAATGTGGGGCATGCGACGAACGTTTCTGTTGGGGCAGTGCGGTGAAATTTGGCGTTAATGGGCAATGGCAGCAACGACCGACGCGAGTGATTTGCTAACAGCACGCCGTTGTCTGCGGCGCCTCTGCTAGGCTCTGACCGTATCGGTTGGACCCTAGACGACTGGAAAACTGTGGCCTGGTCAGATGAGTTCCGATTTTAGTTGGTAAGAGCGAATGGTAGGGTTCGAGCCCGGAGCAGATTCCACGAAGCCATGGACCCAAGTTATCATCAAGGCACTGTGGAAGATGGTGGTTGCTCCATTATGGTATGGGCTGTGCTTAAATGACATGGACTTGGTTCTCTGGTTCGACTGAACCGATCATCGGCTGGAAAAGGTTATGTCCCTATACTTGGAGGCCATTTCCAGCCATTCATGGACTTCAGGTTCCCAACCAACTATGGAATTTTTGTGGATGACAATTTTCCACATCATCGGACTGGTTTGAAAAACCATTCTGAACAAATCGAACGAATGGTTTGGCCACCCAGATTGCCTGACATGAATCCCATCGAACATCTATAGGGCATAATCGAGAGGGGACTGATGACCACAGATGTTAAGTCCGATAGTGCTCAGAGCCATTTTGAGCATAATCGAGACATTAGTTCGTGCACAAAGTGCTGCACCGGCAACACTTTCTCAATTAAGGACTGCTTTAGAGGCAACATGGCTCAGTATTTCTGATGAGATTTCCAACGACTTGTTGAGTCCATGCCATGTCGAGTAGCTGCTCAACGCCGGGCAAAAAGAGATCCGACACGATATTAGGAGGTATCCTATGACTTTTGTCACCTCAGTGTAATGTGGTCCAAATAACCAATCCACGTTCATTTACAGTGCGCTTCCTCGGTGGTAGGAAAATTTGGCGTTCTCAACTGACATAATTTCACTGTGGTTCTGTCGGTTGGGAAATTAGCATCAAAGCATAAAATAAAAATTATGTTAGATAAATGGCAAATATTAGGGCAAGGTTTGATACGTACAAGGAAGGATAGCGGTAACCAACCCGAACCTTTTTTTGCAGCACAATGCTACCAGGAACAGAGCTTTTTGGAGGTGGTAGATCCTCTCTTCCACCGATCTGTCAACCTATTTACCCGGAATTTTTACAAAACTACATATACTCACACGTTTGCTGTTCTCTCTCTGAAACAGAAATGAGAGTGCAGCTTCGCACTTGCGCAGTGCTCGGACTTCAGATACCGTAAATAGTGACTGCTTCAGACACCAGTTCAGCATTGATGCGTTACTCTACCTCTCAGTACATAGTGACACTGAGTGAACAATCAGGAAGAGCGAAGTTCGCATTATGCAGTCAAACTGATGGCTTTTGGTGAAAAATATACTTAAAAAAACTGAAAACGAGGCCATTGGAGACTGAGCAAATATCGGCAGTACAAGGATGGGGAACGAAATCGGCCGTGTTCTTCTCAAAGCAACTTTCCCACCGAACGAGGATTTAAACTCCGGTCCTCCACTGTACTTCCTCACTCCAATGCGTGCTTGGGAAGCGGAGAGTTGCCAAGAGAACTGTGCAAAGAAATATAACAAGTATTTTCCTACGACATTCTCGTCGTCTCTCTCTTTTTTTCAAATTTTTCTCTCCCAGTAATACAGTCGCACTGACGGAGCTTTGCATGGACGTGAAGAGCGTAGCTCAAGTCTGGGCGGAGCCTTCCATTCTGAATGTTCTGTGATTTGTGCGTTACATTTGGCTACCTTTCGTTGTAATCCTGATTCCGTAACTGCTTCCTCTGCTCATTAGGCACTGATTATCATGTCAGCAGAGCATACCCAGTATTAAATACTGCCGTACACTGTAAAGGAAGGTGATGCGATGTAAACTGCACTGAACTTTTACACTGAAGTAGTGGCATTCGAATTCCCCTCCGTTCATCCAGATCCGTTATTTATCTGAATTACACCAGGCGAACGGTTTCTTTGGTAAGGACACAGTCAATTATCTATTGCAACTTTGTCCACTTCCATTGACTTCTACACGTCATCACTTTAGGTTCTGCAGTGCAGTTTCAGTAACATTTGATGCCCATTTACTGTGTTCATAAATATGTTATACTTCATTTACCAAACGTTGGGATGTTTTTTTTTTATCCCTGAAGGTGAAATAAACGTAATAACAGCTGGCACAGACGAAAGCAGGCAAGCATAGTTCCCACGCTACATTCGTGAATGGAACGGGAAGAATCCCTAGTACATGCTCACCCCCCCCCCTCCCCTTACACATACACGCACACTAGAATACATAATTGTAGATGTAGACCTTTCCGGTCCTCGCTGACGTGCCCTTCGTTTCTCGTTTTATGTGAGGGGGGGACGTGAGTGTCAGTGAGGTGGCTTCAGGCCGTGCCTATGGCGGTACTTTCCTGTCTGAGTGTCTGGCAATCCCAGTTCCAGCTGGGAACTTATGTAGAGCCAGAGGAGAGGAAAGCACAGCACAAGCCCGACGGGCGGCTGCCGCGGGCGCAGCGTTGCCGGATCTCCCCGTGATCCGTCTTATCGAGCGGCGCCACGGGGCAGACAGCACGTGCCCGACCTCACACCGCCTCACATTCCGACCATACTATTCGACCGCACTACGCCCTCGACCTATAATATTTAACTAAACAAGCAACACAGAAAGAACTTGAAGCTTTAAAATAGTATATCTACAAATTCGTATTCACTGTTTGAAAATCCTTCGCTGAACGACTATAGTTAATAACCCCTCCTGTCATTTCTACATGGCGCTAAGTGACCTGATTTCAACGTCTGGGCATCCATAATGTGAGTATCTAATCCTTCGCTCCAGCAGCAATAAATCTCACACGTGCACCTCACTTACTTCGATAGATACTTTTTCGTACCTCAGGAGGGCTAGATGCAAAATGATACGCTTTGACACCTCCGATCAGCAACGTTTGGTCATCTAATGGCAGAGACAGGATGATTCGTCGTGAAAAAATTGGCCATTTGTTGAACAGACCTTGCACCGTTGGCATAAAAGAACCAAAAGCCTAGTACTAGCATTAACTTTTTTTTTGTAATGTGATTTTATAACGCCTTGCAAACAACTGGTTACGCAACATACCATTAACAACGAAATAGACTCAGGTGATGTTCACAATACAGACTCTGACGTTACGGGGAACTATCGGGTTTGAATCTAATGCATGTGATAAGATGTCTGGTAATTCGTTCAGTCGAAGGATCTTTTGCCAGCTGCTCGAAAATTCGTTAAACTCTATTCCACAAAACGTATGATGTTATTCCTCTAAAATTATTTTCCACCGTCTGATGCCTAACGTCTGTTAAATATCAGTTCATTTCATTATTCCATTTTGGAATTTCTATTGACTGCTTTACACTCTTCGCATTAATGAAGAACAGGTTTGGATATATGTCTCTCCAAAATCTTCTTCTACAGCGATACCCTTCGCTACAAAATGGCGGTGTTATTGGAAAGTAAAAATTGGCGACTTGCGTTTAATTTTGCTCGAAGTATTGTGCAAAAATCATCATCTTGGGATTTGTGTTTAAATACCTCTGAACAAAGTTCGATATCGTTTAGAGATACAGCGGCGCACAGAAGAATTCAAATGTTAACTGTCTGCTCCTAAAAGAAAACGTTTAACTACTAAACGTACGCAGTAAAATAAATAAATACTTCTACGTTTTGAACACACCTTTATTTCATTTTTAATGTTACTTATATTTACTTACAGTAAACATACACAAATTTTCGTAATGAAAACTGAAACATGTTCTCCCAAAAGCTCGACATAAGTTTTCAAACAAACAAATGCCGGCAAACGACTCGGTATGTAATGTTCGTGCGTGCCGGTTACGTCTGTATCAATATTATCCATTCTTTCAGAATAATGTCTTTCAGCCTGGTTTTACTTGCGAAGTGTTGTTTCCTGGTCCTGTTTTCAAGTTCTTGCCAGATGTTCTCGACTGGGTTCGAGTCGGGTGATTGTAGTGTGTTTTGATTGTATGTGGTGTGTTGCAGATGTGTAACCTACCAACTTCAGAGGTATACTTAGGATCGTTGTCTTGCTGGAAATAAGAATTATTTCTAGTTATTCCGCGCTTTACGGCATTGGATGGCACGCCACATAATGGACCGATTTCTGTGTACAACTTCCGCAGTTTTTTTTACGTATGACATGATTTCTTGTTTTGCTCATGCATAGGTAAGATGATAGATCTCTCCTCTATGGTAGCCTCTTTTACTTTCCTCCCCATGTGGCTTGTGGGCACTCGTAGCTGAACTTGCTTGTGTGCTGTACGACAGCAGACACGAATTAGGATCTCTGAAGGTACGAACGTCAACATTTCCGATGTACACTGTGTTTACTGCTGTATCATACAGCATGTATGAATACTTGCGTGGCACGGTAACGCAACGTTGTTACAGGTAACCACACGTCGAATAATACACACGTACTTTTATCATTCGTGGTCTGTGTATGTGTTTGAAACACACGATCTCGCAACTACTGAATAATAAATAATTCCGCTTTTTATGTCTGCCAGGCACTTAAACGTGATTTGCAGAGTATCCATGCAGATGTAGATGTACGCCCATTAATTCAACATTAAAACTGCAGATCCTTATATTTGAATACTTCTCTATGCCTCTGTATGTGTTTCAACTGCGGCGTTACTTAGTAATTCCCGAGTCTGAAATCTTTTAATTTCTTGCTGCAGTAGATACCTTGTACCTTAATTGGTAATTACAGGGCAGTTCGAAGGAAATTATGACAGCGTATTTTCAGACAAAGTGCCTGCTTGTGTGAGGCGAAGAAAAATTCTCACAAAAAAGAGCTCTTTAGCTCGGTTAACTATAGGGATAGCTTTGTTAGGGAGACCACGCACCGCTAGTAGGTTAGCAGTAGTCAGCGCCTCCGGATGTCACTGGTGACACAGCCCGGGCTCCGGGACATAGCAGTACCGCCAACTTCAGTTCTCTGTAGCGCTAAGCAGTTATCGTGATGTTCTTTCTGCGTTACTTTTCGTATCGATAACAATCATACTTTTTAGCTACGGTACATTTTAAAACAAATACTGGTGTAATCAGCAAGTTCACAACGCTTCATCGTTCCATGCTAGGCAGTGCACGGTACCGATATTTCCAAAAAGCCGCACGTGAAATAATGTTTTTTCTGGTGGTCATATCTCGGGCTCTGTTGAACACAGAGATAAGGGGTATCTGTTTTGGATAGCCCCTAGCCTAGCGACCAGTTGTATACCTATCGGAAGAAACGGCATACTGTAGCTATCCTACAGTACAGGGTCAAATTTAAACATTACACACTTCCTCTAGCCCATGCAAACTGAGCAAATAAGTTGGCTCTTTTGCATTAAGTGTAGCCTACGGTGGGTCTTAGGCAGCTTATAAAAACACCATTTGTTCATGGTCGGTTCCTGAGGAAACCCTGAAAAACCATAATATTTGGGTCCCGATCCCAAAGGTACCAACTGTGTGCAAATCGTCGTAAGCTTAACCACATGTTCTTGAGCTGATGCTCTCGGGCACTCTTGAAACTTTTTTCGATATCATTACCTGTTACCGGGATCCAGAGGTTCAAAGTCACCGCACTTAGTTACGTAGAATGTTAGTTTTAACTGTCGTAGTGAACACATGTCAAGGATTCTATGGTCACCGCAAGGGTTCCAGGGTCACCAAACTTTTTTTTTTTTTTTTTTTGTCAGCATATTTCATCAATAAAATGTTATGACGCGCTGTCTCTCTATAGTGTGCAGTTCGCGCGTACACAAATATACCCAAAGTGGTACTGCAGTGACAAAAATATGCTAAAATGGTTTTAACACGCTTGAAAAGAACTTAAAATGACTGCAAAAATTATGTAAAACTGAAAAGACTGCAAATTCAGTAAAATATTTCTAACAACATTTCAAATACAAATCATTCACTCGGGCATTTACGATGAATTGCGATCGAGTAACAAAGTATCCAGAAAAAAAATGTAAAGCAAACTATTTTGTGTTAAGCTTATATTATTCGCAAATATTTGTTAAATGTGTCAACGTATGTAAACGTGTCGAAGAATATAAATAACCTGTCAAAACGCTACTCATCTACAGAATTCGTTTTATATATAAGCAGCACATCACGCCGCGGCAGGGAAAAGAAGGGAACCAGCGGAAAAATGCTTCTGTCGAAACACAAAATAGGCGACTTAGGTACTTACATTAAAAGCGGTTTCTCCCAAAGCACACATTTAGTTGAGGAGACAAAAGTATCATACACCCAGCCCTTTTCGACGCTCCAACGAAGAGACTTGAGTATAGTAAAAAATAAAACAATGTTAATTAGAACTGGAGCACATCTGTTTCAAATGTTCGATAACGTTTCTGTTCTTAACTTCGATGAAAAGAATATTCATAGACGGTTAAGTTACATCTGCTGATGAAATACTTCGCTGACGATGACCGTAAACTTATTTGGCACAGGGTTGCCAGCCAATGTTTTACGGCGTCGTCACGATGACTAGTGATCTCTTAGAAAGGATAACAAGAAGAACTAGAAGGAGCTGGACTATGCTATGTACCTTTTGTTACGACATGAGAGCAAACAATTTAGATGTAAGGAAGTAGCTTGGGCAACCTACAAATGGAAAGTGTTTTTCAACCCCTGTAGATCGTGAAGGGCAGTAAGGATTGTCTGTACTGTGTTTATTACTGAAATTGCTAAGAAACCATTTACTAGACAAATGACTCGTTTTACAACAGGTACTGATTGAGACAAAGAAGACAATACAAGATCTGAGGAATCACATAAGGATGATCCTTCAATTCCGTTTCGTATTTCGGTGATGTATCTGAATATTACTGGAAGTAGGTCCCAAAGTGTACGGTTACTTTTGCGGCGCATTGCGCAAGTTGTGGAATATTTGCTAAAGAAAACTGAATTATTTTTACTGAGTTACTAAAGAACATGTGTTAAATTCCAGTTATCTCGAAGACGGCAAACCTTCCCTGAGAAGCGTATACGATCACTGTTTAGAAACCTGAGAAAATTTTATGACGATTTTTGGAAATTTGTTTGTCTACGGTTGTTGCAAGAAGAGCAACTGTTTTAGCATTCCAGGAAGGTAATGTGATGTGCGAATGCAATTTCGATTATATATCATTCTCGTTTGTGATATTTGCTTAAACATGACGAATGTTCGCAGTTGCAAAATGTTTTGAAACTATAAACGGTAACTGTCATTTAACTTCCTGGCAGATTAGAATGTATGACGGACTGGGATTGAACCCTGGGACCTTTGCCTTTGATTTACCGACCAAGGTATCCATGCACGACTAACCACCCGCTCTCACAGGTTTACATGAAAAAGTTAGGTAAAAGGAATAGAAAGGAAATGGAAGGGGAAAGAGATAAGACAGAAATAATAACTTCCAGCAGCACAGAGCACTGCTACAGTCAAACAGTGAGAGTTGAAACTTTGTGTCTGCTTTTCTGGACATGTCCAACAGAGCAGATGCCACTCTATAACTCGTAGCCTTACTTCTAACAGTACCTCACCTCCTACCTTCCTAGAGCACTGGGCCGAGTAAAGCATTGTCCCATGTTATGTTTAAAAATTCAAGGGCTCAGCTGGGATTTGAACCCGGGATCTCCTGCACCCAGAGCAGGAATCATACCCCTAGAAGAGTCCCTGTCGGGCGCACAGTTTTAATATGCCAGGAAGTTTCATATAAGCGCACACTCCGCCGCAGGGTTAACTTCATTCTGGTAACTAACAAGCCTAACAAATACGAAGTGATGGTCACTATCTGTGACGTCCTACAAGTAAAGGTAAACAATAACAAGGTACAAAGTGTACTAGGAAAGTTCTGCAATACGACGCAACAATAAGTCACCGGAGGCTGATTGCTGCTGTGTTCTGACAAGGGAACCTCCCCATCGGACTCCCCTCCGATTTAGTTATAAGTTGGCACAGTGGATAGGCCCTGAAAAACTGAACACAGATCAATCGAGAAAACAGGAAGAAGTTGTGTGGAACTATGAAAAAAATAAGCAAAATATACAAACTAAGTAGTCCATGCGAACGATATACAACATTCAGGGCAGTGTGCGTTCAGGAGCGCCGTGGTCCCGTGGTTAGCGTGAGTAGCTGCGGAACGAGAGGTCCTTGGTTCAATTCTTCCCTCGAGTGAAAAGTTTAATTTTTTATTTTCAGACAATTATCAGAGTTCAGGCACTCACACATAATCAACTTCGCTCTCCAAAATTCCAGGACATGTTCAGATTTGCTTGGACGTATGCAGGATTTCACGGTCTACACACGAAAAAACTTGAAAACGTTGAAAACAGTTGTTTTGACAGAGCACAGGGAAAACTGTGTGACTGTGAAACTGTAGCATTCATTTGTTGCAGTTTATGTGACAAAGTCTTATGTTTTCATCACTTTTTTGGGAGTGATTATCACATCCACAAGAAAACCTAAATCGAGCAAGGTAGAAGAACCTTTTTACCTATTCGCCAAGTGTACAAGTTAGGTGGGTCGACAACATATTCCTGTCATGTGACGCACACGCCGTCACCAGTGTCGTATAGAATATATCAGACGTGTTTTCCTGTGGAGGAATCGGTTGACCTATGACCTTGCGATCAAACGTTTTCGGTTCCCACTGGAGAGGCACGTCCTTTCGTCTACTAATCGCACGGTTTTGCGGTGCGGTTGCAAAACACTGACACTAAACTTATTACGGTGAACAGAGACGTCAATGAACGAACGGACAGATCATAACTTTGACAAAATAAAGAAAGTATACTTTTCACTCGAGGGAAGACTTGAACCAAGGACCTCTCGTTCCGCAGTTGCTCACGCTAACCACGGGACCACGGCGCTCCTGAACTCACAGTATCCTTGATGTTCCCTATGTTACACATGGACTACTCAGTTTGTATATTTTGTTTATTTTTTTCATAGTTCCACACAACTTCTTCCTGTTTTCTCGATTGATCTGTGTTCAGTTTTTCAAGGCCTATCCACTGTGCCAACTTATAGCTAAATCTGAGGGGGGTGCGATGGGGAGGTTCCCTTGTGAGAATGCTTCATATCTGCATTGTAGCCGCTGTGCCAAGTCTGTGGGCGCAGTCGTTCACAAGCAGGGTTAGTTCAAAGTGTGATCGTGGTCACGCAGTGAGATTCGCGCGGTTTTGCAGTACAACTTCGTGCTTGGTTTAAACAAAGACCAGTGCTTTGAAGAAATGACTCTAGCAGTCGGTAATGTGGGTCCACATCGTACAACTATATTCAGGTGGCACAGGAAATTCCAAAGAGAAAATTTCACTCTGGAGGACGCTGAGAGAACGGGAAGGTCACGAGCATCAGTAACGTAGGAAAACATTGGTGCTGTTAGGAAAACGCTGGACGAAGACAGGCGACTGATCTATAACCAGATAGAGGATACCTGTACTATTCTGCATGATCATTTACAAGTAAGGAAACTTGTTGTCTCTGGATACCGCATAGACTGACGGAAGAGCAGATTACACGACGTGTGACTTTGTGCTGGGAGATGTTAAAGAAGTTTTCTAAGGGACAATCTCAGTATGTGAATAACATCGTGACAGGTGACGAGGCTTGGCTGTACTACTATGAGGTTCCGACTAAGACTCAAAACAAAGTTTGGGTCTCTGAAGATGACGACACACTCGTAGCTGTCAGGAAATCCCGATCACTAAAGACGATAATGATAGCTTTCTCCCCCCCTCCAAATCGAGCGGAATTGTGGAGAGTGTTGTTTTGGACACACAGAAGACAAGTCACAGCTAAGTGGTACAATGAGCAGTGCCTGCCCAAAATCATCCAATCTTTGAAGAAACGGTGACCCAAGTCAAGAATGGGCACTTAGTTCCTCCATCACGACAACGCTCCAGCTCACCGCGCCAAGGCATGCACCAAACATTTGCGGGGTACAGGACTGAAACTTCTTGAGCACCCTCCTTACGGTCCAGACCTTGCTCCTTGTGACTTTGAACTGTTCCCGCACTTGAAAATGAAGCTGAAAGGAGTGCAGTTTTAAAGTGATGAGGATCTCCTGAGGGCTTCGGACAACGAATCCTTACTCCCTGCTGAAACTGGGGCGAACTGGTTTAGGGATTGGTTTCGGACGATGCAAAGGTGTTTTCAATGTAGCTGAAAAATTAAATGAATAAAGCTGTACTGCAAAACTTCCCTAGTACCCTTTGCATTTATAGATTCTCAATAGCATATAGTCAGTAACGTGGCAAAACGAAATATATAACGTTCACGGAGGACACACAAAAAAGAGGTATAACTAAGGAAAGTGTTAAAAAATTGTTCAAATGGTTCTAAGCACTATGGGACTTAACTGCTGTGGTCATCAGTCCCCTAGAACTTAGAACTACTTAAACCTAACTAAACTAAGGACATCACACACATCCATGCCAGAGGCAGGATTCGAACCTGCGACCGTAGCGGTCGCGCGGTTCCAGACTGTAGCGCCTAGAACCGCTCGGCCACTCCGGCCGGCTAAAGTGTTAGTTAATGCCTCTTTAACGTAGTTAAGAAATTAATTCGTCACCTTATATCCTGCATTACTAGAATTTGTTACAGCAATCTGAGTATGTCTCAGTATGTATTTTCTGCGGAAGGACAGCGTTCAGCCTCTTTGTCTCATTTGGAAGCAGACATAATACCTAATTATTCTCCTTTCACATGTAATCCTCGGGTAGGAAATTTTATGACGATATCCTTGCATTACAAACATTTATTTTATTCACTCATTTACACCAATATACCCACATGTGCTGGACAATTAAGTTTTCTTGGCAAACAATGATGTATAACAAGTCGAGTTTTACTGGCAGTGATGTTGCATTTATCAAAGGCGCAATTACGACTGCGGGCCGTTGTGGACGAGCGGTTCTAGGCGCTTCAGTCTGGAACCGCGCTGCTGCAAAGGTCGCGGGTTCGAATCCTGCCTCGGGCATGGATGTGTGTGATGCCCTTAGGTTAGTTAGGTTTAAGTAGCTCTAAGTCTAGGGGACTGATAATCTCAGATGTTAAGTCCCATAGTGCTCAGAGCGATTTGAACATTTTTTTTTTTTTTTTAATTACGACTGCTCTTATTTATTTCATCGGCAATTCAATGTTGGGTAGAAAAATAGAAATTACAACACCACCCGCACACGAAATGCGGCTAGCGGACGATGGCTGGTTTGCTGCCGTCTCTCCGCGTTGACGTCACAAGAGGTAGCCTTAGTTGACAGTTTCGCGCGGGAAGCTGGAATTCTTCTCCCCCCCCCCCCTCCCTACCCCCTGCGTGTGACTGTCGCAAGTCTAACGAACTGTAGTGAAAAATGAAGTACTTCGTGACAGGAAAGTGAGCAGAGCGATTGGCGCGGTCTACTGCTCGCACAATCGTTGGGCATACATTTTTTTGACCTGTGAAATGTTATTAGTTATTCTTATCATATCAAGGCGACCGAGTATTATGAAAGTGGCCGCGATTTATTTTCTCTTTTCATGTTATGTTATTTTTTGCATATCACAGGTCAATAGCAGTCAGTATGGGTGCGTGAACCAGTCGCCTGCTGAGGGGGTCCATACGCATCACCGTTCGCTGAACGGTCGTCGTGGAGACACTGTTGGTAGCCCCTTGGTATATCTGGGCGGTCAGTTGCTAGTGAATTCGCCCCTACACATCTCCGCAGCCATCGTTCACGCCTGTCATCTACGGACCGTCCTGCACTACGGTTGCCCCGGGGCCGGGTTTGAATAGTGCCATTTTGCCGTGCAAGGTATACTTTAACCTTCAGGCAGGCGTAACTGAAGTTGTCATACGAGCAGGTGCGCGTTGTAAAATTTACAACATGGGCATTTTTAAGTAAAAGCAAGCCTGCTGCAACACCTCAAGGTTAAGGCCGAAGAACCGATACTGTCGTCCTCTTTTCGACAGTGAAGCCATTAGAGGGTTAACCACGCAGTACGCGAACAAACTTTGCCATTTCAGAAATGCTTCTACCCTTGCCTCGAAAGACAATGATCATGCCCTTTCGGACGTCAGATAAATCGCTCTGTTTGCTGATTAACGTCGATGCACTGTTTACTGCCCCCCCCCTCCTCCCCCCCGCGCGCGCGCTATATATACCCTCCGCTGCTAGTGCCGCCACCTGCCGTCTATGAATGATTATTGGCACGTTAATGACGAAGATCACATGAATGTGACTGGACCGTGTATTTGTGTTATGTTTTAATAAAGGCATGTTTATGTGTATGAACAGTGTGATACGTTTTTGAATGGGTCTTGAGCAGAGGAAGTGGATCACAAAAAAAAAGGATGCTATTTAAGAAAGGCCTACTGCTGTTCATATCTTCGTAACGAACAAAGTTACAAGAAAAGCAATCATCCTGGTTAATATCCCCTGCAAGCCAAACATCATTTGCTAGACGATTTTTTTTTTCTTTTTACCTTGTGGACGAAAAGTTATTTGGAGTGATCACGATAAATGAGATACACTGTATAATAATAACTTGTAAACACCATAGAACAAAATTTCACTGTATTTTTTAATGACTAGTATGTACAGTGCCTTACGTAATTAAAATAGCTGCTGTGTTTACACACATGTACGGAGTTTGTGTAAGAAATTCCATATAGCTGATAATTATGTACACATTGTCTGGACTCTTTAAAACGAAAAGCATATTTCATATTACTTACGTAAATTAAATCTGTAGTAAGGGGCACATAGAAGTAACAATAATGGAGGTTACTGTGATTCAAAGAGCATAAAAATTAAGTTAAAAACTGGATAAACGCGATACAAGTAGATTATGTAAAATTCTATTATTGTCTTCGGTTCCTGTTTGTTGTTGCAGATTGTTAACTGTATTGTGTTAATCTTTCCAGGAAATGAGAGCAAGTGACAAATCTTTTATTTGCTATGTTAAACCACACACACCGTGAGAAGCTGGTGTTACAACATTTTAAGCTGGAGAATATTACTTTTCAAAACCTAAATATTGACTGGATGCTTCAACAGGAACAAAAGTTACCGTCAAAGTATTCAATAATCCATTACCGGTAAAATGATGTTAATGTACGCCAACTAAAAATTAACAGCTTTTACATACTAATGGGAAAAAGAAATGCCTGGGAAAAATATTTGTACAATTTTTTTTCTAACGTCAGTACTAACTTCAGTACATGACACTTCAGCATTTTCAAGATATTCCTTCACCTGATGGGAGAACTAGCAACATCTGTGTTGAATAGCCAGTTTGCGAGGAAAGTTGCGCAATTCGATCTTTTCCAGTTCTATGCTTCGTTTGCGAAGGTCGCTGCATAAATGACTGCACATTAAAAGAATAAAAACTGCGCGGCAGCAGTGTCGAATGAAACGTGTACAAAGCGTAATTTTTCATTGTTCAAACCATAATCGTTTTGTTCACACAATGCAGGCGGGCGGCAATTCCTCTTCGCTTCATTCACGTGCACAGCCGACATTTCAAAATTAATGTGTGTGCACGGGTGTTACTGCCTGACAGCTACCGGAAGTAACTATGCCGCAATGCCATTCTTCCTCATATCTGATGAACTTCACTTGGAGCTCCATGGTTCCCACATACTGAAACCTAGTTTCATATTTCGTGCAACCCGTTACCTGATCTTTCACTGAAGTTACAGCCAGTCGTTATCAGGAGAAAGAAAACTGGCGTTCTACGGACCGGAGCGTGGAATGTCAGATCCCTTAATCGGGCAGGTAGGTTAGAAAATTTAAAAAAGGAAAAGGATACGTTAAAGTTACATATAGTGGGAATTAGTGAAGTTCGGTGGCAGGAGGAACAAGACTTTTGGTCAGGTGAACACAGGGTTATAAATACAAAATCAAATAGGGGTAATGCCGGAGTACGTTTAATAATGAATAAAAAAAATAGGAGTGCGGGTAAGCTACTACAAACAGTATAGTGAACGCATTATTGTGGCCACGATAAACATGAAGCCCAGGCGTACTACAGTAGTACAAGTTTATATGCCAACTGAATTCATGAAATGTACGATGAGATAAGGGAGACGAAAATTTAATAGTCATGGGTGACTGGAATTCGACAGTAGGAAAAGGAAGAGAAGGAAACATAGTAGGTGAATGTGGGTTGGGGGTAAGAAATGAAAGAGAAACTGCCTGGTAGAATTTTGCACACAGCATAACTTAATCATAGCTAACATTTGGTTCAAGAATCATGAAAGAAGGTTGTATACATGGAAGAACCCTGGAGTTACTAGAAGGTTTCAGATAGATTATGTAATGGTAAGACAGAGATTAAGGAACCGGATTTTAAATTGTAAGACATTTCCAGGGGCAGATGTGGACTCTGACCACAATCTATTGGTTATGAACTGTAGATTAAAACTGAAGAAACTGCAAAAAGGTGGGAATTTAAGGAGATGGGACCTGGATAAACTGACTAAACCAGAGGTTGTACAGAGTTTCACGGAGAGAATAACGGAACAATTGACAGGAATGGGCGAAAGAAATACAGTAGAAGAAGAATGGGTAGCTTTGAGGAATGAAATAGTGAAGGCAGCAGAGGATCAAGTAGGTAAAAAGACGAGGGCTAGTAGAAATCCTTGGGTAACAGAAGAGATACTGAATTTAATTGATGAAAGGAGAAAATACAAAAATGCAGTAAGTGAAGAAGGCAAAAAGGAATACAAATGTCTCAAAAATGAGATCGACAGGAAGTGCAAAACCGCTAAGCAGGGATGGCTAGAGGACAAATGCAAGGATGTAGAGGCTTATCTCACTAGGGGTAAGATATATACTGCCTACAGAAAAATTAAAGAGACCTTTAGAGAAAAGAGAACCACTTGCATGAATATCAAGAACTCAGATGGAAAACCAGTTCTAAGCAAAGAAGGGAAAGCAGAAAGGTGGAAGGAGTATATAGAGGGTCTATACAAGGGCAATGTACTTGAGGACAATATTATGGAAATGGAAGAGGATGTAGATGAAGATGAAATTGGAGATACGATACTGCGTGAAGAGTTTGACAAAGGACTGAAAGACCTAAGTCGAACCAAGGCCCCGAGAGTAGACAACATTCCATTAGAATTACTGTAGCCTTGGGAGAGCCAGTCCTGACAAAACTATACCATCTGGTGAGCAAGATGTATGAGACAGGCGAAATTCCCTCAGACTTCAAGAAGAATATAATAATTCCAATCCCAAAGAAAGCAGGTGTTGACAGATGTGAAAATTACCCAACTATGAGTTTAATAAGTCACACCTGCAAAATACTAACGCGAATTCCTTACAGACGAATGGAAAAACTGGTAGAAGCCGACCTCGGGGAAGATCAGTTTGGATTCCGTAGAAATGTTGGAACACGTGAGGCAAAACTGACCCTACGACGAAGCAAGATTAAGGAAAGGCAAAGCTACGTTTCTAGCATTTGTAGACTTAGAGAAAGTTTTGGCAATGTTGACTGGAATATTCTCTTCCAAATTCTGAAGGTGGCAGCGATAAAATACAGGAAGCGAAAGGCTATTTACTATTTCTACAGAAACCAGGTGGCAGTTATAAGAGTCGAGGGACATGAAAGGGAAGGGAGTGAGACAGGGTTGTCGCCTCTCCCCGATGCTATTCAATCTGTATATTGAGCAAGCAGCAAAGGAAACAAAAGAAAAGTTCGGAGTAGGTATTAAAATCCAGAGACAGCAAAGGACTTGGAAGAGCAGTTGAACGGAATGGACAGTGTCTTGAAAGGAGGGTATAAGATGAACATCAACAAAAAGATAATGAGGATAATGGAATGTAGTCGAATTAAGTCGGGTGATGCTGAGGGAATTAGATTAGGAAATGAGACACTGAAAGTAGTAAAGGAGTTTTGCTATTTGGGGAGCAACATGACTGATGATGGTCGAAGTAGAGAGGATATAAAATGCAGACTGGCAATGGCAAGGAAAGCATTTCTGAAGAAGAGAAATTTGTTAACATTGAGTATACATTTAAGTGTCAGGAAGTGTAGCGATGTATGGAAGGGAAACATGGACGATAAACAGTTTAGACAAGAAAAGAATAGAAGCTTTCGAAATGTGGTGCTACAGAAGAATGCTGAAGATTAGATGGGTAGATCACATAACTAATGAGAAGGTATTGAATAGAATTGGGGAGAAGAGGAGCTTGTGGCACAACTTGACTAGAAGAAGGGATCGGTTGGTAGGACATATTCTGAGGCATCAAGGGATCACCAATTTAGTACTGGAGGGTAGCGTGCACGGTAAAACTCGTAGAGAGAGACCAAGAGATGAATACACTAAGCAGATTCAGAAGGACGTAGGCTGCAATATTTACTGGGAGATGAAGCAGCTTGCACAGGATAGAGTAGCATGGAGAGCTGCATCAAACCAGTCTCAGGACTGAAGACAACAAGAACAACAACAACAACCGCCAGTTGTATAACAGAGATTAATTTACCACAGGTAATGATGCGATCCGTAATTGTTTCAGCAGCTAAAAGTTTTTTTGAAATCATTAGACCGCTCATGTGATGTGTCCAAATCAACTTCAAAACCAAAAACCAGTTAGTACGTTGCTTGGAGAAATATTGGGAACTAAATTATATTTATGGCAGAGATAACCACTGCCAAATTCATATTCAAGCATATGCAGCTCACCGAAGATAATCCCATCAATGCATTAAACAATCTGAAAATACTATGTCTAGTGATCAGAAATTAGCACCAAAAACATCGAAATTAAGCGTATATTGACAATAGTAGTGGTGCAGAAATTCTACTGCTAGAAGTAGGTATAAGGGACGTTCAATAAGTAATGCCACACTTTATTTTCTGAAAGGAGATTGATTTTATTTAGGATTCCAACAAAAGCCTATTTTTACATATAATCTCCATTCAATGCGACAGCCTTAACGTCATCCAACTGGAAGGGCCTGTAAGCTCACATGGTACCACTCCACTGGTCGATGACAGAGTCATGCTGCATCAATAACATCCACTTACTAACTTCCGTGGAGTGCATCCTTCATGGGGCCAAACAGATGGAATTCGGAAGCTGCGAGATACGGGACGTAGGGTGGATGACGAAGAATAGTTCAGTGAAGTTTTGTGAGCTCCTTTCAGGTGTGCAGACTTGTGAGGCCTTGCATTTTCATGGAGATGGAAAAGTCCATTTGCATTTTTGTGACGACGAACATGCTGAAGCCGTCTCTTCAATTTCCTGAGGGCAGAGTAATGCACTTCAGAGTTGATTGTTGCATCATGAGGGAGGACATCAAACAGAATAACTCCTTCAGAGCCTCAGAAGACCATCGCCATGACTTTACCTGCAGATGGGTGCTGGTCTGAACTTTTTCATTGGAGGACAGATAGTATGACACCACTCCATCGATAGCCCTTTTGTTTCCAGTTCAAAGTAACGAGCCCATGATTCATCACTTGTAACGATGTCCGAAAAAACATTGTCACGATCAGACTTATAACACGCAATCAATTTCGTAAAGATGGTCCTTCGTTTCTCTTTACGGTTTTCTATTAGGCGGCGAGGAACTCTGTGGTCACACACATTTGAGTGTGTCAGCACTACCAACAGAGAAGTCCAACTGAGCAGCGAGGTGTTTGATTGTGACCCACTGATCACCTCGAGTGAGTGTGTCCGCACGTTCCCACACTGCATGTGTCACACTTGTGTGCCACCGCCCGGTACACGGGAGATCGGACAGGTTTGCGACACTTACTGCGATGACGACAAAACGCCTCGCCCAACAACGCACTGTGCTTTTGTTCACTGCTAGGTCTTTATAGACATTCCGCAAGCGCAATGATCTGGTTTTCCGTCGAAAGAAACTCGATCACAACTCTCTACTTACAATGCACCTCCATTACAGACGCCATTTTGATGACTACGTATAGCGCCGACATACGAGCTGAAGAGGGAATACTTCACAATGTCCTCCCAACAAATTCCGCATTTTTTCAACCAGTATTGGCCGAGAACAAAATGTATTCCATTACTTACTGAAAGCCCCTCGTACTTCTCGCCAGTATGCTTCAGCTTTGAATACATGACGATTCCGCTACAGTGTAGCATTTAATTCTACGTATTATTGTGCACGTTCTCTGACGACTTATCCAGAGTGAGACCAACCTACCCAAAACAACGGAATTATTTTTTGAAAGCTACATAGTTTCAAATTGTTTGCAAAATAACATTATCCCATTCAAAATACTCTCCATTACAACTAATACATTTGTCCCACCACTGCTTCCACTGTTCGAAATAAATTTTGTAATCGTCTTTAGAAATGGCTGACAGCTCCTTCATCATAACAAAAATTTTTGTAGCCGTCTTTAGAAACGGCTCACAGCTCCTCCATCGTTTATTTCTTGCTTCCTTAAATGTTGTCAAATGTGTGTCCTTCCATGTCCTTTTTCACGTGTGGAAACAAGAAAAAGTTGTATGGAGCCAGGTCAGGCAATGAGGTGTGTGGTGTAGCGGAACCATACCATTTTTAGTCAAAAATTGTCCAACAAAGGTGGCTGTGTGTGCACGAGTGCGATTTCGTGAACACAAATTGCCTGAACTGAGCTCCAAGATATCGCACTAATCTCTGACAGTTGGTCAACTTTCTGTCGACAGTCTGTGGTGACGAGCTCTCGAATTTTCTGCAATAATTTCGTCAATTCGGTCAGTTGATGGACGTCCAGAACGAGGTTTGTCATTAGTCGACATATCGCCATTTTTAAACCGAGCAAACCACTCGTACACTTGAGTTTTTCCCATAACGTCCTCTTGGTAAGCTGTTATCAACATTAAAACAGTTTCAGCAGCATTTTCACCGAGTAGAAAACAAAATTTCACGACTGCACGTTGTTCACTCAAACTTGCCATCCTAAAAAAGGAAACAAGAGCAAAACAGCACTATCAGAAACAATCACGGCAGATGAACAGAGCTAGCCAGATCGACAACATAGGCGGCGCTGAACTAGCAATGGGTTGCGCAATACACGCCGAAATGCTTATTACATAAGCTCCGCCCCGTCCACGGCAATGTTTTTTTGTACCACAGAGTGTCGTTATAATTCGGACAAAAGCACATGATAACGAAAAGGCAGACAAGGTGGCCACGAAACAATGAAATATTAACACTTAATTTTATAAACCTCTGGAAGGAAGACGTAGAGTAAATATGATCACTCGATTGGAAAAATTCAACTGTCATGGGAGGAGAATGAAGAAACTGATGGATATTGCTGGCAGCAATGGCACTTAGTTCATGCACCGTCCTGAAGGATTTCTATAATGACAGACTTCTAAAGTACAGTCAAGGCTGTTACAAGAAAAACCGTGTCACCACAGGAATGAGACACACACAGAACTGCTCTATCGGGGCGAACAAACACGTAAATCAGAATCAGTTTTGCGGCGCGTAGAGGAAAACGGATGCAAAAGTCTCTTATTTACAAGGTAGACGTTATCTGTGCGTATTAATGACAATATTTCAAATATTTGAACAATTTTAACGTATCAATTACAAAGCTTATTTCTAGTACATCAATAGCACGGAACACACACACACACACACACACACACACACACACAGACAGACAGACAGACAGAGAGAGAGAGAGAGAGAGAGAGAGAGAGAGAGATTTTTTCTCTACGAGCCGGCCGTTGTGGCCGAGCGGTTCTAGGCGCTTCGGTCTGGAACCGCGCGACCGCTACGGTCGGTGGTTCGAATGATGCCTCGGGCATGGATGTGTGTGATGTCCTTAGGTTGTTGTTGTTGTGGTCTTCAGTCCTGAGACTGGTTTGATGCAGCTCTCCATGCTACTCTATCCTGTGCAAGGTTCTTAATCTCCCAGTACCTGCTGCAACCTACATCCTTCTGAATCTGTTTAGTGTATTCATTTCTTGGTCTCCCTCTACGACTTTTACCCTCCACGCTGCCCTCCATTACTAAATTGGTGATCCCTAGATGCCTCAGAATATGCCCTACCAACCGATCCCTTCTTGTAGTCAAGTTGTGCCACAAACTCCTCTTCTCCCCAATTCTATTCAATGACTCCTTATTAGTTATGTGACATACCCATCTAATCTTCAGCATTCTTCTGTAGCACCACATTTCGAAAGCTTCTATTCTCTTCTTGTCCAAACTATTTATCGTCAACGTTTCACTTCCATACAGGGCTACATTCCATACAAATACTTTCAGAAACGACTTCCTGACTTAAATCTATACTCGGTGTTAACAAATTTCTCTTCTTCAGAAACGCTTTCCTTGCTTTATTTTATATCCTCTCTACTTCGACCATCATCAGTTATTTTGCTCCCAAAATAGCAAAACTCCTTCACTACTTTAAGTGTTTCATTTCCTAATCTAATCCCTTCAGCATCACCCGATTTAATTCGACTACATTCCATTATCCTAGTTTTGGTTTTTGTTGATGTTCATCTTGTATCTTCCTTTCAAGACACTGTCCTTTCCGTTCAGCTGCTCTTCCAGGTCCTTTGCTGTCTCTGACGGAATTACAATGTCATCGGCGAACCTCAAAGTTTTTATTTCTTCTCCATGGATTTTAATTCCAGTCCCCAGGTTAGTTAGTTTTAAGTAGTTCTAACTTCTAGGGGACTGATGACGACAGATGTTAAGTCCAATAGTGCTCAGAGCCATTTGAATTTTCTCTACGATCATTTCAGTCATTATGTCAATTATTATTGTGATGGTTGTAAATACACAGTCTTATAAATTAAAACTCAAACTTACTGAAAAAGTGTGCTGAAAAATCGCAATGTTCTTAACTGAGACACTATAGCTTGTATGAGATTGGTGCATATTAGTTCGTTGCCAGGCAGCTCACATTCTGTTACTGCGGCAACGATTGTTTCAATGTGTAAAATATCCGGTCCAACAATGGTTCGATGTCCACTAAACTGTACGTGCCTCAGTGTAAAGGGAGGAGGAAGGCAATGGCATATAGCTTCCATTGGAAGCATGCCTACAAAAAGTATGTGGTGTTCAAAACAACCTTCGGGATGATGATAGCTTCACTTACTACTGTTTCTCTGTGACACCATTAATTTTATTAATTTTGGACCTGTCTAAAAATCAGACTCAGGCTAACTGGAACGCTGGACCAATGGCCGACAGACTAATGCGGCGTGTGGATTCTTTCGGTATTTCGCTCACATCTTTGTTTCGAAGTCAGTGCGTTAAAGGTACTCAAAGAGGTAGGTACCAGAACAATAACATAGAGTAATAATAGTCTTCATCATTTACACTGGATGCAAATGCAAAGCAGCAGTCTTATTGTACTCTGGGAGATGGAAAAGCCACGCCGCTACGCAGTCACTAGAGACACGGCGGTTATCTTATCCATGATGGGCACGAGACAGTAACGCAAACGCAGTTTTAAAGTTATAGAAGTGGGTGTCTTCCCGATAACCACTTGTACAAATGCAAGAACTCTTGGTCCAACAACTGATAAGAGAAAAAAACAGGTCAGGAGCTGTGAACCAGTTACTGATATACGGGTCGGGTCGCGTCATGGCGCTACAGTGAAAGCACGAAGTTGTCTCCCTCCCTCCCTCCCTCCCTCCCTCACTCTCACTCTCTCTCTCTCTCTCTCTCTCTCTCTCTCTCTCTCTCTCTCTCTCTCTCTCTCTCTCAACGTAACACAGGCTGTTCCACAGCTGTTGAGCTATGTCTTGAGCGGTCATCTTTCATAATCGTGGTACCCGCTTGCTTCCAGCACACCCGCATTCCGTCGCGGTGATGTCATTTTTCCGAGTTTTTATCTTCGCGCCTACTCAAACCGCAATAATCAACGTATACAGGCTAGTTGACTGTGTCACGTGAGTGAAACACATCTGTTTGGAGCAAAATGCCTGGAAGAGGCAAGTAAAAACGTGTGGGAAGGGAAAATGTATTGAAAGATTTAGTGAAAGCGTTCCGAATGTGAAATAAACTTGATGATCGTAAGCACAAAGATGGGTCAAATATGGCAGTCGGATGCTATTATAGACCACCTGCTTCAGGAGCTGCTGTGGCAGGGCGCATCAGAGGAAAATTGAAGAAAATCCTGAGTAACGTTCCTGACCACGCTGCTGTAATAGGGGGAGACCTCAAGTGCCAGCTATAAAATAGGTGAGTCATGCGAGTGAAACTGGTGCCAGGGACAAGCAGATACAGTACCGAGTCGAACGGGAACGTTTCAGACCTCAATCTAACTAATCACCATAAGAACGTTTCCAGTCAGTTAACGCAGAGAGGGGCATCACTAACTACGAGTACAGCTGTTACAGGGAACGTTAAGAAAGGTACAAAAAAATGCTGCGTATCTGAGTAGTCTGCATCAAATGTTCAGCTCTCAAGATAAAGATGTGGAACACAAGTCGACAAATTCAAATGCACTTACAAAACACCTTAGAGTAGTACATCCGGGCAAGTTTGAGGATTGGAAAGGCCAACCGCGCTTCAATAGTCGTGCTAGAAAATTACTACGAAATCAAAGAGGGATTCATCACATACTTAAGCGAAATCAAAACCCAGTTCACAAACGAATTCCGAACGAAAACAAAACTACTGTCAGGAGAGCAATGCGAGAACCCTTCAGTGAATTAGAAAAACAAATTTTGCCAATCGATCTGACTCAATATTATAAGAAGTTTTGGCCGTACATGAAACCAGTTAGCGGCATCAATATCTCAGTTCATTCGCTTAGTGACAATGGTGCCATTGGCACGAAGGTGACAGATAGAAGGCTGAAATAATGAATTAGGTTTTGCGAAAACTTTTGCCCACGGAATTTCGTAATACGGTTCCTTCTTTCAATCAGCCAAAATGGCAGATATTGAGACAAGTGACTGCGGGATTGAAAATCAATTAGTCACTGAACTGTGGAAAGGCAGCTAGAGATACATATGACATTCTACGGAGATTGTGCTGAAGAAATAGTACCCCTTCTAGCAGCAGAATATCGAACATAGCTGAAACAACGACGGGTACCAATTGGTCAGAGGGGGGAAAAACCCCGCGCTCATTCCCGTTTTCAAGTACGGTCGGTCTAATTAGGGGAACATGTTTATTATTCACGCAATATCATCTGTATGTAGAAGGAAAATTTCCTTGAGAAAATTAACATGCGTTCTGCAACGGAGATTACCATGCACCGTTCGTTCACAACGTCGAAGACAACAGCGCCAACGTTGCCAGTGTTCCTTGACTTTAGGACGGCAGTCCCTATTGTTCCGCACTGTCGTTTGGTGCTGAAAGTACGAGCTTACCACGTATCGATCCAGATTTGTGACTGAATTCTGGACTTCGTAGCAGCCAGAACTCAACTTGTTGCTCTAAACGGAACGAAATCAATATGTTCAAAGGTAATTTCGAGAGTACCCCAGGGGATTGTTATAGGGCCGTTACTGTTTAAAGGGGATATTTCAAAATACTCTATTCTGCATTTCTTTTATTCCAGTGTTTTTATAATATGTCCCGTAAAAAAAAAATCGCGTGCTATGCGTATTTGTGCATCTCGACGTGCTACCCACAAATACGCACGACACGCGTTTTTCAAATTGTTGCTATAGAGACGCTTTTAAATGGGTCACGTCCGAAACTAGTAGCGCTGAATAAAGTGGAATTCAAATTTATCGATGCTATGGTATTCACTCAGAAGAGAATTATATACAACGGACCTCATGGCTAACGTTGGAACCTCCACGAGTTTGTTCGCAAACTATGCTGCTGTCCACGAGAAGGTTGCACCGTAAGAAGTCTGAAGCTAAAGGCAGTAAGATCTGCAGAGGAAAAAATTTGGAAATTTGTGGTAAGGTTCTATGGGACCAAACTGCTATGGTCATTGGTCCCTAGGCTTACACACTAATTAATCTAAGTTAAACTAACTTACGCTAAGGACAACACACACAGCCCTGCCGGAGGACGGGCTCGAACCTCAGACGGGGGGCCGTGAGAACCGTGACAAGACGCCCTAGACCACGCGGCGGCTTTGCAGAGGATCTGTGGTTGGTGTGACAGTTGACCGTGAATGTACATAAATGTAATTTATTGCATAAAAATAGGTGAAAGGATCCATTATTGTCCGATCACCCCCTTCATCCATCAAAGCTGTGGCTTACAAAACATTTGTATGATCGATTCTTAAGTGTTAATAATCAGTGTGGAACACTTACCAAGTTGGGTTAATAGAAGAGACAGAGAAGATCCGACAAACCACGGCGTGTATCGTCGAAGGATCGTTTAGTAAGCGCGGCAACGATACGGAGATCCTCATTGAAACTCCAGTGATACGCACTGCAAGAGGGCTGTTGTGCATCGCGAAGAGGTTTACAGTTGAAATTCAGAGGATATACGACACCACATTACGTCTTCCCACATGTCCCGCGAAATGACTACAACGAGAATATCAGCAAAACAACCGCTCACAAAGGGGTTAATTAGAGTTGTTGTTCCTACGTTATAATTTACGAATGCAACAGGCAAGAAGAAATTATAGTGGTGCCTCCAACATTCATCGTGTAGACATAGAAACATAAAGGGCGGTGAGGGAGGCTGGTAGGTCACATTTGGTCAGATACCCGGTGTTACAGGTTGTTCATTAGATGTTTTTTCGGACAGGTAACGACATCCGGTGACACAACCTAAACAATGCCTCCTTGTTAGTGCAGAATCTACTTCAATTAGTCCACGAATAACAGAGTTTAATGCACACAAAAACACACTTATTAAATACAAGAAGGAAAAAGGCACAACGACAATAAACACTGGAATATATGGAGTTCTGACATCCCTTCGTCGAAGCACAGAAATAAATACAGTTCAGTAACTTCAGTTTCTAAAAATCACAATAGCGTCTATCATGCTACACTAATGTAGGGACACAAATACTACAATATTAGTGTACTTGTTGTTGTGGTGGTCTTCAGTCCTGATACTGGTTTGATGCAGCTCTCCATGCTACTCTATCCTGTGCAAGGTTCTTCATCTCCCAGTACTTACTGCAACCTACATCCTTCTGAATCTGCTTAGTGTGTTCATCTCTTGGTCTCCCTCTACGATTTTTACCCTCCACGCTGTCCTCCAGTACTAAAATGATGATCCCTTGATGCTTCAGAACATGTCCTACCAACCGATCCCTTCTTGTAGTCAAGTTGTGCCACAAACTCCTCTTCTCCCCAATTCTGGTCAATACCTCCTCATTAGTTATGTGATCTACCCACCTAATCTTCAGCATTCTTCTGTAGCACCACATTTCAAAAGCTTCTATTCTCCTCTTGTCTAAACTATTTATCGTCCATGTTTCACTTCCATACATAGCTACACTCCATACAAATACTTTCAGAAACGACTTCCTGACACTTAAATCTATACTCGATGTTAACAAATTTCTCTTCTTCAGAAATGCTTTCCTTGCCATTGCCAGTCTACATTTTATATCCTCTCTACTTCGACCATCATCAGTCATGTTGCTCCCCAAATAGCAAAACTCCTTTACTACTTTAAGTGCCTCATTTCCTAATCTAATTCCCTCAGCATCACCCGATTTAATTCGACTACATTCCATTATCCTCGTTTTGCTTTTGTTGATGTTCATCTTACACCCTCCTTTTAAGACACTGTCAATTCCGTTCAACTACTCTTCCAAGTCCTTCGCTGCCTCTGACCACTGCCTCTGACAGAATTACAATGTCATCGGCGAACCTCAAAGTTTTTATTTCTTCTCCATGGATTTTAATACCTACTCCGAACTTTTCTTTTGTTTTCTTTACTTCTTGCTCAATATAAAACAATATTAGTGTATTACACTCATATAGATGTCACCGGTGAGAGGGGAGGGGGAAGTGTCCTTGAAGGGTGGGAGGTCAGGGAATGTCGATCAGGGTTGCTGTGTTCCGTCTGGAATATCGAAGATTCGGTGAATGTCTTCTATCACAGTAATAAAGAACTGGAAGACCAATGATAACGCTAATTAAGGGATTAAAGTCAAAGTTAAAGTCGTGTGGCATGAATGGCTGAGAGACCCCGAATGACAGGTTCAGCCGCCTAATTGGAAAGGCTTCCTCTATCCTTCGCACCTGCAAGCACCTTTCCACCGCGAAATATGAGCGCTATTAAGTGTAGGTGACTGTAGTGGTGTGTATATGTAAGTGTAGTGTTGTGTAGTGTCATGATCTTGTTGGAGATGATGAGGGAAGCGAGAGGGTGAAACCCAGTGCGGGATCATAGCCTACTCCTCTGGAAAAGCGCCAAGGCGGCAGCCGAGTTTAACGGACGTGTCACCAGTCACCATCGACAGTGTCACATGAAGTCACTTCACTAGACACTGTGGGTAGGTTTGGAATTTAACCTAGGGCATTGGCGCAGAGTCCGGTGATCAGAAACTCTCCTCCTGTTGCCGGCCAAATACTGGTAGTGAAAAATTTGATCGACCACCAGGATTCGAACCGGCTTACCTCCGAGTCGAGCGCCACCGTACAGGAGTGTGTTAGCGACCTCGGCTACGGAGGATATAACTTTCACATATGATTCACTATTGACAGAAAGTGAATCAGTGTTTCCCACTACTTGGCTTGCAATTTTGGTGAAAACGTAAAATACTCTAAAATGGCCCTGAGCACTATGGGTTCAAATGGCTCTGAGCACTATACGACTTAACTGCTGAGAGCACTATGGGACTTAACATCTTTGGTCGTCAGTCCCCTAGAACTTAGAACTACTTAAACCTAACCAACCTAAGGACATCACACACATCCATGCCCGAGCCAGGATTCGAACCTGCGACCATAGCGGTCACGCGGCTCCAGACTGAAACGCACGCGTAAAATACTCTGCAAGGCATTATTACACTAATTACAATTGTAAATTAAAAGAATTAAAAAACTGAGGAGTTCGTAAAAAAATATTGTTGTGTCCGCATATTTACTTTCGTTAATTCAGTTCTCCATTTGAAATATGTTGCATAGGAACTGAGGTTAAATTGTATCACATCTCATGATTTGTAAGATGTCTGAGACATCCAAGTTAATTAAAAGCTGTATTTTAGACAAAGAGGTTCAGGCTATTTCAGTGAAGTGGAATTTACGAGGGCTGTTCGGAAAGTAAGGTCCGATCGGTCGTGAAACGAAAACCGCAGTGTAAAACAAAAATTTTTTATTCGCTACAGTTAGCCACACCTTCCAGCTACCTCTCTAAATAGTCGCCGCTCCGACTTACACATTTGTCGTGGCGTTGTACAAACTTTCCAGTACCCTCGTCAACGAAAGAATCCACCTGTGTTTTCCACCAGTTCTCAACGCTGATCTGCCTTTCGCAGTTTGTGCCAAAATGTTGTCTTCGTAGCCAGCGGTTCAAGTGAGCAGAGATAAACAACGGAGGGAGCCAATTAAGGGCTGTTTTGCGGGTGATCAAACACTTCCCATCCAAAACGCTGCAGGAGGGTCTTCACTGCCCCTGCAGTATGCGGCTGAAAATTGTCTTGAAGAAAGAAATGCATAACATTCAGGTTATGCGGCTGAATAGTTTCAGGCAAAATTTCTCACCAGATCCACATACTTGGCGGGAGACACTGTTGTTTTAGGTATTTCTACGTGACCACTTTGCGCTCTGAACTGAAAAGAGCGACGTGAAGCGATCGACAGGCGCACAAAAGACACTGCCCAACACATATGTGCAAAATTCCGTCGGATTTTCACAGTGGTTTCCATTTCGCGCGTAATCGGACCTTACTTTCCCAATATGTTTCTTAATACGTCCCTCACCTTCTGATGCCAAGTCATACAGCTAATCAATCTCAGTGTGGTATAGTTTTAATTTTATTATTGCTACCAATTACACAGGGTGATTCAAAAGTCATGTCCCAAAGTACAAGGTCTCTATTGGAGATTCAATAGTCTTAGTTGTATTCACGGATACGATAGGGATGATCATTTAAAGTTAAGAAGTCTAGTAAACATGTGATCTAAAATGCTACCTTAGGAAATATTAGCACTTTTTCATCTTTGACACTGTGAAGATTTTTGCTATCCGTAATTTGGAAAGAGTAGTACGGACCAAACAATAAAAAATTGTCTAGCAATGGGCTCTAAAATGCATATCTAAGAACTATGAGCGCTTGTTCAGTAGAAGAGATGTTTCACAATAGCAAAGGTGAACAAATGCTCATAGCTCTTAAGGCATGCACTTTAGAGACTAAGTTTAGTCGAATTTTTTTTCGTTGTTTTGGTCCATACTATAGCTTCTCAAAATAAGGAAAGCAAAGAGCCTGCATTAGAAGAAATGATCGTTCCTGTCCTATGCCTGAATAAGACTTTGTCCTTTGAGCCAAGACTGCTGAATCACCAATGTAAACCAATGGGCCATGGCTTTTGAATTACCCTGTATACATCTTTAACAAGTAGAAATAATGTTCAGCGACGAATGTAAAAGGAAACTACATATCTACATTTGAGAGTGGCATATCTCTACAGCCAAATCAGTCTGTGCGACGTTTTGTAGTTATCTGACTTGAACGTGGTGGCTAAGTGCAATATGACGAGAATCTGTGAAGTTTTGGAATTAAACTTTCCTGTTTATGGTGTGAGAAAACGTGCACCTCAACAGGAAGAACTTTTGGATCCACTAGCAACAGGTAAATCAGAAGGGGAAATATACACCAGACGAAACTCTTTAACTGCCACATAAACTTCCATTATGAAATAAATACTCTTAGAACGCCAGGATCGAAACGTTAGCAACAAGCAGCCCACAGAATATCAGTATTAAAGTATCCTGACTGGTCAGTTGACTACAAGGTTACCATCGAAAAGTGTAGCACCAAGATAAGTCTAGTAATGGAATTCAACACAGCGTGCATTTGTGTATGTTTCAAATAGTTTCAGCTCCTCATATCACACGCTGATGCTATCGTTTCCAGTAGCTGGTATGTAAATATGACAATCCAAATCGCATTCATGCATGAGGTCGCAGTGTATATAAAGTACTTCTTTAACATTCACCAGAGAGCGATGTAATGTGACTTTCACGCACTGCAGTTCGAAGTGGCTCCGGGCAAAAACTCCCAAACAAGGGGACATCAAGTACTTTACTTCTATGACGGCGGCATTTGAAGCTGCTGGTTAAAAATTTCAACCACTCTGGTTATTTTAATGCAACCAGTGTCATCTTTCATTTAGTCACGAAATCATTTCAGTAACCTGACACTTTTTACATACGCTAGCTGTTACATAGCATTTTGGATTACTCCCATGTACTTCCCTTCAGCTGATTATCGACAACTGGATGTGGACAGTTGCACATATTCTCGATGTCACTTGTGTGTTCAGTCACACATTTGTCTCCTCGCTGCCCAATGCTCGTTAAATAGGAATAAACGCAACAAGGATGTCGTCACGCACAACACTTCACTGTGTTCAGAAACGCATACATGCACATACAACATACAGTACATTCACTTACACAACATTTCAATTTTTGGCCGGGTCAACGTCCTCAATGAATGACGATGTCCCAGGAACAAATTAATATGGTCCCAATCCTCCGGTTCCTACCAAGGTTTTCGGGAGGTTTCCGTTGGTTGTAAGGCGAATGCCGGACCTAGCAAGCCCCTCTAATTTATTCCCAATTGGGATCCTCCATCTGCCTCACTATCAGCCTGACTGATAATTAGCTGAATAGAGCCACTACTCTTTAATAGGCCGTATCTCAGCCCTCTACGCTCCTTCGAGTGAAAAATATGGCAATATAAATATTGTCCTCACTATCCTGTTAAACCACTGTAAACTGCATGAGAGAGGGTATTCCCATTTGGGGTTTTTCCCGTTTTGTTAGCTTACGGGGCGAGGGAAGAATTACTGCTTAAATGTCTTCGTATTTAGTCATATGCTGCAGTGATGTACGGCCCCTACAGGGAGACACTGCCTTGTCCTACTCATTCCCTTCACGGAGGTGCGATGGACACGGGAGAAGTACTGCTTGGCTTTGCGATCTCACTGAGAACTCGAGTGCCAGATTTTTTTTACGCTTCTCACGAACAGCATCGAGAGACGGCACTCGAGCCACGTGCCAACACGCGTGCCCCTGCTTGGACGTCACAGTCACGTGATGCAATACGTACCGTAACGTCAGGGACATCGTCGACAGTTCTCCAGTTATTGGTTGCGCTACGGTACCTTCATCTACATCTACATCTACATGGATACTCTGCACATTACACTTAACTGCCTGGCAGAGATTTCATCGAACCACCTTCGCAATAATTCTTTATTATTCCAATCTCGAACAGCGTGCGGAAAAAAACGGACACCTATATCTTTCAAAACGGACACCTATACCTTTCCGTGAGAGTTCTGATTCCCCTTATTTTATTATGATGATCGTTTCTCCCTATGTAGGTCGGCGTCAACAAAATGTTTTCGCTTTCGGAGGACAATGTTCGTGACCGAAATTTCGTGAGAAGATTACGCCGCAATGAAAAACGCCTTTGTTTTAGTGATGTCCACCCCAAATCATGTATCATGTCAGTGACACTCTCTCCCCTATTTCTCGATAATACAAAACGTGCTCCCCATCACAGAATTTTCTCGGTGAACTCCGTTAATCCTATCTGGTAAGGATAACACAACAAGTAGCAGTGCTCCAAAAGAGGACGGACAGGCGTTGTTAGGCAGTCTCTTTAGTAGGTATGTTGTATCTTCTAAGTGTTCTAATAAAACCCTGTATTTGGTTCGCCTTCCCCCCACAACATTTTCTGTGTGTTCTTTCCAATAAAAAATATTCATAATTGAAATTCCTAGGTATTTAGCTGAATTTACAGCCTTTTTTAGATTTGACTGATGTATCGTGTAACCGAAATTTAAGGAATTTCTTTTAGCACTCAAGTGAACGACCTCACACTTTTCATTATTTAGGGTCACAATTGCCAATTTCCGCACAATACAGATATCTTTTCTAAAACGTTTTGCAATTTGTTTTGATCTTCTGATGACTTTACTGGATGATAAACGACAGCATCATCTGCAAACAACCTAAGATGCCGCTCAGATTGTCTCTTAAATCGTTTATGTACGTAAGGAACAGCGAAGGGCCTATAACACTACCTTGGGGAACGCCAGAAATCACTTCTGTTTTACTCGATGACCTTCCTTCAATTACTGCGGAATGTGACCTCTCTAACAGGAAATCACGAATCCAGTCACATTACTGAGACAATATTCCGTAAGCACGCAATTTGAATACAAGCCGCTTGTGTTCACTACTCCGAGGATGTCTGCTTTTAAGTTACTCATGTTGGCAGCTGTTCTTGATTCGGATTCTGGAACATTTACTTCGTCTTCTTTGGTGGAGGAATTTCGGAAGGCTGTGTTTAGCAACTCTGCTTTAACAGCACTGATATCGATAGTATTTCCCTTGTTATTCGCGCAGAGAAGACACTGACTGTGTCTTTGGCGCTGGCATACTTTACATATGACCAGAATCTCTTTGGTATTTTCTGCCAGGTTTCGAGACGAGTTTCGTTGCGGAAACTTGGATGAGATAGGGTCGACTTCTACAGTTTATGCGCTTGGGTGCCCTGATTGTTCCGCTGGAAATTAAAATTGCCTGTTTGGGATTTGTTACTCTCTTTTCGCTAACCTGGATGCGTCTCGATCATCGTATTTCGCGCTTTCTCGACATAAGAAGAGAGTATTTACCTCAATCCACTTTTCACCTGTTTGTATCAATAAAAATATTCTGGCACCATTTGAGAAAATTTAATCACACTATATCTACACAAACATGAAAGTCCTATAGCTTGCATCATATCACGGTTGAAGCAGGTAATATTTGCTGGAGCATTTGCATCTTAGCTAGGATGGAAAAAAAAGAGACGGACGGGGGCCTCTACCTAAAATGACACAATGTAATCGGCACCGAAACTTCGAAATTCATAGATACAACTGCACAATCATCAAGCAATGTTAAGCGAAACACCTGGGTATGAATTTTTGGAACAAAATAATTCTACTGGGAGAAATACTGAAATATCTTTGTTAAAGGCTATCATGTAAACACCACGAGCTGTATTTAAATGTTGACTAGCCATACAGGTATTCGAGTGTACAACCCACTGTTAGTGGCATGTTATACAGAAGACAACAAACAATTTTATCCACATCGAATCTACGACATAGCAGCAGAAACATAAGTTTACTTACATGTTATGTAGACATGGTTTTACAGATACAAGTGCAAATACTTTCATATGTGGTACCTTAATAAGTACACACATCATCATTGTGACACATCATCAGTGTGTTGATTGTTTTTTTCCGCTGTGTCGAAGAGTCTTCCCACAAACATGTCACAGCCTGATGTTTTTTGCATAGTCATAACTGCACTACTACGCCTGTCAGTACAGACTAATCATTTGGGTGCACACGTCCATCCAACACCTGACCTCCTGCTTAGAGGAAAATAATCATTAATGGCTTGTTCTTGCCACACATACTTGGAGGTACAAGCAATCTAAAAACATACGACTTGTAATAGGCACAATTTTAGTGTGCAGATGGCGCAAAGTTTGGTATAATGTTGTTCAGTACATCACTCTCACAAGGAGACGGCACGACCGTGGGGTCGGGGATTTGTCCGAAATTTTGTGTGGTGAAAGAGGACCTCTTAACACCTCACGTGGTTAAAATATTAAGACGTACTACTCGGGAAAAATCGATCCAAAGTTTCTTAGGTACCTTATGAGTATAAAATGTTAGTCCATTGCCGAGCCGCCGTCTGGCCTAGATGTTTGGACCTCGGAGTCTTACGCCAGAGGTCTCGGGTTCGATTCCTTCACCGGCACTTTTTTTCATCTGTTTCATTTTCTTTTGTTATTCTACCAATTATTCAGAAAGTTTCCCAAACCTACATTATCTTTAACAAATTAGTTACATTATTGAATAAAAATTATTTTCTTTTTGTCCAACAACACAATTCATGGCGGAGGGTTTTCCATTTTTAATTGTAAATTATATGAGGGGAAACATTGGGCTTTTAATCAGAATAACAAAGTCGATTGGGAAACATTTAGTTTTTATACATATAATAATTATAAACAAGAAACGCAGTGGTAATTATCGTAAAAACAAAGCAATTTTTGCAACATCTTGCGCAACATATAAAGGCGGATTTTTTTTCAGTCACAGGGCGTTTGCAATAAATCTGTACAAAAACATGCCCCATTAACATTTACGAAAATGTTTTGAGTTTCTGATAATTTTGAGGCAAACCGGGCATATTGAATCATGTCTCGGAATATTGGTGACGATAATTGACGGTGAATTATAGAATGAATTTTTATACAATCTTCCCGGGAATTAATTACACGATTCTTCTGTAACAATGCACTGAAATTTTGCAAGCAACAGAAGAAAAAACTGCCGGAGAAGGAATCGAACCTGAGACCCCTGGCGTAAGGATCCGAGCGCTAACCATGTAGCCCAGACGGCGGGTCGGCACTGGACTAACATTTTATACTTGTAAGGCACCTAATAAACTTTGGATTGATTTTTCCCGGGATTTTCCGAGTAGTGCGTCCTAATATTTTAACCACTTGAGGTGTTAGGGGTCCTCTTTCACCACACAAAATTTCGGACAAATCCGCGACCCCACGGTCGTGCCGTCTCCTTGTCAGTCACCAACAGAAATATCTGCACTTATACCCGTTACACTCTATATATCAATGATGTTTGTGTTAATTATAAACTATTCGTGATGTTCAAATCGATGTTCATCTAGAAAGTATACAGCCACATACCTATTTAAATTCTAATTTAAATATCCACTTGGTTCCATGCTTTCTAGATGAATATAGATTTGAACATCACACAGAATGTATAATTAACAAGCAAGTCACTGTTACAGAAATACAGAATCTGTAAGTAAACTCACGTTTCTATTGTTACATACACAATTGATATGATGTAAATATCGATATGCATTGAACTTTTCATTGTCCTCTGTATAAGATGCCACTGGCATGGTTTTACATTCGAATACCGCTTTGGCTGGCAATCATTTTAAATCCATTTCATGCTGTCTGTAAGATGTCCTTTGACAAATATTTACAAACTGAGGAGGACTAAGCATTAAAGTTTTTTGAAATATTTTTGTTTGCATTTCCTCAAAAAGCACGTAAAAGAATGGAAATGTGGATTCGGTACTAGTGCCCGCAATCACGATCTTACGTGAGCTGTTACAAAAAATCTTGGAAAATTCTGATATTACAATTGTGAAGGATTTGAAATATGTCATTTCTCTTCGATGCAGATCAAGTGGATGAAAACACGATAAACTAGGCGTTTGTTACATTGTAAACTTAACTTTCACCTCAAGAAAATATTAAGAATGAATTATTTGTTTCTAAGCCATTGGGAGAAACTTCACTTCGAGAGTCGCAAATCGTTCCTCTGCATAATTCTTCAGCTGGTAGTTGTTTCTGCAGCACTGCAAGACACAGGGAGGATCTCCGATCAGCAAAATATATCTACTGTAGCACTTCTCCGACGATGAAAATGGCCCAATGTACATGCGTCCGTCCAATGTACATGCTCGGCGAAAACGAACGTAATACGATAGACGATTGACTGCTTGCAGGAAGCCTATGTCCTTGCTTTTGGGAGCGAGTAGCGCTTTAGTACCTGTGACTGCATAACTAATCAGCTGTACTACGTTATTTTAAGACAGACTGTCGCAGTTAAATGAGGGATCTGTTGAAATCAAAGGGCTATAGTAAGGACCAGTTAGACCTGCCGCTGATTCTTTTAAGAATCGATCTCCCATGTATAAAACAGCTTCAGATGTTCGAAATTTATTTCTAAGTCTATTCTATTTCTAAAGTCGCTAAGTAGTCTCATTCTCAAGTACTGGATGAATATAGTCCGGATTATACGCAGGCCTTGAGCTGCGCTGCCTCAAGACATACACACAATTACTAAGCTTAATACTCCCGTATGTGCTATTCTTGTAACGTAAGACCACACACTATGTGATCAAAAGTATCCGGACACCCCAAAAACCTACGTTTTTCATATTAGGTGCATTGTGCTGCCACCTACTGCCAGATACTCCATATCAGCGACCTCAGTAGTCATTAAGACGTCGTGAGAGAGCAGAATGGGGCACTCCGCGGAACTCACGGACTTCGAACGTGGTCAGGTGATTGGGTGTCACTTGTGTCGTACGCCTGTACGCGAGATTTCCACACTCCTAAACGTCCCTAGGTCCACTGTTTTCCATGTGATAGTGAAGTGGAAACCTGAAGGGACACATACAGTACAAAAGTGTACAGCCCAACCTCGTCTGTTGACTGACAAGAGACCGCCGCCAGTTGAAGAGGGTCGTAATGTGTAATAGACAGACAGCTATCTAGACCATCACTTAGGTATTCCAAACTGCATCAGGATCCACTGCACGTACTATGACAGTTAGGCGGGAGGTGAGGAAACTTGGTTTTCATGGTCGAGCAGCTGCTCCATAACCCACACATCACGCCGGTAAATGCCAAACGACGCCTCGCTTCGTGCAAGTGGAAACACGTTGTGTGGAGTGACGAATCACGGTACACAATGTGGCGATTCGGTGGTCGGGTGTGGATATGGCGAATTCCCGGTGAACGTAATCTGCCAGCGTGTGTAGTGCCAACAGTTAAATTCGGAGGCGGTGGTGGTGTGTTGTGGTCGTGTTTTTCATGGCCGGGGCTTGCAACCCTTGTTGTTTTGCGTGGCACTGTCACAGACAGGCCTACATTGTTGTTTTAAGCACCTTCTTGGTTCCCACTGTTGAAGAGCAATTTGGGAATGGCGATTGCATCTTTCAACACGATCGAGCACCTGTTCATAATGCACGGCCTGCAGCGGAGTAGTTACACGACAATAACATTCCTGTAATGGTCTGGCCTGCACAGAGTCCTGACCTGCATCTTATAGAACAACTTTGGGATTTTTTGGAACGCCGACTTCGTGCCAGGCCTCACCGACTGACATCAATACCTCTCCTCAGTACAGCACTCCGTGAAGAATGGGCTGCCATTCCCCAAGAAACCTTCCAGCACCTGATTGAACGTATGCCTGCGGGAGTGGAAGCTGTCATCAACGCTAAGGTTGGGCCAACACCGTATTGAATTCCAGGATAACTGAAGGAGGGCGCCACGAACATGTAAGTCTTTTCAGCCAGATGTCCGGATACTTTTGATCACATAGTGTACCTCTCCATGAGCAGATTATACTTCTTCATGAGTAGATTATGACAGCAGTTTAAATTTTTAAATGCGGTCATTAATTACATGAAATGATGAAAATCTAATTTTTGTTACCGTGGAAGCCGTTATGACAGGTAATCTGCATAGAATTAAAAAATGGGGCATCTGTTTCACTGCGTAGGAACTAAGGAGGGAGAAAATTCAGCTGTATATTACAATTAATATTACACATATTGAAGGATTTCGATGGTTTACCATGATTATTCCTTTACATTTCCAACAGACAGGGGAAGACAACGGGAAACCACCCCCATGTTCTATTTCGACTTGGAATGTACAATGATTACACCAGGCTGAACAATTGAAGTATGTGGAAAGGCAACACCAGCGATCTAAAACCGGTATTGTAAGATTAGCAGAGATTCACTGGAAATGCAGCGGGCACTTCGTAAAAGCTAATGGCAATAGATTATATTTTCCTGGCACATCAGATATTCCACGAACGGCGTTGCTTTGTTAGTACGCAAGTGATGGAATGCCGCAGTGACTGAAAACATGCCTGTCAACGACGGAATAATACTAGCGAAATTTAGCACTAGACCTTGAAATTTAAATGCGTACAGGCATACGCATCAACTTCAGCAGCTGATGACGAAGATTTAGAAGCATTTTATGAGTCTCTTTCCAACTTCCTTGCGCCAATACCCAAAAAGAAAGTTACCATCGTGCAAGGGGATTTTAATGCTACGGTACGGAAATGAGACTCTTAAAAAACGAAGTACTTGGCTGTCAGTGTTTGGGCAAAAGAAATGATCGTGGAGATCGACTGATTCAGATCTGTCATGAAAATAAGTTTATTACCAGCACCTGTTTCTAACACCATCCACGAAGACTTTACACCTGTACCTCACCAGGTAGAACTTACAATTAATGAGGTTAAGTATTCTTTGATTGGTTACGATGGACACCGTTCGCTAAAAACATTTAAGACTCTTTCTTACGCCGACTGTAGTTTTGACCATCAGCATCTATGTTTAGAACTATGAATGGAACTGTAGAAAGGTAAAGGGATACCTCCAAAACAAGAAGACAAGAGCAAAAGGCTGAAATTGAAATTTTTAGTAGTCGAGTGAAATACAGTACTTTCGACCGATCAGTCAGATAATACAGCTGCGGAGAACTGGAATTTCTTGAAACATGCATTAGTTAAAATTGATGAGGACGTAGTTAAGGATAGCAAAAAAAGTGAATAATGAAAATAAATGGCCTACTAATGAAACTATCAATCATAAAGGACAGAAAGGTACGGAAGATGAGAGGAGTACTGGAAACTCTGCAGTACCCCAAGTTATGGGCGTCAATGCAAAGAAGCTGCCAAAGAGAGACGAATAATTTTATGAACGAAACGTAAGAGAACTGAGAAATTACGGGATTCCAATGAGATCTGCTGCATACTCAAAAAACACAGAACCAAACAAGATATTTCAAACCAAGAACATGGTTACAGAAGATGAAGAAGATGGCACATGTCTAACCAACATAGAACTAGCTGCTGATCAGTAGAAAACACACTGCAACGAGTTGTACAGAGATAAACATGGAAAACTTGATCATGCAAACATTCTAGTAAAGAAGGAAGCTAACATCTTAAAAGAAATAGTCCGATACGCTATAGCTAAGTTCAAAAATAAAATGCACCTGGACCTGATCTTACTACTGCTGAAGTGATGAAAACATCTGGAGATATGAGTTTGCAAATCACGCATGAAATACATAACAGCACATGGGATAACGAACATGGATAGACGACTGGGCCATGATGGTGTCCGTTTCATTAAGAATTGAAACTTACAGTGTTGTGAGAACTACAGAACCATTTCACTAATTTCATATGCCAGCAAGATTCTTCTAAATGTCATCCATGAACGTCTGAGGACTTTCCCTTATCAGATATATCTACTCTGATAGTCAGGCAATAATCAGACCAGATTAAACCATTTCAAACCTTCTTTAACCATGTATGTAAAGGAATTAGACAGGGGTGCATTCTGTCACCGGTTCCATTTAACATCTATGGAGAATATGTTACAGCTTGACGGATAGGATCCGAATAAGAGCCCGAAGAATCAGTAATTTAAGACTTGCTGATGACACAACACTGAGCGCAGAATCACAAGTGGAAATGAAGGAACTACTGGATAAAGTTAATAGAGAAAATGAGAATTCTGGACTGTCAGTTAACAAGAAAAAGACCAAATAATTAAACTGACAGAGGTCAGTCACTACCAGCTACTGACATACTATCAGAATACGAAGTTGATCACTTTTCCTACCTGGGCTAAGTGGTTCAGAAAGAGGAAATACGACGTACAAATTATTGTTCTGGGTAGAGATGCTGCACCGAAGTTGACAGTGATTTGGAAAGACTGCGCCCTAACTAGACATACTAAATTGAAAGTGCTGAAATCCCTGGTGTTTCCAGTTTTCTTTTATGTTGCTGCAACGTGGACAATAACTGAAGGGAGCAGCAAAAGAATTGATGCGTTTGAAATGTGGACATATATAGGAGGTTGCTGACAACATTATGGATGGACAAACGGACCAACAAATCAATCCTTCAATAACTCAGGGTGATGAATAGTTTGTTCAGTATTTGTTTCAGAGGATCCTGCAATTGTTCTGTCACTTGGAAACGATGATCATCATAGCCAAAATCGACGGGCAAAGACTGCAGGGAAGTCCATCAAGACGACGGATGGACCAGTTGAAAGGGAAGACACACCAAACATGGGGTCTGCTACACCGAGATACAGAAGACTGGGAAAGATGGAGACAAACTATTAACAGTATGGTGCGATGGGTCACTAACTTTCAAGTATGAAAGACGAAGAGTTGATGATGATGCCATGAATAGCAATTATAAAAGCTGCCAGTACAATAATTGATACTTTTTGGACCCAAAAATTATGTTTTTTTTCGAGTGTATCTTGATAATGGTCAAAGATTTTCGAAAACGGGAAAACAGTGTTTCTAGATAAAAGTCTAAAGAATGTACAGTTGAAGTTTGAGCCATTTGCTATGGACAGTTACTTAGATAATTGCGGCCGACGGTGGAAAAATGGTTAAAAACCAGTTTTCGTTGTTTTCTGCGTATGTGCGGTGACTCTGAACCTCTCGATCTTGGTAACGGATAGTAATATCGAAAAAAGTTAGAAGTGGCCATCCCCCAACAATTAGTACCTTAGGTACCGGTACCCTGAAACGATGGTTTTATCGATATTTGCTCAAGAACCGCCAAAGAACAAATGGTAGTTTTACAGGGAGCGGCAGAAATACCTGACGGCTTTCGTTCGTGCACAGTATGGCAGTCGTGCGGAGCGCGGTGTCCTCAACGTTATTCGAGGCAGTTTCAGTTGCCATGGAGCAGTGGTCCAGTGAGCCGTGCGTTCGCCGCTGGACATATTTTAAAAGTGTTCATTCTGTTACGATTTGCTCAGTTTGATTGGGCTGGAGGAAGTGCGAAAGGTTTCAGTTTCGATCCAGTGCTATATTATAGCTACAGCATGCCAGATGACATAAAAGTTTCTGAGTATGGTACCGCGTCATAATATAAAGGAAAACTATACTAGAGAAATCGACAATTCGGCCACGGTTACAATGGCCTCCTTCGGGGTATTCACAACCGGTAGACCTAGGAGGGGGCCACTGCAGAAGTGGTCGAAATGTCAGTTTCTTCAGTAAAGGCTTTTTGTTTTCTTTTTTTACTTTATGGCACTCAGAGAACTTTTATGTCAACTGACTCTGGCCGCGGAATTCGAGGCAATTATATTAGCATGCCGGCTCTTCCGATAGGTATACAAATGGTTGCTAGCCCAAGTGTTATCCACAACACCTTTTCTCTGTGATCCACAGAATCCGAGGTATGACCCACTGAGAAATTATATTTTCGCATGCGGCTTCTTGGAACATATTGGTACCGTGCGCTGTTGTACACTGAGTGACAACGTAGCACCCGTTAGTAACCTCTTAAAACCATTCAAAAACGAATGTAAAATTCTTATTTAAGTAAATAAATACATAATTTTTAAAATTTCAGGCTCAACAAAATTTTGGAATACTATGGTACAATGTAGTCTACGATACTCATTGGTCTAGGCAATTCATGCATTATCCATTTAGAACCCATACATTAAAAAAAATACTGGACGGTGTTCACTCCGGGTATGCGTTGTGAACGTTTCCCAGTAACGCAAACATACCGCTTCCGCAGTGACAAACCGCTAGCAGTGCATTATCAACAACTGCTTCATTCAGTCTGTGCTCATCACTGCAGTAACATGCCACATAGAGACATACAACACTCTGATAGAGTCAGGATAGCGGCTTAACTTCCAGCATGTCATACACAACAAGATGTTGCTGCTCGGTTACATGTTACCCAAAGTGGTGTGTCCAAGGTGTGGAGAAAGTACAGGGGGATGAGAAATGTGAACGATACACCTTGCTGTGGTCGTCCTCGTATAACGCCACCAATGCAGGATCGTTTCCTCCAACAGTCGACTCGTAGGTGCCCAACATGAACTGCAAGAAAAATTGGAAATGACTTCTCCCAGGCAACAGAGATTCGTATCTCAGACCAAACACCTGCGTAGAAGATTGCGTCGGGGTGGTCTTCCTTCCAGAAGACCAATGACAAGTTTTGAACTGACCAACGGAACCAATGCAATCGAAGGACCTGAGCTCTTGCACACCAATATTGGACCATTGCAGACCGGAGAAATGTCATGTTTGCTGACAAGACTAGAATCGGTTTGCGACTAGACATGTTAGGGTTTGGAGAGGTGCTAGACGACATAAGGGACGCCGACACGTCCAGGAAGTTCATCCGTTTGCAGGTTGTAATGTTCTGGGCGGCAATAATCATGAGACGGCGGACCCCTCTAATTCCCATCTACCGCAGTTTGACTGCCCCCTGACACCTCCAAGAAGTCCTACAAACGATTAAGGCCGTACAGATGTGAAGTCGGTGACAACTATATCCTAGTCTACAACAACGCATGACCGCACCGTACTCTGGCAGTATATCGGTATCTTCAAAGATACAACATCAGCCGAATGTACTGGCCAGCACAGTCCTCAAACATGAATGCAACTGAGCATGCATGGGACCTGTTGAAGGTGGCCACTGCACAGCATCCGAATCCACAAACAATCTTCAGGATTTCCCTGCAGCTGCCACTGAGGAATGGGACCGCACATCGTAAGATAAACTATACGGTCTCAACCAGAGCATGCCTCGCAGTGTGGAAGAACTCATCCGTGTGCGGGGAGGACGTACTCAATACTAAAGACTGATAATCATCATAATCATGAGATAAAGATCGTCACTATTTTTGTTTTCAAGACGTACACTTAGCCTGCTTTGTTTTATAATGATTTTTGTAATAAAAATAGTTCTTGTTTTCAGAAGGAATTATGTTTTTTTTGTTGATAAGGTATTGTACAAACCCCAATGGGTCTACTATATTCCATACCTTTGTTGAGGTGTTACTTCATTTTTAGAAATTACTTTTTTATTCGCCTCTCCTTGAAATGAGGTACGTTATCTGTTTTTCAACATTTTGGCAACCCTTGCCATGGTTCATGAATAGCCGAAGAGGGTGAAAAAGTATGTAAATGAAATCACTCAAACCCAGAAACTGAGTGAAAACATTCATGTAACTGTCGTAAAAGTCAGAGAATTGTGTCCGTCTCTTGTCTCATATCAAGTGAAACCATTCAAATCCGGAGTGTGTGTCGACAGTTTCATACAACTGACATGATCACAGACTAGTTTCAATCGACTAAAAAAATGACTGAACGAAAAAAAAAAAAAACAATTGACTTGCCAACGGGTCGTAAAAACCTTGGTTAAACCAGTCGGTTGTCCCATAACTGCTGTTCACGGTTTGAGAACGAGACACCAACGCCACGTTTGTACATTCGTGTGCCGTGGCACTGTTCTGGAGTATAGTAAAACCTTATTAGGAAACTGTATTCGTGACCACGGTTGTACTCTTTAGTGGTCATGTACCGAAAGTTACTACGAGGCAGCTGGTTTTCCGGTGCCGTGAAAACATGTAAGTATTTTTCTGTGACTATGCAAAGGTACAACTTGAAAAGAAAGAAAACTGGCTGTGATATAATCATTTTAAAAGGGTGACGTGCAGGCAGGACACAGTTGTAAAACTGGATTTTTATGAAGAGCAGCAGAGTCCAAATAGATAGCTGTTTATTTACAAGAGACTTTTTAATTTCACATTGCATGCTGAATGCCTGCTGGGAAAATGTCATTGTCAGATGATACAACAAAACAACGGTACCATTCAATGTTGTGCCGTCTGAATTAATCGAATCCTACGAACAGTTTACATTAATGATGACAATACATTTAGCCTTGTAAGAACACAAAAAATTATTTGTGATTTTGCAGTAGTTCCTTTCGTAGAGTGGAGGTAAATACATTATGTTATAAAAACTGTGTGATTAGTGAATACTGTACAATGCATGTTACTGATGGCATTCAAAATCTAACACCACCAAACGGCGAATACACAACAGAACAGCCATCTTCATCGTCCACGACTGAATCGCTAGAAGGGGACTTCACATGAACATGCAGTTTGCATGTAGCCTACGTTTTCATTTAGTGGAGTTGGTTGTACCAACACTCTACTTGACGGAATATCAAGTAGCGCGAAGTTCATACCACCGTCTCTCTCTTTCGGGTGCAATTAGTACCTTACTGCCACTCTGTCGAGTAGCACAATAGTAAGCACACACATGATACTTATTCCATCAAACCTATACAGAACAATGAAGCAACAAGTAGCAGCAACCAGGTACATGAATGCTCTAATGATGTAATTGTGGATGGTACAGTTTTCTGTAAGATGTCAAATCAAACAACTTTCAGCCATCTAGTTTCCAAACTTATTTTATTTGGATACCAGTTTCGGCAATTTACTACACCATCTTCAGGCCCCTGACCGACATATTAGAAGATTCCACCTTGGTTCAGGTCAAAACAGTCACTAGCCTTCCGATACTGGTATTAGCAGATTTCTGCTTGGTATAGCGATCATTTCAACCATTGAAGAGGTTGAAGTGATTGCTACAGCAAGCAGAAATCTACTAATACCAGGAGGAGAACCTTGTCTAAGTACCTCCTTTGGCCAACATCCGGAACTCCAAATACTCATTTCTAATATGCTCACATTGATGATCCCCACATAGCCTTCAGAATAAAAGAAGCAAAATGGATTATTGCTTAGATGTTGTATATGTGACGAAGAGTTATGAACTTTCTTTTACATTCTCTGAAAATCTTATTGATATGTATAACTACGCATTACCGAGCTTTAGCGATTTGTAATCATTACATCCATTTTGAATTGCTTTGCATAATCTTTTGTGACAAGAATTAAAGATTGGTTAATTCTGGATATTGATAAAAAGGATTACCTCCTCAAAACTTCTTTTAGAGGAAATAATGCCTTGTGGTATGTGTTATTGTCATTCCAGATGCAATATATTTACAATAACAGCATTTCAACTGAAGATGACAAAAAGTAAAAGAGTAAGGTCATTTTTATATCTTTGAGGAAAGTTCAGGACAGCTCTCATTCTAAAATCCCGCACTAATAAAAATTTCCTTTTGTTCTTTCAAATGGATTATTCTCTCTAAAATCAAATATTTGCCATAAAAACATTTAGTCTGAGTGATCGAAAAACTAGGTTCATATGAGATTTCGTTTATTTATACTGATGCAAAGTGATATAGTAATTGTGGTAGATTATTTGAGGAAGATATGCTGTACAGTGACAGAACACTGGGGGAAGTTTTTTGGTGAACAGATGAAGCGTGCCACATAATTTAAATATTAGGGGCTAATAGTATGAAGCTAGGACAGAGCAGATGAGTAAATTAAATCAATATTAGGGTTTGTTAATTTGTTGGAAGTGGTTTTGGTCAGTTCACCTGTAAAGGCAATCACGTACAAAACGGTAGTGCTACCATTTTTACAGTACTGCTCTGATGTTTGGAGCCCTTATCAAATACGCATAACAGCATATACAAAACAAATTCACAGGTCGACACATACGACTGTAGCAGGTCGACAGAGTCCACACGAAAGCTAACACAGCTGGTCGAGAAACCTGAACAGCTATCTTGGAATGAAATACAAAGTTGTTCTAGCACAATCCTGTTGTATAAAACTGTAGTAAGCATAAAAGGAAGACTGTGCGACAATTTTGCTGCTACCAATGCATATATTGCTTAGGAAATATTTGAAAATGATACGAGAGATAATGGAATGTAATTGAATTAAGTCGGGTGTTGCTGAGGGAATTAGATTAGGAAATGAGACACTTAAAGTAGTAAAGGAATTTTGCTATTTTGGGAGCAAAATATCTGATGATGGTCGAAGTAGAGAGGATATAAAATGTAGACTGGCAATGGCAAGGAAAGCGTTTCTGAAGTAGAGAAATTTGTTGACATCGAATATAGAATTAAGTGTCAGGAAGTAATTTCTGAAAGTATTTGTATGGAGTGTAGCCATGTATTGAAGTGAAACATGGACGATAAATAGTTTGGACAAGAAGAGAATAGAAGCTTTCGAAATGTGGTGCTACAGAAGAATGCTGAAGATTAGATGGGTAGATCACATAACTAATGAGGAAGTATTGAATAGGATTGGGGAGAAGAGACGTTTGTGGCACAACTTGACTAGAAGAAGGGATCGGTTGGTAGGACATGTGTTGAGGCATCAAGGGATCACCAATTTAGTATTGGAGGGTAGCGTGGAGGGTAAAAATCGTAGAGGGAGACGAAGAGATGAATACACTAAGCAGATTCAGAAGGATGTAGGTTGCAGTAGGTACTGGGAGATGAAGAAGCTTGCACAGGTTAGAGTAGCATGGAGAGCTGCATCAAACCAGTCTCAGGACTGAAGACCACAACAACAACAATGAGAGATTAGGGTGTACAGAGCCATACAGATTAATTGTTCCCATTACTTAATACGCGAGAGGAATAGGACAGAAAATAAACATTTGTATGAAGTAAACAATGCCACACACTGTACAGTGGCTTGTGTAGTACATGTATATTAAGACGTAGAACATTTTTGGAAGAAGACACACTATATGATAAAACTAAACTAAAAAACTTCCTGTTGGTCAACTTCTATTCCACTGAAGAATATTTTCAACAGAAAAGTCTACTTTTATAGGTTTTTTAATTAATGTTGGCACCATATACAATATTTTATTACATTAAATTTACTTCAATAAAATCTACATCACTACATCACTGCCTTCTTTCCAAATCCCAGAGACCACTCTCCACAAGCTCAATATAATTAACATAATTAAATGTTGACAATTAGTCCATAAATCCAGTATGTGCATGGAAGAACACCAAATGCTACAGGTGCTGTTGACATGGGCATGAAAAGTATGAAACAACTGAAGGTACAGTACAAGGAATCAAATTTAGCTCAGCCAACACTATGAGAGCTTCAAAGTAGTTTGGGAATAATAATAATACTGAAAAACAATAGAGCCCCAGGAGAAGATGGAATTATTGCAGAACTATGGAAACTAAATGATGAAAGATTAACAGGAAAAATTCACAACAAGATATAAAACATTTGGGAAACAGAACAGATCCCTTCTGAATGGAAATGCGCACTCATCCATCCACTCCACAAAAAAGGGGACAAAACTGAACCAAATAATTACAGGGGTATCTCACTCGTAACAGTCACATATAAAATCCTATCAAAAGTTCTCATGAATAGATTAGAAGAACAAGCTGACCCACAAATAGGAGAATACCAGGCTGGTTTTCGCAAGGGACGATCATGCATAGAGCAGATGTGGAATCTGAAAATGATTCTCCAGATGAGAAACACCCGAAACACAGTGGTCACTTTTGTAGATTGTAAAAAGGCCTACAACTCAATAGACAGAGCAGCGCTCTGCAAGACGCTGGAAGAATTCATTAACTGACACAGTCTCCAAGGTTAAATTTATGGGGGAGATCTCGGAACCATTTGAAATCCAAACTGGAGTGCGACAGGGTGACGGACTTTCACCATAACTCTTTAATATCATTCTTGAAAAATTATCAGGACATGGGAAAAAGAAGTCAAAGGAATCCAAATTGGCATCAGAAAAGATAATAGATTCAATGTGAAGTGTTTAGCTTTTGCGGATGACCTTGCAATCCTCACAAATAATAGAAAAGAAGCCACTAACGCCATAGAGAAGTTACACGAAATTGCACAAAGAACTGGCCTGCAAATCTCATATGAGAAAACCCAGTAAATAGAAAGAGTGCCACAAGACAAATTGCCTATTGTGACAACCCATGGGAAAATCGTACAAGTACCACATTTTAAGTACCTGGGAGAAATCATCCAGCCATCAGGGATCAACCTAAAGGCCAATGAGGAAAGAATAAAAAAACTACAGAAAGCATATAAACTCACGTGGAACTATTATAACAAAAAGTCCATATCCATTAACGCAAAATTGAGGCACTACAGCACTGTTGTACTTCCGGAGGCACTGTATGCATCTGAAACAACACAAATAGGTGGGCAAACTAAAATCAAAGAAATAGAGAAACAAGAAAGGAAAACTCTCAGGAAAATTTTTGGCCCGATACAAGAGCAAGGAATCTGGAAGAAGAGACCAACATCAGAATTATATAAATACACAGACAAGATTACAGATACAATAAGGAAAAGAAGAATGCAGTTCTACGGACATATCCACAGGATGAATGAAAACAGAATTTCAAAGCGAATTCTTAAAGTCATCAACTCAGGCAGGGGAAAAACAAAATGGATAAAAGAAGTTGAAGAAGACCTCAGACAAGCACACATAACAGTAAACGATGCAGAAAATAGAACTGAATTCAGGAACATCATCAAAAAACATAAATTTGACACCACCACACAGAAGAGACCAGGATGCAAATGGACAGCGGAGCGAAAGAAACAACACAGTGAACACATGAAGAAAATTTGGGCTCAGAAGAAACATAAACAATCATCATAAAGGAATTCAAGTTCAAACGCTCTCTTAAATGGGAATAATCGAAAATAATAATAATAATAATAATAATGTGCTGACCATACACATTTCGGCTGAAAATAAACCACCAAAATAACTGTGAAAAAATTTATAGCCAAGTGTGTGTTGATTTCAACAGGTTACTGATTGCAGTGGACAGGGGCAACACATTATTCACTTCAAGACAATACACCCATAACTCTATGAAATTTTAGAAAGTATATACTTTAGAAATGTGCTTCCTGAATCCTCGTGTACATTATAAGGTTCATACTGTGAACAACACATTAATGTCCAAATTTCATCACAGTTCCACTTGTGAGATAAGACAAACAGCACCATGAAAGAAAAACTTCTGGAAATGATCAATCAAACTTAAGTAATTCTTTGTTACTTGGAGAAAACATATTTTCCAGGTACTACTGAATCTTCACTGGCTCCGGAAGCTTGTAAAATTTAAATCCTTTTGTGTGTGTGTTCTCCTGCCACCACTTGGTGAGTAAAGTTTTTATCTATCCGTTTATATTATCTACAAAGTAAAAGGAATTACCTTACCTGTTAAGCAATAGTATACTAATAATAACCAACAGATGTTCTTTGACTCCACATAGAAGTGTTCTCATACTTGAAATGATCATGTCACTTGCTTACATATACAGCATGCCAAATGGTACCTCTCTCTGGACCAGTTATTGGGGCCTTTTCCTGTTCCATTCATGTATGGAGCTTAGGAAGAATGATTTTAAAAACACCTATGTATGCACTGTAATTAGTCTAATCTTGTCTTTGCAATCCCTACAGGAACAATACACAGCCCGTTGTAGCATATTCCTAAATTCACCATTTAAGCTGGTTCTTGAAACTTACTAAGTAGACTTTCATGGTATAGTTTGCATCTAATTTCAAGCTTTTGCCAGATCGCTTTCTTCAACATCTCCTTGATACTATCTTGTGGGTCAAATCACTCATGCTGCCCTTCTTTGTAACACATTCAATATCCTTTGTTTGTCCTATTTGGCAGTGTCCCATACACTTTAGCAAAATTCTAGCATTGGTGACACAAGTGTTTTGTACGGTAGCTCCTTTGTAGCATCCCTAGTATTCTACCAATGAAGCAAAGTCTGCCACCTTCTTTAACTATACCTGAGCCTACATGACAGTGCTGTATCATATGCCTACAAACTGTTACACTCAGGTATTTGTATGAGCTGACCAATCGACACATTGATATTATAGTCGTAGGATTCTACATTTTTATGAAAAGCACAGATTACTATTCATCGTAAAGATGACACATTGATTTGCAGACAGGCACAATGAAAAGGCTTTTGCCATTGAACTTTTGGCCAATGCTTTCTTCAGAAAAGAAAATACACAGAAGCAAGCACATATCATGCATACATGATTGCTATCTCAAGCCGCAATGGTCAGACTGAAAGCCATACTGGCCGGAGATGGCAGCCATGTGTGCATGAAGTGTGCTTGCTGGTGTGAATCTGTTTATGTTTTCTTTTTCTGAAGAAAGTTTTTCTGATGGCTCAATATGTAAAAGTTTTTTTGCTGTGACTGTCTGCAACTCAATGTGTCATCTACCCTTTTCATAACAATGTGGTGTACCAACCAGTTCTTTCCATTGGTTGGTTCTACATTTTTTACATTTTGCGAAGAGCAAAATGTTACAATCTTGTCACCATTTTGAGACTTAACAAAATCTGATTGAATTTAGTTCCCGTCAAAGGAAAGCGCCCAAAGATATGGTTGATTGTCAATGGAACTTTGTACATGTACAAACAATCAACAGGTATGTAAACGATTTAGAACTGAATTTCTCTGTGGCTGGTAGAACGGCCATCAGAGTGTATTAATGTTGTTCATGTTTAGCATTGTTAATGGGCTTGTTAGAGCATGTAAGAGGTGTGGACAGTGTCAGATGTTGAATGATCACTGTGAAGGACATGGAGATGCTGCATACTCTTGGCAGATAGTGTTGCCGATACTAGACAGATTTTGAAAGGGGCCTCATTGTGGATTGCCCTTGGGCCAGTTGATCGAAACATGCATTACACATATTTGTTTGGCATTCAAATGTGACAGTAGCCTGAGGTTGGTCTGCACGGGAATGTGAAGACAGCCATATTCATCGTCAAGTAGCCAGTAGAACACATCTGACCAGCACAAGCACTATGCAACATTCTGTGCCCTTCTGCACCCTTGGTCGGGGGGATCAGCAGCAGTGGGATAGGGAAATTCCTGACCCCATTCATAGGCTGCTATCAATATGCCAACACGAACAGCTGTGTTTGGAAAGGTGCCGTAACCAGGAAAGATAGACTACTGATGAATGGTGTCGAACTGCGTTCAGTATTGAATCACAGTTCTGCACTATTCCAGACGACCATCGTCAGTGAGTATGGTGGTGACCTGGGGAGAAGCCCTGTTATTCCAGTGTTCTGGAGAGGCCAGCACCATTACTCCTGGCGTCATGGTGTGGGAACCCATCAGGCCTGACTTCAGGTCAGGGTTGGTGGTGACTGAGGGAACTCGGACAGCACAATGGTCTCTCACACATACCCTGTGGTCTCATGTGTTACATCTCATGTGACAATACTGTGCTACTGTTTTTCAACAGGACAATATTTGTCCACACATGGCACTTGTCTCTATGAACTGCCTCTATAATGTGGAATCAGATCTGCCCTCAACTCCATTCCACAGAGAGCGTCCAAGTTATCAAGGCAAGTTATAACAAGTTACTTCAAGAGAGGATACATCAGTTTTATGACACCCCTCCCAACCGAATCAGTGCATGAATCCAGACCAGAGAGAATGTAATGTCGTACTGATAAGTAGGCTCATATGCCAAGTTCTTTGTAAATTTGACTTGATTTTGTAATCACTGATATCTCATCATGTATGCTCTCAAGCTGTGAAGTTTCATTTCATTACCTACTCTGCTTCACTTTTCTTTTTGTCAGGCAGTGTATTTTGTGCAGCTTTTTATCAGACAGTGCATTGTAGATATCCACATCATCTGCAAAAAGTCTGAGGTTAATATTAATAGTGTCTGTCAGGTCATTAACGACACAGGAACTTTAGCTAAATGCCATCTTCAATTTGAGTGTGAATCTAACAATGGAAAGTCCAGGATGGAATGTAACAATATTATGAAAAGGAAAGCTGCTATTCACCATATAGCAGAGATGCTGAGCCACAGATAGGCACAACAAAAAGACTCTTACAATTTAAGCTTTCGGTCGTTAAGGCCTTTGTCAACAACACACAAAACACACACACACACACACACACACACACACACACGCACACACGACCGCAGTCTCAGGCAACTGAAACCACACTGCAAGCAGCACCACCAGTGCATTATGTGAATGGCAACTGGGTGAGGTGAAGGAGGAGGTTGGGGCGGGGAGGGATAGTATGGTGGGGGTGCCAGACAGTGAAGTACTGCAGTTTAGAAAGAGGGCAGGGGAGAGGAGGTGGGGAGGGGGGGGGGAGAAGTAGACTGATGGCTGTGTAGTGCTGGAATGGGGACAGGGAAGAGGCTGGATGGGTGAGGACAGTGACTAACGAAGGCTGAGGCCAGGATGGTTAGGGAACACAGGATGTATTGCAAGGAAAGTTCCCACCTGTGCAACTCAGAAAACCTGGTGTTGGTAGGAAGGATCCATATGGCACATGCTGTGAAGCAGACACTGAAATGAAGGATATCATTTTTGGCAGCATGTTCAGCAACAGCGTGGCTCACTTGTTTCTTGGCCACAGTTTGTCAGTGGCCATTCATGCGGACAGACAGCTTGTTGGTTGTCGTGCCTACATAGAAAGCAGCACAGTGGTTGTAGCTTAGCTTGTAGATTACAAGAAGGTAGCCCTGCCTTTGATGGGATAGGTAATGTTGGTGACCAGACTGGAGTAGGTGGAGGTGGTAGGATGTATGGGACAGGTCTTGTATCTAAGTCTATTACAGGGGTATGAGCCATAAGGTAATGGGTTGGAAGCAGGGGTTCTGTAAAGATGGACACGTGTACTGTGTAGGTTCGGTGGACAGCGGAATACCACTGTGAGAGGGGTGCGAAGGATAGTGGGATATTTCTCATTTCAGGGCACAAGAGGTAAACATAACCCTGGCGGAGAATGTAATTAAGTTGCTCCAGTCCTGGGTGGTACTGAGTTACGAGGGGAATGCTCCTCTGTGGCTGGACGGTGGAGTTTGGGAGGTGGTGGGAGGCTGGAAGGATAAGGCACGGGAGATTTGTTTTTGTACAAGGTTGGGAGGATAATTACAGTCAGTGAAGGCTTCAGTGATACCCTCAGCATATTTCGAGAGGGACTGCTCGTCGCTGCAGATGAAACAACCACCGGTGGCTAGGCTGGCTGTATGGAAGGGACTTGTTGATATGGAACGGGTGGCAGCTGTCAAAGTGGAGATACTGCTGGTGGTTAGTAGCTTTGATATGGACAGAGGTACTGATATAGCCATCTTTGGGGTGAGGTCAACATCTAGGAAGGTGGTTTGATGGGTTGAGTAGGACAAGGTGAAGCAAATGAGGGAGAACTTGTTGAGGTCCAGAGGAATGTGGATAGGGTGTCCTCACCTTCAATCCAAATAGCAAAGATGTCATTAATGAATCTGGACCAGGTGAGGGGTTTAGGATTCTGGGTTTTTAGGAAGGATTCCCCCAGATGGCCCATGCATAGGTTGCCATAGGACGATGCCATGCAGATGCCTATAGCTGTACCCCGGATTTGTTTATAGGTAATGCCTTCAAAGGAGAAGTAATTGTGGGTGAGGATATAGTTGATCATGGCGACTAGGAAGGAGGTTGTTGGTCTGGAATCTGTAGGACATTGGGAAAAGTGGTGTTCAATAGTGGTAAGCTCGTGGGCATTAGGAATGTTAGTGTACAGGGAGGTGGCATCAATAGTGGTGAGCAGGGCACTGTGTGGTAAAGGGACAGGAACTGTGGAGAGTCGGTGGAGGAAATGGTGTGTATCTTTTCTCTAGAAGGGTAGCTTCCGAGTAATAGGTTGAAGGTGTTGGTCTACGAGAGCAAAGATTCTCTCAGTGGGGGCAGAGTAACCAGCCACAATGGGGCATCCTGGGTGGTTAGGTTTATGGACTTTAGGAAGCATGTAGAAGGTGTGGGGAATGGCAGGGGGGAGTAGAGAGATGGACTTCAGGGAGAGGTTCTGGGATCGGCCTATGGATCTGAAAAGTGACTGGAGATCCTGCTGCATTTCTGGAATTGAGTCACTGTGGCAAGGTTTGTAGGTGGAAGTATCTGACAGCTGGTGGAGTCCTTCTGCCATGTAATCATTGCAGTTCAAAACAACAGTGGTGGAGCCTTTATACGCAGGTAGGATTATAAGGTTGCGATTAGTTTTTAGATGGTGGACAGTGGTTCTTTCTGCTGATGTAAGGTTAGTTTGTATGTTGAGGGATTTGGGGAATGATGGTATTTCTCCCCTTTTCCACTACTCCCCCCCCCCCCCTCTCCCCTGCCCTCTGATTAATTTACAGCAGTTGACTATCTGCCTCCCCCACCATACTATTCCCCCCCTCCTTACCCCCACCGAGTCGCCGCAGATGAAGTCCTTAACGGCCGAAAGCTTTGAGTGTGAATCTATGTGATTTACATCTTTCTGATTGAAACATCACAGTTTTATGTTGCCTTTTGCTGCTGTTTTGTAATACAAATGTCTAATTGTTGAAATAAATGACTATTAGTTGAAACAAATGCCCAACTGTTGAAAGATATGCCTAATTGTTGAAATAAATGCCTCTGTTGTCCCTGTAAAAGGAGATAACACAAAGAATGGGTTTTAATTACTGTTTGTGTTTGCTTGGCTTCATATCAGATAATACTTCCTTCAAAAGCAACATTCAGTGCCGGAGCTGAAATACTGTTTTGCTATTGTCCTAAATTTCTTGTTCTTTCAGGTTTCATTGTGACACTTGTGCGAATTAGCTAGTAGCGTGCCAAATTTCAGTGTTCCTTTATACAATAAATTGCAAAGTTACATTATGTGAGCAGTCGGTGAATTATGAAAAGAAATATTTTCCTATCAACCCAACCAAACACAAAAATGCACTTTCCAAGATTACCGGGAAGATGACATGTTTGTTTTCAACAGCTATAGCAGCATCGATTTGAAAATCACAGCTTTCATTCAGCTTACATAAAGCTTTTATTGATGCTGGAATCCTTCAGTGGAGACTATGAAATCCTATATTAAGACAGTTTTTGGATAAGTATGCGGACAAATCTGTGCCCAATGAGTCAAGTTTGTGAAAACGTTACTGAAGTGAATGTCACGATGAGAATGGTGGGGGGGATATTATCTGTTTACAATCAATGAGTCAACTGGTTCTATGGATATTTTTATTGCTAATGTCATTGTTTGATCATTAAAACATTCAGAAGGTGCATCAATAAAAGCATTCCTGCTTACAACAGTGTCTGGAAAAAAATTAACAATCCAACTATTGTACAGTTATTTATCAGGTCAATACAGTCAATGCAGCCTGCAGAAATTCAATACAATATATTATTTTTCATCACAGACATTGTACCACACATTAAAGATTGGGATAACTGTAGAAGTGCTATTTCCAAACAGTCATCACATGACATGCGTAGCACGTAGTTTTTACAGGATGTCAGAAGAGATACAGAACTTGTTTTTGGATGCTGACAATCTGATTTTCAATATTACAAAGATCTTTGTGAAAGCCCCATAAAGAACTCAGATTTAAAGACACTGTGCCAGATATAAGTCTACCCCTTCAATCTATCATAACAAGATGGGAAGACTGGTTTCAACACCAGTTTGGTACACTTTAACTGTCTCTACTATAGCTAAGGTAGTCATTGTTCTGGAGGATGAATATCATCAATTATAGCATCAAAGAAACATCTCAAATCGTTGGAAGAAGAAATGACTTAACTTTCATTGCAGTCTAGTTCACTTTTCTGCTACATGTGATCTACCAGCTTCAAGAAGCAGAGCAGCCTTTGCCAAAGTCAAAGAAATTTGTGAATGATGTGAAGATTGGAGAGGATACCAGGAAAAAGGGGTTCATTAGTCAGGGAAAAGTGTAAAATGTTGTTTCCAAAAAATCTTGATCTTGACAAACTTGGAAACATTTCAAAACTTCTACCAGGTGCCATTTATTCCAGTAGAAATGGACCCTACAGTACCTTAAGTTTTATATTTGCTCCAGTTACCTCCACATATTTTCTAAGGCCATTTTCCCAGACAGAGGAAATTCCAGAAAATTTTTAAAAAGCATATGATTATCAATCACAAATAATAAGACAATTGGGCAATGTAATGCATAGGCTTTCAAGCAGCATTTTCATTTTTCTGTCAAATGCAATTAAAATTTTGTGTAAAACTCTATTGTTAGTCTAAAAATATAACACAACACAGTGTTGACATCAATATGCTTGATTGTGTGATTATCTGGATTGTGCAATCTTGTAAATAAATATGGAAGTTTTTGCAACACTGCCTATTTGAGCTGTTTATAGTGCCTTTTTGCCTACCTATTGTAACAACTTATAATCCCTAAATTTCCGGTCTCTTGTCATTAACATACACAATGAACAGCACGGTCCCAGCACATTTTCCTGGGTAACAATGGTAGTTACTTCTAAATCTGTCGATGACTCCCCATTCGATAAAACATGCTACATCCTTCCCACCAAAAAATCTCAACCCACACAAATTTCACTTTATACCTATATCATAGTATGTTCGATAAGAAGCATATGTGTGCCTTTCTGGAAGTAGGAAAACAGTGCCTGAACCTGACTGTCTTGATCCATTGTTTTCAGGATGTCATATGAGAAAAGTGCGATTTCTGTCGCGCATTTACTACTTTTCCAGAATCCGTGCTGGTTGGTATAGAGATCGTCATTCTATTTAAGATGCCTCATTACATTTGAGCTTAGAATATGTTATAAGATACTACAACAAATGAAAGTCAAGGATTTTCAATGGTAGTTCTGTGGATCACTTCCACTGCTCTTCTTGTAGCAAGGTGTGACCTGTACATTCTTACAACCACTTGGCACAGTATATTATGATGAAAAGAGGGACTAACACAGGCACAAATTCTGTGTTCCATTGTGCCCTGTTAAATTTTAAAGATTTCAGCTATTTCTCTATTTTACTGACACTCATATGCAGTTTGTGCACATGAAAGTAAATCGGTGTCTTGTGTATGAAGTACTTAAACTAGTTTCTGTAAACAATATTTTGTCATTTAAAGTTTTAAATTTTGTGGACCTGTTACGCAGCGTATTTCTCATGGATTTCACTTGAAAATCTTCTCCAAAGTTGAAACTGGCTTGTAGTTATACACTAAATATTAGGTTTTGCAAACAGAATATGAAGACTAAAGTCATGCTTCAATATTAAAGAAAAAACTTTCAGATAATTAATACAAAAATTATAACAGATCTGTTCTCAATAAGGCACACGGTATCTACAGCCAGATAAAAGCCATCTGTAGACTTTTTCATGTAATATGGTCTACAGCTATACATATCCAATTTGCTCCAACATGTTTTAGTGTCATCTACTCACCTTCCATTAATTCGGTTGCACATCTTGCCACTTTCATTTAATTATCACTGCAGTCATAATTAAGTACTCCACTTCCTCTGTTCTCTGATCCACTTGTGTATGTTTCTGGATCTCCTAGTATCATTATTTCGGATATTGCAAATGATAAACACTGCTCACTTGTGTGTCACATATTAAATGCACTTACTGATAAATTGTTGAGGCACATTTTGCCATTCATCATCAACAATGGGAACCTCCATCTCTGTAAAAACCTGAGAGAAGTAATGATTTAACTGCCATATGTCTCTGGAGCAGCTCAAATGAACTCTTTCATACACCTCACAAAAGACAAAATACCAGTTTGGATGAGAATGTGTGCATACTGTGAGCATACAGAACTCATGTGAATCTAATCCAGGAGTTTTCTCATAAACATTACAAGTGTGAAATCTTCTGTATCTTTGTCACCTACATATCAGCACGCTTGTTAAAACTCATTTTACTGTTAACTGTTATAATAATAAAACTTGTTATTATTTGTAAATGATATTCTCTGTGTGTTTAAATATTAGTTTGGTATTTTGTTTGAGGTACTCCTTGTGTGCCATGGGACAGGAGTAAGACTGCAGAAATCTCCCAGTCACAGCAAGTGCTGCACGGAGCCTTCAATGCTGTATGGAGTGCCAAAGAAGACCTTAGAGTACTCTTATTACCACATAAAACCATAGATGAGCAAGTTAACAACATAAATTAAGAACAAAGAAATTTTTATATAAAGTTGTTTGTTAGGTTAGCATAAGTATGACAACTGCTCAAACCAGATATATGTACTTATGTATTCCATTAAACATTCAATGAGATTTGGAAAAAGAAGAATAATTTTATTTATTAGAAGTCAAAAGATAAGAAAATACTAATACTCATTATGATTAAAGGAGAATTATAGAATTGACAATGTTGAAAAGTGAAGCTGCAGTAATCAGACAAATGAGTTACAAAAGAAGTACAATTTTTGGGAAAAAAAGGGAAGGAAGACTAGGGTTTAATGTCCCATTGGCGTCTAGGGCATTAGAGGCAGAGCACAAACTTGTATTGTTTCAAGGATGGGGAAAGGAAATTTGCCGTGCTCTTTCAAAGGAAGCATCTCTATATTTCAGAAAACCTAAATCAGGATGGCCAGATGCAGATTTAAATCTTAGTCTGCCCCTCCCCCCCATCCCTCCCTCCTGAATGTGGGCCCAGTGTGCTAACCACTGCACCTCTCCTCTTGTTCCAATTTTGATGTATATTACACAATTGTTGTTTTCAAAAATCCAAAAACTAGAAGAGACTTATTGAAAAGCAAATACCCATCACTTCAATTTTGACTTTGATCTTGGAAAAATTTCACCTATCAATTAATTTGCTGATGCTTATTCCCTTTAATATCTATTTCATTGCTAAGATATTGGGTTGTCTCATTCACAAACTTAACACTCCACATTCTCTCCAATCATTAGGCTTAAGAGTAAATCAGAAAACAAAATATGGTTTCATTTATTGTGCCCTCACATTACTGTTCCACACCCACTGTTGCTGCACATTAGAATGTTGTGCTGTTAATGTTCGTACACTAGACAGACAGACAGACAGACAGGTAGAGAGAGGGAGATTGGAGGAGGGTGGGAAGAGGGAAGGGAGGAGTTGGGGAGGGTGGGAAGAGGGAAGGGGGGAGTTGGGGAGGGTGGGAAGAGGGAAGGGGGGAGTTGGGGAGGGTGGGAAGGGGGAAGGGTGGGTGGCAAGAGGGAGAGAGGGGGAGGGGGAAGGGAGGGTGGCAAGAGGGAGAGAGGGGGAGGGGGAAGGGGGGAGAGAGGGAGATGGAGCTTAACTGAGTTTAATGTTGTTCATGTGAATGTTTACCACTTAATGTCTTAACTATGTAGTGACTGGTTGTCTTTGTTCCTTCCACTGTTTTATTCCACCTAGAACTTTCCAATATCCTATGAGTCAGCCTTTCAGCATGTACTGTAAACAATAATGGACTTACCGGAATGAGATATTCACTCTGCAGTGGAACGTGTGTTGATATAAAACTTCCTGCAGCAAGAACATCTCATTCAGCAAACATTCTTCAGGCTGTGTCTAAGCCATGTCTCCACAATATCCTTTCTTTCAGGAGTGCAAGTCTTGCAGGAGAGCTGCTGTGAAGTTTGGAAGGTAGGATATGAGGTATTGGTGGAAGTAAAGATGTGAGGATGGGTCATGAGTCATGTGGTGATAAGTTCCTATGGGACTAAACTACTGAGGTCATTGGTCCCTAGGCTTACACACTACTCAGTGTAACTTAAACTAACTTACACTAAGAACATCACAACGAATGCCTGAGGGAGGACTTGAACCTCCGACGGGATGAGCCGCGTGAACCGTGGCAAGGCGCCTCGGACTGCGCATCATGAGTCATGCCTGGATGCTTGGGTGTATCAGTTATTAGTGCACTTGGCCAAAAAAGGCAAATGTCTTGCATTTGTGAGTTTCAGTCGGCAGAAAGTTATAATCTACCAGGAAATTTAATATAGAACTCTTTTTCCACAATGTCACCTTATCCACACAATCTTCCTGTCTATAAAATTATGACATTACTAGAAACATACATATCATCAGAGAGTTCTAGATGACAAGGTAAAATAAATGCAATACAACTTTCAGAATCACGGTTAAGATTTTTACTTAATCACTGATGATTCAAAAAAATGTAAATATTAAATTTTCACCTAGTATTAATCAAACCAGTACTCACTGTCAAGTTAACTTGTTTGATCTAGATCAAAAGGCATTTTGTCAACAATTGTTTTCCAACAAAAATAAATTTTCATGATGTTTGTTTCTCTGATAGAGAAGTTGATAAACTGCATATCATACATCTAAACCAGATCAAAAACCTAGCATTCTAGTCAAATCTAACAACCAGTATCTAAATCACTGATGGAAACTTCTTATAAATCATTTTAAACTCAATAAGTAATGGCTTTCACATGATTACACACAAGATACCACATACAGCAAACATCTGGGATACTCTAATTCCATAAACAGATATGTGTTATGTGATTCACTGTTAAATTATGTTCTTGGTGAAGTTTTCAAGCTCAAAACAGATGTGATAAGATGAAGAGAGGCAGAAATTCATTGTACAGAAGTAGCCCTTCATCATTATCATTGTATACATACTAATCTTTAAATACTAAATATGTGTTGGAGATAAAATAATCTCAGATTTTTTGCACCACCTTAAATTCCAATTACAGAAGACCAAAAATTACAGAACAATGTTTCCTTTTTTTGTAGATTAAAAATGTTACATAACTGTTTAGAGTGTAGAAAGCAGTAAATAAAGGAATACAATGATCTTTAAGTCTGTATGAAAAATTCCTCTTAGTGAAAACACAAGCAACAAAAATTTGCACCTTTTCCTTCTAATTATTTCTGAAACTATCTGTTTGTATAACACAAATTAAAAGTATCTCTTCTAGAACAGATGTGTCAGAACAGTGATCGGTGTCAAGAGAGGATAAGGAAAGACAACAGTAAATCTGGGCAAAATGCTTCAAAGAACAATTCAAACTATATGTACAAGTAGTACCCTATTTATTGCCAGTCTATTTATTTCTTTTGGGATATTGGTTTTTTTATCTGATATTAATCCTGTACACACATTCAAGCACAAACATAACACACGTCATTATCAGATGTGAAGTCCAACCACATCACCTCACTGGATGGTATAGAGCAGTTGAGCTTGCTTCTGTTTTAAATAATTAAAGAATGTGGATTTAAATTTGATAACAGTAATGTAAGTTCCTGGAAGAAGCAATACATAAAGTAAGGGAAAGGCAACTACTCGCCTATAGCAGATCAATGCATGGAGCTCAGAAACATGTAACAGAAAACAGCATTCACACTAGTTTTCGAGCAATAGCTTTTTTTCTAGCTCAAGTGCACAGGCATTCACACATACAATCACACATACACCTACACACAAACTCCTGTGTCATGGCAAGTGTCTCCCAAACAAAGAGCTAGTGCTCAAAAGATAGTGTGAATGCTGTTTTCTGTTCCACGTTTCAGCACTCTACGCATAAATCTGCTGTGAGTGGCTGCCGTTCCCTTGTTTTATGGATATGGCTAGTAAGTTCTCGTAACAAAGAATAACTGTTATCTGTCTTTATCTAAGCTAGTCAGCTTTGAATTATTCTTGAGCATCTGTCACTTTAATGCAATTTGGGCAGATCGCTAACTGAAGTGGCATTATTTGCTTTCATTACACATATGCCAAATACCACAATTTCGCCACTAGTTATGTCACCAAATTCCTTATATTCCAATCTATCAAAATTTAGTTGCTCTTTCTGAAATCTCTAATTGATGGCCAGCATAATGTGTGTAGTAAAAAGAATAAAAATAAAAAAAAATTTGGTTGATGGATGGTTTTTACAGAGACAGGATATTACAGTATCCTTACAAAAATGAAAATAAGTGCTAACAAACCGGACACCTTCTGTATGCTTGCATGATGTTGAATGGATTGGAAATGCTAGCTTCTCGTTTACCTAAACTTGTGTCATTACTGCATAACTTCTGGACCAGCCCCATAATATAGGCTTTTTCTCTGCAGCAGCCAAGTGCACAACATGTTTACATGTAAACTTGAATGTTTAAAAACAACAGTTTCAATTGTTATGCATGAGATCATTCATTGACCAATGAAGTCTCCCTACAATTCTCTGATGCTTCCCTCTTCTTTAAAGCATATTGTTTTCTCTCCTTATCTGTTTCCCTCATTTTGCATGGCAGTATGTGGTGCCACTATTGTGCTTTCATATCAATAACATAACTGTTATTCTTTCAGTACATAATTACCTCTACATATATTCTACCAAAGATAAAATGGGTGAGTGTAAAAGGAAGATAGGCATTTTTTTTCTTTTGTAAGATGATGTTTAGGCCTATTATAGCAGATTCCAGTTCCTCAAATATTTCTTCCTTGTTTCCACTGAATTCGCTAATAATCTTTTGCACTGTTTATATTATATAGTAGTTACTCAAGCTGGAAAATACAACAGAAATAAAATGACACATATCATGACAAACTTTGTGGGTGAGGTTATAGCCATAACATTTTAGTCTGGAAACCAAACATATCGCTCAAAAATGAACGAAACACTTGCTATCAACATAAACTTGCGTGAAGTTTATAGTAACAAGCTTGGGATGGACAGATTCCACATTAACGGTTTAAATATTGGTTGACGAAAATAACTCAGGCATGAAACTTATTTCCAGTAATTAATTAGCACATTAATTACCAGCAAATAATGTTGGGAAGAAGTTACAAAGCAAAGAAAGCTAGCAGTAACTAACCACGAAAATCTTTCTTGTGGATAGTTAGTTCGATATAACCCCGCAATTTTATTTTGCAAAGTGCGCAGATGCGTTTCAGATAATGCCTTTCTATGAACTGCTTCAAATACAACTAAATAATAGAATATTCATATTTCTGGTTTGATGAAGCCGTAAACGCAGCTTTTTCCTCTTTATTGTGATTTAGTTTTCTTTGAAGACTCCCCTTCTCCCCGTTGATCGTAAAGGCATATATGACGGATTATTGCATGTATCCATCACAAGGCTGCCAGTACGCGAGCGGTTCCTGATCTTGTGAAGATCCGTCCCCGAGCGACAAGTAGCGCGGAAGCAGAACAGTGACAAGACAACGTACGGCTTACTATCTGAATAATGTCCAAGTGCATCATGGTTTGACAGTACATAACATTCTAACTTAAACAATCTGCTTATGTTTTATTGCTAGTTTATTCCAATTTGCCTTTCTCTGTTTACTTTCTGGACAACTGCAAACGACGCACAAGATATTGTCAGCACTGTACGTAAGCGCCATTTACATGCGCCGCTAAACAGTGTCAACTGACGCATGTCACCAGTCAACTGTTCAATTTTCAATATAAATTAGGAGTAATTAAGGTCAGACTTCTCTTGTGGTGCATCTCTTAATCGATGTTTTGTGGAGATATAAGAAGAGAACAATGTGTGGTTAGTGAACCCAACTTCTGTTTTAAAGCTATATTTTACAGACGTACCTCCTTGACCATCAGATGTCATTTGCATTAATAAAGCCATCTGTTGCCTCTCAGACATGGGCACCGCCAGCCTCGGCGAACCCTGAGACACTTTGGAACGAGATGTGCTTGACGGCATCTCACGTACATAACTTCTGGTCGGAGACCTGCGAATGATTACTATCGTAACACTGATGTAAAGATCCTAATCATCTAACGGTAATTATTCGAAACGGGAACAATGGAATAAATAAATCGAACTTATACCACGCCTGTATTGTGTTACAGAATTGGATTCTATCGAATTTTGCTGATTAGGTACGTGACATACAATAAGTGAGGTTATAGAAAGTTTTATATGCTGAGTACTTCATTATAACTTATATTGTCATGTGTTATATGTAATAAGAACTTTTATTGCATTCTATGCTGATTAACTATCTTAATACAGTAAATACAGTTTGTTTACTTATAACGGTATGAAAGCAATCTACAAGAAAACGTATTGTATATATAGCAAATACGGATGCTTTCTCCCGACTTAAACTGATTTCACAAACTGAATAAGGCAATACAAATAAAATGAAACAGACCTTCATTCACTTTCCCGTTATTCAATGCAAATACACACGTTATTTTGATTTCTCGCGCGATTATTTCATCAAATATTTTACGACGAACAACGGAGCGACGCGATTTGCCTGCCCTCTACCACATCTCAGTGTACTAAAAGTGTTTCTCTTCCACGTATATCTTCATGTGTCGTGTAAAACAGGTTGCATAAACGGGGTTCATCGCTTCCGTTCAGGAAAGTGTAGACTTGTTGTGGACCAAAAGCGTAGAAGGAGATGATAAATTGTAATAAGTAGTTTATCTGGCACCAATTCTATGTTATATTTGTTTTTGGGTGCAACTAAAAATGTTGTCTTCTCTATCAAATGTCCTGGCACCTACATCAGAAAAATCGGCGCTCTTGTACAATAGGTGCCGGCACAGGCAGAATTTTGTGATTCTGACAAAGTGGTCGAAGACGAAACTATAAAATGCAACGGCTATGAAGTATTTTATCCGTGTTTCGCTTGTACATTGAATAAGCAAATGAATACGAATGTGTACTTTATATTTATTCGCAATCTTAGCCGTCATTACAACGACTTGATGTTTCCTTATTTTAACAGCAGTTCCACAACTCACTTTAAAACGAGATACATTATTCATTTTTCTGACACTTGCTCAGTCAATTATTTGCCAGATGATCAATACATTCATCTCACTAGTTAGACAGTTCAGAAGCGTTGTGCTCCCGATGCATGAAATCGGCTCCCTGACGGTGTGGCAGCCGCCTTTGTGTCGGTTCCTTCATGAGCTTTTACTGCCATTGACGCACGTGGACCGGTGCGCCAAATGTCACCTCGCTCATCAAGAACTGCTGCCTCTACAAGCAACATGTACTGACCCCCGACAGGAAACGCTAGGAGGAACTGTGCTGTAAAATAATCACGATGTGGTGAAACGGTCTGTGTCAGTACAGACCCACCTGCAGCCTCTCCCATCTGGAACAGAAGTGCATTGATGTTCGATTCAGATTTTTAAAATGTTTTTTGGAACATGTATATGTCTATATTTTACCAAAACAACAATGAATGCACATATTATTGTTACTACTACAGTGTAAATGCAAATCAACCAAAACTGCAGAAGTGTACATAAAAAAAAGTGGGGAGGGAGGGGGGCAGGATATGAATGTTAACAGTGAGGAACTGAAAATATCAACAAGACACAGATAAAAATTCTCATAAATAAAATGACCACAGACCTAAGCTAGAAAGGGGAGAAAATATTAAATTTAATCTGATCATTACGTTACCCATATCATGGAGTTTCCTTTGATAGCTTCAGTTTCCTTAGAATCATTTATCCATCGGTTTGGCATCTCTAACTTTGGGAGTGACACTTGACAAAATTCTCTTCCCTGCTATATGAGTTGGGATCTCTTTTGATACTGTGCCTTGGATAGCCCTGTTGCCTGTCTTAGGTGAAATGAAAACCCAGTTTCAGACAACCAGCCATTACATCTTCTGCTCATAATCAAGGATGTTCCAGCATCAATTTTTTTCTCAGTCTTCCTACAGCAATTTCGGCTTTTGAGACATACTTAACAGTTCTGCTGGTTTCCTATAACACTCAAAATTACTTTTCTAATGTTCTTATTATCTTTTGTTTGCTTTTATTTTACTAAGAAGTAGTTCTTTGCTTATACGAAATTCTCTCTTTTTTGTTCAGCAAAATATATGCTAGCATTCCTCTCAAAAACTTAATTTTTGTTGCTTGAGTTAGGGTTTTGTCTTTATTTGTGCTGTACCTTTGCTTCCAATCATAAAAGCAGCAACTCTGTTGAAAACTATTAAGTATGTGTATAATTTTTCCGTCTCCTATGATTACTTTCCCACATATATCTAAATGTAAACCTAAATGTTGTAGGAAAGTTCTTGCAGACTGTAAATATTTTTGGATTAAAGGAGACCACTCACCAAAAGTCAGAAGCATGAGTTGTTGATGTGCACACACAAAAGAAAGAAACCTTTCATTGCAGTGCAGTTAGTGTTATTTGGGGTGGGTAGATGGAGGGGGAGGTGGGAAGGCAGGGAGAGGGACTGGGGGTGGGTGGCTACTGGTTCGGATGAAAGCACTCGGTTTTCCACTTAGGAATACAGGAGGGCGCCATGGCAGCTATATGTGCTAGGCATGTGAAGCATGACTGCAGGGGCCAGTGAAGAGCAGCACACAAATGAAGGTGATGTACGGACATGAATTGGGAAGGTGTGACAAGACGGAGGAAGGGGGAACTGTTGGACGGAGGATGCGGGGACAGCGGGTTACCTGGGGTTGAGGACACGCTGGTTACAGGAGTGGAGGATGTGTTGCAAGGATAACTCTCATCTGTGTAGTTCAGGGAAATGGAGTTGGAGGGTAGGATCCAGATGGCCCAAGGTGTGCAGCAGCCACTGAAATGTGGTAAATTTTTTTCTTGGCAGCAGCCTGGAGGTGTCCATTGATCCTAGTGGGCAGATGGTTGGTAATCATACTAACATAAAAATCTGTACAATGTTTGCTGCAGAGTTGGTGTATGACATGACAGCTTTCACAGGAGGTCCATGCTCTGATGCAATTGGATAAGCCTATGAGAGGACTGCAGGTAGGAGGTGCTTGGGGGGGGGGGGGGGGGGATGAAATGAGCTGGTCTTGCACCATGATCTGTCACAGGGTCATATCCCTGAGGTAAGCGGCTGGGAGTGAGAGTGGCATAGGGATGGACTAGGAAAAGAGGTTAACATCGTGAAGGAATGTGGATAGGTTACCTTGGCCATCAGTCCAGATCATGGCGATACCACCAACAAGCCTTAACCACACTACGGGTTGGGAGTTTTGGTAGGCTAGGAAGGTTTCCCCTAGGTGGCCATAAAAAGGTTCACATGGGAAGATGCGACGCGGGTGTACATGGCTGTGCTGCAGATTTGTTTGTATAACTTCCCTTCAAAGGAAAAGTAATTGTGGGTCAGAATATAGTTGGTAAGGTACATTAGGAAAGAGGTGGTGGGTTTGGAAACTTAGGGAATGTAGAGTTCAATACCAGCAAGGCCATGGGCATGAAGGATGTTCATGTATAGGAACCTGGCATCTACAGTGATGAGTAGGGATCCAGGATGTAAATAAGTGGGAATGGTAGGAAGTTGGTAAAGGAAGTGGTTAGTATCATTGAAGTGGGAGGTTAAGTTTCGGGCAATTGGTTGGAGGTCTTGGTCAACAAGACTGGAAATTCTTTCAGTGGAAGCACAATACTCAGCTACAATGGGCCATCCAGGATTGTTCGGTTTGTGGATTTTGGAGAGCATGTACAAAGTGGGTGTGCGGGGTGTTGTTTCGGTGAGGAGGGAAATGGATCGGAAGAGAGGATCTGGGAAGGGCCTATGGATTTCAGTAGGGATTGGAGGTTATGTTGGACTTAGGGGATGGTATCACTCTGGCAGGTGGAGGAATTGGACAGTTGGCAGAGGCCTTCTGTCAAACAGTCACTGTGACTCAACATGACATTGAAGGAGCCTTTGTCTACAGGGAAGATGATTAGGTCAGGATCTGTTTTCAGATTGTGTATGGCTGTCCTTTCTTCCACTGAAAGTTAGTGGTCTCCAACCACCAGTTTCCCATTCCTCTGGCCTGTCACCCCTTTCCAATTTACATCCCCACATCACCTTCAGTATGCGCCACTCTCCACTGGCCCCTACAATCGTGCTTACATGGCTAGCCCATGTATCTACCACCCCTCCCTCCTGCATTCCTAGCTGGCTTACCAACTGCCTTACCCCAAGCCACAAGCCACCCAGCCCCAGTCACTCTCCCTACCTCCTGCCTCCCTCTCCCTCCACTCGTTCGGCTCAACACTATCCCCACGACAACCAGTCCCCCTGCCGAAATACAGTATTGGCACCATGTATGGGCATAGGTGTGTGTGTGTGGGTGTGTGTGTGTGTGTTTTACTTTTGCTTGAGAATGGGTAACTTCAAAAGCTAGCATTTTTCTTTCTTTTGTGTGTGCCCTTCAACAAATCAACTCAATGCTTCTGCTTTTTGGTCTGTGGTCTCTTTTAATCCAAAAGTATTAAAAATAAACATAATACAGAATGGAGGATGAATCTTCAACTATTTTTTTGTGAGGGTTAAGGAAACGAAATCAGAGTAGATCTCAAGTCCTTTCCATACATACTGTTAGTACCTATAAGTAACGACAGGTAAATTTCACAGTTATCAGCAAATAACACAGAAGCACCGATTTTTACAAAATGTCATGTTCTCATATAGAAAATATTATAAATCTGTGGATATCAGTATTCGTAACTGATAATTACTGAATGTTGAAATTGCATTTTGTTTTTCTTCTCAAGACTAAGGTCCAAGTATAATTTTAAAATTATTTTTCATGTGCTGTGTAACAAACTGTGAGGTGACATCAAACACAGGACTGAACTTGGCAAAAAATAGTACCAAAACTGGAAACAAGTATCACCAAAATTGGAAAAAATAAAAGTATACTATGGGCAGGGTTGCCGAAGGCTATACTGATGTTTACAAGTTCCTGAAAAACTGATATTCCAGCGTGGGTGAAAGAATATGGGGCGCAGTATGCTGGGAGAAATCACACACTGACTTCCGGACACAGGACACACAGAGTTATATCTGTGCTCACACCTAGGTACCAGTAATTTGGATGCCGGATATCATGACAGTCATTTTTCCCTTGCTCTCTTTGCATGCAGAACAAGAAAGGAAATGACTACTAGTGGTACGTTGTACCATCCACCATGTCCAATATGGTGGCTTGCGGAGTCTGTATGAAGATGAAGTAGCAGAATTTGCCACACACATGCACGTTCTTAACAATTTTTTCCAGAAGCGACCAAACAGAATATGGGCATGGGAAACACAAAGCAGGAATTCACACACACACACACACACACACACACACACACACACACACACACACACACACAGAGAGAGAGAGAGAGAGAGAGAGAGAGAGAGAGAGAGAGAGAGAGTTACAGTTACTATTGTTTCCTATTATTGAGGCTTAAATTGAAATCATGACATGTGAGGAGTAGGAAGAACATGGACTGGAGTAAGGGAGGAATGAACTGGGGCAAAAGAGAGGAGGGATCCTGCTGGGGTGGAACGAGTGAATGGATGGAAGGGTTGGTTCATGTATAATAGGGAGTTAATGGAGATTTTACTTCAGAACACAAAACTCTAGTCTGCACCTTAGACAATGAAGCAATGAAACTCACTATTAGATTAAAACTGCATACTGGACTGGGATCAGAACTAGAGCCTCTGCCTGCCACAGGCAATTGCTCGACTGACTAAGGGAACAAGGCATGACTCCAGAAATACTGCATTTGAACTTTGAAATAGTTACACTGAAAAAATCATAACACTATTCTTTCTTCCAAACATCACACATATATCAAACTGATAAGACACTGAGGTAATTGCTAAAGAGGAAATCAACTGAAATCGGGCAACAGAGGATCAACAACTGGGCACGATGAGATATGATTCTATACAGTAAAGATAATTCGATACAGTTTATGCAAAGGAAAATGCTCCTCTTCTAGCAATAGTTTCTGTAGTTTGCTTGTGCAAGTAGAGTTCCAACTGGTTTGAAAAAGATGCAGGTCATCCCCATTTCAAGAACGGTTGATAAACAGGTGCAGAAAATTACAGGCCTATATCACTGGTATCAATCTGGTGTAAAATTGTGGAGCACAATTTATTCTTGTATGTTAATACCTTTTTAGAGACTAAAAACCTCAACAGGCATCAGCATAGATTCCACAAAGATCGTTTGAAATTCAGCTTACTCTATTCTTCCATGAACTCTGCACAGCCCCTAGTGAACAAAATACAAGCTTATGGAATACCAGACCATTTTTGTGTTCTTAATGATGCATGTTGCATAGACTGTAATCAAGTTATTACAGTTTGGGGAGAACAAATTTTATTACCTGAATAAAGGAGAAGGAACTTTCAATACAAGACACGGAACAGATTCCATTACAATGATAACAAGACAAAAAAGGACTAAAAGGTTGTGTCTCAGTTGGAAGTAACAAAATAGCATGTTATCCACCTGCACATAGACATCACAAGATAATCAGCTGAGCAATCCAAACTACATAATTGTATGGCAAATATATCAGTAACCTGTGGAGTATCCCAAGAAGGTGTTACAGAGCTGTTATTGTATAAAATCTGGCAGGTAACATAGAAAGCTCTTTGAGGCTGTTTGCAGGTTATGCTGTTGAATATAGAAAAACTGCAGTGCCAGAAAACTGTAGTGAAACACATACTGCATGTAAATAGACAGAAAGACCCATTACTGTTTTTGTACATTAGAAACAGTAAAAACTGTATAATATCTAAGGGCATCAGTACAGAGTGGTATAAAATACGAGTACCACGTTTCACCACAGGTTTATTTAGCAAGTGTATGTTACAGAGATGCTCATCAAACTCTAGTGGCAGGAGTTACAAGAGAGGCATTGTACATCATGAAGAAGTTTACTATTCAAGTTCTGAGAACGGATGATACAAGTAGAGTCAAGCAGCATATTACTTCCTCCCACTAACACGATGGGTGAAAAATCAGTGAAAGTAGAAGCTTATCAACAGTTAGTCTTTGCACACACTATCTGAGAATGGAAGAGAAAAGGAGTGAAATGATAGTGGTGCTATAAGTACATTGATGTCCACAATTACAGCAACAAACTGTTATTTCCCCATCCTGTGTCTCATTCATGATATAATCATACAAACTGTCAACAGATGTCTGAACGATTGTGTTCTGCATGGAAGATGGCATTCCGGTCAATGGACAACAACGCAAATGAGGACAACAGGGCACCTATCAAACAGGATGTGTTTGCCAGGTAGTCCCACATCCACAATTACTGTGTACACAGTCACAAATGATGCAGTATGACACAGAGAAGATGCCTACCAGACTCTCTGTGTGGTGGACAGCTATAGGAGAAATGGAAGCAGGACATTTGCGAACTGATGTGGCCCTTTGGTTTATGTGACTCATTCTGTTGTTCCTCAGATGTGGCGACAGTTATTGGGACTAAAACTGTATCCCGAAGACCAGGGCAGGGCTGAGCACGAGTGACATCAGAAAGAGAGGACCTTTATTTGGCTGTAAGGGCACGACGGTACTGCATTAGTACTGCACAGCAGCTGGCTTCTGAGTTTGCAGCATCCACTGGACATGTTATATCAAGGCAAACAGAGTACAGAAGGCTTCGGCAGAGTGGCCTTTACCATCAGAGACCTGTTGTATGTGTGCCTCTGATGTGTCTTCCCAGAAAGGTACATCTAGAGCGGAGTCGTCAACATGCTACCTGGATGGTTGAAGAGTGGGCCAATGTTCTTTCCACAGATGAGTCCCGATTTGGTCTGGAGAGTAATTCTCAATGTATTCACGTCTAGAGGGAATGATGAACATGATTTCAGGACCCAAACATTGTGAAAAGAGACCGATATCAAGGAGGATCACTAATGATGGGGGCAGGAATTATGTTGACTACTCAAACACCTCTTCATGAAATTGTACGGGTGAATTGGCAAGGTTTAACTGCTGTCAGATACCATAACGAGATCTTGGAACCTCATGTGTGGTTGTTATGAGGTGGTGTGGGCCCAGACTTTGTGTTGATGGTCGATAATGCTCAACCTCATAGAGCACATCTGGGATGCACAAGGGAGACACGTTGCACCATTTCGCCATCAACCAACCAGTCTCCAAGACTTGCGAGCAGCTCTGCAGAAAGAATGGGTGTTATAGCATCAACACGAGACTGATGATATCATTCACAGCATGCCCCATCATTGTCAGGCCTGTATTGCTGCCAGAGATGGTCACACCCCATACTGCAGTTTTTAACCAGTTGTCTGTATGTGTGTGCAAATCAGTTAAGTTGGAAAAAATGCAGAACATTTTTGTCTGGCATTATGCATGTTGCAGTTGTTTACATTCTGTATTCTTCACATTATTTCTACTTTACTATCACTTGTTAATACTGTTTTGTGGCAAAATAAACACTACCTTGTAAAAATTCTATTTGTTGCTTTAATTTGGACACCAATGTAACTTTGGATCTGTCATGCCAAATACACTCCTGGAAATGGAAAAAAGAACACATTGACACCGGTGTGTCAGACCCACCATACTTGCTCCGGACACTGCGAGAGGGCTGTACAAGCAATGATCACACGCACGGCACAGCGGACACACCAGGAACCGCGGTGTTGGCCGTCGAATGGCGCTAGCTGCGCAGCATTTGTGCACCGCCGCCGTCAGTGTCAGCCAGTTTGCCGTGGCATACGGAGCTCCATCGCAGTCTTTAACACTGGTAGCATGCCGCGACAGCGTGGACGTGAACCGTATGTGCAGTTGACGGACTTTGAGCGAGGGCGTATAGTGGGCATGCGGGAGGCCGGGTGGACGTACCGCCGAATTGCTCAACACGTGGGGCGTGAGGTCTCCACAGTACATCGATGTTGTCGCCAGTGGTTGGCGGAAGGTGCACGTGCCCGTCGACCTGGGACCGGACCGCAGCGACGCACGGATGCACGCCAAGACCGTAGGATCCTACACAGTGCCGTAGGGGACCGCACCGCCACTTCCCAGCACATTAGGGACACTGTTGCTCCTGGGGCATCGGCGAGGACCATTCGCAACCGTCTCCATGAAGCTGGGCTACGGTCCCGCACACCGTTAGGCCGTCTTCCGCTCACGCCCCAACATCGTGCAGCCCGCCTCCAGTGGTGTCGCGACAGGCATGAATGGAGGGACGAATGGAGACGTGTCGTCTTCAGCGATGAGAGTCGCTTCTGCCTTGGTGCCAATGATGGTCGTATGCGTGTTTGGCGCCGTGCAGGTGAGCGCCACAATCAGGACTGCATACGACCGAGGCACACAGGGCCAACACCCGGCATCATGGTGTGGGGAGCGATCTCCTACACTGGCCGTACACCACTGGTGATCGTCGAGGGGACACTGAATAGTGCACGGTACATCCAAACCGTCATCGAACCCATCGTTCTACCATTCCTAGACCGGCAAGGGAACTTGCTGTTCCAACAGGACAATGCACGTCCGCATGTATCCTGTGCCACCCAACGTGCTCTAGAAGGTGTAAGTCAACTACCCTGGCCAGCAAGATCTCCGGATCTGTCCCCCATTGAGCATGTTTGGGACTGGATGAAGCGTCGTCTCACGCGGTCTGCACGTCCAGCACGAACGCTGGTCCAACTGACGCACCAGGTGGAAATGGCATGGCAAGCTGTTCCACAGGACTACATCCAGCATCTCTACGATCGTCTCCATGGGAGAATAGCAGCCTGCATTGCTGCGAAAGGTGGATATACACTGTACTAGTGCCGACATTGTGCATGCTCTGTTGCCTGTGTCTATGTGCCTGTGGTTCTGTCAGTGTGATCATGTTATGTATCTGACCCCAGGAATGTGTCAATAAAGTTTCCCCCTTCCTGGGACAATGAATTCACGGTGTTCTTATTTCAATTTCCAGGAGTGTATTAAAACTAACAACATGACCTTTTTTTTATTTTCGTTGATTTAGAAGTGTGGCCTATGGAAGGACACCAGAAGGAAGGAAATAGAGAGTACAGTGTAGTAAAGTGATGTGACAAATTGTGGGCATATTTAACATGGCAAACACAATGAAACCAGCCATTCTTGATGCACGGAAATACTGATTAGTCTCAAATACCTAATGAGAATCGAGAGAATTTTAATGTGGTAGTGAAGCTGTAAAAGGAAACAAAATACCCATGAAAAGCTGCTCTACTTTGAGCACAACTCAAATATTTTTTTCTGCACCTACCCCAGTTTGTGAATGAATAATTTAGCAAGTCAATGACTATACATTCATTAATTACTGCTTCTGTATGCTGTAAATTTTTTTGACACAACTGTTTGGTCAAAATTCTTGAAAGAACACACAGATATTGCAAAATTTATCTTGGATAACTGTGATGCATGTAAAGTGTGGTTTATACTTTTATAGCTGCAATATGTGTTATTAAAGATAAAAATACTAAGTAAACTAGAAGTAAGTGATAAATGTCCTTCCCCAGAAACTAGTAGATATATTCTACAAATGATTCGGACGGGTAACCACTCACAAAGATGTGAACTGTGGGTCTTGAAGAGGTGCACATACAAAGAGCAGATAATCAATTCTATATTTTGAATTTTTTGTCCTTCTTCCATGGCAAAGAAAAAGCTTGGTCTTGAATAAAGTTGTCCATCCAGTTACTCACTAATGATATGGTCTCAAAAGGAAATACAAATACCAGGATAAAATACTGAATTGTGTCTTCAGAAACTAATCAAGAAAACAAAAAATTAACTAAAATTTCTCAACATAGAAAATACCACTGGGTTTAATTATATGAAATGAAAAGGACCTTCCAACATTTTGTATGTCTTTGACTTTTCAGAGTGTTCAGCCTCATCTTATCACTGTTGCTTTCTTAGCATCACCCATTCATCAATATATTGCTCCAGTATAACACCAATGCTTGAAATCAAGACAACTGTCATGGTGCACAGCAATCAACATTGTTGGGCCCTCTATCAGTGTCAATGATTCAAGGAAACACCACCGAGAGCCATCAGTACGCAACAAATTTGTAGTTGAGAACCTTTCCATTGAGATACAAGGATTCAATCTCCCTAGACTTCAGTGGAGGATCATCATCTGGATTCGAACCGGACAGGGAAGATGTGGTTACCTCCTGCCCAAGTGGAGATGGGCTGGTTCTGCAAATTGTGGATGTGGGCACACTGGAGGCAGCCATTAGTAGTCAACAAACATCTGGTTGAGAACTTTTCCATGCAGATACATGGATTTGATCTCCCCCACAATCAGTGGACAACTCTGAACCGGATTCAAACTGGATGCGGCAGATTTGGTTATCTACTGCATAAGTGGGGATGGACTGGTTTTGCAAATTGTGACTGGTGCATCCTTAAAGTCAGTCCACCACATTGTTGGTTTTTGAGCATACAAAAAAACAATAAAGGACATTCACAACACATTGGATAAATGGATTACAAAACTAGATATGGAGATTGTATGAGCTTGCGATTATGCACATTTGCTCACAAATTCTTCATACGTGTATTAGTTTTCATCATACAATTAATAAATAACAGGGTTTGATGGGATACCTTTTTGATTTTATATACATTATACAAAGTTATTTGCTGCCCCACTAACAGCAGTTTACGTAGATAACTGTAGTAACACAATATTGAGAAATGGTGAAAGTCATTTCCTCTATCAAGGAGGAGGATTGTCCAACAGATGTATGTAACTGTAGGACTGTATCAATGATGTTATTCTGTTGTAGAATGATTCAACACATTATATTCTCGCATACCACACTTTTGGAAGTTGCAAATGTCAATATGGATCCTGCAAGCATTAATGATGTAAACTTGGATTGTTAGTTTCATCCACAAGATCTGTAAGGCAGTAGATAATAGCACCCAAGTTCACACCATGTTTTCCAACTTCTAAAAGGTTTTCAGTATGATTTTGCAGTAGTGTATGTGTGTGTGTTTAGAGAGAGGGTTAGGGAGGGGGAGGGAGAGAGAGGGAGGGAGGGTTGGGGGGGGGGGGGGAAGAAGAGATAGATAGAGAGAGAGACAGAGAGAGAGATAGTTTAGGGCACTCAATCGTAAGCTTATAAAAGTTACAAAGGTATAACGTACAAAATGGCATAAAACTGCAGTCTTTCCCATTCTCACTCAATAATACCGATTTATTGGTACTATCACTCAAACTGAAAATGTGGTCATTGTTCTGAAACCTTAAAAATTGAATAGAATGATGGAGGAAAGGCTAAAATAAGATACCACCAACCCAGATAATACATTAAGAACTCCTCCCTAATATTTTGGCTTTAGCTTGGACAGTTCACAGCATTGTAAAATGTGTACCATGTTCACGACACTTTCTGTTAAAATAGAGTGCAATTCTTCAGGTGAACTAGCATCTGTTTATTTGTCTGAATCTAAAACACACTCAGCTAAAACTGACACACTGTTGTGGCACTGGTGCACCTTGTGCTTGTGTGTCGTGAGAATATCAATATGTACATCTGACATCTGTGATACTTTTTTTTTTATCTTGGCCTTAATTTGTAAATTCTGTTTTTTTTTTTTTTTTTTTTTTTTTTTTTTTTTTTTTTTTTTTTTTTGACCACACATGCTTGTACATATTTATGAGAATAAATATTTATGAAAATATAAAGTTAATTCTGTATGCTTAAAGGTTACATACCTTCATTAATGTGGACTGTCGACCTAACCACATAATTGGTTACCCTAATTAAGAACTTTTGTGCTTTTCTCAAACTAATATCTCTGACAAACGGCTAAATACATGCTGAGATAATGGACAATGCTAACAAGCTATTCCACATCACTGACAAGATCAACAAACTCCGCAATCACATGCAGGTTCTGGAACTTGCTCTTCCACTGAATTTGAACATGAACCCTTTGCACTGCCTTGAAGATGGTACTAATGCTGCAACACTCCTCACCACAGTGCAGAGAACAATTCTGCTGAAGCAGCAGGTGATGATAAATCAAACTCAAAAACTCTGTCAGCTCAAGCAAATTCTTCCATGTTGCAACAATATATAATGGCAAACTCTATAACAGAACTGTGAACACAGGCTTTGTGGCTAGTGAATTTGGTGCAGTGAATTTTTCCATAAGGACTGAGGGTGTGATTATATCAGACTAAGGAACTTTAACAGTACCAATGAATTCATCCATGATGCAAGGACAGTTCAAAGCAATGAACTACTCATCAGCCAGATCCAGCAGTTCATCCATACCGAGCGAGGTGGCGCAGTGGTTAGACACTGGACTCGCATTCGGGAGGACGGCGGTTCAATCCCGCGTCCAGCCATCCTGATTTAGGTTTTCCATGATTTCCCTAAATCACTCCAGGCCAATGCCGGGATGGTTCCTCTGAAAGGGCACGGCCGACTTCCTTCCCCATCCTTCCCTAATCCGATGAGACCGATGACCACGCTGTCTGGTCTCCTTCCCCAAACCAACCAACCAACCAGTTCATCCACACCATGTCTGCAATTACAGACTCCTCCATTTATGCCACCCAGACACAAACTTGGTTTGAGATAATGGAACATAATGCCAAAATACATGGTCCCATGTTATTATCACTGGTTACAATGATACCTAGATAGTAAACTATACTTTTATTAGAGGTTGTCTTGTCATATGGTGTTTTTCTAGCTTTAGACTTGGACAGTACCATGTATTATGTCTTGTTTTAATTTAGAATAAGTCCATATTTTGCTCCTTCTGCTTTTATAACTATCAAAAGCTTGTTTAAAATCTACAAACTGCAAGTCTGATATTCGAATCCTTACCACTTAACTTCATGGTACGCATATGTAGCACTAGGCAGTAGTATCAATGTGCAACTCATTTCTGCTCTCCTCACACATCAGCAGGAAGCCTAGAAATTTGCCATGCACAAGATTACTCTGTAGTAGAAATATGACAGTGATGCAGGATGACTTCTAATTACGAGGGTTGCCCAGTAAATAATGCCCCATATTTTTTTTCTCCGAAATAAAAAATATTAGAAATGTGACACTTTAGGTGCGAGTTATTTGAAGTTTCCCGCGTGTGTATGCAAAGTTTCAATTTCCTCCGACAGAGAGCGGTGGTGTAGGAATGTTCTAAAATGGCGTCTGCAGGTGACATCCGTCATAAACAACGTGCAGTGATTGAATTTCTCGTAGCAGAGGAAGAAACCGTGGGCAATATTCATAAACGCTTGTGCAAAGTCTACGGAACATCTGCAGTCGATAGGAGTACTGTTGGTCGCTGGGCACAGAGGGTGAAAGCATCAGAGGGCGGTGCTGCGGAGCTCCGAGATTTGCCGCGGTCGGGAAGGCCTCCCACGGCTGTCACGCCTGACATGTTGCAGCGGGCTGATGTTCTCATTCGACGGGATCGACGCATTACGACTCGACAATTGGCACTGGAGTTGTCAGTAAGCAAAGGAAGTGTGGATGTGATTATCAATCAGCTTGGATACTCAAAAGTGTGTGCATGATAACGCTCGTCCTCACACAAGTTTGAGGACTTGTGAACACATCGCGAAACTGGGTTGGATAGTGTTACCCCATCCACCCTACAGCCCCGATTTGGCTCCTTCAGACTTTCACTTGTTTGGGCCAATGAAGAATTTCATTCGTGGAAGACGTTTTGCCGATGACGAAGAAGTGATTCACGAAGTGACAACCTGGCTCCGTAGGCAGAGTACAGATTTTTACCGGCAGGGAATACACGCTCTTGTGTCTCGCTGGAAAAAGGCCGTCGAACTTGAAGGAGATTATGTGGAAAAATAAAGCAAGTAGACAAAACATCAGTCTTTCACATATGTAAATTTGATTGTTGTGGAATAAATACTTCTGGAGAAAAAAAATATGGGGCATTATTTACTGGGCAACCCTCGTATTTTACTTTTATTAATGACACCATAGTAACAGTGATACCATATAAGCTGCTACAACAATTTTATGTTGCCTGGTGATAATTATTTCAATTAAAACTATCAGCAACTAAAAATATGTTTATTAATAGTCCTTGGTGGTACATAAATATTACTTTCTTTCTAAAATTTATGAGGTGTGGGCACCATGTGCACAAAGTATACTTTTGTATGAACTTGTTCCTAGAATTAAGTTGATGAGCAAACTAATAATTCTGAGTGTGGGGTCAAATATATACGAGAAATACAGAAATTATGTGGTCATGTTGCTATTGTGGCCACTGTCTGTCATTGGCTGATGAGATTTTTACACAGGAGAACATCTGTGATTCAGTGTTGCAATAATAGCCTATAAGGAGAGGAAAGATAATATTATTGTAGCATTAAATATGAGTTTTGTTTACCTGATATGTGGTAGCTGATTTTGTGTCTTTTGTCAGAAGAGTGTAAATTTGTCTGCTTAAGGAGCCTACAAAAGGCGTGAGAGATTTATTTACATAAAAGCAGTTTCTTGGAGATGGACTCTCTAGAAGAAATATGAACTCCAAACTGTACTGTCATTTCAGAAAAGGCAGTTCTTACAGCAGGCAAAGTTATCAACGGAAAAAGAAATGTGATGTGCTGTTTTATAAATAGAAGAATTTATGAAGATAAATGGGCAGAGACACTGAGCAGTCAGTCTTCCCATTAATGGAAGGATTGAGGGATAACTTTTTCGAAATTTAATTTTTTACTTCATTTTATGATGAAACAGTGGTTGGGCCTGGGCTGGTGTGGTACCAGATGTTACTTGATGTGCACCTAGCTCCACACTCAGTTTACATGTGTAGCTTTCCTAGCTTCCCCACAATGAATACCGTAACAGGGGATGCTATTCCAAATGCATTGATGACTGAGAGACACGCAAAGTGCCCCATGACCAGCCAGTGGAAGGAGTGTGGAGCGGACTGGCAAGAGCTCCCTGGCACCACTGGAACGGCCTCTTACCTGCCAACTCTCCTCCTGACTGGATGCATTCCCAGTTCTTTCTCCTGGGCAGTATGTCCCTCAGTCTGGCTGTGGCAGCCCTCTGTCGTCAAAGAGTGAAACATGTCTGTGCCCCTTAGAGAATACGTTTGGAGCCAATAAAACTCCACTATTAAATATGCAAACTGTTGCTTCTGAAATTTTGCCAAAATTATCTTCATAGCCCAGTTGCTCTTTTCCTGGTACCATCCAACCATGGCCACGCCACATACACCATTGTCAGTTCAGTGGTATATGACCTATTGCAAAACTTAGCAGTAGTTACTGTTGTCCACATTTGGTTGAGCTGTTTTATGAATGAAGGTTGAATATAACTGTGAAAACTCTACTCAGTTTACCATGACAGTAATAAAGGGACACACTAACAACTGATAATATATTGAGTGTGAAGCACTAGACACGGATATCCAGGGGGCACAAATACCAGCACAGGGTGCATTTTGACATGCTGATTCTTCGTAGAATAATTTTACAACAAGCTGCAAGCGGCTGGAACCGAGTGAGAACTACGTCAGTCCCTATTAACATGGGATTTTCTCATCAACATGTGCAGGAGTGCCTGTTTATGCCCACGGTTAAGAAAGTGAATGCATATTACTATTGCATGACATATTTCTTTACCTACTGACAAGACACGACGTACGGCCACCCATACTGCTGGTGAAACTCGGGTGGGTTTTTGCATTCGCATGCTGTTGCAGTTACTTTTTTGAACCCTTCTTTGTTATCTCTTACCCTACCACTGTGCCATCAACTCTGCTCTGTTCTTCATTTGGTTGAGGAGATGCTTGTTCATGTTACTCTGGACTAAGTCACTCCAACAGTACTGATTCTATCCTGCTTTCTCCAGCCAAGTAATATTGAGGCATCATTCCTCCCTTGTTACAGTATCCAGTAGTCATTCACTGGAAGTTTATTGCATGGAATGAACAGCACCCCTCTAGTTAATCACACCAGTAAGCAATGCCAATACTTTTCTGTGAAATAAAATGGTGTATAAATAATCAATCGGTAAGTGTTCGAACAATCATGGAACACAATGGATACTGATAACCCCTTCATCTTTGCCCACACCAAGTCACCTAGTTTTGCACTCTTTTCACCACAGCTCAAGCAGTTAAAGAAAGAGAGGTGCAACATGAATGTTGGTATTCCATTCACATGTTTCACAAATTAGATAAACACTTCAACATCTGTGGAACGGGCTAGTCGATATGACTGGTACTACCCACATTAAGCAGCTATGAGATTGTCGACTGGTATTTTGTCTTCCCGGTAGAGATGGGGGATCCGCTCTTGAACTAATTCATAGAGTTCAATCTTTCAAAGGAGTGAACAATCAGTGATTCAGAAAAAAAGAACGGTAGCTCCAAACGTTTCCCACGGCAGAGAGAGAGAGAGAGAGAGAGAGAGAGAGAGAGAGAGAGAGAGACGGAGCATATCAGCAGCGCCTCTGCTGGTCACAGCACAGTGCACGCCACACAACACAGCCAGCGCCGGCCTCTGCCCTGCTTCTACCTTGGCTGCCTGCATTGTGCAGTGCCCCATTGGATTTTGTGTTTCACATATGCCGTGGCGTCTCTGTGCGTCGTCTGCCGCGCAGTGTCTGGCGCAGCGTAACTTCGCATCACACTCTGTCGGCGATCGTTTCAGTCGCACGTCCTGCCCTCTGGGCAGTTGATGCGAGCAACAGGACAGAGAGCCACCTAGCGGATAACATAGGAACTACTTGCAAAAACCCGCTCGCAAGGGAACGAACTATTTGTCTTGGAGCGGGTGAGTTCACCGCTACCCCCTCCCTCGGAACTCGCCCGCTCAACGCTCGCCCCACCGTCTCGACTCTAGCCAGAGCGTCGAGCAAAGCGACTCAGGTGTCACTGTGGTCTCTGCAGTCTCAGCTCACGCAGTAATACAGCTCGCGGCTCGACCTGCTCGACTCAGCGCCTCTGCATCGGAGTTCGTCCCCACTGGATATTGTTCTTCGTAGTAATGCCGCTATGTATATTACATTATTATGTTATGTATACATCAATTGTTTTTATTTTATTTTTATTTGTTTAAACTGATTAGATTAGGTTCCTGATGACTCCTCTTACTATAGGATTTTTATTATAGACACTCGAATTTACGCTTTAATTACGAGCGAACCGATAAACGTATCGCAAAATGTGATACACCAATATTTTCCTTGTTTTATTCTGCGTAAGGCTATATGCAGCACTTTCGTTTTACAGTCAAATTTATATATTTTTTTTCTTATTCTGGTACGGATTTTGCGATTTTAGGCGTCTTCGAAAGGAAACGTTCACTTTAAAAATATATGGCTTGTGATGTATTTGTATGAGGTTAATGAAATTTTAATACGTTATAGCCAAATATATTGTTAATGTAAATCTCAAGTTACAACATTTTCCGATCACCCAAAAAACCACGATAGTGCAAAATAAATCAATAATCAAAAACTTTGTCATATCGTGGAAATTTCAATAAACAATACAAAATTCTTACTCATTATCTGTGTTACTTCAAAATAGGATCAAATAAGATCAAAATACAGGTATAGTACTGGAATAAACCAAGTTTAAAGGGCAATGTGCCTTCCATTTATTTTATATTGTAAATGAGTGGTGAGTCATGAAAAAGAGCTAATTCATTTCAGGGAGTGAACAGTTCTGATCCAATCTCTGAAAAGAACAGTTTTGCCCATCTCTACTTCCCGGGGGAGTGCACCCAGCATGGTGTTATGGGCGATCACAAAGACACAAAGGTGGTCATAGTATTTCCTTCTGATTCTGTTCATACTATGCTCCATCTACCCTCTGTTGTCTTGGTATTAAACAGAGACCCAAATGTTCACGTACACGCTGGATGTTATGTTGCTTCAAATAAGATGTAGTGACCCCATCCATACACAACACAAACAAATATCACATGTATACACTCAAGGACACAATTCAGAGGTTTCCAATGGGAATATCACCTTCTCCTGTTTTCGCTTCTGGTCTTCCTAACCAGTCAGCACCCCATCAGTAATGGTCAGTAATTTCAATACCCCCTCTCCCAGCGTTTCCTAATTCACTTAGCTTATGATGCGACAATTTTAATTTCTGATTGTGAGTGGATTAATGCACAAACCATCTACTTGGGAAATACGACGTTCCTGTACCATCAGTTAGCCAACATCCACTATAAGAACCCATCACTGATTCTATTTAATGAAGAGCCAGTGCCCAGCTGATACCCTTTACCTGCCATCACACTGTCACCTCTGCTCCTTCCTTCATCACTAACCTGATGCTGCCATCGTTTTGATGGCAAAACATCAGCAAAACAAACCAAAATAAAAAACCGCTTTCTCTTTATTATTGTCTTATTTACATGGGCAAACTTACTTTTGCAAGAAACCTACTTAAACTATCAGTAAAACAAACCAAAACAAAGAGCCACTTTCTCTCTACTTTTGTCTTGTTTACATGGCCACCCTACATTTGTATGAAATTTACTTAAACTGAAAATTATTATAACCTTTGTTCCTTTTGCCATTTGTTTAATGTTGTTGTTGTTGTGGTCTTCAGTCCTGAGACTGGTTTGATGCAGCTCTCCATGCTACTCTATCCTGTGCAAGCTTCTTCATCTCCCAGTACCTACTGCAACCTACATCCTTCTGAATATGCTTAGTGTATTCATCTCTTGGTCTCCCCCTACGATTTTTACTCTCCACGCTGCCCTCCAATACTAAATTGGTGATCCCTTGATGCCTCAGAACATGTCCTACCAACCGATCCCTTCTTCTGGTCAAGTTGTGCCACAAACTTCTCTTCTCCCCAATCCTATTCAATACTTCCTCATTAGTTATGTGATCTACCCATCTAATCTTCAGCATTCTTCTGTAGCACCACATTTCAAAAGCTTCTATTATCTTCTTGTCCAAACTATTTACCGTCCATGTTTCACTTCCATACATGGCTACACTCCATACAAATACTTTCAGAAATGACGTCCTGACGCTTAAATCTATACTCGATGTTAACAAATTTCTCTTCTTCAGAAACGCTTTCCTTGCCATTGCCAGTCTACATTTTATATCCTCTCTACTTCGACCATCATCAGTTATTTTGCTCCCCAAATAGCAAAACTCCTTTACTACTTTAAGTGTCTCATTTCCTAATCTAATACCCTCAACATCACCTGACTTAATTCGACTACATTCCATTATCCTCGTTTTGCTTTTGTTGATGTTCATCTTATATCCTTCCTTCAAGACACCATCCATTCCGTTCAAGTGCTCTTCCAAGTCCTTTGCTGTCTCTGACAGAATTACAATGTCATCGGCGAACCTCAGCGTTTTTATTTCTTCTCCATGGATTTTAATACCTACTCCGAATTTTTCTTTTGTTTCCTTTACTGCTTGCTCAATATACAGATTGAATAACATCGGGGAGAGGCTACAACCCTGTCTCACTCCCTTCCCAACCACTGCTTCCCTTTCATGTCCCTCGACCCTTATAAACCTGTACAAATTGTAAATAGCTGTCTATAATACTTGCTAATATAAAATTAACACCCGTAACTGGGTTCCTATGTAAGGGGGAAGAATTGTGTGTGGTGAGCAATCAGACTGAGGGATTAATGGACGGACTGAGAGATAAATTTTTCAAAATGTTATTTTATACTTGGTCTTATGATGAAACAGTGGCTGAGCCTGCCCGCATTGATGCAGCTGGATGTTATCCAATGTGCACCCAGCATCGCTCAGTATTCCCACAGCGGGTACTGCCGACAGGGAAAGGCATTAATGACTGAGGGATGCACGAAGTGCACCTGGAACAGCTAATAAAGGGGCTTGAAATGGCCATGTGGGGACAGGGAGTGGGCTGGTGAGAGTGCCCCAGTACCACTGGGACGGCTTCTTGCCTGCCATCTCTCCTACTGACTGGACAGCTCCTCCTCCTTTGGACAATATCCTCCTCAGTCTGGCTATGGCAGCCCTCTTTCGCCATAGAGTGCAACAGATCTGTGCCCGTTACAGAATACGATAGATGCTTTTGAATCTGCAAATCAAATTAGGTCTGAATTTCTGCCAAAATGAGGCTTACAGCCCAGATGCCCACATCCTGCTATCAGCCAACCATGGCCATACAACATACAGATTATTTCCAAGGTGACAAAAATGATATACATAACAGCAGGAAAATTGTCAAGAAACATGTTCACAATCTGAATGAACTTTTCTCAGTAATATTTTAGAGGCTAAGATGTAAATTTTGGCAAAGAATCACTGTGTATGGCAGAAACTAATTTTTTTTTTTAAAAGAAACCTTTAAAAATATTTCTTACTTTGGTATCTGGTTGGAGCTGTGCTGTTCGTGGCTGCTGTAGCTGGCAAGAGACAGTAACAGTAACTGCAGCTGTCTGCCGGAAACGCCCCGCCCAACGGCGTCCATGTAAAATCACACCTTCAACTTTAACAGCCAGCTGTGATCCACTCTGCACTGCAATCGGTTCACCAGGTACTCGTGGTTGTGGGGAAATGGCCAGCTGGAATGGATAGTTAATAACCATGTTTACAGCGGTCTTCTGCTCTGCACTCACAAGGTAACTCCCCATCATATTTCCTCAGATTTAGTGGTAAGATGGCTGAGTGGATTGCACGTCAAAAACTGAACGTAGATCAAGCATGAAAACTGGAAGAAGGTGTACTGAACTGCGTAAAAAGAAACAAAATCGAAACAGTGAATGATACAAGCTGAAGATATGCTCCAAAGGACACGTTTTATTAACTGTGGTGTCGTGACTCTGTGATCATGGTGTAGGATTGCAATGTGAGAGATCTGTGTTCAAACCTACTTCGTGGCCCTCTCTCTTCTTTTTTTTGATTCCCCCCCTCCACACACACACACACACACAAAATTATGAACTCTATCAGTTCATTAATGAGTCTGTTCACTGTGTTCAAATTTTTGTCTATGGTGTGGCGTAACGTCCCTTTGCAATTGTAAGGTGTAAGGAAGGGACCTCCAGACGTACATACCTCCTATTTGTTCCACACAAGTACCACATGTTATGACTCCTATGTTCCATTTTGGAAGTTTTGACTTTTGAATTCCATTGCTGTAACTTATTTCACAATTGTTTATTTGTTGTTTTCACTTCTGTGAGAGATCTATATGGCATCTCGCCTGCTCCCACTATTCATCACATTTATTTGCAACAATAATATGTTCTTACCACATGACTCATATTCTCTAACCAATGTACAGTTTGACTGCAGTAGGAGAACAGACACATCAATGACTGGATGGAAAGCTCATAATTTCATGAAGCGGCACGAGGGAGATTTGAACATGGATCTCCCCCTTTGTAGTCCAAGACCACGACCACACAACCATGATGGCACGATTCTTGCAAATTGCTCAACATTGCACATCTTGAGCTTTGACTATTCACTGTTTGCATTTTGCTTCTTTTTTCACAGTTTAGTACATCTTCTTCCTGTTTCCATGCCTGATCTGTGCTCAGTTTTTAATGGGCTAGCCACTGGGGCATTTTACCACTAAAACTCTGTGTGCGTGTGTGTTTGTGTAGGGAGTGGGGGGTTGATGGGGAGTTTCCCTTGTCAGAATTATTAAAGAAATGTACACACACACACACACACACACACACACACACACACACACACACACAATGTGATTTCTCTGGGTACCTGTGTAAGCACGAAGCTTGACTGCCACTTGTGCAACACACAGCTGTCAGGTCATTATGTAAGGACCAAGACAGGCGGTCCTAGTTTCCACTTAATGTTTAATGATAGCTGTACTATATATGGTACACTATATTATATGTTGTACTATCCTTGGGTTGCTTGCACACTAATAAACCTAAGAGTTAACTAATTGTTAACTTTTTGAGTTTTATGACAAGTTAGTTCAGTTCCAATTGCCTTTCAATAGTACCAGTGACTAGCATTGTCACATGCCAGTAACTTACTGTTCTATTAGCTTCACTTAGCACAATGACATTATAGTTGTAAATAGTTAGTATACTGATAGATAATCAGACTGTATCTATAAATGAAACTACCAGTTTTAGTAACTGACAAGTTGAGTGCTTGAGTACATGTCAGCCTGAAAACTCAAAAAGTTGTCCTGTACACAACTCATCATCTGAAACTTGAAAAAGTGAGAATAGCTTAGTCCATCAATGAACTGTTGTACTACTTGGTTGTCTCATTTCTATTTTATACTAGCAAGTACTCTGCAAGTGCTGCAAATGCCCACTAAAGAAAGAAAATGAGTGTATTTAAATTCTATTTATTGAAATACTTTTGAACAAACAATACTTTTTTTGTTTTTCCATCTGGTGCAGACATGAATAAATTGGAAGATTTTCCAACATGTGAGCAGGCCACATACAGCTGTCAATGGGACAGGTTGAAATCATTGGGGTGCATGGCAACAGTACATCTTCCCTTGTAAATTTACCGTTTAAAATTTTAGCTTCAACGACATTCATTATCTTTTTTATTAACAGCATGGTATCATCGCATTTATGTTTTGTAGAAGAATAATAGCCACACCAAACCTCAGTGTTAAAATTTATGACTACATGCCTGGCAAATTAAGTGAATTCAAGAATTCAGTTGGATAACTGACAAACTCATCTCAGTTCCCTACAGTATTTATGGACTGGTATATTGATGCTTTGCCTGGTATTTTGTTTTGAATGAAATTGATGACACTGACATCATTGTGTCTGGCTAATAATATAGCTTGTGCATGGAGTCAGTGATGATTTTTGAAGTTCTGTGCAATATTTGGGAAAACTTTTCGAATTGATTAATATGTGGTAGCTGTGATTTCACAGAAGTTTATTGGCATGCGATATATAGTGTGGATCCATAGAGTGCCATTTTCCCATGCCCAGTATCCAACAAATGTTTTGTGAAAAGTTCAGCAGATGCATCATATTGTACTTGTACATGTGTATTGATCTTCAAAGTCAATTTTGGGTAGCTGTTGCCATAAAACTGATGATTTGAGAAATGCATTAAGTCCATCAGCAGTTGCTGAATATGGTATAACTGGTAAGTTTAGTTGGCAACCACCACACAATAAAATGAGTGTGCCACTGAAGAACTGTTGATTTCCTTTCAAGCCTCTAAACATACAATGAAGTGCTTCCAATGCTTTTTCGCCCTCTGTAGTATAATTGTACCACAGGCTACAGCCACACAACCATGTTTCTCATGCAGTGATTGGCCCCGTGTTCATGGAACACATGCAGCAGTGTTGGTGCTGACCACACAAGTGCTTTCCTAATGCAGTGTGAAACCAAGAGAAATTCCATCACAAGTGTGTTGCTGTTAGTTGCAGCAACAATTACTGTGTGCAGTTAGTATCAATTACAAGTGGAATTTCATTAAATAAGAATGTGGTCCTTTCATTATGTGGTTATGATAGTTGTTCATAAGCTTTGGCGATGATGACATAAGGAAAAGTACTGGACAAGCCCAATATCAAGTGAGAGCTCCACAAAGGGGAAGTTTGTGCTCCTACACAGCAAGCTGAAGGAAAATCCAGACAAGTTTTTCTAATCATTAATTAAAACTTCCAGGCTGAATTGCCATGGTCCATATATAAAACTTCTTCTCCTTCCTGATGTTTCGTTGACGGCTGCGGGCAACATCTTCTGAGGTGAGTCGGTGACTGGCTGCTAGGCGCTGGTGGTCGAACGCCATATCTTGTCTAGTTTTAATCCTTCTTCTTTTCTATTAAAATTATTTCCATGCTTGTAGATCTCTGTAGCTTCTCTATACATGCGAGTATAATAATGTGAGGTCCTAGCTATCACGTTTGCCTCACTAAATTTTATTTCGAGATCACCGTCTCTGAAAACGTGTTCCGCTACAGCTGATTTCTCAATCTGTCCCAATCTACAGTTCCATTTGTGTTCCATTAGGCAGGTATTAACACTCCTTTTAGTTGTTCCAATATAAACCATGCCACAGCTACACAGAATTTTATACACACCTGGGGTAGCTAAAGGGTGTCGTGCGTCTTTCACCAATCTTAAACTTTCACTAATTTTCTTGGTAGGTCGAAAGATTGTCTCCACTTGAAACTTGGCCAAATGTTTACCAATACAGTCTGTGATGTTGCGAATAAATGGAAGAAAAACTTTTCCAGCCGACGGTTGTTGTTGTCGTGTATTTTCGGACACTTTTCTTCTATGGTGGAGTGCTCGATCTATTTCCTTGTCAGTGTACCCATTTCTCTTGAAGGCTGTTCGCAAATGGCTTAATTTATCTTGCAAGTAAATTGGCTCACAGATGTTATTAGCTCTGTCCACTAAAGTTTTTATGACTCCTCTCTTCTGCCTAGGATGATGATTCGAATTCTTATGTAGGTAACGATCGGTGTGTGTGTCTTTCCTATATACCTTGTGCCCTAAAGTACCATCTGCCCGTTTAATAACCAATACATCCAAACAGTTTAGTTGTCCATTACTCTCTTTCTCCATGGTGAATTGTATCCTTGGATTGAAACAGTTTATGTGCACCAAAAACTCACATAGTTCCTCTTCAGCATGATTCCATATCACAAAGGTGTCATCCACGTATCGATGCCATTTCAAAGGGCTTTTTTTGGCCGACTGCAGCACCTGTTGTTCGAAAAATTCCATAAATACATAAGCAATAGCAGGGCTTAGAGGGCTACCCATGGCCACCCCATCAATTTGTTCATAAAACTCGTTGTTATATTGAAAATAAGTCGAGGATAGACAATGTCGAAACAAATCTATTATATCAGTAGGAACCATATCAGCTATGTAGGAAAGAGCTTCGTCAACAGGGACCATGGTGAACAGGGATACTACATCGAAACTGACAAGGATGTCACTTGGACTAACTGTGATCTCCCTCAGTTTTTCGATAAAATTCATGGAATTTTTAATATGAGTATCAGTTTTACCTATATACGGTTGCAACAAAGAAGCATACCTACAGAAGATAAAAGATACCTTTGCAAAACTGAAGCTTACCCTCCTAGACTGTATGGGTTACCTAAGCTACACAAGCCCAATGTCCCATTGAGACTGATAGTAAGTGCCATTGGGGCTCCTACTCAACAGCTGGTTAGATATCTTGCCCTTCAGTTGGGAAATCCGACTCTAGATGAAGTTCTCTCCATTGCGCAGTCTTTTGAAATTCCTCACACCGCTGGGGCGCAAATAGAGGCGTGGGGTGATGTCGGGGAAATACAACCTCTGTGCGCTGTTGACGACGTGTGCGGCGCGTCCCCGCCGGCTGACGTGGCCGCAATGCACTCCCACGCGCAGCCTCGGCCTAACTATAAACAACCCGCTAAGAAACTGTAGCAAAACCCCCGGCAACTTCCTTCATGTCCGCGGTGTTTTACGAAACATTCACGCGAGGATTGTCCCCAACGTTGGGCTGTGTGTCACAATTGCAAAAAGAAAGGTCATGTGTCTTCCGTTTGCAAATCCGACCGCATCATGATGTTCATGACAGGACGCATCATGATGTTCATGAACAGGACGCTGATTCTGATTCAGTGTTGTCTGTCAATTGCACTTCTTCCCTTTCAGGGAAATTATTCCTCACTGTCCAAATCCTGGGTCAAGATGTTCGCATGCAGGTGGATACCGGTTCTGCTGCCACTATAATTAATTCTCAGACGTGTCTTCAGTTGGGTTCTCCAATCCTGTCATCTGTCACTAGGCAATTACGGACGTACAATAAACAGAAGATTTCTCTCTTGGGACAGTTTAATGCTGAGATATCTTACAAATCCGTCGTTCGCACTGTTCCCATATTTGTGGTCGAACAGAATAACGCAGAGAATCTTTTTGGTTTCGATGCCTTTCGTGTTTTTGGATTCCCCATAGATGACTCAGTCAATATCGTCTCTGATGCTATTCCTTATGCCCAATTGGATTCCTTGTCGACGACATTTTCGTCCCTTTTTTCTCCTGTTTTAGGCCGTGCAAACGACTTTGAAGCTCATATCACGCTCAAACCCACTGCTCGGCCTAAGTTTTTTCGGGCTCGGCCCATTCCTGTGGCCCTTCGTGATCAGGTAAAACGGGAGCTGGATCGTCTCACTACTTCAGGGGTCTTGCTTCCTGTCACTTCCAATGAGTGGTCCTCTCCTGTCGTTGTCGTTGCTAAGCCAAATGGTGATATTCATCTCTGTGGTGATTTCAAAGCCACTGTAAATGCTCAATGCCTCATTGACACTTACCCAATGCCCCGTCCTGAAGAACTGTTTACTAAACTTGCTGGAGGCCAGTATTTTTCTAAAATTGACCTGTCAGAAGCTTATCATCAACTTCCTCTCGACACTGTTTCCTGGCAGTTTCTGGTCCTTAACACGCCTTTCAGCCTCTATCAATACCAACGATTGCCATTCGGGGTTGCTAGCGCCCCTGCTCTCTTTCAGCGATTCTTGGAAAAATTATTGCTCCCTGTCCCTGGGTGTATCAATTACATGGACGACATTGTTGTCACTGGCTCCACCACTGAAGAACATCTTCAAAATCTCCGCACACTTTTTCATGTCTTACAGACTGCCAGTCTTAAGTGTAATCTTCAGAAATCACAATTTTTCAGGCATCTATCACGTACTTGGGGTTTCAACTCTCTCGGGAGGGTATTCGTCTGCTTCAGAAAACTGTCGCTGCAATCGATGCCCTTCCTCGCCCTACATCTGTTAAGGAACTGTAGGCCTTCTTGGGGAAAATAGCATACTATCACAAGTTTTTACCGTCTGCGGCTTCGGTGGCTCAGCCGTTGCATCGCCTGTTGCATAAAAACGTGCCTTTTCACTGGTCCGCATCATGCGATGCGGCTTTCCAGAAACTGAAGACTATGCTGAAACAGGTCCCATGCCTGGCTACTTATCGACCTGGCCAACATCTTGTTCTTGCCACAGACTCCTCTCAATACGGGGTCGGTGCAGTCCTTGCGCACCGTTTTTCTGACGGTTCTGAACAACCCATTGCTTATGCCTCCAAAACGCTCACGGATGCCCAACAAAAGTATTCTCAAATTGAAAAAGAAGCTTTGGCCATTATTTATGCTCTTCATAAGTTTGGTGTTTTTCTCTATGGCTCAAAATTTCATCTTGTTACGGATCACAAACCACTTGTTTCCTTGTTTCATCCATTAACGTCACTTCCCGACAAGGCTGCACATCGCCTCCAGCGTTGGGCTCTTTACTTGTCTCATTTCAATTATGAGATTCATTTCCGGCCAACAGCTCAACATGCAAATGCTGATGCTCTGTCTCACCTTCCCATGGATCCTGATCTGGCATCTGATAGCGACAAACTTTTGTTTTTCCACCTGGATGTTGCCGAGCAGCGGGTTGTGGACGGGTTTGGCATCACTGGGGACAGGCTGGGGGCTGCTACGGGTTCTGACCCTACCCTCTCCTGGGTTTTACGCTGTATTCAGAAGGGTTGGCCAGATCGCCCGTCCGCTTTGCGCTACCGCCTCACGGCTAGGGATGGTGTTATCCTCTCCACTGACAATGCTTCGCCACGTGTTGTGGTACCTGCGTCTTTGCATGCTTTGGTCCTGCGCCTCCTTCACCAAGGGCACTGGGGTGTGTCTCGCACAAAATGTCTGGCGCGCCGTCATGTGTACTGGCCTGGCATCGACTCTGAAATTGAACACATGGTCGCTGCCTGCGGCCCTTGTGCATCACAGGCCGCTGCCCCAAAGTCTTCTTTGTCACCGTGGCCTTCGCCTGAGACGCCCTGGGAGTGCATTCATGCTGACTTTGCGGGACCCTTTTTAGGTACTTATTGGCTCCTCGTAATTAACGCCTACTCTAACTTTCCTTTCATTGTCCATTGCACGTCGCCTACCACCACGGCAACCACCAGTGCTCTCGCCCGCATTTTTTCTTTGGAAGGCCTCCCCTCTACTCTTGTTACTGATAATGGTCCGCAATTTGCCTCTATCGAATTTGCGGATTTTTTTGTGCTCATCACGGCGTTATGCATGTCACGGCCCCGTTGTTCCATCCACAATCAAACGGTGAGGCTGAACGACTGGTCCGCACATTTAAGGCTCAAATTTGGAAACTTCTGACTTCTTCTGCTGCTGATGATGCGCTTCTCCAGTTTCTGGCGTCTTACCATTTCACCCCCAAGGGCGACCACAGCCTGGCTGAGCTCTTACATGACTGACAGCCCCGCACGCTACTTCATCTTCTGTGGCCTTCCACCTCACGGCTGCGGGTGCCTTCACTTGGCCGGTTTACCGCCGACAACCTCGTCTGGGTACGGGGATATGGCAGGTGGCCAAAATGGAGTCCGGGCTGCATCTTACGACACCGTGGCCAACGCCTGTATGAAATCCAGATGGACACGGGTGTTGCAGTGCGTCATTCGAACCAGCTTCGGCCTCGTGTGCCGGCAACGCCTGTTCCGAATGCCGCTACACCACCTTCGGCTCTACCTGACGCTCGGGATCTTGGCATCTCTCAATACTCACAACGCAGCCCTCTCACCGTCATCCCGATGCCAGCACAAGAACAGATGCCACCAGGAGACGTGCCCATGTAGGAACCGGATGACAATCCTGTGTCAGAACCAATCTACTCGCCTCCTCCTCCAACGGACACCGACACATCACCCATGTCTCCTGTTATATCAACTGGACTTGCCGCAATGGGCAGATTGGTGCATGGGGCCCCAGCAGATTCGACCCCTACGTCTCCTGTCATCTTGGCCCGTTATCATCGGGGACACTTCCGTCCGTACGGGAAGCCGCCTTCTCGAGACTTTACGGCGAGTCAAACAACGCCTATGGACGTTAGCCATCTCCAGGACACCTCCATCAGGACCAGTGCAACAATTTCAAATAGGGGAAAAGTGTTGTGACTCGCCGATGATTCAAAGCGCCGCTGTGCAATTACACGCGTCCTCTACGTGCGGCGCTGTCTGCCAGCCATGCAGCAGCTGTGCCACCTAAGCGGCCAGCCGAGCAGCGGCCGCTAGACTGGGACTCAGTGCTCATTCGAATGCTAACGTGTACACATGTCTTGCTTGTCAACTTACTCTGTGACTTATATGTGTTGTGTCATTCTGAAATATGTGTGTTAAACTTAACGTTATAACAAATACCATATGACTAAGCGAATGAAAATAAGCAAATTAGACTAATTTTCGTGTCGAACAATCACTCCCTTCAGATGCTGTTTGAAACAGTGAACATGGCAGCATTAAGTATTTGAACAAGATCCTGAATGTGGGCTTTCCATGACAGTTTACTATCTTTCTGAACACCCAGAGATTTGAACTGTTTAGTTTCACTATCTGTATGCCCATTCTGTGAAATAAAAATGTCCGATTTTGTTGAATTGTGTGTCAGAAACTTTAAATCTGAGTCTTAATGTGATTTAGTGTTAATTTATTTTCTACAAGTCATGGACTTCTGCCATGAACTGCACTATTTGAAACAGAGTCAATGTTGCACACAACTGTCATCAGCAAACAGAAATATTTTAGAATTACCTGTTATACTAGAGGGCACATCATTTATATAAATAAGGAACATGAGTGGCCCCAACACTGATCCGTGGGGCACCACCCATATGACCGTGCCCTATACAGATCCCACATCACAGCCATTCTCGACACTACGAATAATGACATTTTGCTGTCTGTTGCTAAAGTAAGAGGTGAACCAATTGTGAGCTACTCCCGGTATTCCGTGATGGTCCAGCTTCTGGAGCAATATTTTGTGATCAACACAATCAAACGCCTTAGTTAAATCAAAAAATATGCCGAGTGTTCGGAACCTTTTGTTTAATCCATCCAGTACCTCACAGTAAAAAGATAGAATAGTTGTTAAACCACTTCTGAAGCCAAATTGTACATTTGATAGCAAATTATGTGATATAAAATGCTTGAATATCCTTACAGACACACCCTTTTCAATAACTTTTCTCCCTTTCCATAAAGCAGCTTTAATACTGTGTACTTTAATCATTCGGGAAACTGACCTTTCTTAAAGGAAAAAATTACAAATATGGCTAAGTACAGGGCTTACATGTGCAACACAGTACTTTAATATTCTGCTAGGCATGCCATCATATCTATGAGAGTCCTTAGTCTTCAGTGATTTAATTATTGACTCAATCTTTCCCTTGTCTGTATCACAGAGGAGTATTTCAGTCATCAATCTTGGAAAGGCATTTGCCAAGAGAGTTTAATGATTCCCTCTGGAAACTAAATTTTCATTTAATTCACCATCAATACTCAGAAAATGATTGTAAATACTGTACATATATCTGATTCATCACTAACAGAAATATTTTTACTACAAACTGACTTTATATCGTCGACCTTGTGCTGCTGACCAGACACTTCTTCGTAACTGACCATATGCTTTTAATTTTATCCTGTGAATTAGCTATTCTAATTGCATACCACATACTCTTTGCCTAATAACATTTTTAAGCACCTTACAGTACTGTTTGTAATGGGCTACTATACCTCAATTGTGACTACTTCTAACATTTTGATATAATTCCCCGCTTTGTACTACATGATATCCTTATCCCACCAGTCAACCATCCGGGCTGCCTTTTCCTGCTAGTACCCCATTTACAACATTCTAATTGAAAGCAACTCTCAAAGAGCATGAGAAATGTGTTAAGGAAATCATTATATTTGTCATCTATGTTATCGGCACTATAACAGCCTGCCACTCGTGTTCCTTGACGAGGTTTAAAAAACTCTCTATTGCTGTTGGATTAACTTCCCTACAAAGTTTGTTATTATATGTGACATTTGGTTGAGTACAAAAACCTTTTAGTGTTAAAATTTGTGCATCATGGTCTGAAAGAGCATTCACCCATTTACTAACAATGCCCATCTAGTATTGAAGAATGAATAAAAGTATTGTCTATAGCTGTGCTACTGTTCCCATGCATCCTAGTTGAAAAAACACAGTCTGCATTAGGTCATATGAATGTAGGAGATCAACATCCTTTTTCTTGGACCATCACATACAAAATCAATAAAGAAGTCACCACATATAACTAATTTCTCGTACTTCCTATAAAGTAAATCAAGAAACCTCTCTAGCCTGAGCATAAATGCTGAAGTCAGAGTTAGGGGACCTACAAATATCAACAATTAGAAGTTTAGTTTCACTAAATTCAACTGCCCCATCACAACATTCAAATATCTGTTCGGTGCTGTGCCGTGATATGTCTATGGACTCAAATGGATTTTTTACATACATGACCAATCCCCCACTCCGCAAGAAAATCCTTGAAAAAAAAAAAGGGGCAGCTAATCTGTATCTTGGTAGTAAAGGAAGCCTCTGAATTGTCAAATTATTTAAGTGGTGCTCCGATATACCAATAATTTCAGAGTCAACATCTATAAGCAGTTCATGCACACGTGATTGATACATCTGCTCTGAACACCTGGAAGTTAAACGTGTAACGGTATTTTCTTTGTGCCTGCCTGCAACTCTACATTTCGTCTTTATGGCAAGTAGTGATGTAAGTTCTTAGGTTTTCATAGCTAGAATAAATTTACATAACATTTGCTGGGCTATAGACTTAGTCATATTGTAAAATGATGCACCAATGTTTCAGCCACTACTACAAGTACTTCTCATCAGGATATATCAAACTTCGGTACATCATTTTACAGCATGATATGGTCTACAACTCTGAAAAATTTCATGCCTGCAGAGTTTACAGCTGCCTCAGGAGTTGCAGTCTCACTCAAATTGTATATCAATAGCACAGAGCAGTTAGCTAAACACACAACATAGAATTGTACAGACTGCCAACTGAGCTTTTGTATGTCATATTACTGCCAAACATATATGGCAGTTAGGGATAACCATATTCCTTATTAACCCATACATTGTCATAGAAAACATTATACTGACTTTAAAGTAACAATAATAGATACCAGAAATTAAAGGGATGAATTTATAAAACACTAACATATCCACATAGATGTAGTACAATTTTTACTTATATACTAATGACCATAAATATGCGTAGTGTTAAACAGTGTCAACATTTTATAATAGTAATTAGGTTAAAAAATCAGTCTGAAATGCTACAAGAAATATACTTAATAATTCAAGTGACAAATTAATCCACATACCTTCACACTAGTAGACTGCAACACTTGGAAGAAAAACCGTGGAATATAAAGTGGTGTCTGAGACAGCACTTCTACCTGACGCAGAAGAATCTCCACATGCTGCAAATAAAAAGACACATATAACTACGTGTAAGTAGTGAAGACTGGATCTGAAATACATCTTACAGTGCAAGTTGAACAGTTCTTGGTCTGACACGAAAATAGCATACGTACTGAGTGACTTTTTGATTAACTGATTGATTAATTAATAATGCAATTAATCCATTGTGCTCTATTGGCCCCACCAAGGACGAAAACCTGCTGGGATGTGTAAGAGCAAGATACAACTTAATCTGTAATTTGTATTGATAATGAACTGTCACCATACTGCTTAGCATCGTTTTTTTCTTCTTCCACTGATATGTAGCCTAGTACATTAGCAAGAGAGTTACTAATTGGGGAAAAACAAAGCTGCTGCTACCTCAGCTACATAAAATAGCTGCAGTTTATCTTCTGTTGGCAGCTTAATACTTATGTCGGTAATGATCAAGGAAAAGAAGGAGGTACCCACAATGCAGCAGAATGCGTGCCATTTGCATTATGTTTTGTATTTGTTAATGCTGAAGAAAAGCTCGGCACTGTTTTCAATCTTGCTCCTATGCCTACATACTGCTAAAAGCCTTGACTACACATTGAGCGGTACCTCCTTTTAGATGGTAGCTTCTTGAAGAACTTGGTACCTGGTACCAAGACATGGTACCTTAGACATGGAGGCAAGGTCTACTTGAATATTATCTTTCTGCCTTCTGTTTTGATTGTGACACTTTACATCAGGTTGTGGTCTTTGTCTTTTCTTATGTCCTGGAGTCCCTTAAACATATTTCTTGATCAATCTGTTCACCAGGTGGCATGTCTTATTTATTCTCGTTTCAGTCATTACTACCATTGTTCACCTGGTGACAAGTCTTACCCACTTCCATTTCAGTCATACTTACAATATTCTCTCTAATTTCTTCATTGGTCCACTTATCTTTTTTTTTTCTTCATTGCTCATTGAGCAGTAACAAATTTTTGAATGGTTTTAACATCGAAAGTCCATGTCTTACTGCCATAAGTAGAAATGGGTTATACACTATACCATTTCAGAGTCACAGGAATCTTAATTTGACAGTGGAATTTTGATTTTTAAAACTATACTGAGTTTAATAAAAACACTGTCTCATTTCTACTCTTCTTCAACTGCGTTTAATACAGATCAAATTTATTGCTAATTTTTATTATTTTCTTCTTGTTATGCTGATCATACATTATTTTTATCTTATTGAAATTTATTTCATGCCTTCTCTCAAACTTCCTCTATTACATTCTTCCACTCAGAACTGAGCTTTATCTGTGCTAAAAGCAAAGATACAATGTCTTCAGCAAAATGAAAGTTTTTCTGATATGTTTCATTTACGAGGGCGGTTCAGAAAGTAACCTCCGATCGGTCACAGTGCGGGTTGTGGGGGGAGTAGCGACGCCATCTGTGTATTCACGCACTCAACAGGTCAGTCGGCATCAAGCCGTGGTCGAGTGAACGTCGTACCTGCGCTAGTTTAGTTTTTGTGGCAGTTTGAAATGTGTGCTGCAATAGAAAACCCCGCCAAATGTGAAGTGCGTGCTGTCATAAGGTTTTTTACAGCCAAAGGATATTCTGCAGCAGCTATTCATCGTGAGCTTTGTGCCGTGTACGGACCAAGAGTTATGAGTGAAGGAGTTGTCCGTGAATGGGTACGTTTATTTAAACGTGGACGAGAAAACGTTCATGATGAAGAGATGAGTGGTAGACCATCATTGGAGACTGATGAACTCGTTCAGACAGTTGATGCAAAAGTTCGTGAAAATCGACGTTTCTCAATGTCGGAGTTGTCTACTGGTTTTCCACAGATTTCTAAGACTCTCTTGTACGAGATAGTGACAGCAAGATTGGGTTACCGTAAGTTCTGTGCACGATGGGTGCCCAAAATTCTTACCGACCACCACAAAACTCAAAGAATGGCCTCTGCATTAGACTTTCTGTCACGTTATGAGGACGAAGGAGAACCATTGTTAAACAGAATCGTGACCGGTGACGAAACCTGGATTAAGTACGTGAACCCTGAGACAAAAGAACAATCAAAGATGTGGGCACATTCAAATTCGCCTACCAAACCAAGAAAAGCCTCGCAAGATTTTTCTGCCAGAAAACTGATGGCAACGGTGTTTTGGGATGCCAAAGGGGTGTTGTTGGTTGAATTCATGGAACGTGGTACGACCATTAATCAAGACGTGTACTGTGAAACAATAAAAATGTTACGATGGGCTACACAGAACAAACGCCGTGGTATGCTGACTTCCGGTATCGTTTTTTTGCACGATAACGCCCGTCCTCACTCTGCTCGCAGAACAACGGCCCTTCTTGAGTCCTTCAAGTGGGACGTTATCAACCATCCACCTTACAGCCCAGACCTGGCGCCAAGTGATTATCACCTCTTCACGCATTTGAAGAAATGGCTCGGGTCACAGCGGTTTGATGACGACGAAGAGCTCAAAGATGCGGTCACAGGCTGGCTCCAGGCACAAGCGGGTGATTTTTATGCAGAAGGAATTTCAAAGCTTGTGAAGAGATACGATAAGTGCCTCAATCGCTATGGAGACTATGTAGAAAAATAGTGCAAAGATGTAGTTGTAAGATGTATATATTAAAATATTTTTATTTAACTTGGTGTATTTTTTTAAATCAACCGGAGGTTACTTTCTGAACGGCCCTCGTATATACATTACTTCTCCCCGGAGGTTACTTTCTGAACGGCCCTCGTATATACATTACTTCTCCATTTCCCCAGTTGAAGGACTAGCAAACACCCTGTAGGACTGCTGAGAATAGTTTTGTAAGCACGCCTACTCCTTCTATTAGTTTTAATTTTCCCAATATCCTAATGAAGTGTAATGGACACTGCAGCATTAAGGTGTATATCATTCAGTCTTGCTTCACAAGGGTTGTTGCTGTTATTGTAGAAACTGAGATAAAACTTTTCATAATCTAAGTAACCTCAACAACGTGGTATTCATATCCATTGCTTTACTTTATACTTCATTTATGACTTGCAATGGTCTGTTGCACCTGTATCCATTTCTAACGCCAGCTATTAGCTTTGACTGATTAAACTAAAAGTTTTGAAAAGGAGGGTTTGGTGCTCAATGTGTTGCCTCCTTCAGAAGAAGATATTTTGGCCAAAAGCTTAAATCTATAGCGTCTTTTCACTGTGTCTCTGCGGCTCAGTATTTCCTCTATATATCCTTTTCATAATATTATTGTTATTCCATCCTGGACTTTCCACTGTTTAAACAAAATACTTTTTCTATATATTGGTAATAATTTTGCTGAATATCCTGTACATCACGGAGAGAAGGCTAATAGATCACTACTTTCTTATGTATTGTTTATTGTGTTACAGTGCAATTACAGGATTGTTCCAGTTTTGGGGAATTGTTTTCCTCTACTTTCTGTTGTATTATTTTTCACCCAGTTTTAACAATTTCTATTGAAATGCCGTCATCTATAGGCATTGTTCCTTTCCTAATAGCTCAAATGGCTCTATGCACCTTAACTGGAATGACTTCCAGAAAGTCATGTCTTTCATGTACCTGTATCCAGGATTCTCTTCTTGAACTATACAAACATTTAAGTAAATTTTTGAATGCTTCTACACTTTTTTCTTTATTACTGGTTACTCTGCCATCAGCCTCTGAAACTGGTGAAATGTGAGGACTATCCAGTTAATGTTATTATAATTATAATAATTATTATTGAATCTACTACTGTTTTCAATTATTTCTCTTAACAAAATTTCATTGTAAATGCTGACATACACTCAGAGATATATGTCGATAGTTCTGTTTAATATGGCTTATTTTACCATATTCCAATTGCTGTTAGTTTGAAACTCAAGCTTTATCTTGAATAACTGCCTTTTTCTATTTCAGATTCTCTTTTCGACTGATTTCTTCATTCTTGGAACATCTTTTACTGTCCATGTACATGCCTTTTTTAAGGTGCCATGTGCCACATGAGTCATACTCCTGTGAAAGACTCACGTGCAAGACTTGTTCGACACACCCACCCAGCACATCCTACTCCGTTCCCAACTGAGGCTTATCTTATCCTATCAGAGACAGCATCACATGTGAAAACAGTCATGTCACATACCAGTTATGCTGCAATTTCTGCAGTGTGTGGCAAACAACCAGCTGTCTGTTCACTTGAATGGCCACAGCCCACCTGTGGCCAAGAGCAGAGTTGACCACCCAGTGTCAGAACATGCTGCTGAACACAACGTGCTTGACTTCGATGGCTTCTTCGCAGACCGTGACATCTGGATTCCCCCCTCCTCGCAAGGCTATTTTCTACACATCCTCTGATCCCGTAATCCTCCTAGATTCAATCTCTGCTAGCTGTATGCTCCACGTCCACCTCTACCGCTACCCCACGACTTTGATTTCACTTACTCTACACCCACAACCTCTTTGCCACTGTCTTCTCTTCCTCTATTCTGCCTCCCCTCTGAATCCATTCCTTCACATCACTGTGATCGTGCACTGCATCAATTCTCAGGTGCATGTGCTTGTTTTGCATTCCTATCCCATGCACCTGCTGCCTGTCCACCACCACCATCTCTCCCACTCCCCACCCTCTTTCTCCCCTCACCACTCTACCCAACACAACTCCCCACATCAGTTGAGATACAGTTCTAGCACAGTGTATTTTGCTGGTACAATGCAAGGAATTTCTCAGGCTTGTTTACGTGCATCAGGACTTATCATTACCATGTAAAATGTGCTAATTATATGCTGAGAAGTCTACAGTGGCTTGATCCAACAGTGACTGAAGCAAATATCTAAGCACTACATCAATAGTTTACCAAAAATGTAAGTAACATGTAGTGAAGTGGATACGCAAAACAAATCCAAACTTGCCTGGTGGCTGATTACTTTAGGCCCTTCTGCTTGTGGTAACTGCTGGGCTAAAGCACTCGCCTGCTGACAACGCTTTACCAGTTGCTGTGTTTCCAGGTTACTCTGCTGATATATGCTATCACTGAAAGCAGTTGAAAATGCATGACAAAAATATTGCTAGATATAAAAAAACAGATATTTCTGTTAACTGTAACACCGTATTTGAAAACATACTTTTTATGAAAGAGATCCAATGACAGGCAGCATGCTGTTCATCTCCATAACAGTCTATTCAGCCATGTCATTCACAAAAGCTTAAATGTGATACGTCTGACACAAGAGGAGCCAGTGCAATAGCAGAAAGAATGGTGTGCTTCCATGACTTTGGAATTTTACATAAATTTAATGTGACAGTGCAAAGAGTTTGTTAACACTACATCATCTTGCAAAATTCATAAAGTCCTTGGGTTACAGATTCTCCCTAAGTTGTTGCAGCATATCAGATTTAACTATTTTGTCTGTGACAAATTCTTGTTCAGGACTCAGTGACTGTAGCTGTTCATGATGGTGTAAGAAAACTGTATCCTTGATAAATCCACATGCATAAAAATCAAAGGCTGTCACGTTCAGGGAATGAGTTGACTATGTGGTAGGACCAGCTTAATCTGTCCAGTGACCTTGTAATCTATCCTTGGGGTAGTCCCAGACTTCATTAAAGAAGTACAGCAGTGCATCATTTTGTTGTACACGTGTAAACTGCGCATATTGCTGGAATAACGTTATGTAACAGTTGATAAAGCACTTATAACCTTAAAACAAATGGCTGCAGCCAAAGTTTGCTGTGCTCATCCTATACCATTCACTTTTAAAGTCACCAGACAAGGAAGTAGTCAACAAACTACAGATGCTGGGGTTCACTGAATCCATATCTTCAAACCCGAGGGCAATACCCTAGTTTTTATTCAAAAGCCAAATCTAATTCTTCACTTGAATCAGTATTTTAAGTCCACAATGCATCACTGATTCTCACCATCTCCACTACTAGCTGAACTACCTGGGGATGAGACTTTCACTGATGGATATTTGCACACACTTCCTAACTAAGCTTTGCAAAACATAATTATGATATATAATTGAGCCTATATGGTTACAAGCATCTACCTTAAAGATGATGTGAGAAAAAGGTATACCCTCTGAACGAATAGCAGAACGAAATAAAACATTTAAAGCATTACAAAGTAAACTGAGGTTATTGTCTTGCTTGTCTCACTTTTCTGTAGTGAGTAATACTCACATATAGTGGTTAACAATGTTCACTGAGACAATGCTTAGCTCGGGAACCCTCACCGCACCAATGTGAATTCAGTCATTGCTAGATGAATGTCCAGATATACTTGCTATTTAGTGCCATCTAGAATGTCACTGTAGCTTACACAATCCACAGTGTGTATTCAGCCAGCAAACAGTAGCTGTACAAGAGTGTGAGTGTGAGTGTGTGTGTGTGTGTGTGTGTGTGTGTGTGTGTGTGTGTGTGTGATATCATGTGTGTTCCTATTGTAAGCATTTTAACATTTTTATTCCTGAAACTATCAGTATACCATACCCTCCAATGCTTTACTTAGTATTTAAATTAAGTATCACCAATTTAGAGGTATCATAGAAGGCCAAACCACCCAGACAAAGGGGAGGGGGAGGAGGATTTTTGTGAGATATTTCTAACAGTGATACAAATAAGTGACTGAAGTTTCACAAATATATCACAACTATAGGTCTCTCTTGATTATCATAGTTTCTTCTTTGCGGAGTATCTAATCATTTTATTATTTTTCTGATCAATTAAACAGAAAAGTACAAATAAAAACACATGGGAAAGCAAGTGGCACATTGGAGCTTTGGTTCATGAGAAGTGCTTGGGTTTCAGGAACATTAGCACGCCGTCTTTGAAATGCAGATATCTTGGCTCTAGTCTCACTTTGTCTCACAGCCTCAACTGGCCACAAAGATTAAACACTGTTTACCTGCAATTAACAGGAAGAATTATCACTTTTCTGTATATCTAGCATGTTATTAATTGTAGTAAAGTTTGTATTACAGCTGTAACACTCATTTGCTGCTTGATTCTAAATGACATACCATTTTTCTTGAACCATTTGTAATTTAAGAAACAAAATCACGGTCACCAAAGCTACTGTTTTAATAATATTATTATTTATTTCTGCAACTATTTTTAGTCTAATATATCAACTTATCACAGAATTTGTGTATGCAATGTAACATTCGTACCATACTTATACTTGAAACTTCCTGGCAGATTAAAACTGTGAGCCCGACCGAGACTAGTATTTAATCTGCCAGGAAGTTTCATATCAGCGCACACTCCGCTGCAGAGTGAAAATCTCATTCTGGAAACATCCCCCAGGCTGTGGCTAAGCCATGTCTCCGCAGTATCCTTTCTTTCAGGAGTGCTAGTTCTGCAAGGTTCGCAGAAGAGCTTCTGTAAAGTTTGGAAGGTAGGAGACGAGATACTGGCAGAAGTAAAGCTGTGAGTACTGGGCGTGAGTCCTGCTTCGGTAGCTCAGATGGTAGAGCACTTGCCCGCGAAAGGCAAAGGTCCCGAGTTCGAGTCTCGGTCGGGCACACAGTTTTAATCTGCCAGGAAGTTTCAAAATGCAATGTGCCAAAAGATTATTTATACAGTAAAAAAGTACTAATTGCAAAGAAAAAATTAGAGAACATAAAAATTCTAGTCTACTGCTCAAATAAGAGCATATTCATTTTTAAGAGAGCCATCCAGAAAATAAAGAACGTTTTACCATTATCAAGATATTCTTTAATAATAATGCAGAAGCTCAATATACATTGTTTATCACTTACTTTTTCTTTTTTTCCACACAGCCACCTTATATATTAAGGTACTTGTCTTACCTTGGCACGAGTTTATGTACACCCTCTTCATATCATGTGGCTGACTGGCTACTTAACCAGGTCACAACAGCATCCTCCACGTCTTCATCATTTGTAAAGTATTTTCTAGGAAAATGATCCTTTATGTTTGGAAACAGGAAAAAGTTTGACAGACCCAGGTCTAGACTGTAGGGAGAATGCTTGAAGGCGTCCCACCAGAATTTCTAACGCAGCCAGGCTTGTAGCTGCTCGGCAGTATCTAGACATGCATTGTCATGCAACAGAACAATTCCATGTGAGAGCATGCCTCTTTGGCAGTTCTGTACAGTCAGATAAAGATGTTTGAGGCTAGCACAGAATTTACGAGGTGCATTCAAGTTCTAAGGCCTCTGATTTTTTTCTCCGGACTGGAAAGAGATAGAAACATGTGCATTGTTCTAAAACGAGGCCGCGTTCATTGTCAATACGTTCCAGAGATGGCAGCACCATACGGCAGATGGAATTTTACCACCAGCGGTGAGAATGAGAACTGTTTTAAATACTTAAAATGGCGACGTTTTCCTTACTTGAAGAGCGTGCAATCATTCGTTTTCTGAATTTGCGTGGTGTGAAACCAATTTAAATTCATCGACAGTTGAAGGATACATGTGGTGATGGAGTTATGGATGTGTCGAAAGTGCGTTCGTGGGTGCGACAGTTTCATGAAGGCAGAACATAGTGTGACAACAAACCGAAACAACCTTGGGCTCGCACAAGCCGGTCTGACGACATGATCGAGAAAGTGGAGTGAATTGTTTTGGGGGATCGCCAAATGACTGTTGAACAGATTGCCTCCAGAGTTGGCATTTCTGTGGGTTCTGTGCACACAATCCTGCATGATGACCTGAAAATGGGGAAAGTGTCATCCAGGTGGGTGCCACGAATGCTGACGGATGACCACATGGCTGCCGGTGTGGCATGTTGCCAAGCAATGTCGACGCACAACAACAGCACGAATGGGACTTTCTTTTCGTCGGTTGTGACAATGGATGAGATGTGGATGCCATTTTTCAATCCAGAAACAAAGCGCCAGTCAGCTCAAAGGAAGTACACAGATTCATCGCCACCAAAAAAATTTCGGGTAACCGCCAGTGCTGAAAAAATGATGGTGTCCATGTTCTGGGACAGTGAGGGCGCAATCCTTACCCATTGCGTTCCAAAGGGCACTACGCTAACAGGTGCATCCTACGAAAATGTTTTGAAAAACAAATTCCTTCCTGCACTGCAACAAAAACGTCCAGGAAGGGCTGTGCGTGTGCTGTTTCACCAAGACAACGCACCCGCACATCGAGCTAACGTTACGCAACAGTTTCTTCGTGATAACAACTTTGAAGTGATTCCTCATGCTCCCTACTCACCTGACCTGGCTCCTAGTGACTTTTGGCTTTTTCCAACAATGAAAGACACTCTCCGTGGCCGCACATTCACCAGCCGTGCTGCTATTGCCTCAGCGATTTTCCAGTGGTCAAAACAGACTCCTAAAGAAGCCTTCACCGCTGCCATGGAATCATGGCGTCAGCGTTGTGAAAAATGTGTACGTCTGCAGGGCGATTACGTCGAGAAGTAACGCCAGTTTCATCGATTTCGGGTGAGTAGTTAATTAGAAAAAAAATCGGAGGCCTTAGAACTTGAATGCACCTCGTATCACTATTGACTGTTGTGTTACGGGGCACGATATTGATGAGTACGCACCAGAATACAGAGGCCATCAGTTTTTGAGTTCATGCAGTTTTTTTGATCTTTCATGGCCTCTGTGGCAACTTAGCATGACGCCAATCCATAGACCGTCACTTCATTCGGGGTGGGGAGGGGGGTGGGGGTGCAGTATTATGAGTAATCCACGTGTTTCATTTCCTGTAACCATCTGGTCGATGAATGTGTTGCTCACCTTTTCGTAATGCTCTAGCAATGCTAATGCAGCACCCACTCAAGCAGTTTTCTGGTCATCCGTGAGCACACATGGCACCCACCATGCACAAATTATGTGGTACCCTAAGTGCTGAGTGACAATTTTAAGCACAATTCAACAATACACTGCTTGATATTGCTCATGTACATCTCTAATTGAGAATCATGAATTCTCTTGAATGATCCAATGCATCTTTTGTTTCAGTGCATCAGTGATGATGGAGGGTTGCCAAGATTTCTTTTCATCATAAACATCTGTTCTGCCATTGTTAGAAATCGTGCACCACTTTTGGATGCTGGCTTTCCCATAAATAGTAACAAGTCTGCAGTGAACATCACAGGGTCTAACATATTCCATCTGCAGAAAATATTCAAGACCTTGCACCTCACAGTCACTGGGATTCAACAGTCGGCACAGCCATGATCACAGCTACTTTTGCACTTACCACATGACAGCGTCCAACTTGCAGCTGCATGCAGCAACTGTCCAAATCACACTGAACACTGGATACCAATTACAGGCTGCCACAAGACAGTATGTGCAAACTTAGACATGAAGTAACATTGCAAGAACAGTTACAATGTAAGTACTGACCTGAAGTCAAGCACAGGGTCTTCTTGATAGGTTGCTTGTGACACTCTTTCCAAAGTGTGTGCCATCAACACACACATCTGCTGCAAGCTGTAATTCATTAAGGAGAAATAGGAGCATTGCTAAAGAGAACACAAAGAAGATAGTTATTAGTTACACCTTTTAACCAAAAGATTTCTTGAATGGTGAACTTTTTACAATACAATCATAGAAAGTGTATAACAAAGATAAGCACCTAAAATAGTGATAAAAACAGAGTGTCAAAAAAATCATAAACAAGGGAAGTTGTAGATATGATGTCCACTAAGTGAACATTTTAGGATTAACTGAAGAATTCAATATCACCTCACCAATTCAGAATCAAGCTGCAACCCTTCACCCTAACTATATCTCAGGACATCCCTCAAAACAGTAAGTTACATCTAAAACTTTGTATTCACATTTATTGGCATCAATTCACAACAAAACTGTCACATTTCAACCTAATTGTGACTAGGGCTACGCTGTAGGTCGGTCTGGTCTGTCAGCACAACCCACAGTCCAAAAACTAATACAGACACATGAGAAATATTGTCAGTAGTCCATTATCTTTCTGTTTGTGCACATACAAAGCGACACGCCACATCATCATCATTTTATGTGACACAATTAACATCTGGTATTAGTAAGTTCAGCTGGGCTATTTATTTTTCCCTTTTTCATATGCTAATTCTCATGCAGCCAAATCCATTGAAAAGTCTTCCAGAAGGATACATTTGAATATTTGCGAGAGATGCAGGATCAGCATCAAAAGCAGACTGGTAGAGCTTCCAGTACATTTCACCACATAAGCGAAAGTCTTTCACACACTTACGCAGCTGCCATGAAAAAAATAGAGAAATCCAGAATTAGTAGCTGTATTGACGCACTGGTAAATAAATTTACAAATAAGTTTTACTTCAATTGAAAACCACAAGGTGAGGAAGGATTAACATTACAGACAAAATGTGAAACATTAAATATCACTCCAATTAAATTCATTACAATGAGTGCTATCTCATGTGTTCTCGGTGTGACTGATTGATGGAGTACTTCTGGATGTTCAGCTGAGCTGTTTCCATTTTACGCACAACATTTTGATGAACGACACAGTAGTCTTCTTAAGTGCTGTGAGTTGTGCTGTTATGTGCTCTTGCTGCATGGGCTCCAACCAGAAGACGACTAGTTCCGTTGCTGAAATATTGAGAATAAAATGGAAACAACAACTCAGCTGAACTTCCTGAAGTACAAAATGAGTCCTGATTCAACAATGGGATTCTTTTCGAAGGGAAAAAAGAAAAAAAAAAGGGGAAGAGAGGAAGGAAAAGAGAGAGAGAGAGAGAGAGAGAATGATCATAATCACTGCAAGATGCATTGTGAGTTATTTAAATAAATTTTTCCTCTTAAACAGGCCGCAAGGAGCCACACTATTGTTTTGGCTATTTTATACAGATAATAAACTACTAAACAAGAGCATTAGTCATGGAAGAAATCAGTTACTTTATATACATAAGTTTAGAAAACATTGAAATAGGTGGTTGCACAAATAGAAATGGCAAGTGTGGTAGACAAATTATTATACCCATTTAAGGGAACATGTTAATACTGAGTTTACAAAAGAGAATGCAAAAATTAACGCTAATTCCTCTATCTCTAACATCTGCCAGTTCTTTACGCCAGACACCAGTCATCAAAACAGAAACAGAATAACCTGTGCAGTTATTCAAATTCTGGGTTATTTGTCCCATATGTATGGCATTTTAATAATATTGTTTTCAAGGTCTGTTTATTAAATTTCTAAACATTTGTGTTGCTCTATTCAAATTTATATGCTATTTCCTAATGCAATAATATAGAAGAATGCTGGTATATTACTTTTATGTTAAACTGGTGAGGTGTAGGAGATGTGGAGTGTTATGGTATTATGGAAAAGTCACCCTATTTGCATCAGGGGAGACTTTTTGGATGAGACAAGAAGGAAAGACATTACTTATCACAAAGTCACCCAATGCCCCAGACCAGAGACCTATCAGATGATGTGACAAGGCAATACTTTCTTTTTCATCCCATCCAACAGTTTTCCCCTAACTGGGGTTTTTTGAGTGATGTGCCACTTGGTGAGTAGCTTTTTCAATTAATTTTTAGCTATTCAATTATATAAGTATCTTCTTCTATACCTGGGTATTGGAAGGAGAAACAATAACAAAAGAGAATTATCAACTCCATCATCAGCTGTACGAGCAAGTTTAGCTCTAATGACTACAACTATACAAAGTAAAGAGACTGGTATTTGCATCACAACTGCACTTCACCCTCATTCATATCTGCTGATTCAAAAAAAGTGTAGAGCCAAGTTTTTGCACAGCTCCTTACTCTCCAGATGTGGCTCCTTCAGTCTTCTTCTTGTTTTCAAATTTAAATGCACTATTTAAAGGATAGCGTAAGAGGAGATACACACACACACACACACACACACACACACACACACACACACAGTCTGACTGGGAGGGGGGCAAGGGGGGGGGGGGGGATGGGAGGTCACTGTATGCAATCTGTAAAGGTGGCCAAATTTACTTTCATTAAACTGAAAACTTTGTTGAAGACACTAACCAAGAGTCTCCCACAATTACACTGTGTATTAACTGAGAAGATTGTTTCAAATGATATCACCTTATTTTGAAGTACACATGTATCCAAGTGGGCCTATACTGCTTCATATAATGTAAGGAATCTGCAAGTGCTACAGAACACATCCCTGCGGCAAGTGTTACAAGCCCTATACTTCATTAAATTTACTGAGTTGCTCATGACGCTGGCACACACCTTTCCTACAGCAACACAATATATTGGCAATCCATTTTTATCTTTCCTGTCATATGTTTCGAAACCAGCAAATCAGGAACGTCAGGACCTGAGACAGAAACAAAGCTTGGAAACATGGGCAGCTCTTGAGGTTGCTAAGGGACTGAGAACCACTCATATCCACATCATTACCATTTCAGCCCATCACATCCAAGTCGTCATTCTCTCACTAACCATCTGGCACTTATCATTGCCTTCATGCCATACCTATCAATGTTTGGATTGTTAATGCCATAACCTGGTGTGTTATATTGAAGTAAATGCCAACTGGCAATAGTCATTTGAGGTTTGTGAGTATTTGCAACCAAGTGACGTGGGAAATGGGAGAGTGATTTTTTGTTCGCAAGGAAGGTAGAATTCCAAGGCAGAACTCTCACCATTGCTGTTCTTCTTAATGAGACAGTATATGTACATATGTAAGTAGTGTTGTCGCTCAGTTGAATGGCTGCTTCATGTCATTTTGTCATACTTTAATAGTAATGCCTGGAATTTACTGACATGCAATCTTTTGTTCATTATGAGCTATTCGTCATTCATAATAACTGAAATCCCCAATATTCTGGGTATAGAAATGAGAATTAAATTTTTCAGGGATGAAGTCATTTTTAAGACTTTACTTTAGTTTTTATATGTGTGTTTAACATTCATTTATGAAACAGTCATTCAGTCTTAATGCTGGAGGCGGATGAATGGGTAGGACTTGCTCCTTGAAAATTCCTATTGCACCCATAGTTTGGGGATAGCTTCTTTTATTAGTATTCAAAACTTGAAGGATCCCTGGTTCAAACCCAGCCATGGCTTAAATCCTGAATAAAAAGCATCAGCAAAAGGCAGCTGAAGACTCCTGGCATAAGAAGTCGTCATTCTTCTGCCCATAGCCTTTTATAAAAGAGCAGAGGAGTGGACAGAGGTTCAGGGTACCCTCTTGCCTTTGGAGTGGGAAGCAGCCCCTACAGGCTGGAAGAATCAGTGATGATCAACAGCATGAGGATATAGAGGGCAATGTAAATCACTGTATTAAAGACACTTATGGTACATCCACAGGACATGTCACCTTTAACTGAAAAAGTGTCTCAATGATCTCTCCATTAGCAAGGATTAGTCCCCCATTCGGTTCTCCTGGAGGGAACTGCCAAGGGGGACGTGACTATGAGAAAGAGCTTGAATAACCAACAAAGGGATAACATTCTAATAGTCGAAGCAGGGAATGTCAGAGGTCTGAATGTAGTAGGAGAGCAAGAAAAATGTGTAAAGGGAAATGCAAAGACTTAACCCATATAAAGTGGGGAGGGGGTCAGTGAAGTGAAATGAAAAGAAAATTAGGATTTCAGGTCAGACGAATATACAGTAATATTAACAACAGCAGAAAATGGTACAATGGGAGTAAGATTCATCATGAATATGAAACAAAGACAGAGAGTGAGCTATTGTGAATTGCTCAGCAATAGGGTTGTTCTTATAAAATTCAACAGAGAACCAACACCAACAAGATGAAAATCGATCATGGGAGGCTGGAATCCAGTTGTAGGGAAAGGAATAGAAGAAATGGTTATAGGAGAATATGGGCTTGGCATTAGGAATAAGAGAGGAGAAAGACTAATTGAGTACCACAACAAATTTCAGATGGTAATAGCGAATACTCTTGTTCCAAGAATCACGAGAGGGGGAGGTATACTTGGAAGAGACCCAGAGGCACGGGAAGCTTCCAGCTGTCTTATATCATAATCAGGCAGAGATTCCAAAATCAGATACTGGATTGTAAGGCATACCCAGGAGCAGGTATAGACTCAGATCATAATATAGTAATGATAAACAGTGGACTGGAGTTTAAGAGCATCACCCAGAACAGTAAGTGTGGAAGGAAGGGGGATACTGAAGTACTAAGAAATGATGACATGCGTTTGAAGTTAGCTAAGAATATGGATACTGTTGTAAGGTTTACCAAAGCAGGCAGTTCAGATGAAGAGGAGTGCGTATCCCTAAAAAGGGCAATCATAGATGTTGGGCAGACAAACATAGGTACAAGGAAAGTAACTGTGAAGAGAGCTTGGGTAACAGAAGAAATACTTCAATTGTTCAATGAAAGTATAAAGTACAAAAATGTTCTGGGGAAGACAGGAATGCAGCAGTACAAATGCATCAGGAATGAAATAAATAGGAAGTGCAGGGCAGCTGAGGTGAAGTGGCTGCAAGAAAAATGAAAAGAAATCAAAAAAGAAATAGGTGTTAGAAGAACAGATTCAGAATATAGAAAAGTCAAAACAACTTTCAGTGAAAATAAAATCAAGAGTGGTGACATTAAGAGTTCAATGGGAATTCCACTGTTAAACTCAGAGGAGAGAGTGGATAGGAGGAAACAGTACTCTGAAGGTCTGTATGAAGGGGGAAGACTTGTCTGTTGATGTGATAGAAGAAGAAATTAAGACTTATTTTGTTAAAGTCAGAGGAGAGAATGGATAGGAGGAAAGAGTACTCTGAAGGTCTGTATGAAGGGGGAGGACTTGTCTGATAGAAGAAGAAATTAAGAGTTAATATGGAAGACGTATGAAATCCAGTAAAAGCCATAATTTAGAAGAGCTCTGGAAAATTCGAGATCAAATACAGCAGAAGCGATGGGTGGCATTCCATCAGAATTTCTAAAACAATTGGGGGAAGTGGCTACTATATGTAGAAAAGAAAGAAAAATAATAGTGACTTGCTTAACAACAGAGTGAAATACAGTAGACTGCTACTCACCACAAAGAGGAGGCGTCGATTGGCAGACAGGGCACACAGAAAGAAGATTGCTACATATTACCAGCCACACCGTAGGACAGTGGCCTTTGTGTGTGTGTGTGTGTGTGTGTGTGTGTGTGTGTGTGTGTGTGTGTGTGTTTTGTATGCTTATTTGTATTTTGCGTACATCTGACAAAGGTTTGTATGCTTATCTGTATTTTGTGTACATCTGACAAAGGAGTTAGTCCCATACTTATTACATCTAGCAGTACAATAACCCATGATAAACAAAGCAAGGAGGACATAAAAAGCAGGTTAGCACAGGAAAAGAGAACATTCCTTGCCAAGAGAAGTCTACTGGTACCAAACAAAGGTCTTCATTTGAGGAACAAATATCTGAGAATGTATGTTTGGAGCACAGCATTGTATGATACTGAATCATAGACAATGGAAAAACTGGAACAGAAGTGAATCAAAGTGTTTGAGATATGGTGCTACCGAAGAATGTTGAAAATTAGGTGGACTGATACAATATGGAATCAGGAGGTTCTCCACAGAATCAGTGAAGAAACAAACATGGAAAACACTGATATGAAGAAGGGACTAGATGGTAGGCCATGTTAAGACACTGGAGAATAACCTCCAGGGTACTAGAAGCAGCTGTAGAGGGTAAAAACTGCACAGGAAGACATAGATTGGAATACATCCCGCAAATAACTGTAGATGTAGGGTGCAAATGCAACTCTGAGATGAAGAGGTTTCCACAGGAGAGAAATTCAAGGCAAACCACATCAAACTAGTCAGAAGGCTGATGATTCAAAAAAATTAATTACATTTGCTACTTGGCATGGATACTGAAACAAAAGTATTGACATTTAGTATCCGTATTTCACCTAATATAATGTCAATTTGTGAAATATCAATGTGTGTCACGTATCCATTTTTTAGATTTGTTTCTAAAATAAAAAAATATCAAACTGCAGCTACAATTGTTTCAGTAAATGTTGAAAGACTTTCTAGCTGAAAGCACATGTTGCTCAACAACTGACATTCTCTCTCTCAGAACTTCCTCATACTGAGTGACAACACTGCAATAGCTCTAATATGGTTATACAATTTTTGTACATCAAAAAATTTAAAGAAAAACATAGCAATTTAAAATTAATCATCCTTTTTTAATTTCAATGCCAACCTACCATGACGTTTTTCATTCCTCTAGTTCATTTTATAACTCACTCTACACTAGTCGTAAAAACCAGATCTTGCAGTTACAAATATTTTCTCATATTCGTAAACTAAATAAATTCTCACTAGAGGCAACTGACCCAATTGCATCTCTCTCTCTCTCTCTCTCTCTCTCTCTCTCTCTCTCTCTCTCTCTGTACCCCACCCCCCTCCTACCCCTCTTCCTTACCCCCTGCAGGTGCTCCTGAGTTGAAGGACGTCTGAAGCACCGGCAGTTTAGTTTGGAGGGGATTACAGTTTTAGCAGTTTCATGTATGGGATGTACAGGGTGTCCAAAAAGTTCCTTTACAACTTCAAAATTTTATTACAGTGGCAGTTTTTGAAATATTTTAACAAAATTTCTTGTATTGTAATCACTGTTTACTAAAGTTTTTATATGTACTAAAATTTTGTGTTTCAGATACTCTGTTGATGGAAGGTACTGAAACTCTATAAAATGGCAACTCCTCAAGAGAAGGCACAATGTGTGACCTGGTTTATTGAGACAAAATCAGATTGGATGTTCAGACTCGACGAAACTTCAGAACGAAGTATGGAAGAGATGCACCATCGCACTCTTCAATTCGTGCATGGCACAAAAAATTTATGGAGACAGAGACAATGTTGGGCAAAGGGAGGAGTGGGCGACCAAGAATATCCAAGGAAAACAGTGATCATGTTTTAAATGTCTTCACTCATTCACCTACAAAGTCCATCCGCACTGCTGCCAGACTGTTGCACCTACCACGTTCAACTGTGCATAAGGTCCTCCACAAGAACTTACGGTTGTATGCTTAAAAAGTGCAACTGCTACAGACAATTGAGTCAAATGACAAGCCCAAAATGGACACAGTTTGCACTCAACATGCTTGAATGCCTTTCAGTGACAAGGCAACTTTTCATGATTCTGGGACATTAAACATACACAATGTGAGAATCTGGGGATCTGAATACCCCTATGTGACTAGGGAGCTTCACTGGGATAGTGCAAAAGTGAATGTGTGGTGTGGAATCATGTGCAACCAAATAATTGGTCCATTTTTCTTCAACGAGTCAACAATTACTGCAGATGGTTACCTCAACCTTCTGACCGAATATGTAGCACCACAACTGATTGACTTACAACCATCTATCATTTTCCAGCAAGATGGTGCACTACCACATTGGGAACTGCATGTTCATTGGTTCCTCAATGAAACATTTCCAGGCAGATGGATTGGGAGGGATGGACCAATTCCTTGGCCACCGTGTTTGCCAGATGTCACTCCCTTGCACTTTTTTATTGGGGGTATGTAAAAGATATCATTTATCAAACACAGATATGGGACATTGCTGACTTGAAGCAAAGGATTCGTAATGCCATTGCCACCATTGATGACGCTATGCTACAGCGAACATGACAAGAAATCGAGTACCATCTTGATGTGCTTCATGTAACTAAAGACGCCCATATAGAGGTCTACTAAACACTGTAAAAAAAAACTTTTATAAACACTGATTACAATAAAGGACATGTTGTCAAAATACTTCAAAACTGCCATTGTAATAAAATTTTGAAGTTGTAAAGGGACTTTATGGACACCCTATATATTTCCCTGTCAAAAGTCAGATAATTACTGGACAACTTTGTATTTCAACAAATAATAACCATTCTATTTATAATCTTGTCATTTAATAACAGAAGGCCTCTATTTATGTAGTTTAATTAAATCTTTGTGAACATCAGTAAATACTGCAAGATCTTTGTTTCTTCATAAGTACAAAGGGTGATTCTGTCTTCAGGGAAGAGTTCACTGTCACTATTTGTCTGGCACTTTGGGTTGGTTGAGACGTAAGTTTAATGGTACAGGTGGTGGTAGTAGTACTTCCATTAGCAGAATGGTGAGCACTGATACTTAAGTCTCCGTAGCTGAAATTTGCTTGATGATATGGTGACCAGTGTCTGGAGGCAGCTCATGTTAGATGTCAAGATGTCGGTAAGATATAGTGGATAACATCAAATTTGCCATGACTGTTCATAGACAACATGGTTGTATATAGAGGGATGTTGAAATGCCAGGAAATTGTTACAAAATGTGGGAAGACCAGCAGAGGAGCGATACTTGGAGCAGGGACTGCAAGCCGACACTTGAGGTAAACAAATGTTAAGTATTTGTAAGTAGGTACAAAGCTCTATTACTACTTAATGATACTGCTAACAATCAACTCCAGAAAAAATCACCCAAAAGAGAGAGAGAGAGAGAGAGAGAGAGAATAAGTTTAAGTATGAGGAACAACGCACAAAACAAGTTACAGAAATAGCAAGTACCAGAATGAGTTTCTCTGGAAGAATCTTAAGTAAATGTAATTCAGGTTATACATTTCTATGTCAAATAAATATACGTAATGCACATTCAGAAAAATAGAAGGATTAAATGAAACCATTCACCATAAACTGAAGCATTGAGCAACGGTCCAGTACACAAATTGCATTGAAATTATTGCTAAGCTTTCAGACAATGTGCCTTGAAGTTAACAGCTGAAATAAGCATGTCCACACACACGCACACAAACACGCACGCACACGCACACGGCTACACTGTTCCCACACATTGTCAATGCATCCCAAGGGGTGAGAGTTTATACTGGAGGAGTGAGTGTTGAAACAAGGAGGAAGGAGGGGTTGAAGGGAAATAAGGTAGTGACTGGCAGGAAATGAGATGTGAATGTGCCACTGGTCAATATATCTGACAAAATCCTTCACACCAGTCAGGCTGCAGTTTCACGACAATATGTCCAGCTGGGATAATTTAGTTTAGAGAGAGTGTGTGTGTGTGTGTGTGTGTGTGTGTGTGTGTGTGTGTGTGGGCGCGCGTGTGGCGCGTGTGCATGCGCGCGCGCATGCGGAGGGGAATGGCACGGACATGCTGTGTGCAAGTGGGAGTGGCAGGTAGTACAGAAATTTCCAATAGAATTCTAGAGGTGTGACATTATGACACCTAACTGGGTGCACAAAGTTTGAATTCACAGTGTCACCTGGGCTGTGATATGGCCAAACCGCTGCAGTGGGTCGCGGCTGCTCTCAGCTACAGAAGACGCTACGGCGGGTGGTGGTGCAGTACACAGGCTGTGGCAGGCGTGTGCTAGTTGTGCGAGGCACTGCAGGAACTCTCCACGCAGCCGCGTGTAGTCAGTTGCAAACTGCAGTGAGTGCGCAGGCGTGCTTGCAGCCTGTTTTACACACAAAATACAAACTCTTAACTTACGTCTTTGCATGTCTCTTTTCACATTTGAAACACAAATTAACTGAAGGTAAGGTAGTCAGGTGGTTTCAGCCTTATCTTAATAGCAGGAAGCAAAAGATATTTATACATTTTCACATAATAAGAAACAAGACAGCAAGCAATAAAATACTGTCAATTGGAAAGTTTCTCAAAGATCCATATTATTTCTGTTTCTTTTTTTGATTTACATTAATGACTTGCCTCCAATTGTAAAATACAACTCCACTTTTTTTTTTTTTTTTTTTTTATGATACAAGCAAGCTGTTGATTGTTTGAAACAGGAACTGAATATATTATGCTCTGGAGAGAAATAACTTTTGGTTTACAGCTAGTATGTTGACACTTAAGGGCAATAAAACATATGGCATACCAATTTCTTACACACAATTCTTTGCACTGATATTTACTATGCAGACACTTATGGCCTCCCACAAAAGCTAAATGCTGCCACCTATAAAATCAGAAACTGTCCACACTTAGCACCAATGACATGCGTAAACTCATTTACTTCATGTTATTTCATTCCTTGATTACGTATGGGATAATATTTTGGAGCTACACAGTTCATGAACTTTCAGTCCACAAGCCGAAAGCTTTGTTTGGCAGTCTTTTTGTTATGCCTGTCCATGACACAGCATCTCCACTATATGGTGAGTAGCAACTATCCTTTTCATAACATTGTCATGTAATTTAAGTGTTCGGTGTGATGGTGAAAGGAATACTTTTCTTCTCTACAAAATATGAGATCAAGAGCCGATACAAGTATTTTCTAGTTTCCTTAATCCATGTGCACAGAACATTGCGAACAGAGGGTAGGATGGTTATAGGGCCACATAGCAATTTTCACACAAAATGAATAAATCTAAGGACAACAAAACATCTCTCTTGTTTCTCTTATTTAAATGTTCAGTTTATTTAAACTGAGTTTGCCCTTTTTGTAAATTATATGCAACAGTCACAATATGGAGAGAAGTGGTTATTAGCAGAAATAAAAAAAAAAGATGAAAAACAGAACAGTGAGAACACAACTGAAGCAAAATCTGTCAAGTTTTGTAGTAAGACTTTTTATCAGTTCTAGGTTTGTATGATAATTGATTAATATTCACACTAATAGCAACATTCAGAACAATGCCAATATTTAAGAAATGACTTTTTTTCCATCGTTGCTAAATTCACAAATATTGGTATAATGTAAAACTGTTGTTGCTGTCAGTTACAAATTTTGTGGATATTACTCACTTTGAGAGCTGCGGTAGCTTTACAGCAGTGAGTGACAGCTGTCTCGATCCTCTGCACAGTCCCAGGCAACTGCCCACCCTGCAGAGCGGTCTCACCACGGCACAGTGCCTCCAAAGATACAAGCCAGAAGTGCAGTTGCTCTGATGCCACATTTTCCTGGAGGCGACCGAAGATGTTGGCTGCTACAGCATGGTGACCATATCTGTGTAACATTAGACTGCCTGTTACAAATGAATATTAAAACTTTAAATATAAATACTGCTTTGCCATCGTAATCAAAGTTAAATATGTCTGTCTTCCCTTGGAGTAAAACCAGGGTGAGCCCAAACTCTACTGACAATCTTTGAAAGAATGATTTGGTATATCTGCCCGGAGTTTTAGTGCATGTAAAGCTCCATCCTCGTAGGCTCCCTTTACAATAATTCATCTAGTTTGTAACATCAGTTATCTTTCTGACTTTCTATAAATGTGTTCTTATTACTGAAGCCACAGTAACAGTGATGCAACATTGGCACATAAAACAATGTAATACCACCTTAAGTTTTTTTCCAGCGTAACTGGTAAAAGAGGTTTGTTTTATCAGTAGCTCTTGGAATTACATAAAATTACTTTCTTCAAATATTTATGAGCTTGGGACACCACCTGCATAAAATATAAAAATAAAATAAAAAAAAAAACACTGTGCACGATGTACATGTTCTTGTTAAATTAGATATCTACGTAACTACATGCCAGTGTGCCTGAATTAGTTAATATTTAACTGTTTTCTCTTTTTACTATACCAACATATAAAATAACCATTGCAAAGATGATCTCTGGATGAATAAATTTATACTATATCAGCTACTCATTCAGTCATACATTTGTTCATTCAAATTTCATGTTCCATTACCCTGTCAAGTAGGATGACTTTCAGGGATGTGGAATGAATCAAGGTAAATGTTATCAAAAGACAAGCGAATCATAAGAAAACTTAATTTTATGTATATGTATTAACAATTAACTGTAGCTGTATCATTTAACACTATTCATGCTTATGCAAGCTAAATTTAATCAATTGGAAAGAAGGCATTTACTATTAAAAAGTCACATGTTCCTCAGTTAAATTAAGTATGTGATGTTTTAGCTTGATATTTACTGGATCACATTAGTATTTTGCAAAGAAAATAGTTATCTGTAAATATATCGTCATGTTCGCAATACATTAGAGCTTCTCATACAAATTAACAAGACCCATTAGTTGGCAACATGCGCTAGCAAGCTGCATCTGGAATTCAGCGAGCTTGCTGGGCCCAGACTGAATCCATGTGGGGCATTAATGACAAGGGCTAGTTTGCCAACCAGCCTGGATGTGGATTTTATGTGGTTTCCCACATCTGACTCAGGTGAATATCAGGCTAGTATCAAAGCCCCTCCTCAGTTATAAGATTCACAAACATTTCAAATAACATTCTCATACTTTCACATGGGTAACACTACACATGAACAGATGAGGCACACAATTTCCCAGGTTGGTGACAGAATCTGAACCCACTCCCTCCAGGACTAACACTGCCAAATCCAGATGAACACACCAATTCTATGAAGATATGGAATAAGGCAAGAGGGGGGGAAGGGGGGGGGGGATACAGCTTTATGATGAGCACTGCTACTTACCATGTTGACAATTTTTTAAAATTTTCCTTCTACTTGGTTGGAATATCCACTTCCTTGCATTATGTTAAATGTGAGCTTGTTGAATATGTTTGCACCAGAGAACATGAGTGTCGATAAGGAGGCAAACTCTACATGAAAACTGGTGAGTTTAGTCTTGTCCGAAGGTCTGAGTGAACTGCTCTTTTTTTTTTTTTTATCTTCCCCAAATCTGTCCTTCTTTCCTTCTGAGGAAAGAAGTAGTAGTTCCAAAGGCTAGGATAATTCTGTATGTGTGTTTCGCATATTACCAGTTTCACCTCATCAGTCTGTCTCATAATTTTATGATGCTAATGTCTGTTGTTTGTTCATGCAGTGCCTGCATCTATATTTTTGTCATTTATCAGTCAGTGGAATATTTGCTGTCGCCGAGGAAGTAGAAAAATTTGGTGGCCAACAATTTCAATATAACACCATTTCTGGAAGCTCAATTTAATTAGGATCACAATTTTTGTATGTTTCTCATTTAATGCTGTTCCAAGCTGCTTTTGCCTTATCGTTTGAACTTTTAATTTTTTGAGTGTAGTGCACATATATCACTTTTTTGATAGCAAACCAGAGGATTTTACAATGCTGGTGGCTATGGAGTTTCAACTCTTGACAATGGCTTGTCCTTTGATTAAGAAATGCTTTCTCTTTGTAGCACAAGATACATTAATCCCTTGTTTATTTCAGAGGAAAATAATGTTCAAACCTGTCCACTTAGTAATATATTCCCCACACTCTTCCCTTAGTTTCACTCTATACACCAAGGTCAAGCCACCATTTATGATTCTGTGATACAATACTTTGATTCCGTTACACAGTACTTTCCTCCTATGATCTTTAGATAATTAATCAGTATATTTTATTGTTAACATTTGATCATTATAGTCATATAAAACATTGACTACTGGTTTTATGTCTACATCAGTGAAGGTCGTTGGGTCTAAAAACAAACTGTCAGGTTGTTGCATTGCGCTTTCCAATCTTTTAAGGGAATTTTACTGTGGCAAATAATAAATAAATCAACATCAACAACTCTACATGTCTCCAGGAACAAAAATCTTATTAAAATTGTCCCTAGATGCTTTTTGAATTCTCAGGTATATTCTACTGGTGACCTCTGAACTGTCTGTACCACAACCTTGTGTGTTTCCTGAACCACTACAAGTACGGTGGCACTTCATTCAAAGAGCTGTTCAACACATTTACCATTAAACTGAAGGGCTTGGGATTTTACTCAATTTTTGCATATGTAGCTAGTTCCCCTTTCTTCTTATTGGTTCAAGAGAAGTATGATCCATCAAGATGAATTCATGCAGCTTCCGTGATTTCCACAAGATTCCCTAACTGTCACAATAAATCAGTTAAAATTCAAACCATCCTTTCATTTTCCTGTATGTATATGAGAAGTCCAGCCTTTTTATTAACTAGACTTTAGATGTTCTGATGGAAGACACTACATGTACTTTCTTTAACATCCATGGCTTTGTACTAGCTGCTATATTTTGTTTCGCTAATAGCTGTTTCAACTGTAACTATATTTATTCTTCAACTCTTGTCTTTTGGATGAATATATCATAAAAAGACCCAGGGAATAAACAACAAATCACTAGTATGGGATGCATACTGCTTTCACTGGATTGGATGCCTCTGGAAATGTGGGAGCCACCTCTTACCTAAAGTATTTTGATACAAAACATGCCGTGTATGTTACAACCAAGTGAGGAGCTGTGCATCAGTCACAATCATATGTAAACATCCTTCTCCCCTGGATAAATTTTCAAGCTCTAATTAACGTGTTACACATAAGGGTTAATTGTAAGGTTATCATACCACTCAAAGTATGACACAATCTTCACATTAGTATAAGGAATAGTCTCAGCAGTGTGCCTGATACTCTCAACTGTATAATTAAAACTATCTCCAACCATTATCCAATGATCTGCTTTACCCAATATCATTTCCCATAGAATCTAAACCAATCACTTAGTCCTCCACTTGTCTTAATAATTCACATTATTTGGTAGTCACTTCCCACAGACTTCACTTGCATCTTAAATCCTGTACTGTTAGATTGTTCCTGAACTTCTTGCATTGGCTGTATGCTTTTTTTTCACAGCCTCCGATGCACAGAAGCAAATGGAGATAGGTGGACTGAAGCTATAAGACTTGCAGCTCTCCTGGATCCTTTCACTTATTTTGAAGGCTTGATTGTAATTCCATCTTCTACTACTATTACTGCTAAGATTGTTCATGCATCTGAAGTTTGTTGGTGGTTCCTGTATATGCTGCTCCCTTCCACTCTTACTATGGCTCCTGCTGTCATTTTGTTTTGTTTTGTCTTGCTTGTTTATTAATTTATTTTACTGTCTCATCTGCATTTTGCTTTTTCTTCAGGTCTAGTCATCTACACCACTCTCTCTCTCTCTCTCTCTTTCTCTCTCTCTCTCTCTCTCTCTCTCTCTCTCTCTCTTTGACTCTTACTGACTACCCAGATGAAAAGTGTGTGCCCTTAGTTAGTGATCACCATCCCATACAATTTACACATGAAATATAAGGACAAATCCGAAAGATATTAATGTCAAGGACAACACAAATTGAACACATGGGAAGTGAGAACAAAAGCTTTGCAGGGATCACTAACCTGGCGGCAGATCGAGCTATCCTGTAATTTGCCCACAGATCAGCTTTCTCTGAAACTGCCTCAACTGCTTTTCGTATCTCGAGTGGCCACTCATATGTTAACATTGTCTGGAATATTAGTGTGCAAAGCATTACCTGTGAACAATATAGTAACCTGGTTACAGTGGAAAAGTTATAATGTTGTCCTTCCATAGTAGATAGACATAAAAAGCTATGATAAAAAGAGGCAAAATGAAATATTATAAAAGTTAACTAAGAGTGACATAACAGCATGATATTTTTTAAACATACTACACAAATAATCGCTGTTCTTAGGACCAAAAGGGATACCTAAGTAACATCTAAAAACAGCTGAATAAACACCAAGGAAGCTACCTGTAACAAGAAACACACCTAGCACACACCACAGAGAGAAACACCTTTATCTCATATTATAATATTTTAATACATATTTTTTATTCTAAAAGCTCGGCATCTGGTACTAAACTTTACATTGTTAGTAGTCCAACTGTCATTCCATCAGCATCTCTATCATAGTTTATTTCAATGAGGAAACTTTGTCTTGCAGGTATTTCTTCAATTTGTGACATCTGTTTAATTTTTTATTTAAGTGTGGGCACAGAATAATTTACAGTGTTATAGACATCAAACTAGAAGGGAAGCAACATAAATTAATCAGCACACAAAGTTTTACATTTAGAAATAAGTCTCAATATGATGACTTAAAAGCAAGAGTGCGAGTTCATTTAACATTCTCACCCTCAATGTTAGCTCATGAAATTACTCTGTTGGACAATGCAGCCACAGTAAATAAATTATTTACCTGATTAGATTAGATTAGATTAGATTAGATTTACTTTCATTCCAATTGATCCGTAGTGAGGAGGCCCTTCAGGATGTGGAAAATGTCAGAAGAACAACAATACATGACAAATATTTACAACTAAAACAAATAAGCTAATGTACCATTCCACAGGTCCCAAGTGGAATGATCGTCATTTTTTAATTAACACTATATGAAAGAGTCATCTTACAAATACTAATGCACTGAATTTAAAATAAAATAGTTTTTTATTTATTTATAAGGTAATAAACATGTAATACAACTACTATAATACTTATTTACAATGAACACATTACTGCACTGAAATGGTGCAGAAGTTAGATTGTACTCACACACACACACACACACACACACACACACACACACACACACACACACACATTTTCAATGAACACATTACTGCACTGAAATTGTGCAGAAGTTACATTGTACTTATATACAAATCAGTTGGTTTTACTGAGAAAGTCATCAATGGAGTAGGAGGAGTTGGCCACCAATAAATCCTTTAGGCTTCTCTTAAACTGAATTTCATTGGTTGTTAAGCTTTTTATGGCTGCTGGCAAGTTATTGAAAATGTGTGTTCCTGAATAATGCACACCTTTTTGTACAAGACTAAGTGACTTTAAATCCTTGTGAAGATTATTCTTATTTTTAGTATTGAGTCCATGAATTGAGCTGTTGGTTTGAAAAAGTGATATATTTTTAATGACAAATTTCATTAAGGAATAAATATATTGGGAAGCAATAGTTAGTATCCCTAGTTCCCTAAACAGGCTTCTGCAGGATGTTCTTGAGTTCACACCACATATAACTCTTACTGCACATTTTTATGCCCGGAAAACTTTAGCTTGGCTTGATGAATTACCCCAAAAAATAATCCCATATGATATTATGGAATGAAAGTAAGCATAGTACGCCAGCTTTTTCATTTTTATATCCCCTATGTCTGACAAAATTCGCATTGCAAACAGAGATTTGTTAAGATGCTTCAGCAGTTCTGTGGTGTGCTCCTCCCAGTTGAATTTATTATCAAGCTGTAATCCCAAGAATTTAACACTGTCCACTTCTTCTGAGAAGAGAGAGAGAGAGAATGTTGCACATCTTGCAGAGTTATCTTCAAATATACTGGAATGCTTACATTCACTTATCAGGAACTTTATATCACAATGGTACATGTTGGTAATATAAAACTCTGACAGACAGGCACTGACACACACGCAGGGGAGGGTGGCGGGGGAGAGTCATAAAGACTTTGCCTCCTTACCTTGGGTTTACTTTCTGGCCTAAAACGTTCAATAACAAACTGGAAATTCCTGTACCTTCAAAACATAATTACAAAAATCCCTTATTAATCCCAAGTGATAATGTTAGCTGTATTTAAGCATCTCTTCTACAGGGAGGAAAGGAAGAAGATTTAATTTCTCACTGACAAAGAAGTGATTATAGATGTTGGTGTTCTATGGAACACATTTCTTTGATACAGAAATGTGGTCATTTAAATGTGATGCTAGCAGTAGAAGTAATATCTTTGTTGCTGTTTTCAGTGTGTAAAAACTGTCTGTAAAAAACTGTACACATCAAGTTAATCACAGTTTAAAACTGTTGAAGTCTTCACAGGCACTTCTTGACAAGTTGCTTGTTCTCACATATCTCAAGTTTTTGGTTGATGATCCTTTAGTAGTTTTTCTGACATGTTGCTACCACAAGTAGCTAGCACTGACAAAGACTCAACATCCTTTGCTGGTGGTGGAGTATGGTCCACAACCAATAACCAAGGGTGAATCTTTATCAATGCTAGCCACTCTTGCTGATGAAACATCAGAAAAACCACAGAATGATTTTGTGATTTGTTTTTCTCATATGGATATTATTTCTCCTATCTTGTTTTCATTGTATCTTCTCACATAATTACATTACATTAATACTTGTTCATAGATCACAAATAACACACACACACACACACACACTCACACACACACAGTTGGCAGGGTAGCTGCATGAAGCTCACAGTGAGCCTGGAGGCAAAGGGAGGAGGGATGCATTAACTGCGGGGAAAAATGAGGACAAGGACAGAGAAAAAACAATGAAAAAACAGATCCAGAGTTGGCTGTATGAGATGCTAGCATGGAACAGTGACAGTTACCAAGTTAGAGAAGAAGAAGAAGAAGAAGAAGAAGATGATGATGATGATGATGATGATGAGTAAGTAGACAATCCTCAGGATTTGTTAGGAGTATGTTTCAAAAAGTATTGTGTTTGAAATATAACTTGCCCTGTAATTGCACAGCTGAACAAGTAATAGGGGTGAGAGAGGTGAGTTTCGAGTGAATATTTTCAGGCTGTGCAACATGTCCCTTTGGAGCAGACACATCATTTCACCTGGTGTTCAGGGTGGGAATACGCCTATTGCGCACAGACCAGCTTATCACAAGAATTTTCCAACAGCACACTGAACTGCAGTTGGCACAAAAAAGCATGGTAATCATACCCAACAAACAAGAATCAGCTGAGGAAATTGTGAATAATGTCTCTCAGAAAATTATTAAGCGGACTCTCACAAAATTTTGAGAAAACACAGTACACACAATTCTGTACAGCAAATGGTGTAACACCATTGATAAATATTGACTTTGAACATAAGTCTGTTGCTAAGGCAGAATATTCAAAACTTCAGGGTGCGTGCATTCATGAGAAATTGAATTGGATGAAACACAATGATGATCTGGTAAAACAGTTAGATTCAGCTTCTTACGCTACTAGGGTTATTGCAAATTTTGGTGATAAACATTTCAGTAAATTAGCCTACTATGCCTATTTTCATTCACTGCTTTCATATGGCATCATATTTTGGGGTACTTCATCATTAAGAGAAAAAATACTCATTTCACAAAAGTGTGTAATCAGAATTCTAGCTGGAGCCCACCCAAGATCACCTTGCAGACATTTATTTAAGGAACTCAGGATATTCACAGTACCTTTGCAATATATGTATTCACTTATGAAATTTATTATTAATAACTCATCCCAATTCAAAAATAATAGTGAAGTGCACAGCTACAACACTAGAAGAAAGGATGATCTTCACTATTCTGGGTTAAATCTGACTTTGGCATAGAAAGGGATGAAAGACGCAGCCACAAAAATCATTGGTCATTTGCCAAATAGCTTTAAAAGTCTGGCAGATAGCCAACCAACATTTAAAAACAAATTAAAAGAATTTCTGAATGACAACTCCTCCTACTTAATTATACTATGTAAAGAAAACTTGTGTTACACTAACAAAGTCCACATAATTACAAAATGTTGTATTCATGATCTATGGAGCAAGTATTAATGTAATATATTGATGTGAGAAGATACAATGAAATCAAGATTGTAGAAATAATATGCATATGAGGAAAACAAATCACAAATCTATTTTGGATAGACATTACATGTCAGCAGTTAAGAGGCCAGACAGTATTGTAACTAAGAAAAGAGAGAAAACTGTACAAGTACTCCAAGACATCTTCATTTTATATTTTTGGATTCTTCTGTCACTTCTTGATAGAACAGTTTCACACATAAGCTTGAAAAACAATCAAGCTGTGTTCTACTAATATTTATAATGACATTATACATTATGAGACCAAGACACTGCTGTAGTCAATTATATCATATTGCAAAGGCCTGTTTCGGCTTGATTGCCATCTTCTAGTTATCTTTGCAAAATTTCTGATTTTGAAGTAGACAGTTTAATGTATTATGGAATAGAATTACACTTTGCGACATACATCTGGTGGTCTTGATATTCGTATAATATCGCTGTCATATTTGCTGTCACTATTGTATAAGTTTGCTCCTTTGGTTTTAGTAGAGTTATAGTAGTGTTAAACTTTAGCTGGAGCAGTTATTTCTGAAGCTTTTGAATTATGATAGCTTATTTTATAAAGACTTTACTTGACAGCTATACTGATAGTTGAGTCAGCAATGTTATACAGTTACAGGCTGTTTGTTTCCATAGTATTCGGTAGGCCATATCTTTGTTCTTACCAGCTGTATTATATTGCTTATATGATTCGTGTTTATTTGGTTCTATGCTCATATGTAATTTAATCCAACTGTTTTTTGTTAACTGGTTATGCCAGATAGTGATGTAGTGAGTGAGGTTTATGACAATTTCCCAATTTTATTTTATTCTCAAATGTATGTGCTTCAGTGGTTATTTTGAATTTCATGATTGACATGATCTGTCAGATGTTTGTAGATTTTTTTTTCTATTCATCTCATGTTTGGGAAGACAATTTCAATAAAATTTTCTATAGAATGTTTGTGTTTCAAATCAGTCTCTTCATTTAGAATTTCTTGAGGGTAATTTTGTGTGTGTGAATATGCTTCGATCTCTTCAAGATTATACTTACACACACGAAATTACCCTCAAGAAATGAACAGATCACTCTGAAGTGTTCAATCAATGCCTGCTTGAATATGTTTTGATCTCTTCAAGAACATATTCACACACACAAAATTACCCTCAAGAAATGAACAGATCGCTCTGAAGCATTCAATCAATGCCTGCTTGCAGTCAATGTCTGTAATTCATTTGTGTTGGTAAACAATGTTTTTCAAAACATACCTGCTGCTGCTTTGATTTGTTTCGAAGTGCAGAAGGAGGGTATAGACCAGTTAGCACAAATTATTACAGATTGGTGGGAGGCAGTGAATGCGAGAATCCCAGTTCACGGGTTCGCTTGTAATGATTCTAGTCTACAGCTTTTGGAAAGTTTTGAATGTTGATTAAGCAGATTTCACTCATTAAATGTAAAGGGTTCATCACTTTCATGAGAAACACAAAAAGCTTTTTACCATGCTAATGGAGTTCTTCTTTGTATTACTCAATTATGTTTTAATAATTACAAAATTCGGTATTTTCTGACTCGAAAGTTACAGACTGAAAACTGTGGAGCAAGATTTGGATTGTACAGACAACTATCTGGAGCAAATTATCACATCTCATTACTCACATTTTACAATCTGAAAGATATAATAATAATGACTCATGTTAAAATATTACTTGATTTATGATCTTCACATTATGGAAGCATTTCTCTCAACTACCACAGTTTGGATGATGATTTTGGAATTGCATTGATTGGATGACTGCATTTTTCTAGTAGACCCAGAATCTGAAGCTTCATTTGTCCAAGTAATGAATAAAAATGATAAACTAAAAACAATCCTGTTTTTGTTTATATTTGTGGGAATGTCACACAAAAGACTTTACGAAAAAGGTTTTGTGAAACATGTGCAGCTGCAGTAATAAAGTCACGTGAAGCCTTCATTTAGACATTCTTAATAAGAGTTACTTTTCTTTCATCCTCAACAATTATGCTACCTGACTTGGAGTATTGTTTGTGTATTGATATTAGAGTCCTATGAATCACACTTCTTAAAAATTTGTAACTGAAAGCAGGTTCTACAGTTCATTTTGAAAAGTATAGTTTTGTCAGACATCAATTTAAACTTCTTTCTTATCAATTTAAACTTCTTTCTTCATATGTGTTTGTGTGGTGATGCTTTAACTGACATATATGAAGATATGACCAATACAGTTTCTAATAATTATACTAAACAAAAAGAATGATAAAGTACAGTCAAAAAAGGTAGCAAATAAAGCGCGAGGAAGCTTGATGTATTCCAAAGAAAATAAAAATTCAGTTACACAGTTGGGTTTTATTTGTGCTGAAACTCTGTATCCAAGTAATTTCATGGTTTGCTTTTGTGTATCTGATTCTAATTTGAAAGTGTGGTACAAGAAAAGCATAAAGTTTATACTAATTTCAAACCACATTATATGAAATTTTTCCTATCACAAAGCTTTCAATGCAGTTACTTAAAGGACAGTTGAATTCATATGACTCCTTTTCCTTTATTCCCTAATTTGTGAGCCTATGTTTTGAGTAACTGCAATTGCATTTACAGACACCAGGAAACCTGTCAAAATAACTCATCAAAGGTATGCTGCTTTTTTTCATCATCAAAATACAAATGTTACTGCTTTCTCCAGTAAGTACTGAGGAAGGTTTCATTGAAATTCTAATGAATAAAACAACTGGGCAATGAAGTTAAAATCCACTTGATGGTTATTTAATTTAATGCATAATAGCAAGTTACTGTCATCTTTTGCATTTATTGGTGTGGAAAACTTATTTTTTAACATGTAAGTACATACTGATCATGCCATCCTATACAGCTGCACAATATTTTGTTTTTATGTGTAATAAGTTTTCTTCCACTTTTGGACATTTAAATTGGAAGAGTAATAGTTATTTATTCATGCACAGTTCTGTTAATCATAGAATTGCAATAATTAATGTGCTTCCCACTCCTCCTACCATATAATTGACTTCTGCACCATGTTCTGTTTTCGTGTATTACAGTTTATGACAATTATTAAAACTGCATTCACAGCTATTTAAATCAGAATAATATAAGTGATTTGTTCTTGTGTCCATTCTGGATAACTGGCTGCATATTTGGCAACTGCCCGACGTTGCCACATAGAAGACTCCGACTTGAGTGAAATTGGCTGTTATAGTGCTGATGTAGTTGATAACATTCCACAAAACAAACAAACAAAGATCTTGCCCTTCATTTATGCCCCTTCTGCAGCAAAAGTCATAATTAAAATAAACTGGTGTATTATCCCATATTTAGAAAAGCCATACAACAAATGAGCCAAAACTCTCAAATCTTGCAACATTAAAACTTCATTTTATCTAAGAGGTATCACAGCTCAAATCCTAGTCAGTAACATGGATAAAAAAGATTTATTAAGTAACAGTGGTGTTTACAATCAATCACCTGCACCGACTGTAACAAATTAAAAATTTCTGAAATATGCAAATGGGAGGTTAGTTCATATGTATACATTACATGCAGAGAGACAGATGAACACACATGCTGCCATAAAGATATGGCACAAGAAAAAAGATGAAACAAATTTTGTCATTTCAAATGTGTTTTCTACATCTACATCTACATCTACATCTACATGATTACTCTGCAATTCACATTTAAGTGCTTGGCAGAGGGTTCATTGTACCACAATCATACTATCTCTCTACCATTCCACTCCCGAACAGTGCGCGCGAAAAACGAACACCTAAACCTTTCTGTTCAAGCTCTGATTTCTCTTATTTTATTTTGATGATCATTCCTAGCTATTTAGGTTGGGCTCAACAAAATATTTTCGCATTCAGAAGAGAAAGTTAGTGACTGAAATTTCGTAAATAGATCTCACCGCGAATAAAAAGTCTTTGCTTTAATGACTTCCATCCCAACTCGCGTATCATATCTGCCACACTCTCTCCCCTATTACGTGATAATACAAAACGAGCTGCCCTTTTTTGCACCCTTTCGATGTCCTCCGTCAATCCCACCTGGTAAAGATCCCACACCGCGCAGCAATATTCTAACAGAGGACGAACGAGTGTAGTGTAAGCTGTCTCTTTAGTGGACTTGTTGCATCTTCTATGTGTCCTGCCAATGAAATGCAACCTTTGGCTCACCTTCCCCACAATATTATCTATGTGGTCTTTCCAACTGAAGTTGTTCGTAATTTTAACACCCAGGTACTTAGTTGAATTGACAGCCTTGAGAATTGTACTATTTATCGAGTAATCAAATTCCAACGGATTTCTTTTGGAACTCATGTGGATCAACTCAACTGCCACCTGCCACACCATACAGCAATCTTTTCTAAATTGCTTTGCAACTGATACTGGTCTTCGGATGACCTTACTAGACGGTAAATTACAGCATCATCTGCGAACAATCTAAGAGAGCTGCTCAGATTGTCACCCAGGTCATTTATATAGATCAGGAACAGCGGAGGTCCCAGGATGCTTCCCTGGGGAACAGCGGATATCACTTCAGTTTTACTCGATGATTTGCCATCTATTACTACGAACTGTGACCTTCCTGACAGGAAATCACGAATCCAGTCACACAACTGAGACGATACCCCATAGGCCCGCAGATTGATTAGAAGTCACTTGGGAGGAACGGTGTCAAAAGCTTTCCGGAAATCTAGAAATACGGGATCAACTTGAGATCCCCTGTCGATAGTGGCCATTACTTCGTGCGAATAAAGAGCTAGCTGCGTTGCACAAAAACGATGTTTTCTGAAACCATGCTGATTACGTATCAATAGATTGTTCCCTTCGAGGTGATTCATAATGTTTGAATACAGTATATGCTCCAAAACCCTACTGCAAACCGACATCAATGATATAGGTCTGTAGGTCGATGGATTACTCCTACTACCGATCTTGAACACTGGTGCGACCTGCACAATTTTCCAATCTGTAGGTACAGATCTATCGGTGAGCGAGCGGTTGTATATGATTGCTAAGTAGGGAGCTATTGTATCAGCATAATCTGAAAGGAACCTAATCGGTATACAATCTGGACCTGAAGACTTGTCCTTATCAAGAGATTTGAGTTGCTTTGCAACCCCTAAGGTATCTACTTCTAAAAAACTCATGCTAGCAGCTGTTCGTGTTTCAAATTCTGGAATATTCCATTCGTCTTCCCTGGTGAAGGAATTTTGGAAAACTGAGTTCAATAACTCCATTTTAGCGGCACAGTCATTGGTAACAGTACCATCAGCACTGCGCAGCGAAGGTATTGACTGCATCTTGCCGCTTGGGTACTTTACATACGACCAGAATTTCTTCAGATTTTCTACCAAATTTCGAGACAATGTTTCATTGTGGAACCTATTAAAGGCATCTCGCATTGAAGTCCGTGCCAAATTTCGCGCATCTGTAAATTTTTGCCAATCTTCGGGATTTCGCGTTCTTCTGAACTTCGCATGCTTTTTCTGTTGCCTCTGCAGCAGCGTTTGGACCTGTTTTGTGTACCATGGGGGATCAGTTACACATCTCACCAATTTATGAGGTATGAATCTCTCAATTGCTGTTGCTACTATATCTTTGAATTTGAGCCACATCTCGTCTACATTTGCATAGTCAGTTCGGAAGGAATGAAGATTGTCTCTTTGGAAGGCTTCTAGTGACGCTTAATCCGCTTTTTTAAATAAAATTATTTTGCGTTTGTTTCTGGTGGATTTGGAAGAAACGGTATTGAGCCTAGCTACAACAACCTTGTGATCACTAATCCCTGTATCAGTCATGATGCTCTCTATTAGCTCTGGATTGTTTGTGGCTAAAAGGTCAAGTGTGTTTTCGCAACCATTTACAATTCGCATGGGTTTGTGGACTAACTGCTCGAAATAATTTTCGGAGAAAGCATTTAGGACAATCTCGGAAGATGTTTTCTGCCTACCACCTGTTTTGAACAAGTATTTTTGCCAACATATCGAGGGAAGGTTGAAGTCCCCACCAACTGAGACTCAAATTTTCTCTGAACTGTTCAGCAACTATATCATCGGAGTTTGGGGGTTGGTAGAAGGAGCCAATTATTAACTTAGTTCGGCTGTTAAGTATAACCTCCCCCCATACCAATTCGTGCGGACTATCTACTTCGACTTCACTACAAGATAAACCACTACTGACAGACACAAACACCCCACCACCAATTCTGCCTAATCTATCTTTCCTGAACACCATCTGAGACTTCGTAAAAATTTCTGCAGAACTTATTCAGGCTTTAGCCAGCTTTCTGTACCTATAACGATTTCAGCTTCTGTGCTTTCTATTAGTGCTTGAAGCTCAGGGACTTTCCCAGCAAAACAACTACAATTCCGGATGTTCCTTGATACAAGCTTGAAGCTCAGGGACTTTTCCAGCACAACTACAACAATTTACAACTACAATTCCGGATGTTCCTTGATCCAAGCTTGAAGCTCAGGGACTTTTCCAGCACAACTACAACAATTTACAACTACAATTCTGACTGTTCCTTGATCCAAGCACGTCCTGTATTTGCCATGCACCCTTTGAGATTGCAGCCCACCCCGTACTTTCCCGAGGCCTTCTAACCTAAAAAAAACTGCCCAGTCCATGCCACAACAACAATGCACAATGGTAATTACACACCATGCACATTCCATGGTATCAGGAGTCTCCCCCAAGAATCTACAGTAACGTGACGCGACGCTCGATGGCTGTCCTTTCCAGGAGAACACAACGTGAAGAGAGACTAGAGTGTAAGGTGAACAGCCATTCAGGATGAATGTTGCTCGACTTGAATAGTGCTCTTATGTAAAGATTGCAGTTCAACGTGGAAGAAATGTGTGACTGTTCTGCAAGGAGCTTGTGAAAGCAGTAGGAACTGTTGCTCCACCATGACCCTCATATATTAATCAAACTAGCAGGGTTGCAGCAACTTGAATGAGCAAAAACACAGCTGGAGGTCATGTATGTCAAATTCCACATTTTCTGAGCATGTACTGAAGGAAGGTTACAGATACAGTGCCCACACTGAAGTACTACATATAGCCCAAAAATAAAAAAACTTAGTCCGTCACAAGCATTTGGAGTAAATACGCATGTACCTCAAAACCTCCACCTGGTTCTCAAAGGTCAGTTACATCTAAACACATCCCTACTTTTAAGCTTAACATCTTCCAGTTACTCAGTTACATATTCTCAGACCCCAGTCCCAATGATCACATTCCTATCCACAAATCTGGATCACAACAGAACTGTGTTATATATTACTTTGTTTTCCTCACAATCTTTAGTATGGTATGGGAGGATTATGTACCACACTTAATAAAATCCATATTGTAAATTGTAATTTAATGTGTAATTTAAAATGCTTGATGCATAACAAGAGTGATGAGCACACTATTTGAAATTTCATACCTAATGCCATGACCAAAGATTCTGTGTGTGCTGAAAGTATCTTCGTTTATAATGTTTGCTTTTCTACACACTGGTGTCACAGCCTAACACATACAGTCACAAAACTCAGTGCTGTGAAAGTTGTCTCTGTCAGACGGTTGAAGACACAATAATGACCCTAACGGCAAGAAGCCATTCAGTACTTATCAACATACACGTCATAAAATTAATGTCTCTTTGTTTTCTACTTAATTTACTAAATCTTTATTGTATTTTTACACCTCAAATGTTTGTAGAATCTCAAGAGATCTGAGTGAATGTAATAAATGACACAAACTACAATTTCTTCATGAAGAAATGGTCTCAAAATTGCATATGTTTGCAATTTATCCCACTGAAGATGAGAGAATTTGTAAGAAGCCTGTCTTTCTGTTGCTGAGTGTTCTTAAAGTTGGCTGAGTGTTCTTAAAGTTGGCACTTTTTTTGACATGTAACAATTTTGCGCAAAGTCTGAAGATTTGCTCACTGTTGCACTACACTTGACTTGCTAATTGATGAATATTTGTTTGATATAATTACTTCTTTGGAAGACAACGAATATGTAAAAATTCTGAAATTTGTGACTCTGATGCAGCAACAATTGCGGAATTGGTTTCTTTTGAGAGAGGACAAAATTTTCTCTTCTGTCATTTTATTACCACGCCTGTATGATAGTATTCTCTTCAGTGAGGGTTGTGGTGGCTTATCTTGTACTGCATTCAATAGTAGTTTCGTATTTTATGCATCAATAACCTGATTTCTTTTGAAGTGTAATGCACAAAACTTGATGTTATTGGGTAGATATATGTTCTCTTCCAGCAATTCATCATGTCTTCTGCTATTTAATATCTAGTTCTTGTTATTAAAAAGAAATGTTATCCTTCAGTAAATGTCTGTATCTCACAAGAAAACTGTATCTAAACATTCCTGTATTTGCTGTTTCATATCTCCTGTGGTCCTTAGGAAACTTGTGTAATGATAAATTTGTGTCTTCTTTTTGTTACTGTTACAATTTATTGCACTACATACAGTACCTCTCGTACAAACCATGTTACAAATCAATGAAAATGATACTGTTCACTTTCATTGGATATTACAGTTAACCGTGTAGCTTAATGACCACTTGGTGCACTGCTGTCATAGCATATAAAAAAAATGGACAGAAGAGTCATGACTGTCTGTATTAGACTGTGCTAGTGTCACTTGTGGACACTAGTCAATTATTTACCAACAATGGGCCAAAAAGTCAAAAACTGGTTCAAAATCAACAAATATAAGGGATCAGAAATAATGCCATGTGAAAGTAATGCCTACAAAATTTAAATACCTACATAATCAAACCAAATGCTTTGGATAAGGAAACCAAATTAGCAAGTGCAAGAAAATAGAAGTGGCTTTTCAATTAGCAGAAAACCTGTATAACAAGAAATCTGTTTCCCTAAATGTAAGCCTCTGGCACTACAACATTGTCTTTAGGCCAGAATCTCTTTATGCTGTAGAATGCCTTTCGTTAAATACAGCCAAACAATTGGGTGAAGTAGAAAAGAAAGAAAGGAAAATAATCAGGAAAATCTTGGAACCAACATATGACAATGGGAAATGGAAATTAAGAAGTAATAATGAAACTGTGGAAAGTTCAGGATGGAATATCAACAGTACTCTAAAAAAGATATATTGTTGCTCACAGTAAAGATTACAAGTTGAGCTGCAGACAGGCACGATGAAAAAACTGTTACACATTTGAGCTTTCTGCCAAAGATGTCTTCAGAAAGAAAAACACACACACATTCACCCAAGCAAGCATACCTCAAGCACACATTTTCAATGGCAGCAGCAATCTGGAACTTTGGAGGAGGAGGGATGGCAGTGCATGGCGTGGTGGCCATAGAGGGAGGGCAGGGGATCAGTGCTACCTGGCGGAGCATGCAGGGGCTAGACGGTGGCATGGTGGCAGGATGAAGGTACCAGCTACATTGTTGGGATGCTTTGTGCTTTGATGGAAAGAGGGAGAGGGAATGGGGGGTTGGGGTGGGAGGAGGGAGCAGAAAAGTGGAAAATGCCAATGGTTGCCTTGGCAGAGAGTGGTGCCCAAGGACAGTGAGGAAACTTGAATTGAAAAGAGGTGATTGGACAGAGGGGGCAGTAACTATTGGGTGGAGGGTATGGGGACCATAGGTTGAGGCCGGGGTGGTTTCAAGAGCGGAGAATGTGTTGTAAGGATAACTCCCATCTGCACAGTTCAGAAAAGCTAGTGGTGGATGGGAGGGGTCCTGATGGCCCAGGTTGTGAAGCAACATAAAGCAAGTTATGCTCAACTGCAAGTTGTGCCACAGAATGGTTTATTTTGCTCTAGGCCATAGCTTGGCAGTGATCATTCATCCTTGTGGACAGTTGGTTGGTAGTCATACTAATATAAAAAGTGGCGTGATGACTGTAGCAGAGCTAGTATATAACATGGCTGCTTTCACAAGTGGTCTGGCATCTGATAGAGCAGGATAAGCCTGTGACAGGGTTGGAACAGGAAGTGCTAGATGGGTGGATTAGGCAAGACTTGCACCTGGGTCTTTCACAGGGATAAGATGCCTGTGGGAAAGGGTTGGGATGAGGCATGGCATAGGGATGGACTAGGATGTTGTGGAGATTGGGTGGGCAATGGAACACAATGTTAGGAGGGGCAGGAAGAATCTTTGGTAGGATATCCCTCATTTCAGGACACAATGATATATCATCAAAGCCCTGACAAAGGACGTAATCCAGTTGTTCCAATCAGAAATGATACTGGGTGACAAAGGGGGCAATCCTTTGCTGATTCTTGGTGGTGGTTGGATGATTGGGTGTAACTGGGGATATGGCACGAGAAATCTGTGTGCAGACTAGCCCTGGGGAATAGTGCCTGTCTGTGAAGGCCTTTGTGTCTCACAAAGGCCTCACAGACTGGCACTATTCTCCAGAGCTAGTCCGCACACAGATTTCCCTCCAGTTTACTGGGCGAGGGAATTCTCGTCAGTGCAGAAACGTTGTCCCCAGGAGACCAGTCTGCATGGGAGGGATTTTTTGGTTTGGAAGTCATGGCAGCTGTGGTAAAGAGCACAGTGGACCACCATGAACACAACATCCTAGATTTCAGTGGCTGCTTCACAGCACAGGTCATCTTGGTCCTCCCTTCCACCATAGGCTTTTCAGAAGTGTGCAGATGCGAGTTATCCTTATAACACATTATCCATTCCCAAAATCATCCCAGCCTCAACCTATAGTCTTTTCCCCTTCTCTGCTCTCCTCCATTTCTGTCCCCCCCCCCCCACCCCTTCCCCACTTCCTACTACAGCCTCCAAACACTACACCAGGCAGGCTTGTCCAGCCACCATCAAGTCCTTGTGCACTCTGCCAGGCAGCACTGACTTTTGCCCCACATCCCTCCCCTTCCCCACCCCATTCCAGATTGCTGCTTCTGTTCAATGTGAAACAGGCACATTCTAGCCAGAGTGGACGGAGATAGTGATCAAATGTGCACAAGGTGTGCATGCTTATGTGAAAATGTGTGTATTTTCCTAACTGAAGAAGGCTTTGGCTGAAAGCTCAAATGTGTAACAGCCTTTTCGTCATGCCTGTCTGCAGCTCAACGTGTTATCTTTATGGCAAAAGCGATATATCCTTTTCATACTGTTGAACTAATAAATATGAAAAGTACAGATTGATAATCACCATATAGTGGAGATGTTGAGTCATGGACAGGCACATCAAAAAGACTACTAAACAAGTAAGCTTTCAGTCACAAGGAATTATTCTGAAATAAACAACATACACATTCATGTAAACCCAGTTTACACATACGTGACTGCTGTCTCTTATTTCTGGGGCAGCCAGAGACAGCAGTCATGTGTGTGGGAACTGTGTTTGTGTGAATGTGTGTGCATGCATGTTGTCTATTTAAGAAGGAGGTCTTCTGGCCGAAAGTTTATGTATTTAGTAGTCTTTTTGTTGTGCCTATCAGCACCTCAACATCTCCGCTATATGGGTTAGTAGCAATCTATCCTTTTCCTATAATGTAATTATTCCAACATGGACTTTCCATTGTTTGAACTAACAATTAAGATTATGAAAGAATAGAACCAATATTAGGCACAATGAGGGAAAGAAGAGTTGTATTCTATGGACACCTAAAAAGGATAGATAAAAAAATGATTAACAAAAATAGTTTTTAACTTTTTTTAAAGAAATGCAAAAACATCAATGGTGTGAATCAAAGAAGTTAAAGCAGACTTGAGGGAAATGGGAATAATGGTGAAAGAAATAGGAGAAAAGTTCAGGGCCAAAGTAAAATGTTTCAAGGGCTTTCAGGAGGGGGAAAAAAGATTGACAGGCACAGTATGGATGGGGAGGACACAAATCAGAAAGAACAAAGAAACCACTGGAATGAAAGGAGAAAAGAAAGAAGACGTAAGTTATATCATACAGTTCTCATTGGGTCAAACCAATAGTAAAAATAATAAAGATAATAAGAATAGTAACAGTAATAACAATAAAAATAATAAGCAGAAACAGTTTCCAGACACTGGTCAATTCTGTTTCATACACAAGCCTCTCCATTTTCCTCTATCCTCCCACTACTGCTCTGCCACTATCCTCTTCCAGTCCTATCCTTTTCTCCAAATACTCTCTTCCATTACTTTTATCCAAATATCCTTTGGTACTCCTCATGGGCTTTCACCTTGGAGCCTCAATCCATGCACATTTCTTGGTATCCTATAACATGTCTGTACCACTTACACTTCAAGAGTCCATCCTCTCGTATAAGGAAACTTCCTTTGCCTTCTCCTTGAGCTCTTCAATTTTTATTTTGTTCATTAATATTACTCCCACTTGTGTTTCTACAAAATTTAGGTTCATGTGCCTGTATCTTACTTAGGTCCCTCATTTACAAGAACACTAATGCCTTATGTTCAGCCTGACCTGAAAAATCAACCACAAGTTTAGATAAAAAGATCTGTATCTTCTACAAGCTACTATACCTTTTCACGAGAACCTTGACATGACTGCAACAGCTGCAACAAATCTGGCAGGATGGGAACAAGTGCTCCTGCCTGGAAGCCCCCAATAGCACCAAGTGCTTCACACAGCAGCACACGGTGGAGATCTGCAATCCAAAACAATGGCAACTGAAATGTGCTGTTGTGGCACAAAATGTAGTATTGGCTACCACTATCTCGCTCTCATGGATCCCTACCCTTTCTCAGTTTATTAATTCTCACTTTGTAAAAGAACAAACGTATTACAGAATCAAATAATTGCTGTGCAGAACCTTATCAGCTGGTACACTATTCTGGTAGGAGTTATGGCTTCATAAATTATGAAGTTTCTTGAATGTTTCTTTTATTATTTTCAAAGTTTTGCTGAAGAGATGGAACGGCATAATTTACCAAGCACACAGAGGCAAGGCAGTAAGTTCATCACCCAGCAGTTCTATCATTTCAAATGTTCTTTTAAAAGATGAAGTCATTCAGTAATTAAACAAACAGTTGTACAATAAAAATGATTCATTTAAGTCAACATTGCTTTTTCTCTGTTGTTCCATGGAATCCCAACTAATTTCTATACACTTTTGCCATCTTCTTATGAGTCTCTCAGTAAAAATTTTGTACCTCAATCTCAAAGCAAGTTTTGTACTTTTTTCTTTGCAGTTTTGTTGACAATGAACTTGATGTCATGCAAAGCTTCTTTCACTGGATGAAACAGATAAAAGTGTAAAGGGGTAAGCCATGGCTAAAATAAGGATAACGTAAGATCTCCCAACCTATCTTGTCAATTGTTTCCAGTGCCAGTTGTGCTTCACAAAGTCAACTGTTATGCAGAAAATAGCACAGTCATTGTTGTAATGCAGAAACAGAGCAACTTATCTGATTCCCAAATGGGCATGGTCATTGGCTTTCAGGCTAAGTGAAGAAGCATTAGTGAAATGACTAAGTTTGTAAATTGTTCTTGTGCCATTGTGGTTAAAGTATACCGTGCATGGCAAAATAGCGCTATCCAAAACCATTAAAGAGGCAGTTGAGATGATCCATTGGTCACAGACGACAGGAGTGAATAATGGCTGCAAAGATGAACCAAAGGGCTACCAACAGTCTCCCCCCAGTGGCCATTCAGCAAATGTTGCTGTGTATGGGCCTCCACAGCACACTCCTGGTTCATGCACAAATGCTGACTGCTTTACAGGCAATGAAGGCTGCAATTTGCATGCCAATACTGCAACTGGACATTGCTGAATGGCGACGAGTGGCCTTTCCAGAGTAATCATGTTTATCTCTATCAGACAGATGGCCGTTGGTGTGTATGGCATGAACTGCCTGAAAGAAAACACCCTTCAACAATCATCTACCAGCAGAACAACGCAATGTATCACAAAGATCACAGTGTACGAGGGTGGTTCCAAGAGCACCAGGATGAGTTTACCTTATTCCCCAGCCACATTTAAAACCAATTAAGAATCTATGAGATCACCTCGATTGGGCTGTATGTGCCAACGATCCTCCACCGAGAAACATTGCACAGCCTGCCACGGCACTGCCTTCAGCATGGCTCCACATCTGTACCTTCCAGAACCTCACTGACACTCTTTGTGCATGTTTGCAGTGGTCCATGCTGCAAAAGGTGGTCACTTTAATGTGACTGGACTGTGAAATTGCTATTAACCCTTCCAGCCAACAGTTTCCAAGTGTGTATCTAGCCTCCTGGTGGTAGTTTACATTACCAGATAGTAAAGGAAAAGATCATTTTATTTAAATTGCTTTAATGCAGGAATTATTTGCACATAATTAATGAAATTTTAGCATAGGAATAGAACATATTACATTAAAGACAAATGATCACTTAAAACAAACTTTCAGTGTGGTATACTTTGAAACAAAGTTCTACACTGCAGTTTCTTTCTATGCGCTTCTGTACAAGACACAGTCTGGAATTTATATGTGCATCTTCTTTTCACTTTTCAGTGACATGATAAACAATCAATACACTGTGCACTGAAATATTTAGTAGTCTTCTAAATATTTTCATTTTTTCTGTTATACATTTATTTTTGTCCACTAAGAGGACAGTTCATAGTTTCTGATTTCTTCCAACTAACCCACTTCCCAGCAAAGATCTTAATGGTACATTTGCACAGATATTCCCACTTTTAGCTGATGAAGTAGTTTTGCCCATTACCAACAGATGGGAGTTCAATACAGTTTTATTTGCAAGAATTCACCTAGTAAGTATGTGGCCAGGTTACAGCCATGCAAACACTCTCCACCAGGTAGTACATACTCGGATTCTCACCAATGAAGAGTTAATAGATATTTATCTCCCATTGTGTCTGTCAATTGAGCGTAATGAACATGAATTTCTTTTAATTCTGAGAGATTATTTTTCCATGTTCACACTCAAAAAAACACCATGTCCTCAGAAAGGAAATAATGTGCAAATGCCACAAACAATCTGTCAAGTCTACAATTTGTATTTATATCCAACCGGAAATCATAAAATATCTTTATGGTAGTGTTTACACTTAAACTCTAATGCTGATAGTTGACTGAACAATATGGTGCTTGTGAAAAAGAGAATTCCCTCCACAGCTTCAAATAGTTGCATATTATTGTATTTTTCAGTGACAGATTAGACAATAAGCAGCCACTGCACATCTAATCCAGAAACACTACAACTGATTAGATCACAGAAATTCCAAAATCTTTCAGGTGGACTATTCAACAGCACATATTTAGAGAGTAGCAGGAGAGGAGGAAGAATTACATGAACAACTACAGATTATCTGGCAGAAATTCTACTGAACTTAATTCTACACTGCAGTCTAAGCTGTTCCATAACCAATTCCTAATCTCAAATTCATATTTGAAGTGTTACTTACCTTGAGCAACAAGTTGTGCACCTAGTAACTGAACAAAACGTGGAACCAAATCTGAACGGTGCCGACAAAGAGAGACAGCGCAACGAAGACACGTGGACAGTTGCCTGCTGCAGTCTTCAGTGGGAGCGACAACTAGGAACAACAGCTCGACAGTGTCCACAGTACGATACACATCATGGGCAACATCTTCTCGTGAGCTGAAACATTAAAAATCTGTTAATGCCGTACTTCCTTTTTGGTCAGTGGTGTGATTGTGCACTGTATGGCAATACTTATTTCAAAACACTCACACATAACACTAATTATTTTCCATGACTTTAAGACACTAAGTTAAGAAATGTGACATATTAACTGGTGCTGTTTAACACAGACATTTAAAAAAGTAAACTCATTATTTGTGTTAGCTCAGGTAATTGTCGTTCATTAACGTAGTCAAAACAAAATGGAAGAAGACTTGAAGGAGTGCAAACAGAGTTTTTGTGGTGCTGTGGAGTTTAAAGGCAACAAAAACTCCCAAACAAAGAAATCTGGAAATGAATAAAAACCCCCATGTACATCACTGAAGAGGTGGAAAATTGGCATTTAAAATGATATAGGCATGTGAAACGATTAAGGGATGAGCAATGCTGAAAGAAATACTGTGGTGGCAAACTTCATACAGGAGAAAAAGATTAAGACCCTGTGTAGAATGGAGGAGGATATGCAGTGAAGAAGTTTGGAAGATTTATACACGGTTCGAGAGGCTTGGATACGAGGTTGGGTGAAATGACCTAAAGAGCTGTAGACTACTCACAAAAATAAAATACTAAAAACATAGTCATGCTATAAATCAGAACTGTCTTTGCTTTCATTTGACAGTATCTGAGCATAAGTTTTTATTTTCTACATTAATACTTGGCAGTACAAAAAATAGCCGAAAATGAAATTTAATGTTGGCACCAAATTACATGGGAGCCATTTATTCTACACAGCATGCTCAATACCCTTAATAACAATGAAGAAAACTAGTTATTGTCAGTATCATTGGATGAAATGTACCTTCTTGGATTTCAGAACAAGAGTAAACTAACACCATACAAGTAAATCATCTCTATCTACCACTCGCAAAGGCATTCACCATAGTGATGTCGAGTATGAACAAGGCTACCATAATTTATGGACTATAAGACTCACTTTTTCCTTCAACAAACTGCCTCCAAAATTCATGTGCATTTTAAACTTGAAATTAATGTAAAAAGTACAGTGTCTTATTTAAAATTCCCGCCAGTTTTAAAAATGGCCATATATTCGATGCCGCAGGAAACCTCTCTCTATCTGGTAACATTTGATTCAACTGGCAACTGCAGTGCACTGATACAATGAACATGAGTTGGGGGGACTCACAAGCTTGCTAACACTGTCTCCCTCGCATCCTGCCATCACAAATCTAGAATGCTGTCTAGCCTACAATGTGTCATTGAAGCATATGGTGGCAGTGAACGTGAACTGAAAGTGATTTTTGTTATCGGTAACAGTACAATATTTTTGGTAGAAGCTAGTTCCGTGATGGAAAATAAATACAAGGTATTCGTATGATGTGGTCCATAAATTGAAACTAATACATATGTGTAAGATCATAGGAAAAAAACAACAGTGTTTAGGCCCTCCATCAACAGAAAAAAAAACCATTTGAAATTGGCGGAATAGTAAAGAAGAACTGGAAAAAATGAGGAAGACTAGATGTCCAAATAGAGGACTGAATGGAAAATGGTCAAAACTAGAAGATGACATACTGAAATGGATTCAAGGACACCGTCAAAATGGCATGGCAATTAATACAAAAACTATTCAAATACATGCCTGTAAGCTAGTGCTACAGTAGAACTTAACAGACTTTAAAGGTGGAGTTGATTGGTGCTACAGGTTTATGAAATGTCATGGGCTTAACATGCGAACGAAAACCAAAGCATCTCAGAAAATGCTACAAGAGAATGAAGAGAAAATATTATCTTTCCATCACTTTATAATTCAACACTGAAAGAAAACCATTGTGGAACTAAGCCAAATAGCTAATGTGGACAAACTCCTGTGACATTTGATGTGCCGAGTGACGGAACTGTTGCCATGGAAGGTGCTAAAACTGTAACTATAAAAACAAGCGGACATGAAAAAACGTACACCACCTTTATCCTTCCATGTTGTGTCGACAGAATTAAACTTAATCCAATGATCATTTTCAAGCACAAAACAATGCAAAAACCTTCTGAAATGCCACCAGGTAGTGTTTTTCATATGCATGACAACATTTGGATGGATGAGGCTGGTATGATTTATGGATTAACAGAGTGTGACATGAAGAGTTCTCTTCTTGTGCTAGATCAGTTTAGTAGCCATTTGAAAACTTTTGTGAAAGGGAAATTGAGACAGGGAAATACAGAACTTGCTGTTATTCTGGGAGGACTTACTTCACAATTGCAACCTCTTGATGTCTTGATACCTAAACTATTTAAAGTGTACATGAGAGACGAATGGGAAAAATGGATGATGGATGAAACCCAACATGAATTCACGCCAAAGGAAGGTTTAAACCAACCTATAATCAAACACGTGTGTCAGTGTATAAAACAGTAGTGGTCTTGAGTGAGAGAAGACATTATTGTTAAATTTTTCAAGAAGTGCAGCATAAGTAACACTCTTGATGACAATGTAGACGATACTATATATGAAGAGGACAACAATGTTGACAAAGAGGAAGAAGAAGAAGAAGAAGAAAAGGAAGAAGAAGGAAGATGACAATTTTCAGGAACTTCAAAGGTCAGTGCGGTTTTGTAACCTGAGATGATTTTTTTTTTTCTGGCTTTGCAGTCTAATAACAAAAATAGTAAAAATGTCACTTTTAAAAAAGTTGCTTAAAAATTAAGGTGCCTCTTATAGTCTGTAGCTTCTTACAGCTCGTAAAATATGGTAATAAATGCCTCAAAACAGCAAACCTAACCTGATGTGTAAATAGCTCAGTGCATCTGTCACGGAACTCCAACACAGTTGTAGATGGATAAGCGTGGTTCGAAACAATCTTTGGTAATTCCTTTGCTTCTTTTACCTTTCTTTTTTTTCCAACTTATTTAATATGCTGCACTGTACAACACATAAAAGCAACAGACTGACAAGATAACAATTGTCATTAATATATTTTGAATCCTGAAAATGGCAGAGCATATACATTTTGTGCCATTTATTATCCCAGCCAAAGGCTTTCAACTTCAATGAAAGTCTACAATGTATGAGGTAAGCAACAAATATCTCATTTTCCACTACATCCTTCCAGGCAGGCAAATGAAAAAAAAAAAAAGAACTGTATCTTAAGAGAAACATTTTCAGCAAGTGATTTATTACAGGGCCATTAAAAATCTTGGGGTACTGCATGAAACACTGTGGCTGGAAATACAGTATGATTTTTTGATTTGCTCTTGTGAGCAAAATATCCTATATACAAAATTTAATTTGCCAGAGAAGACTATTACATTTACATTGGCAAAGTCATATGCGGATTCTAGTATGGTACCTCATGTCACTGTAACAAAATAGTACATTTTCAAGGAAGCAATTATGGTGCAAACGAACCAGTAACACACGACATCAGTCATCACCTGCACAGCCTTGGCAGCTACTGTTGGATTTGCTGAATAGCTGCTACGCTCGCAAAGTGACATCAGAGGTGAATCTGAAAAATCAATGATTCTGACTCAGTGACTTTTCATTTTATCAAAAACATTCAAATAAACAACTAGGTCTTGCAGTAACTAAAGAACATGTGAACCCCTAATATGGATTACAACTAATGAAACAATTAAAATGTTCTATACAGTCAACTATTTTTGTGACAACTTTATATGAATTTGAAGTTAGCGCAACTAGTTAGGTTCATATCATAATGGTTTAACATGTCTTACAGATACAGCTGTTAAATGCATGCTGAAAGCAAATGCTTTTGTTTGTCAAATGTTGATAAACTGATCAACAGCATAATTAGCAAAGTAGGAATAGCAACTCAGTTCAGAAGGGACGATGGATGAAGGCATCTGTGGTCTTGCTCAAAGTACAACTCTGGCACCAGCACTACTAATTCTGTCCTTCAAATTTCCTACAGCGTCCAACCACAGTGGTTATCGCACAGTGTCTGCCCTAGTCCTTTGTGGTACTTGCACTGCTTGTGTGTATTCAGCATAGTTCCCAGGTGAGGGGATCTCATCTGTGTGCTTCATCTGTTGGTGGTTATTAAGTGCTGCCAGCTACATATTGCATCTTCTCTAAGGTCTGGTGTGCTTCAACCAGAGTCTTGGATACAATTCAGAATCTCAATTTCAACTATCATATGGAGAATTACGTTACTCTCCTTAACAGGTCAGGCAAGAACTATACACAGGAACAGTTATTCAAGTGACAGAGTATGGGTGTTATGCACATGTGAGTTTTGTAGGTTAGACACACTCTTCCCTAAGACCAATTACTAATTACAGACCAAAGCGCAAGAAGTAAGTAGATCAGCAGGATTATGTACAGAATGGAAACTGTCATCCTTTTAGGGCCCAAAGAGAAAGAGTTAATATGGTTTAAGTTAAGGTGCAGAAACATCCTGGAAGTAGTCTTACTTATTAAGGACAATAATATTCACACAATACAAGGAACTAAAAGCTGGCTGAAACCAGAAGTGAAATTATAAGTTCCCATTGGAATGTGTATCACATGGATAGACTGGATGCTAATGGTGGTGGCTTATATATTGTCTTCAAGAATTGAAGTACATCTAGTGAGGTTATCAGAGATTCTGAATGTGAAATAAATTTATGAAGGTAAGTGTCAATGGCGAGTAAAACATAGTAACTGGATTCCTTTACAAATCATTTGCCTCAGCATTAATTTCCTAATCATGGTGTGGAAGTTGCAGTTATAGACTGAAAAATTTTTATAATTAGAACACAGCAGCACATATTGACAGAGCAATGTTGATTTTTCAGTATCCTTGAGAAACTGATGGTGAAACTTCAGTAGCTTTCATAATTCTCACTACATAATTATTAAGAGGATGACTGAATACAATCTTGGCCAGACTGGATCAAGCCTTGTTGCTTTCTGAAATCTCCACTGAGCTGCCACACCCTAGAGATTGATGCAGCAGAGAAATGTGACATAGTATATGGCCATAAAACTTTGACGTTTCCTTAAAGATTGACTCATGTGCACAACTGGATATTTAGTAGGTCTAGTCTGAGCCAAGTTGCATAGCCTGATAAAAAAGATGATGATATTGAGTGGTTGTAACGAACTCCTACCACTGTTAAACTTTGTGCCCATTACTTTTATATGCTATTGTTCCAATTGACTTTACATTATATGCCTTCAGCATATTTTGATGAACCTCATTATATTAGACCCAGTACTGTTTATTTCTGCACGCTCCATATATTGTTCTATAACTTTGCTGTCTTGTTGCAAATGTCAACAAGTTGTTATTTTTATCAAATTCTAAAGGCTTTTGCTTACGGGTTGATGTAACTTTTACCTTGACTGCTGTTTTTGATTTTGGAATTTATTGCATTAATTAGCAATTGGGATTGTAAGCTGCTCAAACATGCACACTACCAACAGGCAGCACACGGTACCTATATCAATATGCACATTTTGTATGGCATTCAGAATGTTAACTTATGATGAGAAAATTGTGATGATTTGATGTGAAAACTATTGTATGCTGTCTTGTTCACACAGCTTTCTAGATAATGCTGTAATACACTGACTCTGCATGATAATTTTTGTATTGCCTGAAACAGTACAATTTTTGTTTTGTGTATTTTATCAATAGTTGTGAAATTGGCTTTGTATACTGTTTGAAAAGTTATGATAATTGTTGTGATCTAGATTTACTGAAAAGTTTCATGCATTGCACTGATGGCATGTGCTCATCAATTTAATTACCTTAAATTTCATAACATCCATACTAACTGAAAACTGTAATGTGAGAAAGACTTGAAATATTATGAATCATCCAAAATAAGTAGAAAATTGGTACAGATTCACATACTGAAGTTAGTGATTTAGACGTACTTAAGAACTGAACAATCACAAACCACTAACTTAAATAATAATTAGTCAGAGTAGGGGAACATAAGTCCAAAGATCAACCAAGGGTAAAACTCAATCCAATACAACATGATAATGGTAAACACAAAGGAAAAATAATTTTGTATGTTGAAGCACTGTTGCTTTACCATACAATCTTCAGAAATACACTGAGCTGCAAAAGTCATGGGATACCTCCTAATACCGTGTCGGACCTCCTACTGTCTGACGTAGTGCACCAACTTGATGTGGCATGGACTCAACAAGTCACAGGACATCACCTGCAGAAACATTGAGCCATGATGCCTGTATAGCTATCCACAATTATGAAAGTGTTGACAGTGCAGGATTTTGTGCACAAACTGACATCTCGATTATGTCTCATGAATGTTCAATGGGATTCATGTCAGGCAATCTGGGAACCCAAATCATTTGGTCAAATTGTCCAGAATGTTCCACAAACCAATCACGAACAACAATGGCTTGGTGACAAGGTGCATTGTCACTCATAAAAGTTCTATCATTGTTTGGGAACATGAAGTCCATGAATGACTGCAAACGGTGTCCAAGTAGCCAAACATAAACCATTTCCAGTTAATGAACAGTTCTGCTGGACCTGAGGACATACTCCAGTCCATGTAAATACAGCTTACACCATAATGGAGCTACCACCAGCTTGCAAAGTGCCTTGTTGACAAATGAGGTCCCTCACTTTGTGTGGTCTATGCCACACTCAAACCCTACCATCAGCTATTATCAACTGAAATCCAGACTCATATGATCACACCATGGTTTTCCAGTCATCAAGGGCCCAGCAGGTATGGTCACAAGCCCTGGAGAGGTGTTGCACATGATGTCGTGCTGTTAGCAAAGGTATCTGCATTGGTCATCGGCTGCTACACTCCATAAATGCCAAATTTTGCCACACTGTCCTAATGGATATGTTTATCGTTTGTCTCACATTGATTTATGTGGTTATTTCATGCAGTGTTCCATGTCTGTGAGCACTGATAATTCTACACAAACGCCGCTGCTCTCGGTCATTAACTGAAAGCCACTGGCCTCTGCGTTGTCTATGGTGAGAGGCAATGCCTGAAATTTGGTATTCTTGGCACACTCTTGACAGAATATTGCGTCCAGCCCCAAATACCATTCCACATTCAGAGTCCATTAATTCCCATCATGCGGCCATAATCATTTCGGAAACCGTTACCTGATGTACAAATGACAGCTCCACCAATGCACTGCCCTTTCATACCTTGTGTATGTGATACCAGTGCCACCTGTAATTGTGCATATCGCTATCCCATGACTTTTGTCACCTCAGTGTATAGGGACAGCACAGCAACTCTGACTGATTGTAAGCTTTTAACACTCTATTGAGACAACGCAGTAATTAAGTGTAATATATTTAAATGTTTTCATAAGTTTCTCAGTGTAATTGCAGCATCCAGAACAATTCACATACAGACATGCCCTAACTGACAGAACCAATAAAAATCAGAAAAAAGTGTTCCAAGTTAGCAAACATATTGCGGATTACTACCCTTGAGTGAAAGATGACCTGACAATTTGATTACTTTGGGGCTGTAGGCCTACTACAAAAAACATGCCCAATTGCTGGAGACAAAATTGTATGGTATTATTAGGTGGCTGAAACTGATCAGTTTTTAACATAGGAACAGTACAGTGTATGGAATTTTTCATGAAGTAATAACCTGATCCCAACTGTGCTTGGCAAGTGGCAGCGGACTGAGCAAGCACCAGCAGAATGTCAAGGATGCGAGACAGCAGTAGCTCGTAAGGTGTCGTATCTGCCACCTCCAGCAGAGCTTCCACGGCACCTGCAGGCCACAAGTGTGCGCCAACCTGAGCCAGAGCACGAAGATCGCGCACTACCTGTGCCTTCACTGCCCAGCGTGGATCCTCGCGCAGGTACTCCAGAAGCAGAGTCACCTGTGAATGAGTGTTGGTGTAAGATAAGTTTACATGAAAAGGAGACTACAGTTACACACACAAAATATTACTTTAGTTACAGGATATTATAACAATAGTTATTATGTAACATTAAAACAACACATAATTGCCACTGATATTAATTACTGCTCCACTATCAATGCTTTCAAAGCAAGTAAAACAATACATAATTGCCACTGATATCAATCACAGATCCCATTCCCAATACTTTCAAAGTAAATGAAAAACTCCTGGGTTGATGAAGGAGTCAGTTTTGCATAGCATCCTTTACCGCCTTACCATATATGAACATTTTTACTTTTGGTGATTGGTTGAAGAAGCTGAAAACGTAGAAGACACTTTGACAGAAGTTGGAGAAGATGGAGATATCCACAGTAATAGTTACTTTGTGGAATAAAGTAAAAATATAGTGCCAATATTTACACAAGATCAATAGTTATAAGTCTATCGTTCTATGACATTATTATCATATGAAGTGCCATTATGTTGGCTGAAATGCACAGTGTCCTCAATAGGATGGAAGTGTTGTCGATATCTGTGAGGTAAAAGATGGCGGCATGCCCTTACCCCTTCTTTTCCATGCAATTACATGTATATCATATGTCTATCATACCAGCAGCAGTGTTACATCTGAATTATTCCTAGCTTGTTGCACTGAGTGCTGTCACTAAGTAATTACCACAAACTGGCCAAAGCTTTATGAAGACTATTCCAGGACACTTCATTACTTTGAACCTTCTGACTGCTGTTTGTGCTTCCTCCTTTCGTTAACATTTACCCCATCTACTCATAATACTGCACCAGTCCACTGTTCACGACAGCGAGATGTCACATTCCACACGGCCTCAACATTAAAAGTTGATAACCCAATCTAAGTGAACCAAGAGTTGCTTTTGAGAAGAGTTAAAGTGTTGGAAACACATACTGGGCTCAAAGTATGTATTTAAAATATTCAAAAGAGAAGGCTGTTAATTGGAAAAAGTATTATGATTAAAATCATATTGTGGTGCCCTATTGAGAGGACCCAGAACAAATTCTGCTGGAAGTAAATTAAATTGTGTATAACAGCAATATCCAAAAAATGGATTATTGAAGAAATTTATGATTTTACCCAAAGATTTACTGGAAATTATTGCTGCTATCATTGACAACCAAGTCAACAACAGAATAATGGAAAATCCAGGATCGATATATTGTCAACAACAGAATATTACGATGAAGTGCCAGGAAAACTAGCACTACAAATTAAGACATATGAGAAGAAATAATAGGTCAACGAATATTAGTCAAATTAATTGACAACAATTACAAGAATTTATAAAGTATACAACTTGGAAGACTGGTGGCCAAAACTGCAAAGGGCTATGACTGTTTCGTCAACTCCAAAGCTATACCACAACACTGGGTAGCAGCAATGTCAGCTGCGCACCTATCAACAACACAGCTCAATGAGTACAGCAAATCGGTTTTCAGTCAGCATTGTGATACAGCAAGCTATGCAACCACGTTTTTGGTGAACTGTGTTAAATAGGAGGTTTTTTTTATGATGGTTGTGTATGCCGTGAGGTAGTTAAAAATGTATGTGGGTTAAAACCATTTGTTTAGCAACACGTACACTGACTGCTGCTAGTGAGAGGAGATTTCTTTTGAACTGGGTATTTTGTAAATGTATGCCAGCAAGAAGCAGTAAAATGGAAGAGTTGTAGAAGGCTATTGCTGACCTAAAAGAGAGGCAGATGCTCAAAGAGATGAACTGAGGGCTAGACTGGATACTACTAATGTGAATGTAGACGTGAAAAGAGTTAGATTCACTGGACTAAAAGGGAAGCTAGATATTACCAATGTCAATTTAAAATGTAATTTTCAGGTCCATGGAGTGGAATTTAAAGAATTACAAGTAACTAACCAGAAAATTGATCAACATATTATTGATTCTTGGAAAGAGCAGTAGAAATAAATAATCAAATATCCAAATTAGAGTTGACTATTGTAAATGTAACAAGGGAGTTACATTTTGACGTATCTGTACAGTCTGATTTAATTGTAAATCAATGAACTACAGGTTTCATTGAATTAAATACTGAATCAAAACAAACTTCAGACATGAGTGTCAGTTTGAATATTTTAGAAAAAAGTGCAGACCTAGTTATTTAGGAATATACTGTACTTACTCTCCATTCACTGCTTAGGTTCTTGGTGTTTTTCTCGTGGACCTCTCCCTATGTACTCTTTCTACATACACCTGCAGTGTTAACAAGTTTTTGTGACAGGGATTCAAACTCCGGTCCTGTCAGTGTGAGCAGTCTTTTAATGTTAAGAGCCCTGCTGTTGTACAACAAATGAGGAAAGATACCTCGCACATCATTTAGTTCTTGAATGACATTTTCACTCTGCATCAGTATGTGCACTGATATGGAACTTCCTCACTGATCAAAACTGTGTGGACTGAGACTCAAACTCGGGACCTTTGCCTTTCATGGGGAAGTGCTCTACCGACTGATCTACTCATGCATGACTCATGACCCATCCTCACAGTTTTACTTCCGCCAGTATCTCATCTCCTACCTTCCAAATTTCACAGAAGCTCTCCTGAGAAACTTGCAAGACTGGCACTCCTTATCAGTGCACACTCCAGCAATTTCATTCTGGAAACACCCCTAAGCTGTGGCTAAGCTATGACTCTGCAATACCCTTTCTTTCAGGAGTGCTAGTCTTGCCAGTTTCGCAGAGAGCTTCTATGAAGTTTGAAAGGTAGGAGATGAGGTACTGGTGGAAGTGAATCTGTGAGGACAGGTCGTGAGTCGTGCTTGGATAGCTCAGCTGGTTGAGCACTTTCCCACCAAAGGCAAAGGACTCAAGTTTGAGTCTTGGACCAGCACACAGTTTTAATCTGTCAGGAAGTTTCATTTAGTTCTTCACAAAAATGAGATTAGAATCTTCAAGCTAGAAAAGGTAATGAAAGAAACCAAAAGTGCAAAAATTACAGGACGGACCAACTCTCATTTAGTATAACCTTGCTTTTACTTTCCTGGAATTAACGGTTTCCTGCCATTTGTGACACTTTTTATCACTCCTGTCAAATTTCCTCTTTCCACAATGTTAATTCGCACCTGATTTTGTGTTAACATACCTATAATTTCCCACAATTTACGCTTTATGAAACACTGTTCGTGGAGAAAAAAACTGATGTAATTGGCATAAAATGATCCAGGCATGACGTTGCCCTTTAAGCAATGCTTATGAATGTTAAGCAGTTTCCTAAAACAAGAACGCGCTACTCAAAAGAAACCGATTTTCACTGTCATGTTTACATTTAGCCAGCGCAGTCGATATTTCTCTTCACTTAAATATTAGAGGTAGACAGTTTGATGTCCAGTCCAATATTTCTGATTCTCCTTCAACGCACAATAACTCACCCCATCCATATTAACTGAATATTTTAAGAACAAGATGTAACCTGACAATCCAAGCACATTTCAAAACTGGTTATCCATTTACATGGGAGTGAAAATCGGTTGTGGAAATGGTAAACTGGCAGCTTGAAATGGATTTCCAGAATAAATTTTGTCATGTCTACATCAGCAACCAGAAATGGTACTGTGAAATCGGTTTATAAAATACAGTGTTGGGAGCCTCATATAAACATAGTGACTACGTTTATGGGAATAATGTATCATCACAACAGTTTTCAGTCTCTACAGCACATGAGCAACTTTGTGACTGTTGCGCTTGTATTGACAGCTCAAAAGCACATTTCACATTTTTTCTTGCCTGGCCACTTGTACTGTTAGTGAACATCTTTGCATTGCTCAAATGTTTCTTGTTTAAATAATGAAACACTAAACCAGTTAAGTACTTTTTCATGCTTAGCAAAACATGTCTTGAAAAAATTATTCTCGTTGTCAAGTGCAAATATTTAGATAATTATTTCTTGTGATGTTTCACACATGGAGGGGGCACAGTACCTTATAACCTCAAAAAGACCACATCGCAAGAGATGCAGAAAAGCATATATGCAGACATCACACAAAATACTTATGTAAATTTGACAATAGGAGTATATTCACAGAAGGAGTCTAACTAAGCATGAAAAAATACGTAACTGATGCAGTGTTTTGTTATTTAAATAATGAATGACACAATTTCAGGCTTTCCAAAAACATGGATGATGATGAACGAAACTAAGTCATACGTTTCTACTTCCCGGACAGTTAACCAGTTCCTGTTTTGTCAGTAGGTAAATATAGTACAAAATTCAGGTAACCACACACACACACACACACACACACACACACACACACACACACACACACACACACACACACAACAAGGTAAAAATTTATTCCCCACATTTTACGCCATTCTTTTGCAGTCCCTTGAAAAGTTTAAAAGCAAGGTTTCACTGTATATTTCAATATTGTCTTAGATCATTTTAAAAAGTTGCAAAAGTGCTTTTCATAACAGATTAATGAATTTTAAGTTAAATAAAAGCAGAAAAACAAAGAAAAAGGTGGAAGGAAAAAGCCTGAATTTAAATTTGGTGGTATGGTCACAATCAGCAATGCTCAATGGAAAAAACTCAATGGAAAATAATGACATGGCCTTATTTACCACAGCAACATGGCTCAAACAGTTACACGTGGAAATGACAAAATGGTGAGAAGGCCCTTCTTTTCCTGTATCCTTCATATATGAATGACTACGTAAAAGCAATTACAGGTTTGTTCTTGAACCTGTACCTTTATTTTCTAAACCAGCAAAGTAAATTTAAATATAATTTTTTTTACTTAATGTGCTTTGTGATGTACTTTCTTAGCCATATCATCCATATTTGCTTCTATTCAACTGCATGCAATCCTAATTGCGTCTTCTAGATGCAGAATCTTTGACTATCACATGAGACAGTACTGTCATTACAGTGCGATGAAAATTGCTTTGCACCTGATTGCAAAGAAAGGGATGACCTGCATTGCTACATATCACAGGGCACTGACTGTAACAACACAGTGCATGTCAGACAGATGGCAACCATGCAGAGTTTGTACACCAGACTGTAAGATATGACTGGTCCAGTCAGATATCAGGCAACATGTGCACTAACAGTTAAGTATAATCTAATTTTAATCAGGCTACAGTAGCAATAAACATCTACATGTGCTAAGCCATTTACATGATAGTAAGTACCCAGGGAAAATGTGAAATAAAACCTCGACCTCACAAGTCTTTGTTCCTACACCTTGAAGAGCACTTACAAATGCCAGTTAGACACAAAAAAAGTTTGCTAGTGGACACAAAGTACTGATCACTACATGTAAGCACCATGTAGAACACTTCATGTTGACTGTGGTCTGGTTTCACATTTCTGCCACCATCAGCGATCTAACAGTTGTGACACTATAGTTGCTTGGTGAAGTAGTGTTGGTCTTACTATGTACACAAATGACTTTGATTAATAACAGTATTTACAATTATTTTTCAATGCTCTACTGAACATGAGACACCATCGCAGAAGTTTGATAACTGATCTAAATGTCAGTTTTCTCCATGCACTGCATTGTTAGAAATAAGTATCACATTTGAAGATGACTGTCACTGTAATGAGCATTTATAAATCCATGTTACTCCCATGTCAAAATTTATACTGTAGCAGCTGATTGGTTCCAGTCACACACGACCATGAGTTGTGTGTACTGGAAAACAAATAAGAAAACATTACCCCTCTCATATCCTCCAACACCGCAGTGACTATAATACTTAACCCTCTGCTCATGAGGTAAGTGGCCAACTTTACTTAGTTCACAGCCGAATTCACCAATGTCAATTACATTAAGCAGATATTAAAATATTACTATCTCTATAAGTATTTTTGTTCTGAATTCACCACTGTCAATTAAATTAAGCACATCTTAAAATATTATGATCTCTGTAAGTAAGTATTTTTGTTGTTACTGAGCAGGAAAACTACACTCTTAAGAAGCTCTTAATGTTAGTTGATGCTTTTGGATTTGGCTGTTAGTTGCTAGATGCATAATATGAGGGTCGTCCACAAAGTAAGTTCTGTTTCTACTTCTATTGGCGGCAGCGCTACAATCGCAGTTATGAGGTTGTGCGGCAGTTACTCTAACTCATGGAGAAGACATGTACGACATTTTCAGATTGCTGCTGCCGATGTGTGCTTTGTAGTGCTTCTTTATAACGGAAATGCCACTATGTGTGAAATCAGATCTGTGATTCATTTTCTAAATGCAAAGAAAATTAAACCAAAGGAAATTCATCGGCATATCTGCAAGGTTTAAGGACAAAATGCTATGAGTGATTCAATGGTTATAAGATGGGTCAGACTGTTCAATGAAGGACATGATCAAGTGCACAATGAAGAACGAAGTGGATGCCTGCCTGTGGTTATTGATGAATTGGTTCACACAACTGAAGAGAAGATTAAGCACAACTGTAAGTTTACACTTAGTGCCCTTGCTATGGAAGTTCCGCAAATCTCACGATCACTAATTCATGAAATTGTTACTGAAAAACTGAAATTTTGAAAACTTTGCTCACATTGTGTACCCAAAATTCTTACTGAACAACACAGAAAACAACAGATGATCAGTGCACTTCAGTTTTTGACACGGTACAATGAAGAAGGTGATGGTTTTCTTTCTCGGATAGTCATGGGGGATGAAAGCTGGGTATCGTACGACACCCCTGAAACAAAAAGGCAATCAATGTAATGGAGGCACACTTCATCCCTAACAAAGGTTAAGCCTAAGCAAATCTTGACACCTCAAAAAGTCATGTGCACCATTTTTTGGGACAGAAAAGGCATTTTGCCGATTGATTTCTTTCCATGAGGCCAAACAATCAACGCACATGGTTACTGAAAGACCATTAAGAAATTACACCGCGCAGTGTAGAACAAGTGCCATGGATTACTGTCAAAAGGTGTTGTTTTTTTGCATAATAATGCCCGACCTCACACGGTGAATGTGACCAAACAACTCTTACGGTAATTTCACTGGGACACATTTGATCATCCTCCATACAGCCCGGACCTTGCTCATAACGACTTTCATCTCTTCTTACACCTAAAATCTGACCTTTATGGTCAACACTTCAACGATGATCACGAGCTGAAAGAACACATTACCATATGGTTGACTGCATAGACGCAACCTTCTATGAAGAAAGCATACAAAAACTTGTGCCACACTGTGACAAGTACCTACAAAATTCCGGAAGCTATGTAGAAAAGTAGTTTAACAGTTGTAGATTTTTGTACAATAAATATTTGTTCTGTATCTGTACATGTTTGTTTTATATAACCAAATGGAACTTACTTTGTGGACATACCAAATGGCTTCAAATGGCTTGAGCACTATGGGACTTAACATCTGAGGTCATCAGTCCCCTAGAACTTAGAGCTACTTAAACCTAACTAACCTAAGGACATCACACACATCCATGCCCGAAGCAGGATTTGAACCTGTGACTGTAGCGGTCGGGCGGTTCCAGGCTGAAGTGCCTAGAACCGCTCGGCTACACTGGCCGGCTGTGGACATACCCCGTATTATAAAATACAGCTAAGAACTCAGGACTGCATGAATGGTTTATGTGGAGCCCCATTTGCTTTCCATCATGTACATTAAAAGTATGGACACTTTCTTCAACAAAGCCACAGTTAGTTTCCTACTATGTCCCTATCCAAGTCAAGTTCTGTTTTTGGTTATCTTAATATCAATGGAAAAAGAAAGAAAAGAAACCTGTTCATAACAGCTGCACCTTCTAGTTTCTTGTGCTACCAAATAATCTGACTGACCTGACTGGGTATGTCAACCAGAGTTGCTGCTGCCAGTTGAGTAAGTGTCTTCAATGTTACTGACACAAACTCCTGTGCCGGGTAACTAGGGAGTAGCTCAGTACAAAGCTGTCGAACCTAGAACATAGAAATTATGCGCAATTTTGCTTGACTGGGATGAGAAGTGATTGCTGTTACACAAAAAGTTAAACATATATATATGTATGCCAACCATACTCATTGATCTCCTATCAAGTAATACAAAAAGTTTTCTAGATTTTTATCTTACAAGTAAGACAAAAAAATTTCTTCTACACATCTTCCCCACCTCTATGGATGAGTTTTGGCTAGGAATAAATAATGTTTACAAACAATGAGAAATATATTCAACAATCACTCAGTGTTTCATGTACTTTGTAGTAGGGGACCAGCACATGGAAATGAACCATCTAAGAGATGTGCCCAATTCTTATATTCACTGCCTGGCAAAAAAAAAATGGAATCTGCCAGAAAGGGATGAGAAAACAAAATGAAACTTCATAGGTTGAGAGGGGTGTGATGTTATTTCAATAATTACAAAATGCAGCCAAGTTTACAAAGAACTTGACAGTATGAGCTCGCTCATAAGTCTGTTGTTATACTACTTTTGGCCTGGATGCACACCTGATTCTGCTGTGTGCGTAGGGAGTCATAAAGCTGTTGCATCCTCTCCTGAGGCAAGCTGGTCCACAGCTGCTGTAACTGGTCTTTGTCCCAGTGCCAGTATCCAGGATATCAGAGTTTACATCCAAGCTGGTGTCACACATGTTCTATCAGGGACAGATTTCAGGACCTTGCTGACCATGTCAGTACCTCAACATGATATAGACAGTTCACAGAGACATGTGCCATGTATGGATGAGTTTTGTCTTGCAGAAAAAAGTGAGAGGTAACACATGAAGACGCGGGATATCAGTGTTATATCATTACGGCTTCAGATTTCCATCGATCACTATCAGCCATGACCTGAAGTATTGTGTTGGTATACAAGCACATAGGATTTTTCCATCAGCTTAATAAACACAACACATACACATAATAGAGACTTACACATAATAGAGACTTTAGTCATCAGTAATATATTCTCCTTCACTATTTACAATGCTCTGTCAACATTGGGATAACTTTTCAGTTCCATGACTGTAGAAATTATATGGTTTTGTCGATAGAGAGTGGAAAAGATGAAAATCAGAGGGTGCAAGATCAGGTGAATAAGGTGGGTGTGGAATGACTTCCCAACTAAAATGCTGTATGATGTTTTTTGTCAGTCTACCAGAATGTGGGTGGGAGTTATCATGGAGTAGCATCACTTCACGCAGTCTTCTTGGTCACTGTTCTTGGGCTGCATCTGTAAGAGGTCTCAGTTTGTTGACAATGAATGTCGGTAGTGAAAGCTACCTCAAGGAGGCAATTTATAGTATACCACACTGTTGCTGTTCCACCAGATGCATAAAATTATCTTTTGTGGATGCATGTAGGTCTTTGTATTGGGAGCTGCTACTTTCTTTGGGATCAACCAATCCTTTCTTTTCTTTATGTTAGCATAAAGACACCATTTCTCTTCACAAGTAACGATACAGGATAGGAATGGTCGGAGTTGTTCACAAGCCAATAGATGACGAATAAGCAGAGATGCACATATGGTCACCCACAGATTTTTGTGATTTTGGCTTAAAATATACAATATCCATAAACCAATCTCTGAACCTTCCCCATTGCATGCAAATGTCACACAATGGTGGAATGATCTCAGTTCATCACATTTGTCATTTCTTGTGTACAATCACATGAATCATTGTGGACTGATGTGTATAATCAATAAACTCCAAAGGTCTTCCTCAACAGGGGGAGTCATTAATATCAGAACAATCTTCCTTAAAATGAGAAAACCATTTTCTCGTTGTGCTCTGCCCAACAGCATTATCCTCATACATGATGCAACTGTTTCTGGCTGCCTCCACAGCAATCACCCCTCTACTGAATTCAAACGGAAGACTGTGTTGGAAATGTTCCATCTGGCTCTCCATTTTCCAGCATCCACTGATCGACTCAGTATCTCCAAAAGACAAAATGGCACTACATAAATTCAAATAACAACAATGAACTACAGATAAAAAATGACAATTGATAAATAAACCCAAGGTGGTGTTGTGGTCTTCAGTCCTGAAACTGGTTTGATGCAGCTCTCCATTCTACCCTATCCTCTGCACGCTTCTTCATCTCTCAGTACTTACTGCAACCTACATCCTTCTGAATCTGTTTAGTGTATTCATCTCTCGGTCTCCCTCTATGATTTTTACCCTCCACACTGCCCTCCAGTATTAAATTGGTGATCCCTTGATGCCTCAGAACCTGTCCTACCAACTGATCCCTTCTTCTAGTCAAGTTGTGCCACAAACTCCACCACAATTCTATTCAATACCTCCTCATTAGTAATGTGATCTACCCATCTAATCTTCAGCATTCTTCTGTAGCACCACATTTCGAAAGCTTCTATTCTCTTCCTGTCCAAACTATTTATCGTCCATGTTTCACTTCCATACATGGCTACACTCCATACAAATACTTTCAGAAATGACTTCCTGACACTTAAATCAATACTCGATGTTAACAAATTTCTCTTCTTCAGAAACGCTTTGCTTGCCATTGCCAGTCTACATTTTATATCTTCTCTACTTCGACCATCATCAGTTATTTTGCTCCCCAAATAGCAAAACTCCTTTACTACTTTAAGTGTCTCATTTCCTAATCTAATTCCCTCAGCATCACCCGTGTTAACTCGACTACATTCCATTATCCTTGTTTTGCTATTGTTGATGTTCATCTTATATCCTCCTTTCAAGACACTGTCCATTCCGTTCAACTGCTCTTCCAAGTTCTTTGCTGTCTCTGACGGAATTCAATGTTATTGGCGAACCTCAGAGTTTTTATTTCTTCTCCATGGATTTTAATACCTACTCCAAATTTTTCTATTGTTTCTTTTACTGCTTGCTCAATATACAGATTGAATAACATTGGGGAGAGGCTACAACCCTGTCTCACTCCCTTCCCAACCACTGCTTCCCTTTCATGCCCCTCGACTCTTATAACTGCCATCTGGTTTCTGTACAAATAGTAAATAGCCTTTCCCTCCCTGTATTTCACCCCTGACACCTTCACAATTTGAGAGAGAGTATTCCAGTCAACGTTGTCAAAGCTTTCTCTACAAATGCTAAAAATGTAGGTTCACCTTTCCTTAATCTATCTTCTAAGATAAATTGTAGGGTCAGTATTGCCTCAGGTGTTCCAACATCGATCGTCCTCGATGTCGGCTTCTACCAGTTTTTCCATTCATCTGTAAAGAATTCGCATTAGTGTTTTGCAGCCGTGACTTATTAAACTGATAGTTCAGTAATTTTCACATCTGTCAACACTTGCTTCCTTTGGGATTTGAATTATTATATTCTTCTTGAAGTCTGAGGGTATCTCGCCTGTCTCATACAGCTTGCTCACCGGATGGTAGAGTTTTGTCAGGGCTGGCTCTCCCAAGGCTGTCAGTAATTCTAATGGAATGTTGTCTACTACCGGGGCCTTGTTTTGACTTAGACCTTTCAGTGTTCTGTCAAACTCTTCAAACAGTATCATATCTCCCATTCCATCTTCATCTGCATCCTCTTCCATTTCCATAATATTGTCCTCAAGTACATCGCCCTTGTATAGACCCTCTATATACTCCTTCCACCTTTCTGCTTTTCCTTCTTTGCATAGAACTGGATTTACATCTGAGCTCTTGGTATTCATACAAGTGGTTCTCTTTTCTCCAAAGGTCTCTTAAATTTTCCTGTAGGCAGTATTATCTTACCCCTAGTGAGATAAGCCTCTAAATCCTTACATTTGTCTTCTAGCCATCCCTGCTTAGCCATTTTGCACTTCCTGTTGATCTCAGTTTTGAGACATTTGTATGCCTTTTTCCCTGTTTCAATTACTGCATTTTCATATTTTCTCTTCTCATCAAATAAATTCAATATATCTTCTGTTACCCAAGGATTTCTACTAGCCCTCGTCTTTTTACCTACTTGATCCTTTGCTGCCTTCACCACTTCATCTCTCACAGCTACCCACTCTTCTTCAGCTGTATTTCTTTCCCCCATTCCTGTCAATTGTTCCCTTATGCTCTCCCTGAAACTCTGTACAACCTCTGGTTCTTTCAGTTTATCCAGGTCCCATCTCCTTAAATTCCCACCTTTTAGCAGTTTCTTCAGTTTTAATCTACAGGTCATAACCAACAGATTGTGGTCAGAGTCCACATCTGCCCCTGGAAATGTCTTACAATTTAAAACCTGGTTCCTAAATCTCTGTCTTACCATCATATAATCTATCTGATACCTTCTAGTATCTCCAGGATTCTTCCACATACACAACCTTCTTTCGTGATTCTTGAACCAAGTGTTAGCTATGATTAAGTTATGCTCAGTACAAAATTCTACCACACGGCATCCTCTTTCATTTCTTACTCCCAATCCATATTTACCTACTACGTTTCCTTGACAGATGTGAAAATTACCGAACTATCAGTTTAATAAGTCACAGCTGCAAAATACAAACGCGAATTCTTTACATATGAATGGAAAAACTGGTAGAAGCCGACCTCGGGGATAATCAGTTTGGATTCCGTAGAAATTTTTCCCGAGGGCATGCAGCTGCATCTCCAAAATGTTGGAAGAGTAGGACCTCACCCTAGATTGCTGCCATACTTACCAAGGATGGTCACGTGTTATGGCGCAGAATCACAATTCATTGCTGAACACAATGTAGTGTCATTTATCAGCAGTCCACACTTCCCAGTCACAGCACGATTCAAAATGCAGCTGTGTTTGTTGTGGTGATAATGGCAATCTACCCATGGGACAGTAATTAGCTAATTTGGTATCTGTTACTTGTTCTTAGATGACAGGCTCAGCGCACACTTTGGCGATCTTCCCTTGTAGCACTCAGACGTCACGGTTGACAATCAGTATGCTGCCCTCACATTTCCACAAAGTCAAAAATCAGATCACTGTCACACCCGAATACCCTACAACTCTGGATACTGGCAATTCGACCAGCTGGCCAAACGAAGACCGATTATGAAGCACCTTTCAAACTCTGTGACATGATGATAACACTGTCTCATATGAATATGCACTATCTCCCTGTTCCTCACAGTGATCACTCAACATCCAATACTGTTCATGCTCATTGTATACCCTACCAGACAACACTAATGCACTCTGGTGGCCATTCTAGCTGTTGCAAAGAATTGCAATTCTAATCATTTACATATCTGCTGATGGTGTATACATGTATGAAGTTACATTGACATCAGACCACGTCTTCTGGGGGCTTCACTTTTTTTTGTCAGGCAGAAAGATTCTTTCTTACCTAGTGGCAGCAGACAAATTCATAAACACATTGTGGCAAAAACCTACAGCAGGTGTTCTTTCTTTCATCCACTGTTGAAACAAAGGCTAGTACTCTTGATGTTGGACTGATATCATCCTTGACAACAGGTAGACATAGGTTTATAAGGTGTTGCTTACACATTAATAAGTCTGCTTAGGGGAGGCTGCTTGAACTGATTAATGGGAGGGTAGTGAGTAGGACTGACCTAACGAATGTTCTAACTGGGTACGAGGGGTAGGGCCTTCGTACTATGAATGAGGCTAACAAGTATCCTTTCTTACAAGAGTTCTCTGTTTGGAGCTTGTTCAGTGGCTACAGAAAAAGTAGAATTCAGTGCATATCAATATTTCATCAAACATTATGAGACCCCTGGGAAATGTCAATAAACTAGAAGTAGTCTTGACTGAAAACTCTAATATTGTGAAAATGACAACTTTGGTAGTAACTAACAAATAAACTGATTAGGCAACAAGGTTGACTGCTAGAATATCAAACCTACATAAGATAGGGCTAATACAGGATATAAAAAAGGGCAGAGATAATCATCAAAGAGGCATTAAGCAGTTATTCCTTCTAGAATCCATTCACAATTGGAAAAGCAAGAAATCCAAGAGTGTGATACCATGCTAAGTTCCCTCCATCATGAACCTCACAGTGGTCTGCAGAGTATGCTGCTAGATGGAAATATTTTAATAGGTGTCTTAAACATGTAATGGTATTACTTGCAGTCTGTCAGAGTGTCATTTTCCAGCTTATAATTTGGATTCTCTAAGAACATATTTCAATTATTTTTGTAGAACTTTCTTGCTAATGTAATGTGTTCTCTAATTTACATTTAAATCTATACTCCACAGGTCACCTCATGGTGTGTGACAGAGGATACTTTGGCTGTGACTTACCCATCTTGCTATTCCAGTCACAAATTGTGTGTGGGAAGAAGTAATTCTGACAGACCTCCATGCAAGCTTGAATCTCTCCAATTTTACCTTAATGGTCTTTTCACAAGATATACATCAAAGGAACATAAGTTGACAGAATTTAAACAGAAAACCACATGATGATGCACAACATATCTCTTGTTGCATCTGTCTGTGTAATTGAATAAGCATCTCCATGACTCTTCTGCACTTACTAAATGAATGTGCGATGAAATGCATTGCTTGAAAAAAGAGACAGCATTGGTCGTATATTTTTCTATTGCAAAATCGATTTTCTGTCACTGAGTGACCATCTTCAGTGCTATATTGTATAACAAATTGGGATGCACTGTTGTTACTAGGCTTACGGCAATCATACAGACTGCTCAGTCTATGTGATTGCCATAAGCCTAGTAACAACAGTGCATCCCAATTTGTTATACAATATAGCACTGAAGATGGTCACTCAGTGACAGAAAATCGATTTTGCAATAGAAAAATATACGACCAATGCTGTCTCTTTTTTCAAGTATACCTGTTACCTGGTCGTAGTGCACAAGACAACATGGAGTCGCCAATCAATGACCTTTTTTGGACCTTCTCTATTTTCTGCTATTTGGTAAACGTCTCAGACTGATAAACAATCCTCAAATAATGGCTAAATGAGATCTTTTTAAGGTTCCTCTTTCAAGGTGAAATATACTTCCAGAGGATTCTTTAAATGAATCTCAGTCTGGCATGTGGTCACTCTAATTTAAACTGTTCCATATGCAGACACTCAGAACAGTGTACTTCCTTGCTGAACTCCACTCTTGGTATCATGATGGTTTGAGACCAAGAGTGGAGTTCAGCAAGGAAGTGCACTGTCCCCCCTGTTATGGATGCTATAATGAAGAATGTCAAGGAGAAGTCAGGTGGACTGAATGCATTTGTCTTTGCTGATGACATCATGATATGAGGTGAAACTGAAGAGGCAGTACAGATCAGACTCGATGATGGAAATCTCAGTTCCGAAAATATAACCTCAACATCAGCAAGACCAAGACAGTGGTGATTGCAGTCAACAGAGATGGACAATCAGCAAGTGTCACCAACAGAGTGCAAAAAGGATCTGAATTATACCAAATAAGATCACTTTTATGGGATGACTTGATTCCAAAACTGGCCAGACTGGTGATGTTTAATAGCTATTTCATATCAATATTGACCTATGGTTTTGAAATATGTACCCTCACAAAAAGAGAACCATCAAGACTGCAAGCATCAGATATGAAATTTCTTAGATCCACCATCCAGACAAGTTAAGGAATGAAGTGGTGAGGAAAGAAGCTGGAATAAAGACATCCCTATTAGATCAAACTGGCACATCTAGGCTTCAATGGTACAGGCATGTGATGAGAATGGAACCAACTAGAACAACCGAAATAAATTTGGAAAGACAGGTGAATGGGAAAAGAGCTCAAGGAAGACCTCAAACCCGATGGATGGACTTGATTAAAGCTGATCTAGTGACCAGAGGACGGACAGCGGATGATGTTCTCCGTGAACAGGTGTATTTGGATAGGATGAAGTGGAAGAGGCTCATTACCAGTACCCAGCAAACTGCAACTGTTAAATGATGATGATGATGATGATGATGATGATGCAGACACTCAGAAATTTAATGGATGTGACTGCTTACAGTGATTGATTGATAGAGACTTCCAGTCACTTATGTGCAAAAAATTTATATTTGTTTATGTTGAGGGTAAATTGCCAACCCCAACAACAAGCCTGCATCCTGTGATTATCTTCCTGCAGTATGTTACAATTTTCTAGCATTGCAACTTCTCCATATACAAAAGCAGCACCATGATCAACCTCATGCAGGTTTCAATTTTATCCACACGGTCGTTTATACAAGGTACAGCAGCTAAGTCATAACACCCCTTGGACCTCCCCAACCATAATAGATACAAAGATGCCGTTTGGACAGTGAATTGCAGGTACAGGGGCTACTTGAATACATCACATTTCACGTTTGTGCTATTTTTCATTACAGAGATAAGAGGCCATCTTTGTTTTTTTTAATGGAACTCTATGTTAAATTTTTGCATAACATGATGGGCTTAAAAAGATGGTTTCAAATATGTGTATATCATAATATTTAGGCGAATAGTTTTTGAGACAAACGTATGTTCCCGTATCGTATTCGTCCTTCGAAGCAGCGTTGTCCAATGCGACCTTTCCTGTTGACCACTGAGGAACTTATCAGGGAAGGTGTTGTTTTCCTGTTTCTCGATAACACCAAAAGGTGACGCATGAGGTAGCTGGAGAGAAGGTTATAATTGTGCTGCTGGGGTAATGAGACCTCTCATTTCTGTCACAGTTTCTTGGAGCAGACACGTACGACAACAAAGTAAAGTTACATATGCTTCTTGTGGTGAAAGCAGAAGAAATGCTGTTAGAGCAATAAAGTGATGTGGAGAGCTGTATCCTGATCATAAGCATCCTAAGTGCCAGCTTCTTGCATGTATTTGCATGAAACTACTTGAATTGGGATCATGGAACGCCATACAGAGCACAAGGCAGAAAAATGCAACTGGCGAGGTACATGAAGAGGGCGTTCTAGCGTTGGCACATAACAACCCTACTGTTTTGTCGCAACATGTCGCCTCGGAACGTGGTATAAGTCAGAGAAGTGTTCTACGCATATTGCACTGGCATAGATTTCACCTGTTTCATCTCTCATTACATCAAGCACTCTCCAGTGTGGATTTCAAAAGGTGCCAGGAATTTTGCTGGTTTGCTCTGCAGCACCTACAAAATGATCCAACATTTTTTCAACGGGTGCTTTCTACTGATGAAGCGACTTTCACCAACCATGGTAATGTGAATTTGCATAATATGCATTACTGGTCAATAGAGAACCCTCATTGGCTTCGATAGGTATAGCATCAGCAACCATGGAGTGTTAACGCGTGATGCGGAATCGTTGGAAATGTCATTGTGGGACAGTACGTCATTTTGGGTATACTAAATGGCAATAACAATGCACAGTTCCTGCGAAACGTTCTGCCCATTTTGCTGGAAGAGGTATCACTAACTACATGTCAGTGCATGTGGTTCCAACAAGATGGCTGTCCTGCTCACTCTTCCCTTGTGGCTACAGAGCTGTTAAATGAAAAGTTCCCAGACTGTTGGATAGGACAATGTGCTGAAGTGAAGTGGCCAGCCCGGTCTCCTGATTTGACCCCTCTTGGTTTTTTTCTGTGGGGAGCAATAGAACAGAAAGTGTATGCTTAAATACCAATTACGCCAGACGATATGAAGCAACGTATCATCAAAGTGTGCATTGATATCTTACGTGACACCCTTGCAGCCATTCACAAATCATTCGAATGGCAACTACAAACGTGCATTGCAGCAGAGGGGAAGCATTTTGAGCACATGCTTCAGTGAAGTTTTGTATCATGTAAGTATGTATTTTGCATCTTTGTGTGTATTTGCTTCGTATTGTGATCAATAGTAAATATTTTCAAACAACAAACAAATATGTATGAAATAATTGTGACCAAAAGAGCCTCCTCATTTACATTTGTATTTCTGTTACCTAAAATGTATTAACATCTTGTAGTATTTTAACCCTTTAACTGCTCTGGACATGTTAATGCATGCGTCTTTGTACCTGTCCCTTGTAGACACATTCAGAGTACCAAGTAGAAGGACTGGTGGCATGCGTAAACACGTTCAGAGCACACAGGGACAGATACAAAGGCGCATGCGTTAACACATCCAGAGCAGTTAAAGGGTTAATACTGTATGTTGTCTACTATTTTGGTATCACAGTTATCAAATAATATTTGTGTGACATCATCAGTTAATTTTTATACAAAATATAGCAGTACGTATTACTATTGTCAGGTAAATGGGCGTGTTTTTGTAAGGACGGACTCGCGACATTTACCACGTACTCTACACAACAGGAAAGGCTGTAAAACTATTCGTCTGAATATTATGATATACACATATTTGAAACCGTCTTTTTAAGCCCACCATGTTACGCTAAAATTTAACATAGGGCTCCATCTAAAAAAAAAAAAAAAAAAAAAAAAAAAAAAAAAAAAAAAAAAAAAAAAAAAAAAAAAAAAAAAAAGAGAGATGGCCTCGTATTTCTGTAATAAGAAATAGCACAAACATGAAATGTGATGTATTCGAGTAGACCCTGTCCTTGCAATTCACTGTCTAAACACCATCTTTGTATCTATTATGGCTGGGGAGATACAAGGAGTGTTATAACTTAGCTGACTCACCCTGTGTACATTGGGAACAGAAACGCTCCTATAACACTCCTGTGAGGTATGCCAAAGTCACTTTAAATCTGAAGCTTTCTCTCCATGAAGGACGTTGTGCTGTGTTCTATTTGCTAGGAACTCATCAACCCAACCAAAAAACTGGTCTGATATTCCATATGTTTGTGTAATCTGCGCCTGATGAACCTTCTGAGTCTATTGGATGGACAGAGTGAGCTAGATTTCACACAATGATTGTTTCTCATCAAGCAACAGTATGGAACTTTATCACATGTATTTCTTAATTCAAGGAATACAGCATCAACCTGACACAAATATCTACTGTCTCCTGGCTCTACTGGCCTTCAAGAGTGAGCTGAGTTCTACACGATCACTGTTTGAGGAATCCATGTTGATTAAAACAAATATTTTTTGCCAAACTAGGTCATAATATATGAGAATAAAACATGTTCCTATATTTTAAAAGATTGATTTCAGCAACATACCATACAGCTGTATACAACTGTTTGGTGCAAAAATAGCAATCATCTGCACATCTTTTCAATCAATTTGAACATTTCATTTTACTATTGATTTCTGGTAGATTGTTGCTAGCAGAGGAGCAAGATATTTTGCACATTCTATGTAGATCAGTATAAGTATCCCATCAGGTTCAATCACATTTCTTCCATTGAGTGCATTTATTTAATGTTCTATTCCGAATGTCACTTAATTCAATATTTCATATTTTATTGTTCGTATGAGAATTGAATGTTGGACCTGTAGCACAATCCTCAGCAAAACAATTCTGGAAAAAGGAACTTACAGTTTTGGCCTTCTCTTTCTCATACCCTAGTTCCATACCATTATGTTACTGAGCATCTGTACAAATGGCTTTGGTCCATTTACTCATTGACTGAAACTTCTTAGGGTTTTATATTACATTGGTAGACAGAATATTCTCATTGAATTTTCGCTTTGCTCAGTTTTTGTTTGTCTATAAGGCTTTGGTTACATCAAAATCTACTTCGAATCTCAATTTGCTTATGGAGCAATTTTCTAACATGGCTGCCAGATCATGGTGGTCTTTCAAATCCCTCACAATTTTGCTTGGCACATACATGACTAATATACAGTGCTTAATGCTCTTCAACTTTTCCATTCCTATTTACACATGTAGTCAGTGACATACAATGACATTATGGTTAGTGATTCCCGGTTCCATATCAAGCAAATCAAAAAGTTTGGACCTCTTTTTAACCAGGAGATCTAAGATGTTATCCTCACAAATTGATTCTCTGATTATCTGCTCAAGATAATTTTCTGATACTGCATTTAGAACAACTGCACATGATTCCTTGTCCCTATTAGTTGGCTTAATCACTTGAATCTCCAAGTCTAGAGCTGAAAAGTAGAAATCTTCCCTAATATTACTACATGACCAGGAAATTTACAGATAACTACCTCTAAGTGTTTCCTGAATTGTTCCATCAGCACTGCTCATTCATGCAGAACACAGTGTCCCTTCCTCACACAATATCCTGCTAATCATTGATGAAGGGCAACAGGCAGATTCCACATGCCTATATTTCTAGGAAGTGTTTGACACAGTGTCCCACTGCAAACTATTAACAAAGGTCTGAATGTGTGAAATGGGTTCTCAGATATGAAATTAGATTGAATATTTCTTTAGTAATAGAACCCAGTACACTCTCCTGTACAGTGAGAGCTCACAAGTCATGAAGGTACCATTAGGATTGCTCCAGAGAAGTGTAATAGGACAGTTCTTGTCTCTCTATATAAAAGGCAATGTCTCAACAGACTGACTCACTGACTCATCATCATCCAGTCCAAACCACTAAGGATAGAAACATAAAATTTGCAGAGGATGTTGATCTTATACTGTAGGCATCATTTACGAAGGTACTCTTCAAAATTTCACACCTAAGAGAGTAAAACAGGATGAAAGGTGTTTTGAAAACATCTCTCTATCAAGATAGATCTACAAAAATTAGTATATGTGCTTCAGCATCTTTTGAAATTTAAGCCCTATGGGGGTAAAACAGTGAGTGAAAGTCTTTTGAAAATAAGTCATTACTAACGAACTGCTAAAGTATTTTTAAAGCTAGAGTGCTGAAAATAGGTATTGGCCGACAATGCCTTTGTCAAAAACGGTTCACACACACACACACACACACACACACACACACACATTCATATGCAAACACAACTCACACACACATTACTGCAGTCTCTGGCAGCTGAAAGCTGAAGCCACACTGTGTGTGTGTGTGTGTGTGTGTGTGTGTGTGTGATCTATTTTTGACCAAGGCATTGTTGGTCAAAAGCTTATTTTGTGGCAGTCATTTAATTGAGCCTATCTGCGACTCAGCATCTCTGCTTTATGGTGAGTAGTACCTATCGTTTTCATAATATTGTTAGCTCTATTAAAATTGTTATCTGACTTCTTGGTTAAAAATAAAAAATGAGTGACTCAGTATTTTGGGGGATTCGACCCCTAAGGGAGTGAAATAGGGGATGAAAGTTTTTATGGAAATATTTCATTATGCAAGCATTTGAAGATAAAACTATGAAAATTTGTGTTTGCCCTCTCTGTTAAGGAAAATAATAATAATAATAAAAAAAAACATTTCACTTGTTTTTGGATACTCAACCCCTAAGGATGTGAAATAGGGGAGGGGTGATGGTGGTGAAATGTTATGAATATATTTCATTGTGAAAGCATTTTAGAAACTATATTTGTGGCAGTTGATATTTGGATTCTCTGTTAGGAAAAAAGAGTGTTTCGCTGTTTTTGGAACCTCAACTCCTAAGGGCGTGGAATAGGACCAGACTGATTCACTGACTCATCATCACTCAGCCCAAACTGCTAAGGACAGAAACTCGAGATTTGGAGAGGATGTGGATTTTATACCGTAAGAGTCACTTAAGAAGAGGTAATTTGAAATTACAATCCTAACGGGGTGAAATTGGAGATGAAAGGCTTTTTGAAAACATACCACTATTAACGCAATTTTGAAGCTGGAATTTAAAAAATTGGTATTTGGTTTCTCAATCAGAAATATAAAAATATGTGTTTCTGCACTTTTGGAGATTCATCCGCTAAAGTCGGTAAAATAGGAGATGAAAATTTTTAAGAAAATATTTCTTTATATTAGAAACATTTTAAATGTAAATCCACAAAAATAGATATTTCACTTCTTGGTTAGATATAAAGAAATATGTGTTAGGGGATGAGGTTCCTATGGAAATACTAGCACAAGAATGCAAAAGGCATGATTAACAAAAGCCTTTCACTTCAGCTACCAGAATTGCTTCTTGGTCAGAAGTACGTTCGGCAAAGACCATGCTTCTATGACCTTATTTACCATAAAAAGTTTACAAAGTGGAGCAATTTGTGAACAGTAGAAAGATTCAATTAAAGAAAAAAAGAAAAGTCTGTGCAGACCACACAGTCTTTGTGAGCATGAACTTTCTGGATCACTTTTGTGTTAATTACGACAGGTACACCAAATGTAAAGGCATTAACAAAAAGAAATGATCTGTTGTTTGAAGTAAAAATGCACATAATTTTATAATCATTTAACAAAATGTTCACATTGCAGAATAAATAAAAAAAATAAAAACCCACTGATGATGGAACAATGGTGCCAAAAAATGTTTGGGTACTGAGAAAAACGGTGTTTTGCATAACTGGCGGGCCTCTCATCCAAAAATTTTTAACTGCAAACACGGCCAATACAAGGAGCTGCATATCAAAAGATGGATATGTACCCCTTTTCCTAAACCTCTCCAGTTCTTTTCCTTCAAACCCCCCCCCCCCCCCCCTACTGATCCTTCAACTCTTCTGCTGTAAGAAGCAGCCACTGGCTCCAAAAGCTTGCGTAAGTTAAACCTGTGTGTGTGTTATCCTGCCGTCGCTTGGTGAGCAGATTTTTTTATCTACCCAGTTACATTATACTATCAAAAATTATTTTCATTGTTGTATATAAATGATATGCAGATAGGGTGAGTAGCAATCTGCAACTGTTTGCTGATGCCATTGCAGCAAGCGTTTTCGCTGAATGACTGTAGGAGGATACAGGATGGCTTGACAAAATTTCTATTTGGTGTGATGAATGGCAGATTGCACTAAATGTATGAATATGTAGTGGGGAGATGTCTTATCTGATATTTAGAAAATGTAGGTTAATGCAGATGAGTAGGAAATATAACTGTGTAATGTTTGAATACAGTATTTGTGTGTGCTGTCTGAAATAGTCACACCGATTAAATATCTAGGTGTAATGTTGCAAAGTGATATGAAATGGAATGAGCACCAAAGGTCTGTGATAGGGAAGGAAAACAGTCAATTTCTGTAAATTGAGAGAATTCTTGGAAACTGTAACTCATTCATAAAGCATATGATGATAGAATATTAGTGTGTCCCACTATTGAGTACTGCTCAAGTGCTTGGTATCCCCACCAGGTCACATTAAAGGAATACATCAAAGCATGCTGCTAGATTTGTTACCAGGGGATTTGATCAACATTACAGTATTATAAAAATGCTCTTTGAACTCAAATGGGACTCCCTGGAAAGAAGACGATGTTCTGTTCACAAAACACTATAGAGAAATGTCAGAGAATCAGCATCTGTGGCCCACTATAAAATTATTCTACTGCCAGCAAAGTACATTTCACCTACGAACTACAGATACAAGATATGAGAAGATGGGACTCATAATGAAACATGTAGACATTCATTTTCCCTGCATTCAAATCGTGAGTGGAACAGAAAAGAGAATGACTAGCATTGGTACAAAGAAACCTCCGCCAAGCGCTATACGGTGACTTGGGGATTATGTATGCAAATGGAATGCACTACTTCTGAGGCAGAAGATCTGTAAAAGTATCAAAGAACCATGTTTTATCTGTCTTTCAAACTTACCTCTGCTCAATCATTTCACATCTAGAATCTGTCCTAACATCAATAAATATTATTATATTATTTACAGCTAAAACCGTGACCCCACCAGCAATGTTTAGCCTTTCTTAGTAATATTCAATCCAATCAGAATTTAAAATTTCACTACTATTAACATCTGATGCCAACCAAATTTCTGTCTCTAGTAAAACATGAGCATTACTAGTGGTTATAAATTAGATTAGTTCTGGGCGCTCTCTATGGACAACACTCCTGCAGTTAATTAGTAATGTAAAAGTCAATTCTGTCAACAGGCCGAATGGTAACAACTGACCACTGTGTCATTCTTTGCCAATGGCGTCACTGGATGTGGTATGGAGGAGCAGGGGCTGAGCATATCGCTCTCACAGCTGTTGTCAGTTTTCATGACCTGGAACCACTACTACTCAATCAAGTAGCTGCCCAAACGCCCTCAAGAGGATGAGTGCAGCTCATTCCAGTCCTCCCACAAAGAAGAAATCCCTGACAGTATCAGGAATTGAACCCAGATCATCCGTGTGGCAGTCAGTCGCCTGACCACTCAGTCATGGAAGCAGGCTGCAATTAATTAACACTACATTACAATTTTCTTTCCACATTTCATTTCACCATGATGACTGCTTTTCTCTCTAATTAATGACACCAATTTTCTTCCTTCTCCAAAAGCAGAGCTTACTGGGACCTGAGAAGTGAATGCTCTAGTCTTCATAAAATAACAATGTCTCTAATAAAAAAAAGAATTCATATTTTGTCAAAGACACAAACACAGTTGAATTTTATGAAACTTTAGCAAGTAAAATTTTTTTACAGAAGTTAACAGCTGTTTTACTACAAAAAGAGAAATTTCTTTCAGTGTTTGCAGGGCTTAAATGGAGTATTTTAGCAAATAAAGTCTATTATTATGTAAGCCATACTCCGTAATATGAAGTCAAAATCTTAAAAAATTATTCAAAGAGAACCTGACATAAGTATGTGAACAATTTTAAATAATACTCTTGTTTCTTGTACTACATCACACTCCTGATAACTGGACAATGAAATGAGTAATTGCATTTTGTTTTGCAAAAGAGACACATTACGAGAGCACCAATACAGAATAAGTAAGACACTTTATGTATCTTATTACAAGCCCAGTATGATTATTTATTCAATGTAACAATAGATTTAATGCCTTTTGGAACAATAGTGATTGCAGCAAAAGCCCAAATCACTACAATTTCACAGTTTACCTCTACCACTAGCACAAACTAACATACACTACACTGAAGGTTCTTTATCACGAAGTGAGTGAGTTGGAAGAAATCAGGAACTACGAACTCTCCTTGTGGAAAGCAAAAAAGGTAAGTCATACATGAAAATATTTAGAAGCTCAATAAATCTTTCAGTACATCATGAACTTATTATTTATCAAGAGCAAAAGAAGAGACATTTCAGACTGTGGGGAAAAAAATGTGGTGTAGACATTTGTTTTGAAGATATCTTCAAAGTATCCTACACTGCACAATCATTTTAAATAATCATATATAATTGAGACATAATAAAGATCTGATGTTAACAATTCACAGACATTCCATATATTTTCAATGAATAGTTTTTGCACTAGAGCTCTATTCCGCTACCAGCCAGCAGTGTAAAATATCCCAGCAGGCTAGGAGATTTTGCAGGAACTGCCAGCTTGAAGAATTAAATTATAGACTAGTGGACTATTTTAACAAAAGGTTTTATTTACAGAAAATAAATAGCAATTATCTACAAGTACATTACTTACAAGAGCGGCTGAGTGTGTGTCGTGGTGCATGTGTTGCAAAATGGGGATCAACTGCAGCTTCATGTTGGCTGGTGTAGCTAAACCCCGGATCATGTCAGAGATCTTGTTGCACATGCTCAGTGCAAATGTTCTGCAAAATTAAAAAAAAGAATTAAATTCTCATACGTAAGCAAGTAAACATTCAAATGTATTAACTTACAAACTGTAGAAATCAAAAACATGCAACATGTAAATCTTATAAGACATTCAATTCCACTATCAGTTATCTTAATTTATCTCAGTTTTGCCAATTTATTTGCAAAGTGATATCTGGGTTATCTTGTCTATAGTTATTTTTAGTTCTGCAAATTGAAAATAAACATTACTTGTATCAATTTCTCTTTGATTTCCATTACAACTTTTATTCAATGGTTGGAGCTGTGTTGGATCTATTTCAATTCATTTTCCAGTTCTGGGAGAAATGCACTGACTTTATACTGTATGACAATTATATAAATGATATCCCTTTATTGCATCTTTCAGCCTGGGGTCAAAAAATGGCATCATAATCAGAACTGACTCCTTTATAAGTTATCATCAGTGATCTGAATACATAACATATAAACTCAACAAAGTACGAGGGTCACTCCAAAAGCAATGCACACTATTTCTGTAAAAATACAGTTTTCATTCTGCATGTCTGAAAGTTTTACACTGTGTAGATACATCCTTCCTGCTTGTTTTCAAACTAAGTTCAACCTGTTCCTGTGAGTGGCGCCGTCACAGCATGTCTTCAAGATGGCTGCATGGCTGCTACACTTGACGTTCATCAGAAGCAACGTGCTGTCATAGAATTCCTGTGCTGTGGAAACTAGACAGTGGGAAACATCCACAAGAGGTTGAAAAAGGTGTATGGAGATGCTGCTGTTGATCGCAGTACAGTTAGTAGAGGGCAAGCAGGTTATGTGATGAAAGCGGGCACGGCAATATTGAGGATTGTCCTTGCAGCGGCAGGCCCTGTACTGCACACACTCCAGACAATGTGCAGAGAGTTAACGAATTGGTGAATGCTGACAGACGCATCACAGTGAACGAATTGTCATGCTACGTTGGGATAGGGGAAGGCAGTGTTTTCAGAATACTGAAAGTGTTGGCGTTAAAAAAGATTTGTGCCAGGTGGGTTCCCAGGATGTTGACAGTGGCTCACAAAGAAACAAGAAAAACGGTATGCAGCGAACTTTTGAAACAGTACGAGAATGGTGGAGATAAATTTCTTGGAAGAATTGTGACAGGTGATGAAACATGGCTCCATCATTTTTCACCAGAGATGAAGAGGCAATCAATGGAGTGGTATCATGCAAATTCACCCAAGAAAAAAAATTCAAAACCACACCTTCTGCTGGAAAAGTTATGGCTACAGTGTTTTTCGATTCCGAAGGACTCTTGCTTGTGGACATCATGCCTAGTGGAACCACCATAAATTCTGATGCATATGTGATGACACAAGAAACTTCAAGCTCGACTGAGTCTTGTTTGACCACATCAGCAAAAGCAGGATGTTTTGCTGTTGCACAACAATGCAGGGCCACATGTCGGTCAAAAAACCATGGAAGCGATCACAAAATTCGGATGCGCAACACTGAAACACCCGCCTTACAGTCCTGACCTAGCTCCATGTGATTATCATCTCTTTGGGAAACTGAAAGACACTCTTTATGGAACAAGGTTTGAAGATGATGACTCCCTTATGCACGCTGCTGAATAGTGGCTCCCACAGGTTGGTCCAGAATTTTACCGTGTGGGTATACAGGCGCTAGTTCCAAGATGGCATAAGGAAGTTGAGAGGGATGGAAATTATGTAGAGAAATTAAAATATTGTTCCTAAAGGATGTATCTACACACTGTAAAACTTTCAAACATGTAGAATAAAAGATGGATTTAAAAAAAAATAGTGTGCCTTTCTTTTGGAGTGACCCTCGTACAACTGAACTGGCCAGCAGAAGAATTGGTTTAAAAGCTGACAGTGATAATGATTTTCTTTTTGCTGTCACAGAAAATTCTTTTTGTTTTTACATTGATTTTCTGCTGTATACATTTAGTGCATGAGGTAAAAGAAGTTCAGGTTGGAACAGCGTATCTACTCAATACAAGATATCTCTAAAAACAAAGATGATGTGACTTACCAAACGAAAGCGCTGGCAGGTCGATATACACACAAACAAACACAAACATACACAAAAAATTCAAGCTTTCCCAACCAACGGTTGCTTCATCAGGAAAGAGGGAAAGAGAGGGAAAGATGAAAGGATGTGGGTTTTAAGGGAGAGGGTAAGGAGTCATTCCAATCCTGGGAGCGGAAAGACTTACCTTAGGGGGAAAAAAGGACAGGTATACACTCGCGCGCACACACACACATATCCATCCGCACATATACAGACACAAGCAGAAATATGTAAAGGCAAAGAGTTTGGGCAGAGATGTCAGTCGAGGCGGAAGTACAGAGGCAAAGATGTTGAATGACAGGTGAGGTATGAGCGGCGGCAACTTGAAATTAGTGGAGGTTGAGGCCTGGTGGATAACGAGAAGAGAGGATATACTGAAGGGCAAGTTCCCATCTCCGGAGTTCTGACAGGTTGGTGTTAGTGGGAAGTATCCAGATAACCCGGACGGTGTAACACTGTGCCAAGATGTGCTGGCCGTGCACCAAGGCATGTTTAGCCACAGGGTGATCCTCATTACCAACAAACACTGTCTGCCTGTGTCCACTCATGCGAATGGACAGTTTGTTGCTGGTCATTCCCACATAGAAAGCTTCACAGTGTACGCAGGTCAGTTGGTAAATCACGTGGGTGCTTTCACAAGTGGCTCTGCCTTTGATTGTGTACACCTTCCGGGTTACAGGACTGGGGTAGGTGGAGGTGGGAGGGTGCATGGGACAGGTTTTACACCGGGGACGGTTACAAGGGTAGGAGCCAGAGGGTAGGGAAGGTGGTTTGGGGATTTCATAGGGATGAACTAAGAGGTTATGAAAGTTAGGTGGACGGCGGAAAGACACTCTTGGTGGAGTGGGGAGGATTTCATGAAGGATGGATCTCATTTCAGGGCAGGATTTGAGGAAGTCATATCCCTGCTGGAGAGCCACATTCAGAGTCTGATCCAGTCCCGGAAAGTATCCTGTCACAAGTGGGGCACTTTTGTGGTTCTTCTGTGGGAGGTTCTGGGCTTGAGGGGATGAGGAAGTGGCTCTGGTTATTTGCTTCTGTACCAGGTCAGGAGGGTAGTTGCGGGATGCGAAAGCTGTTTTCAGATTGTTGGTGTAATGGTTCAGGGATTCTGGACTGGAGAAGATTCGTTTGCCACAAAGACCTAGGCTGTAGGGAAGGGACCGTTTGATGTGGAATGGATGGCAGCTGTCATAATGGAGGTACTGTTGCTTGTTGGTAGGTTTGATGTGACTGACGTGTGAAGCTGGCCATTGGACAGATGGAGGTCAACGTCAAGGAAAGTGGCATGGGATTTGGAGTAGGAGCAGGTGAATCTGATGGAACCAAAGGAGTTGAGGTTGGAGAGGAAATTCTGGAGTTCTTCTTCACTGTGAGTCCAGAGCATGAAGATGTCATCAATAAATCTGTACCAAACTTTGGGTTGGCAGGCCTGGGTAACCAAGAAGGCTTCCTCTAAGTGACCCATGAATAGGTTGGCATACGAGGGGGCCATCCTTGTACCCATGGCTGTTCCCTTTAATTGTTGGTATGTCTGGCCTTCAAAAGTGAAGAAGTTGTGGGTCAGGATGAAGCTGGCTAAGGTAATGAGGAAAGAGGTTTTAGGTAGGGTGGCAGGTGATCGGCGTGAAAGGAAGTGCTCCATCGCAGCGAGGCCCTGGACGTGTGGAATATTTGTGTATAAGGAAGTGGCATCAATGGTTACAAGGATGGTTTCCGGGGGTGACAGATTGGGTATGGATTCCAGGCGTTCGAGAAAGTGGTTGGTGTCTTTGATGAAGGATGGGAGACTGCATGTAATGGGTTGTAGGTGTTGATCTACGTAGGCAGAGATACGTCCTGTGGGGGCTTGGTAACCAGCTACAATGAGGGGGGGGGGGGGGGGAGATTGGGTTTGTGAATTTTAGGAAGAAGGTAGAAGGTAGGGGTGGGGGGTTGTCGGTGGGGTCAGGAGGTTGATGGAGTCAGGTGAAAGGTTTTGTAGGGGGCCTAAGGTTCTGAGGATTCCTTGAAGCTCCTCCTGGACATCAGGAATGGGATTACCTTGGCAATGTGGTGTTGTCTGAAAGCTGACGCAGTCCCTCAGCCACATACTCCCGACGATCAAGTACCACGGTCATGGAACCCTTGTCCGCCGGAAGAATGACGATGGATCGGTCAGCCTTCAGATCACGGATAGCCTGGGCTTCAGCAGTGGTGATGTTGGGAGTAGGATTAAGGTTTTTTAAGAAGGATTGAGAGGCAAGGCTGGAAGTCAGAAATTCCTGGAAAGTTTGGAGAGGGTGATTTTGAGGAAGAGGAGGTGGGTCCTGCTGTGACGGAAGACAGAACTGTTCCAGGCAGGGTTTCAATTTGGATAGTGTCTTGGGGATGCACTGCAAAGGAATAACCCAAATGGAATGGAAATCGATACAAGTAATGAACATGTACAGACAAACAATTTCAGAAAAATTGGATGGTTTATTCAAGAGAAAGAGCTTCACAAATTGAGCAAGTCAATAACGCATTGGTCCAGTAGTTATTCATCTTAGCACTGACTGACAGAGTTGTTGCATGTTCTCCTGAGGGATATTGTGTCCCAAATTCTGTACGATTGGCATGTTAGATTGTCAAAATCCCGGGACAGTTGGAGGGCCCTGCCCTTTATGTTCCAAATGTTCTCAATTGAGGAGAAATCCGGTGCCTTGCTGGCCCAAGTAGGGTCTGTCAAGCATGAAGACAAGCAGTAGAAACTCTCACTGTGTGTGTGGGCATGCATTATCTTGCTGAGCCCAGGAGAGCTTGCCATCTGGGGCAACAAAAAGAGGCATAGCATATTGTGCTGTAAGGGTGCCAAGGATGACAAGTAAACTGATCCAGCACAGACCATCAGTCCTGGGTGTCGGGCCACACAGTGGGTAATATTCACATTGGTATCTTATTGCTGTCTGGGGCATCTCCAGACACATCTTTTGCTGGGAATTTCATTCACTGGAGTAGAATTCTCTTTAGTGACGAGTCTTGCTTCAAATTGAGCCCTGATGAACAGCAAAGATATGTCTGGAGTCGCCCTGGACAGCAATGGGAGACCAACCTGACTGTCGTCCGCTGTAAGGCCTGACAATCAGGAGTGACAGTCTAGGCTGTCATTTATTTCACAGCAGATTTCCTGAAGTTGTCATATGCAACACTCTTACAGTGCAGCAGTACATCAATGATATTCTATGCCCTGTCTTGTTAGCCTTTATGGAAAGCCATCCTGGGCTTACATTTCAGCAAGATAAAGCCCACCTGCACACAACAAGAATTTCTACTGCTTGTCTTCATACTTTCTACACCCTACCTTGACCAGCAAGGTTGCTGGATCCCCCCCCCCCCCCCCCCCCCCCCCACCCCACTGCCACCAACAGAGAATGTTTGGAGCACTACAGGCAGGACTTTCCAACCAACTCAGGGCTTTGACAATCTAGCAAGCCAATGGAATAGAATTTGGCACAATATCCCTCAATAGATCATACAAGTCTATCAATCGATGCCAAGTTGAATAACAGCTCGCATAAAGGCCAGAGGTGGACCAGTAGGTTACTGACGTGCTCAATATGTAAAGCTCTTTCTCTTGAATAAATCAACCAATTTTTTTGGAAATGTAATCATTTGTTTGTACGTGCATGCACATCGCATCTACAGAATTTCATCCCATTTGAGTAATTCCTTCATGGTGTGTCTTCTCCTTTTTTAAAATGTATTTGTTGATTACCACGACACAACTGATGGTGAGGACTGAGAAGATAAGCAGATTTGCACCACAGAGAGGAACAAAGAAAGCAATATGACCAATTTCCACTTTGGAATATTTTAAAGTATTTAAATAAAAAACTTGGACATTGTGTTTATATCAAAATTCACATTAGATATTTGTACAGAAATGTAATGGTTATAGAGTTAAAAGTTCAGTTTATAAGGCGGGCTGAGACCAGAAAGTCATCACAGTTGCACTAGCCAGAAGGGATTACTTACATAAACCACCAGAAATCTCTATTAAAAAAATGATTCCACCCTGCTGCTTGTGAATGCACATTTAGCACATTACAACACCCAACAATTATATGCAGTCAATCATAACAGTAAACCTGCCAATAATTATTGCTCTATATCAACATAAACTACTTACAACTCATGACAGTACATAACCAACACAAAAAAATTTAATTATAAAAGCACATCAGGTTTTGCACAAAAAATTGACTGATATGAGGCTTTTGTTCTTTCAAATCTATACTAGTCTGCTACAGTATTTCAGTGTCAGCATTCAAAATGAATAAAAGTAAGTTTTCTCATTTATTACAAACCATTTTTACATAAAAGGTGGTTTTATGAGAGCTTTACATATGTATACCGTACACTCGCTTTCTGTATCCTGACTTACTTTGACTGTGCAGCAAACTGCATGGCAGCATAAATAGCTGCCTCCACTTCCACAGTGTCATGAGAATCAAGGCTGCGGCGTATACTGTGGTGAACTTGTTGTCGTTCTGGGATGATGCCTGCCACACTGCCAAGTGTTCGCAACGTCAGCGCTCGTGCAACCTGTAAGTAGGTGATTACAGACGGTTTCAGTAGCTTATCCAGAGATTAAACTTGAAATCTGATGGATCAGTAGGATGACAACTTCACTGGCTGGTCATTTTTACCACTTTGATGTAAGATAAAATTGATACTTTTCTGTTTTCCAGAGCTTCAATTTACTCCTACCTCTTTAATGGCACAAGTAGTATCTTTGGGAGGCAGGCTAGATGCCAATAGATCACATCGGAACAAGTGAGAGATGATGTTATTGAAGTATCATCACAATCCTAATGTCCACTGAAAGAGTATGTGTGTGTGTGTGTGTGTGTGTGTGTGTGTGTGTGTGTATGAGAGAGAGAGAGAGAGAGAGAGAGAGAGAGAGAGAGAGAGAGAGATCACGTGACTGCTTGTTTTAGGGGTGAGAAGTATGCTTTACAACAAATGTTTACTCAAATAAACAGTGACACAAGCTGTGACAAGGTTTTAAAATAAAAACAAATGAAACTGTGCAATACCTTTTATAAATCCAATCCTCCACCACAAAAAAGAAAACAGAAAACAATGACATGAGACAGCAGTCCATTGCATTCCAAATTACTTGTTTATTTTTCCCCATATGACATATTAAGCAATTCACATCCACTACAGCTAGCATACAGTACTTACTGGGTCATTTGAGTGTATGACACTGTAGATTCGTCGAACAAATTCATCAACATTTAGTATCTTGTCAAGATGCTTCTCACTCTGCTGACAGACTTGCAGCACCCACACACGGAGAAAGTTGTTCCTGAAAAAAGTTACATGACAAATGAATTACAGCATTGATCTTCGATACTACAGTATACTGTAGTATAGTATAGGACATGGGTAATGGAAAACTCTACATGTGGGTTTAAGTAAAAGGGTATTTGAAAACTGCTGGCACCTTACCCACTTTTTGTGGAATTGAGAGATTTATGCATAAAGTTTCAGCTATACTGAAAAATTTCCTACAATAGATAATACATCAATCTTTTGTCTTAGGTCGCAGGTGTTCAGCTAGAACTTACACTTGACAGCTGTAGATGACATCATGGTCTACGACAGAAACTTTAAGACAGCAACAGCTTTCACAGCGAAGACTCAGATTCAACCACATGTTGAACATTCATACATTCTCTACATTTACACTTTCAAAATACATACTTTTCCACTGTTTCTTGTCTATTGATGTTGTCAGCCATGTTCTACTCATATAATGAGTTCAACAATAATGATAGGATCAGGTAGTGACTGAGGGAGAAGCTGAGAACAATCTTAGTAGAGACTGGGTTTATGGCAGTGTGGGCAGTCAGTCCTAGGTCTTTTCTCTGTCAATTGTCACTTCGATCAGCTCTGGCAATATTTGTTACCAAGAAAAATGCCAAGTTGCACCATGGTTTGCTGTCATAATACAAATATCTTTGTTGGGCATTAATTGCTTGAGTTGTTAAGGGGAACTACTAATATCTGCAGCATAAGATACCAAGAAATTGAAGGAGAATCAGCAAGCTCTACTTCTTTTCTCTTCTTTTTTTGTGCCTTTCTCATGCATCCGCGAAGGGTCAGCACGGTCAATTTAAGGAATGGCCATATTCCCTTCCTGTCACCATGCTGTATTCCCCTCCCCCACCCCACACCAGGGCAGAAAGTATGTACCCCAACTGTCTGTGTGTAGCATTATTTATGTGAAAGTTTGCGAAAGTTTTCTAAATGTTTGTGAACCATGTAACTGAGGCAGATGTGGGTACCTGCATAGTCTTCACCTAGGTTGGTTGGTTGGTAGGTTTAAAAGTGGGAGAAGGGACCAAACTACGAGGTCATCGGTCCCTTGTCCCTAATAAAACAATGCCACAAGTGTGAGAATAAAAAGGACGAAACATATAACACAAAACAGACAGAAAGGAAAAGCTGCAAGAATGAAGGGAAGGCAACGAACACTAAAAGGAACAAAAGAAGACAAGAAAACAACAGAGACACACTATAAACAGAAGAGAGTAACACATGAAAGCAGATTACAGTGGCTGGCCAACCAGGAGAATAAAAAGGAAAAGCCAGCCACTCTGCAACACATTAAAACCTCCACCCTAAAAGCACTAGGGTGGAGGACACAGAGGGACAAAGGACATGCACTAAAAACTCCATAGAAGTATAAAACCCACTCTCACGGATAAAACGTAAAACTAAAGCTGCTGTGGAGGCATTGTCGCACAAACCCAAAGGCAGGGTGCTGGGAAAGTTAAAAGTTTGCTGCAGAGCGACTAAAAGTGGGCAGTCCAGCAAGAGGTGGACGACTGTCATTTGGAAGTCACAGCAACACTGAGGTGGGTCCTTGCGACGGAGTAGGTAACCATACGTTAGCCATGTATGGCCAATGTGGAGCCAGCAGAGGACAACTGATTCCCTGTGAGAGGCCTGCATGGAAGACTTCCACACATTCATAGTTTCCTTAATGACACAAAGTTTGTTGTGCATGCTGTTATACCATTCCGGCTCCCAAAGCCGGAAAACCCTGCAGTGTAAGACAGAACACAGGACAGCTTCGGAGATGCCTATCTCCAGAAGCGGTTTCTGCGTCGTCTGTTTGGCCAGCCTGTCAGCAAGTTCATTGCCGGGGATTCCAATGTGTCCTGGGATCCACACAAACACTACAGAATGACGAGACTGTTCCAGGGCATTGATGGACTCCTGAATGGACGCTACCAGAGGGTGGCGAGGGTAACACTGGTCGACAGCTTGTAGGCTGCTCAATGAGTCAGTATACACGAGAAATGACTCACCAGGGTGGGAGCAGATGTACTCAAGAGCACGAGATATGGCTGCCAGCTCTGCAGTGAAAACACTGCAGCCAACAGGCAAGAAGTGCTGCTCAATATGTCCTCCATGAACATATGTGAAGCCTACGTGACCATCAGTCATTGAGCCATTGGTGTAAACCGCTTCAGAGCCCCGGAACATGTAAAAAATCAGGAGGAAGTGCCAGCGGAGAGCGGCGGGGTTAACGGAGTCCTTAGGGCCATGCAAAAGGTCCCGACGAAGCTGCGGCCGAGGTGTACACCATGAGGGCGTACGTAAACAGACTGCAAGTAGAGGTGGTAAAGAGAAGGACTCCAGTTCGGAGAGAAGGGACCGCACGTGAACCGCAATCGTTAGCCCCAATCTGGGCTGCCGATGCGGGAGATGGACTGCCGTGGGCGGGAGAAGGAGACGGTAATTCAGATGCTCAGAGTAACTACGAATGTGTGTTGTGTAACTGGCAAGTAGTTGCGCACATCTGATCTGCAGTGGAGGGACACCAGCCTCCACCAGTACACTGGTCACCGGACTTGTCCTAAAAGCACAGGGTTGAGTAAATGCAATGCTGAAGGTGCTGCCAAACCATAAATCACACTCCCATAGTGAATTTGGGATTGGACAAGGGCTCTGTAGAGCTGCTGCAGCAGCATGCACTGATCTGCACCCCCATTGGTGTTGCTCAGGCAATGGAGGGCATTGAGGTGCTGCCAGCACTTCTGCTTAAGCTGACAAAGATGTGGGAGCCAAGTCAATCAAGCAACAAAAACCAGTCCTAGGAATTGATATGTCTCCACTACAAAGAGTGGATCATCATTAAGGTAAAGTGCCGGTTCCGGATGAACAGCATGACTTTGCGGCTGAAAACTGGAAGCCATGGGCTACAGCCCATGACTGCGCCTTGTGGATGGGTCCCTGGGGGCGACGCTCAGCAACAACAGTACTGGAGCAGCAGTACGAAATGCAGAAGTCATCTGCATACAGAGAAGGTGAGATGGAGGACCCGACAGCTGCTGCTAGACCATTAATGGCTACTAAAAATAGAGAGACACACAACACAGAGCCCTGCGGGACTCCATTCTCCTCGATATGGATGGAACTATGGGAGTCACCAACTTGGAGATGGAAAATACGGACTGACAGGAACTTTTGGATAAAAATTTGGAGTGCTCCCCAGAGACCCCACTCATACAATGCGGCAATGATATGATGTTGCCAAGTCACGTCGTATGCTTTACATAAGTCAAAAAAGACGGCAATCAGGTGTTGCCATCTGGAAAAGGCTTTTCGGATAGCAGACTCGATGGACACAAGATTATCAGTGGTAGAGCGACCCAGGTGGAAGCCACCCTGAAATGGAGCCAGCAAGCCACGTGACTCCAGGACCCAACCCAACCACCGACATACCATACATTCCAGCAGCTTACAAAGAATGTTGGTGAGGCTGATGAGCCAATAGCTATCCACATCAAGTGGGTTTTTACCGGGTTTCAGCAGTGGAATGATGGTGCTCTCCCGCCATTGCGATGGAAAGACGCCATTGCACCAGATCCGGTTGAAGATGACGAGATGATGTCGCTTGTAGTCAGATGAAAGATGTTTAATCATCTGGCTGTGGATGCAATCAGGCCAAGAAGCTGTGTCGGGGCAATTTGCAAGGTCACTGAGGAGCTCCCACCCTGTGGGGCAGTGACAGGAAGACGGGGAAGTGGTCACTACCACACAGGTCGTCATGTGCTCTCCAGTGGATAGATGGGAGAAGTCCTGGGCTGCAAATTGATAAATCAATGGCCGAGTAACTACCATGAGCCACACTGAAATGTGTGGCAGCCCCAGTATTTAAGAGGCAGAGGTAAAATTGCGACAGTAAAGTTTCGACATCTCTGCCTCGGCCAGTGAGCAAGGTACGACCTCACAAGGGGTAATGGGCATTAAAATCTCCCAGAAGTAGGAAAGGTTTAGGGAGTAGGTCAATCAGTGCAGCTAATACATTCAGGGGTTCTGCACCATCTGGAGGAAGATAAACATTGCAGACAGTTATTACCTGCGTCATCCTTATTCTGACAGGCACAGCCTCAAGATGGGTTTGAAGGAGCACATGCTCACAACAGACCGAGTTTAGGACATAAACGCAAACTCCACCTGACACTTGATTAAAGTCGCTACAATTCCTGTAATATCCCTTATAGCCACAGAGGGCAGGGGTCCACGTTGTTGGGAACCAGGTTTCCTGGAGGGCAATGCAGATAGCAGGTGTAAAGCTTAACAGTTGCCGTAGCTCAGCCAGGCGGTGGAAAAAACTGCTGCAATTCCACTGGAGGATGACATCGTGAGACTGGGAAGGCATGGAACATTCAGTGATGCAGTTTACGCCTCAGAGTCACTTGCTGCCACCAATTTATTGCCTGAGAAGTATATATCCATTGGGGAATGTTCATCAGATATGGTGGACACCGGGGAAATAAAATACCTGGGGCAGACCAAAACTAGCAAAACAATAACTGCTGCCTTGCAGTTGGGAGTTGGGTCTCCAAAGGTTAAGGGAAGAAGGGGAGAAAACCTTGATTAAAAATCACCCGTCCCCTGGGAGGGGTTGGACGCAGGGTTGACAGCCCGCTCTGTACAAAACAACTGTTGCGAAACTTCTACAAAGTAAAGTTGGACGGATGAAGGAAGACGGACCTGGCATGGAAAAGGACAAAGAGAATGGAATACAAGTAAATGAAGGAGGGAAAATTAGGAAGAAGAGAAATATAAGGCATAGAACTGAAAGTAATGATGGATCAAATAATGAGTCTGAAGCAAAGTATAATAGCACTACAAGAAATTAGATGGACAGGGAGTGGAGTTTTAGAAAAGAATGAGGCGAATATATATTCTGAAGCAGCAGTGAAAGAAATCACCAGCTGGGGACAGGATTTGTTGTACACCATCAGTTAAAGCATTTGGTAATAGGGTTTACACCCATTAGTCCAAGATTATCAACACTCAGGATAAAGGGGAAATTCTTTAACTACTCCATAATAATGCCCATGCACCAACAGAAGAATCTGAAGAAGAGAAAGAAGTATTCTATGAATCTTTGGAAAGAGTATATGATGAGTGCCCAGGGCATGATATTAAAATAATAGCTGGAGACCTAAACGCTCAGGTGGGGAAAGAACAGATTTATAGACCAATAATTGGCCCCCACAGAAAACAAGCAACAAGTAATGATAACGGAACAAGGCTTATACTGTTCGCAGAATCTAGAAATATGGTAACAGGATCAACACTGTTCCCACATAAAGAAATTCATAGGCGAACATAGAACTCACCGGATGGAAACACAGTAAACTAGATCAACCATGTGTTGATAGATCTGAGACACAAATCGAACCTATTGGACGTGAGGAGTCTCAGAGGCTCAAACATAGATACAGATCATTTTCTGGTATGGGCACAGGTGAGGGCAAGGATATCTAATGCAGCGAAAGGAGACCGACCCAGGGCACAGAAATATAATATAACAACTTTAGAATCAGTGGAAGTAAGAGAACAGTATTAGGAGAAGATAACTCGGATTCTGCAAAACGCTGTAGAATATAACAATATTGAAGATCAGTGGGAAGCGATAAAAACGATGGTGGAGACATTGGCAATAGAGATACTTGGAGTTGGGATAAGACAAGTAAGACCATGATGGTTTGATACTGAATGCGAAATAGTAACTGAAGAAAAGAACAACGCATATAGGAGGACACTGCGATCACACTGTACGAGGAGGATAGTAGAAGAATACAAAGAAAAACAGAGGATTGAAAAGAGGACTCACCAAAGAAAAAAGAGAGAATTGATGAAAGCAAGTGTCAAAGAAATGGAGCTCATGAGAAGCAAAACTGAAATAAGAAAATTCTATAGAGAGGTGAATGCAGCACAGAAGACTTTTGGTAGCAAAACAAGCTTAATAAAAGATGAGACAGGGAATATAATAAGTGAAGAGAAGGGAATATGCGAAAGATGGCGCATGTATTTTGATACTCTCCTCAACCCTAGAATAATTATACCAGAGAACCCAACCAACACGAGTGGCGAAGAGGACCCAGACAACAACACTACCCCACCAAATATAGAAGAAGTGAAAACTGCCATGAAGAAATTGAAAAACAACAAGGCAACAGGGACAGATGGTATTCCAGCAGAACTGTTTAAGCAAGGAGGCAGAGAGCTGGAACACAGCCTTCTGAAAATGGTCACCAGAATATGGGAAGAGGAGAAAATGCCCCAACAATGGAAAGAGCATATCATATGTCCCATATATAAGAAAGGAGATAAGATGGAGTGTGACAATGACAGAGGGATCACACTACTTAATTTGGGATATAAAATACTCTTTTAATATACTAGTCGACAGAATACTCCCGATCATACAGAGGGAGACGGGGCCGTACCAATGCGGATTCCTTCCTGGGAAGTCAACTATAGATCAAATATTCACCTTAAGACAAATCCTTGAAAAAAACAAATGAATACGGAGTTGGCACGCATCACCTCTTTATAGATTTCAAAGCAATTTATGATAGCATAAATAGAGAGCAGTTATATCAAGCTCTAGATGAACTGGGAATCTCTAAAAAGTTGGTAGGGTTGGTGAGAATGACAATGAGCGAAACACAAGGTAGTGTAAGAATATGGGGAATGATGTCCAACACACTGAGTATTAAAAATGGAGTGTGACGAGGGGATGCATAGGCATGCCTTCTCTTTAATGCCGCCCTGGAGAAGGTGATGAGAAACACAAACCTTCTGAATAGGGGAACGATCCTTCTATAAATCAGTGCAGATACTGGCCTACACAGATGACATAGATACAATAGCAAGAACCCAAAAAGCAATGGAAGAGACATTTACAGCTCTTGAACAGGCCAGTAGGAACATGGGGTTAATTATTAATGAACAAAAAACAAAATATATGGCAGCTGGAAAAGCACATAGAGAAAATATGCCAAATGCAATAACAATGGGCAATTATACATTTGACAGAGTTGAACATTTCAAGTATCTGGGCTCGACAGTTACACATCTAAATGATACCTCCTATGAAATTAAGCAGAGATTAATACTGGCCAACAGAGCCTATTTTGCCCTAACAAGACTTCTATCCTCAAGACTCCTGACTTGTACCACAAAATTAACTATGTATAAATCACTTATATGACCAGGGCTTACACATGCCTCTGAAGCCTGAACATTAACAACTAAAGATATTGAAACACTGGATGCATTTGAAAGAAAGGTACTTAGACGAATTATCGGCCCAATCTGTGAAAGAGGAAGATGGAGGAGGAGATACAACCATGAGTTGTATATCATATACAAAGGCCAATCCATCAGAAGGATAGTGAAATCATCCAGACTGAGGTGGTCGAGACATGTGGCTCACATGAATGATACAGAAGTACCAAAATTAATATTACAAGGAAAGCCAGGAGGGCAGAGAGGACGTGGTCGACCAAGAGCCAGATGGGAAGATAGAATAATCGAAGATCTTAGGGAGATGGGCTATAGAAACTGGAGAGTATTGGCAAAGGACCGAGAGAAATGGAAGGAAATTGTAGAAGAGGCCAAGGCTCATCATGAGCTGAAGAAGAAGAAGAAGAAGAAGAAGAAGAAGAAGAAGAGTCTATATCCATTGTGTCGGAGGGTCTGATGAGATCTAGGTCCTCAGTGGATGCCAAAATCTCCACTCCATCCTCAGTTGCAGAGCTTGTAGGTAGCGGTGGTGTAGGTGTCACCGCAATTTCCTTGGTCTTAGGGGTTTTCTTTTTGGATTTCTCTCGCTGCTCCTTAGGTTTCCCTAGCTGGGAGGACTTCACTGGCTCAGTCTCCGGGACTGACGATGAGTGTGAAGCCCTACAACCAGCTACTTTTGAGCTCTGCAGCCACTGGGCGGGTGTCGTCTTTCCCACTACAAGAAACCTGGGAAGGGAGTGCCCAATGGACCCCTTCCTAGCGAGAGAAGCCGAAGAAGACTTACCCTCTTCAGGCTTAGAAGTTGGGATATGGACATCCCCGATGGATGGGCGGTGATGGTGGTGGTGGTGGTGGTGGTGGTGGTGGTGGTGGTGGGGTGGGGTGGGGAGGTGGGGGGGGGGGGGAAGGTTGCTCCTGAAGTAGGTGATGCAGGAGCAACAGGGAGGGAAACGCCCCCCACCATCAAAGGAGCAGGTGTAGTCTTCTGGCTCTGAGAGGTGACATGGGTTGGCGGAGCTGATGGTGCCAGAACTGTTGTAGAGAGCAGCGTAAGATGATGTCATATGCATAGGATGCAGGTGTTCAAATTTTCTCTTAGCCTCAGTGTAGGTCAGTCAGTCCAGGGTCTTGTACTCCATGATTTTCCTTTCTTTCTGGAGAATCCTGCAGTCAGGCAAGCAAGGCGAATGGTGCTCTCCGCAGCTGACACAGATGAGAGGGGTGCACATGGAGTATTACTGGGATGTGATGGGCATCCGCAATCTCGGCATGTGACGCTGGAAGACATATGGCTGAACTTCCTGCACTTAAAGCACCGCATCGGGGGAGGGATATAGGGCTTTACGTCACACCGGTAGACCATCACCTTGACCTTCTCGGGCAAAGTATCACCCTCAAAGGCCAAGATGAAGGCACCGGTGGCAACCTGATTATCCTTCGGACCCTGGTGGACACGCTGGACGAAATGCACACCTCACCGCTCTAAATTGGTGCGTAGCTCATCGTCGGACTGCAAAAGAAGGTCTCTGAAATATGATACCCTGGTCCATATTTATGGGGCGAGATGGTTACCGAAATATCCCCTAGCTTGTACCAAGCGAGTAACTCCCGTGACTGGGCAGAGGATGCTGTTTTGATCAAGACTGACCCAGATCTCATTTTGGACAAGCCCTCCACCTCCCTGAACATCCTCTACATGCTCAACAAAAAACTGTGGTCTCATCGTCATGAATGATTCCCATCAGCTCTTGAACATAGAAGGTACTGGGGCGAATAAGATCTGCTGCCATCCTTAGCTTGACGTTCTTCCCATGGTGTGGCCAGGGAGGGGACGCTTAGAGACTGTTGATGTTTGACCATCAGCAAGAGATGATGTACTACGCTTCATGGAGTGTCATCAGCCCTGTTGCCACCCTCTCCAACCAGGGGCCCTCCCCACACGCGCCACCCAGCCGCAGCAAAGGCCACCTGGCAGGATGGCCATTGCCGGGTGTCCCGATGCTCCAGGGGGATGGGCAACTATTCCTTGGCATACGTGGGGAGTTAACGGTACAAGCATCAGCAGAGTGATCCCTTTGTGGTCAGGGGGCTACAACCAACAGGGTACATGGCGGCCCCACCACAATGGACTGGCTACCGTGCTGGATACCAGGTGCAAAAAAGTCCATGGTCATTGTCGGCACAGAAATTGACACTGCATAGTGCATGGTGGAAAACACTCCCAGGAAGGTGTCCTCGCCCAAGAGATGGAGAGTGGGCAGGACTGCAATGCGACGATGAGAAAGTAGGCTAAAGATCTCAATGCACGATGGACACGATGCACCTTGTAAGGCGCTCTTCCCCAACTGGCTCACTCTTCGGGAAAATTTGAAGAATGGAGGACAAATCCTACAGGGGACCATCACTTAAAGGCCGAAACTTGCGAAACTCCTTTTAGTCACCTCGTACAACAGGCAGGAATACCTCGGGCCTATTCTAACCCCCAGACCCACAGGGCGGTTTCTTGGGAGAAAGTATGGGATAGAGTAGTGTTCACCTGCACCTTAAATGTGCGTTCTGTCATGAATTCACAGATGAAAAGGGGAGCCGACCTCAAAAGCCCCAGGAGAACAGAGTGCGGAGGATGCCTGTCCTCCAACAGGTACCATATACCCTCTCCAGATCAAAAAATGTAGCTACCATTTGGCGTATCCTGAGCAAATTGTTCATGGCATAAGTAGAGACAGCAACAAGATGGTCAACTGCAGAACGATGCTTTTGGAAACCGCATTAGGCAGTTGTTAAAAGGTTTCGGGACTCCAGCCACCAGCCTAAACGGCAATTTACCACATGCTCCAAAACCGTACAGACACTACTCATGAGAGAAATGGGGCGATAGCTAGAGGGAGAGATGTTTGTCCTTTCCAGGTTTCGGAACAGGAATGATGATAGCTTCCTGCCATCTTCGGGGAAAGGTACTGTCAGTCCCAATTCGATTAGAAAGGCAAAGGAGATAACGCAGACTACGACATGATAAATGCAGCAACATTTGGACGTGGATGCCATCCAGTACTGGGGTGGAAGAACAAGAGGAACAGAGTGCGTGTTGAAGTTCCCGTTTAGAAAAAAAGGTATTATAGCTTTCGCTATTTTCAGATGAGAAGCAAGAGTCACACTTCTGCTGCTTGTTTCTTCAAGAGAAAGGCTGGTGGGTAATTAGAAGAGCTCGAAATCTCAGTGATGTGTTGACCCAATGAGTTAGAAATTGCAACTGGGCCCACAAAGGTACCTTGCGTGACAGTTAGCCCAGAGACCGGGGAAAAACTAGACGTGCCGGATAACCATCAAATTTGACTCCTAACTACAGTTATTGGAGTGATGGTGTTACAGGAGCTGGTAAAGAAATCCCAGCTTGCCTTCTTGCTATCACGTATGATGTGACGGCAACACACACCTAACTGCTTATAGCGGGAACAGTTGGGCAATGTAGGATGATGGCGGAAAACATGAAGAGCACGTCTCCGCTCGCATACTGTGTCATGGCACACCTCGTTCCACCAAGGAACTGAGGGAAGCCGGGGAAAATGGAAGGGACAAGGTAATGAACATTCCGCAACTGTAAGAATAACTTCCATAACATGAGTGACCTCAGCATTGATGCTAGGAAATGGACAGTCATCAAATGTTGCTATAGAGGAGAAAAAGTGTCGATTTGGCTTGGAAAACTTACAGCCTCTTGGGTACACAGATGGCAGTTGTGGCTGTAAACGAAGGACACGTGGAAAATGGTCACTTGAGTGAGTATCAGCAAGAGTGAACCATTCAAAGTGCCAAACTAGCAGAACAGTATCAACCAAAAGGTCCAAGTGACCAGCAAATGGAGGCATGGAGGCGGGGGAAGGGGGAGGGGAGCTGACCAAGGAGATGAAGGAGATCGGCTCTTGCCATTGGTGTGGTCGATGGAATGTATACAGGGTGGTCCATTGATCGGGACAAGGCCAGATATCTCACAGAATAAGAATCAAATAAAAAACTACAAAGAACGAGACTTGTCTAGCTTGAAGGGGGAAACCAGATGGCGCTATGGTAGGCCAGCTAGATGGCGCTGTCATAGGTCAAACGGATATCAACTGCATTTTTTTAAAAATAGGAACCCCCATTTTTATTACATATTCATGTAGTACGTAAAGTAAAATGAATGTTTTACTTGGACCACTTTTTTTGCTTTGTGATGGATGTCACTGTAATAGTCACAAACATATGGCTCACAATTTTAGATGAACAGTTGGTAACAAGTAGGTTTTTTAAATTAAAATACAGAACGTAGATACATTTGAACATTTTATTTCGGTTGTTCCAATGTGATACATGTACTTTTGTTAACTTACATTTCTGAGAATGCATGCTGCTACAGTGTGATTACCTGTAAATACCACATTAATGCAATAAATGCTCACAAAATGATGTCCGTCAACCTCAATGCATTTGGTAATACGTGTAACGACAATCCTTCTGTAATGTTCGCACATGCATTGACAATGCGCTGACACTTGCTGTCAGGCGTTGTCGGTGGATCACGATAGCAAATATCCTTCAACTTTCCCCACAGAAAGAAATCCGGGGACGTCAGATCGGGTGAACATGTGGGCCATGTAATGGTGCTTTGACGACCAATCCACCTGTCATGAAATATGCTATTCAATACCGCTTCAACCGCACGTAAGCTATGTGCTGGACATCCATTATGTTGGAAGTACATTGCCATCCTGTCATGCAGTTAAACATCTTGTAGTAACATCGGTAGAACATTACGTAAGAAATCAGCATACAATGCACCATTTAGATTGCCATCAATAAAATGGGAGCGAATTATCCTTCCTCCCATAATGCCGCACCATACATTAACCAGCCAAGGTCGCTGATGTTCCACTTGTCGCAGCCATTGTGGATTTTCTGTTGCCCAATAGTGCACATTATGCCGGTTTACGTTATTGCTGTTGGTGAATGATGCTTCGTCGCTAAATAGAACGCATGCAAAAAATCTGTTATCATCCCGTAATTTCTCTCGTGCCCAGTGGCAGAACTGTAAATGACGTTCAAAGTCGTTGCCATGCAATTCCTGGTGCATAGAAATATGGTACGGGTGCAATCAACGTTGATGTAGCATTCTCAACACCGACGTTTGTGAGATTCCTGATTCTCGTGCAATTTGTCTGCTACTGATGTGTGGATTAGCCGCAACAGCAGCTAAAACACCTACTTGGGCATCATCATTTGTTGCAGGTCGTGGTTGGCGTTTCACATGTGGCTAAACACTTCCTGTTTCCTTAAATAATGTAACTATCCAGCGAACGGTCCGGACACTTGGATGATGTCATCCAGGATACCGAGCAGCATACATATCACATGCCCACTGGGCATTTTGGTCACAATATCCATACATCAACACGATATCGACCTTTTCCGCAATTGGTAAACGGTACATTTTAACATGGGTAATGTATCACGAAGCAAATACCATCCACACTGGCGGAGTGTTACATGATACCACGTACTTATACGTTTGACTATTACAGCGCCATCTATCACAAAGCGAAAAAAGTGGTCCAACTAAAACATACATATTTCTTTACGTACTACATGAATATGTAATAAAAATGGGGGTTCCTATTTTAAAAAACACAGTTGATATCCATTTGACCTATGGCAGCGCCATCTAGCGGGCCAACCATAGCGCCATCTGGTTTCCCCCTTCAAGCTAGAAAAGTTTTGTTCTTTGTAGTTTTTTCGTTTGATGCTTACTTTGTGAGATATTTGGGACAGTCACTATCAATGGACCACCCTGTATGGTACAAAGAGATATGGTGTCTCCAGAAAAGGAAAGATATACAGCAACAACTTGACAGGAACTGTGAAAGGGGATTGGGCGATAATGGATAGTATCATGGAGAAGAATCGTAAGCCCCCGTGTGCCAGAACGTCCATCAACAGGGAGGAGATCAAACTGGACGGTTTGGAAATGAGAGAAGACAAAGCGATCATGGGAATGTGGCTTTGTTTCCTGAAGACAGATCGTGATTGGGGAGTAAGGTCGTAAGAGGATCGACAGTTCATACCGATTAGAGTGAATTCTGCAGATATTGCAATGGATAATTGACATAGGGTGGACAAAAAAGGGAAAAATCTCACTATGCTTGCCATCAACTCAGCGACCGCTGAGAGCCAGTGATCGATGGTGTGGAATGGCATTCAGCCAGAGGCAGAAGATCCTGATCCATAGGTTGTTTGGGGGCAGCTCCCGCTGCCGGTGATCAGCTGGTTGATCAGCCGCCGGTGAAGTGTCTCAGCGACACGGAAGGTGGTCAAGGGCGACTACTGCTGAGTGGTGCTGTAGAAGAGACACTTGTGGTGGAGAAGGAGAGGAACTGTGTTTCTTACGAGCTTTCTTGGAAGCAGGATGTTGAGATGAAGGAGGAGTTGAGGGTTGTGAGGTCTGGGGATGTAGAAAATCTTCATGAGTAGGCTCTTTTTTTGTAAGTCCGGATGTCCAATTCTGGGGTCTGTGATTTAGCAGGAGTGATGAAGGTTGAGCCTTAGAGTGAGCAGGTGAAAGTGGGGAGGCTGAACAGGTGATCTTTGGGCTGGCCGATTTGACAACCGTGGCGCTAAAGGTGAGATTGCTAGTTTGCATGGCCACCACCTTAGTAGGTCGAGAAGAGGCGAGGACAATGCTATATTTACCCACTGGGAGCACAATGGGCTTTCTACTGGCGATTAACTTATGAGCAGCAATGGTAGACACCTTTTACTTCACTCGGATTTCCTGAATAATTCATTCATCTTTAAACACAGGGCAATCTAGAGGAAGCAGCTTGCTCGCCCATACAGTTGAAGCAACGAGGGGACGGGGGTGGACAATCACCCGCATGGGCATCCCTGCCACAGGTAATGCATTTGGCTGGATTGGAACATGACTGGTGGGTATGATTAAACCTCTGTCATTGATAGCAACATGTATGGTTGGCGATGTAAGGGCGAACTGAAATTATCTCATAGCTCACTTTAATGTTCGATGTAAGTTGAACTCTGACAGATGTCAACAAGAGAGTGCAGGTCAGTGCCAAGTCCTTTACAATCCTTTTCATTACTCAATGTACGGCCATTACTCCCTCATCAGACAGTTAATTTTGAATCTCCTCCTTTGATAAACTGTTGAGTGATCCTGTATAAACCACATCATGCAATGAGTTTAAAGTACGGTGTGCATCCTCCCTGACGTGGAAGGTGTGTAGCACTGTAGATCAAAGCAATTTGTGTGCCTGGAGGGCACTGTCTGTTTCTAATGACAAGGTGCCATTTCATAACCTGGAACAAGACTTTACAGGACCTGCAATTGCATCAACACCTTTCTGAATAATGAAAGGGTTTACTGTTGAGAAGTCTTGACCTTCACTAGACTGAGAAACAACTAGGAACTCTGGCACTGATGGAAGAATTTTCTGTGGCTGAGACTCATCTAGCTTTCTCTTGTGGGCAGAAGATACCAGCCTGGGTAATCACCCCTCCCTGGGCCTGGCCTTTACTAGGGGGTATGTACGTCTCCTACTTGTCTACCCGGGGCGAGGAATTATGCATTATCCTATCACTGGCTATGTATGGGAAAGCGTGGGTCAGCCGTAAGACACACACAGGGGGGAAAGATAGGAAAAGGGAGGAACAAAGAAAAAGGAAGAAGAGAAGAATTCTCAAACACCGCAGCAGAGAAGGAGCTACTAAGAAGCAAGGAAAGCGGAGACATACTGTACGTTGTAGAGATAAATGAAGAGAAACCACTCCATTCATTCATACACAAGCATCCGTCTCTGGAGGTAGGTGCAAAAACTAACTCCCAAAGAGAGGGAGAAGGTGATGTGGCAGGGGTGGGGGTGGGGGAAAGTATCTGGGGGAGGGGGGGGTTGTGGAATGGGAAGGTATGCAGCCTGGAAAGGAAAGAGAGCTGCACAAGCTCGGGGTCCCGTGCTTGGCACACACGTATCCACAAATGAGTTGTGGACCCCCGAGGGAGAGGGGCGTGGTGAGGGGGAGGGAGGGTGAGGGGGTGTGAGAGAGAGAGAGAGAGAGAGAGAGAGAGAGAGAGAGAGAGAGAGAGAGAGAGAGAGAGCACAGTACATCTTTTTTAATTTATGGAGGAGGAATCTCTATTCATTACTTTCATAAGAGATTTAGCAGTTCTTGGTGCCTGTGTGTGTGTGTGTGTGTGTGTGTGTGTGTGTGTGTGTGTGTGTGTGTTTGTGTGTGTGTCAGTTGTAACACTATTTTATTCTGATTGGTTGGTTGGTTTAAAAGAGGGGGGAGGGACCAAACTGCTAGGTCATTGGTCCCTTGTTCCGATTAAAATTATTCCACAAGGGTGGGAGTAAATTAATGACACAAAACACAGCTGGAAGGAAGGAGAAAACCACAAGAATGACAGAAGGGCAACAAACACTGAAATGGACAAAACCGGACAAGAAAACTACAGAGAGACGCAAGAAACATGTAGAAGAGATCAAAACACGAGAGCAGATTACCATGGCTGGCTGACCATGAGAATAAAAAGGAGAAGCCAGCAACACATTAAAACCTCCACCCTAAAAGCACTAGGGTGGAAGACACAAAGGGACAAAGGACATGCACTAAAACTTAGATCAAATGAAAAAAAACACCCTCACAAATGAAATGTAAAACTAAAGCTGCTGTTGAGGCATGGTCGCCCAACACCAAAAGCAGGGTGCTGGGGAAAGTTAAAAATTCGCCGCAGAGTGATTAAAAGTGGACAGCCAAGCACGAGGTTGACAACAGTCATTTGTGAGCCACAGTGACTGCGAGGTTGGTCCTCGCGACGGAAGAGGTAACCATGCATTAGCCACGTATGGCCAATGCGGAGACGGTAGAGGGCAACTGATTTCCTGCGAGAGGACCACATGGAAGACTTCCTCAAATTCGTAGTCTCCTTAATGACACACAGTTTGTTGTGCATACTGTTACACCAAACCCATCTCTCAAAGCCGAAAAACCCCACTGCATAAGACACAACACAGGTCAGTTTCGGTGATGCCCATCTCCAGAAGCAGTTTCCGCATAGCCTATTTGACCAGCCGGTCGGCAAGTTCATTGCATGGGATTCCAATGTGTCCTGGGGGTCCACACAAACACCACTGTATGACAAGACCATTCCAGGGCATAGATGGACATCTGAATGGACGCTACCAAAGGATGGCAAGGGTAGCACTGGTTGATAGCTTGTAGGCTACTCAATGAGTCAGTACACAGGATAAATGACTCGCCAGGGCATGAGCGGATGTGCTCAAGAGCACGAGATATCAGCACCAGCTCTGTACTGAAAACATTGCAGCCATCTGGCAAGGAATGCTGTTCAATATGTCCTCCATGAATGTACGCAAAGCCTACGTGACCATCAGCCATTGAGCCGCCAGTGTAAACCACTTCATGGCCCTGGTACATGTAGAAAATCGAGAGCATGTGATAGTGGAGAGCCAAGGGGTTAATGGAGTCCTTAGGGCCATGCAAAAGGTCCAAAAGAATCTGCAGCCTAGGTGTACACCATGGAGGTGTATGAGAATGGACCTCAATGAGAGGTGATAACAGGAAAGACTCCAGTTCAGACAGCAGGGTCTGGATCTGAACCACAATCATAAGCCCTGATCTCGGCTGCCGATGCGGGAGATGAATCGCCGTGGTTGGGAAAAGGAGACGGTAATTAGGATGTGCAAGAGAACTATGAATGTATGCAACATAACTGGTGAGCAGTCGTGCACGCATAACCTTCAATGGAGGGACTCCAGCCTCCACCAGGACACTGGTCACTGGACTTGTTCTAAAACCTCACACTGCTAGGTGAACGCCATAGTGGTGCACTGGGTTGAGTTAACGCATCGCCGAGGGTGCCACCGTACCATAAACCAGACTCCCATAGTCAAGGCAAGATTGAACAAGGGGTCTGTAGAGCAGTAGCAGCATAGAGCGATCTGCACCCCAGGTGGTGCTCCTCAGGTAGCGCAGGGTATTGAGGTGCTGCCAGCACTTCCGCTTAAGCTGACGAAGGTGATGTAGCCAAGTCAATTGGGCATCAAAAACCAGTACTAAGAATCGATATGTCTCCACTACAGTGAGTGGATCTCCATTAAGGTAAGGTTCTAACTCTGGATGAACAGTGCGATGCTGACAGAAATAAATGACACACGACTTCGCGGCTGAAAACTGGTAGCCGTGGGCTAGAGCCCATGACTGCACATTATGAGTGGCTCCCTGTAGACACCACTCGGCAACACCAGTACTGGAAGAGCAGTACGAAATGCAGAAGTCATCCGCATACAGAGAAGGTGAAACCGACGGCCCTACAGCTGCTGCTAGACTGTTAATAGCCACTAAAAATAGAGGGACACTCAATACAGAGCCCTGTGGAATGCCATTCTCCTGAATGTGGGGGGGGGGGGGGGGACTATGGGAGGTACAGACTTGGACACAGAAAGTATGGAGCGACAGAAAGTTTTTGATAAAAATCGGGAGCGGGCCCCGGAGACCCCACTCATACAATGTGTCCAGGATATGATGTCGCCAAGTCATGTCGTCTGCTTTATGGAAGTCAAAAAAGACGGCAAACAGATGTCAGCGTCTGGAAAAGGCTGTTTGGATGGCAGACTCAATGGATACAAGATTATCAGTGATAGAGCGACCCTGGCAGAAGTGACCCTGACATGGAGCCAGTAGGCCACGTGACTCCAGGACCAAACCAAACTGCTGACACACCACATGTTCCAGCAGCTTACAAAGAAAGTTGTTGGGGCTGATGGGCCAGTAGCTATCCACATCAAGTGGATTTTGACTGGGTTTGAGCACCAGAATGGTGGTGCTCTCCCACCATTGTGATGGAAAGATGCCATTGCACCGGATCCGGTTGAAGATGATGATGAGATGTCGGTTGTAGTCAGACGAGAGATGTTTAATCATCAGACTGTGGATCCAATCCAGCCCAGGAGCTGTGTCGGGGCAATGTGCAAGAGCACTGAGGAGTTCCCACTCTGTAAATGGGGTGTTATAGTGTTCAATGTGGTATGTAGTGAACGAGAGGACTTTCCTTTCCATCCGCCATTTGATGGTGCGAAAGACTGGGGGTTAGTTCTCAGACACAGAGGCTCAAGCGTAGTGCTCAGCAAAGTGCTTGTCCAATGCCATTTGCATCAGTAGATAACATGCCATTGATGTTAATGCCAGGGATATATGTTGAGGTCTGGTACCCAAAAAGACATCTGATCTTCGTGCAGACTTGGGTAGGCGACGTATGGCACCTAATGGTCGACACATACCACTCCCAACACTGCTGTTTCTGTCGTTTTATAAGCTGGCGTACATGGGCATGGAGCTGCTCAAAGGCTCTAGGGAAGGGTGCCACTTATGTTTCAGTAGAGATTGCCGATGCTCCTTAATTGCCTCAGCTACTTCCGGCAACCACCAAGGCACTGTCTTTTGCTGGAGGCACCCTAAGGAACAAGGGATTGCTTTTTCCACCACAGAAACAATCATAGTGACCTGTTCAATGACAACATCGATGGCACCATGTAGGAGAGACTCGGCGGTGATAGCAGAGGTGAAGGTTTCCCAGTCTGCCTTGTTTAAACCCCATCTGGGTAGGTGTCCGTGGGCATGATGCCGGGGAGTTACAGGAAGATGGGGAAGTGGTCACTACCACACAGACCGTCATGTGATCTCCAGTGGACAGATGGGAAAAGGCAAGGACTGCAAACTGAAAGACAAATGGCCGAATCTGTGCAATGTGCCACAATGAGATATGTGGGGGCACCTGTGTATAAGAGGCAGAGGTCGAGTTGTGACAGTAAATTTTTGACTTCCCTACCTCGACCAGTAAGTATGGCACCACACCACAAGGGGTTATGTGCATTAAAGTCTCCCAAAACTAGGAAAGGTTTAGGGGTTGATCAATCAATCAGTGCAGCCAATACTTTCAGGGGTAATGCACCATCTGGAGGAAGATATATATTGCAGACAGTTATTTCCTGGGTTGTCCTTATCCTGACAGCCCCAGCTTCAAGAGACATCTGAAGGAGCTCAGGTTCACTACATACTGAGTTCAGGATATAGACACAAACTCCACCTGACACTCTATTACAGTTGCTATGGTTCCTGTAATATCCCTTATAGCCACAGAGGGAAGGGGTTCTCATTGCCAGGAAACAGGTTTTCTGGAGGGCAATGCAGACAGCAAATGTAAAGCTTAACAGTTGCCGTAGCTCAGCCAGGTGGTGGAAAAAACCCCTGAAATTCCACTGGAGGATTACGTGATCGTGAGACTGGGAAGGCATGAAACACTCAATGAGGCAGTCTACACCTCAGGGTCACCTGCTGCCACCAGATGAGTACCTGTGCGGTCGACATCCATTGTGTCTGAGAGCACAGTGAGATCTAGGTCCTCAGCGGATGCCAGAATCTCCACCTCATCCTCAGACACAGAGCTTGTAGTTAGTGGTGGTGTGGGAGCCACTGCAGCACCTTGGTTCTTGGGGGTCTTTTTCTTTTTAGGTCTCTCTCACTGCTCCTTAGGTTTGTCCAGCTGGGAGGGCTTCACTGATTCACTCTCAGGGACTGAGGAGGACCGTGATGCTCTACTACCAGCTACCTGTGGTTGCTTCAGCCGCTACCAGGTGTCAGGATGGCCACTGGTAGGAACCTGGGAAGGGATTAAACCAAGGGATCCCTTCCTGGTGAAAGGAGCCAAAGGAGACTTACACTTTTCCATCTGAGAAGTGGGGACTGACGTCCCTAATGGCTGGGGGGGGGGGGGGGGGGGGGCGGAGATGGGGGATGAAGCTCCTGAAGTAGGTTGTGCAGGAGCAACAGGGAGGGAAGTGACCCCCACCATGAAGGGGGCAGGTGGAGTCTGACAGCTCTGAGAGCCAACTGTATGTGATGGAAAGGAAGATGGTAGAACCGTTGTCGTAGCGGCAGCGTAGGTTGACGTCATATGCATAGGATGTAGCCTCTCATATTTTCTCTTAGCCTCAGTGTAGGTCAGTCAGCCCAGGGTCTTTAATACCATTATTTTCCTTTCTTCCTGGAGAATCCTGCAGTCTGCTGAGCAAGGCGAATGGTGCTCTCCGCAGTTGACACAGACGGTAGGGGTGGCACAGAGAGTATTGGGACGTGAAGGGCGCCCACAATCCCAACAGGTGACAATGGAAGTACAGTGGGAAGACATACCGTATTTACTCGAATCTAAGCCGCGCTTTTTTTCCGGTTTTTGTAATCCAAAAAACCGCCTGCGGCTTAGAATCGAGTGCAAAGTAAGCGGAAGTTCTGTAAAATGTTGGTAGGTGCCGCCACAAGTAACTTTTGCCGTCGAATATATGTAGCGCTACACAAGCATGCTTTGAAGGCACAAAGATAAATACTGGCGCCAAAACCTCTGCGCCAGTAAATAAATTAAAAAAAAAAGAAAAAGGTGGTGGACGAGCTTTTTTTCTCCGCCCCGAGTTTCGACCACTGCATTTTCATACATTATCCAACGAAGTAAATACAAATTCCGTATTGTTCATCTTCGAATGTAGCAGCCTTTCAACGTACTACGAAAATCCGACTGGCTAGACTGTTTGGGATGTTTGTCAATATGACCAACTCTACGTTCTGAATTTTTTCCTATCTGTGACAAGAGATGGTTGCTAATAGGAACTTTTATGAATTGTGAATCACATGCAGTATTCTCTTCATCATAAGAATAATACGAATATAAACTTTTTGCCATGTATTCTTTTGTGTTTGCTGCTACTTCATTTAAATCCTGTCTGCCTAATAAACTTCGAAACTAGAGTGAGACAACAGCAATCGCGGAAGAATATACATATCATGCCTTGTTTATATTAGTATTATTCTTACGCCGATTAGAGATACAGTCAGAAATGAAGCACGACAACTGACTAGATTTTTAAATCTAAGATGACTCTAATTTCTGTGCAGAAGGTAATGTACTAAAGAGGCATCTGGAAAGATATTCAAACGGAGAAAAATTTTCGCTAAACTCTCCTTCACAACATCTTCTACCACACGCAGTCTATTATTTGGTTCTTGTTGATCATTATCAAAGAAAGCAGCAGTGTAAGTAACAACAAATTGCAGTCTCTTGCCATTGTTTCGCTAATGAGACGATTTTATTTATTTATTTTTATTTATTTATTTATTTTCAATTGGAAGCGGTGGTAGCGCATACAAAAGCAAGCCATGTCGCGAGCGGCGACAGGTCGTAAACACTCACTATCAGAATGCGACAAACAATGCGTGACACAGTACAATAATGCATTTTCAGCTTAGAGTGACGAAACACCTATAACAAAGTAACGGCACTTATCAGATCAAAGAAAAATAAGCAATCAATTCAACCCAGACGAAGCACGTGAAAAAGGAAGGGTACCCGTATAAATATGGACGGAGCACCTGACGCATAGCAATGGCTACCTGGTAAAGCTTAACTGCTAAGCTTACGATTCGAACCAAACTACTGTAGCTGTATCGTCATTCATTCGACCTAAATTGTATCTCATATTACAATGGACCAACTTTGTTTCGATTTGGAGGTGCGGCCTAAAACTTTTCTCTACCCTTGAATTTCGAATCTCAAATTTCAGGTGCGGCTTAGATTCGGGAAAAATTTTTTTCCTTGATTTCGAGTCTCATTTTTCAGGTGAGGCTTAGATTCGAGTGCGGCTTAGATTCGAGTAAATACGGTATACCCAAACTTCCAGCACTTAAAGTACTGCGTCAGTGGAGGGATATATGACTTTACATCACAGCGGTAGACCATCACCTTGACCTTCTCGGATAATGTGTCACTCTCGAAGACCAAGATGAAGGCACTGGTGGCAACCTGATTATCCCTTGGGCCCCGATGGACACGCTGGATGAAATGGACACCTCGCCACTCTAAATCGGTGTACAGCTCATCATCAGACTGTAAAAGAAGGTCCCTGTGAAATATGATACCCTGGATCATATTTAAGCTCTTGTGGGGGATGATGGATACAGAAACATCCCCCAGCTTGTCACAGGTGAGTAGTGCCCACGACTGGGTATAAGATGCTGTTTTGATCAAGACCGAGCCAGACCCAATTTTGGACAAGCCCTCCACCTCCCCAAACGTGTCCTCTAAATGCTCCACAAAAAACTGAGGTTTCATTGACAAGAAAGATTCCCCATCAATTCTCACACATATGAGGTAACGGGGTGAATAAGCTACGCTGCCATCCTTAGCATGGCGTGACCAGAGGGGGGTGGGGGGGAATGATTTGGGGTTGTATTTCTAACAAATGAAGTTAGACCTTGACCACTTAGAGACTGTTGATGTTTGACCACCAGCAAGAGATGATGTACTCCGCTTCATGGAGTGTCATCCGCCCTGATGCTACCCACTCTGACCAGGGGCCCTCCCCATGGGTGCCACCCAGCCGCAGCAAAGGCCACTTGGCAGAATGGCCATTACCGGGAGTCTCAATGCCCCGCGGTGATGGGCATCCCCTCCTTGGCATACGCAGGGAGTTAAAGGTGCAGGTATCAGCAGAGCAATCCCTGTGTGGTCAGGGGGCTACAACCAAGAGCGTACAAGGTGGCCCCACCACAACGGACTGGCTACCGTGCTGGGTATCAGGCCCAAATGAGCTAAGAAGTCCATTATCATCGACAGCGCAGAAAGCGATACTGCACAGAGGATGGAGGAAAACGCACCTAGGAGAGTGACCTCACCCAACAACTGGAGAATGTGCGGAAGTGCAAATCCACGTCGACGAAGGATTCGAGAGGTCTCAGTGCTTGATGGACACTATGCACCACGTAAGGCGCCCTTCCCCAATTGGCTCGCTCTTCAGGAAAATTTTGAAAAATGGAGGTCAAACCCACAGGGGTTCATCACATTAAGGCCGAAACGTATGATACTCCTTTTAGTCATCTCTTAAGAAAGGCAGGAATACCTCGTGCCTATTCTAACCCACAGACCCACAGTGGGGGTGGGGGAGGGGAATTTTATTCTTTGCAATGAGTATGGTTTCTTTATACATATCTTTAAACACAACATACTATTCAGTTATCATATGTTCATACCATATCTTAATAGTACAAATGTAACTGATCAAAATATGACGACAGCAACACTTACCCTATGCGAAACAAATCTGCAAGTTTCAGCAAAGACGCATTTATCAGTATTGGAAATGGGTATTTCTCAAATAACCTTGGGAATCTGACAATTGCCTCACATTGTTCTCCAACTCTGCCAGATCTTAATCCTGAAATGAAAGATCATATATAATTTTTAAACACAGTGACCAACATTCTCTTACATAATTGTGTGTGTTTGATTACTTACATATTATTATTTATGTGGATAGAAAAGTAACAGATATTTTGCCACACAAATAGCAGACAGCATTTATGCAAGGAAACAACTGAAAAATCTGTTATACAAGGGGGGGGGGAACTTTTTTAAAAGTGCACTATATAAAATCAACAACTCTGAAGAGTGCTGAAGATGGAAAATAATTATCAGACACTTGTCACAATTTTCTGTTTCATACATGTAGGCTGTAATTTGAAAATTAAAATAATTAGTTCATCTAACATCGTTAGTGAAAAAAGTAGTGAGGATTCACTGAAAAGCAGATGACTACTTCCCCATTCTTCTCAAATTGGAGTTAGATCCTTTCTAAGTACGGGGTGAGCTGCAATCTCAATGGCTGCACGGCAAGTACAGGACGTGCTTGGATCAAGGAACAGTCGGAATTGTAGTTGTAAATTGTTGTAGTTGTGCTGGGAAAGTCCCTGAGCTTCAAGCACTAATAGAAAGCACAGAAGCTGAAATCGTTATAGGTACAGAAAGCTGGCTAAAGCCTGAAATAAGTTCTGCAGAAATTTTTACGAAGTCGCAGACAGTGTTCAGGAAAGATAGATTAGGCAGAATTGGTGGTGGAGTGTTTGTGTCTGTCAGTAGTGGTTTATCTTGTAGTGAAGTCGAAGTAGATAGTCCGCATGAATTGGTATGGGGGGAGGTTATACTTAACAGCCAAACTAAGTTAATAATTGGCTCCTTCTACCGACCCCCAGACTCCGATGATATAGTTGCTGAACAGTTCAGAGAAAATTTGAGTCTCGTAACAAATAAATTCCCCACTCATACGGTTATAGTTGGTGGGGACTTCAACCTTCCCTCGATATGTTGGCAAAAATACTTGTTCAAAACCGGTGGTAGGCAGAAAACATCTTCCGAGATTGTCCTAAATGCTTTCTTCGAAAATTTTTTCAAGCAGTTAGTCCACGAACCCACTCAAATTGTAAATGGTTGTGAAAACACATTTGACCTTTTAACCAAAAACAATGCAGAGCTGATAGAGAGCATCATGACTGATACAGGGATTAGTGATCACAAGGTCGTTATAGCTAGGCTCAATACCGTTTCTTCCGAATCCACCAGAAACAAACGCAAAAAAATTTTATTTAAAAAAGCAGATTAAGCGTCACTAGAAGCCTTCCTAAGAGACAATCTCCATTCCTTCCGAACTGACTATGCAAATGTAGACGAGATGTGGCTCAAATTCAAAGATATAGTAGCAACAGCAATTGAGATATTCATACCTCATAAATTGGTAAGAGATGGAACTGATCCCCCATGGTACACAAAACAGGTCCGAACGCTGTTGCAGAGGCAACGGAAAAAGCATGCGAAGTTCAGAAGAACGCGAAATCCCGAAGATTGGCAAAAATTTACAGATGCGCGAAATATGGCACGGACTTCAATGCGAGATGCCGTTAATGGGTTCCACAACGAAACATTGTCTCGAAATTTGATAGAAAATCCGAAGAAATTCTGGTCGTATGTAAAGTACACAAGTGGCAAGACGCAGTCAGTACCTTCGCTGTGCAGTGCTGATGGTACTGTTACCGAGGATTGTGCCGCTAAAGCGGAGTTATTGAACGCAGTTTTCCAAAATTCCTTCACCAGGGAAGACGAAGGGAATATTCCAGAATTTGAAACACGAACAGCTTCTAGCACGAGTTTCTTAGAAGTAGATACCTTAGGGGTTGCGAAGCAACTCAAATCGCTTGATACGGGCAAGTCTTCAGGTCCGGATTGTATACCGATTAGGTTCCTTTCAGATTACGCTGATACAATAGCTCCCTACTTAGCACTCATATACAAACGCTCGCTCACCGATAGATCTGTACCTACAGATTGGAAAATTGTGCAGGTCGCACCAGTGTTTAAGAAGGGTAGTAGGAGTAATCCAACGAACTACAGACCTACATCATTGACGTCGGTTTGCAGTAGGGTTTTGGAGCATAACTGTATTCACACATTATGAATCACCTCGAAGGGAATGATATATTGATACGTAATCAGCATGGTTTCAAAAAACATCATTCTTGTGCAACGCAGCTAGCTCTTTATTCGCACGAAGTAATGGCCACTATCGACAGGGGATCTCAAGTTGATTCCATATTTCTAGATTTCCGGAAAGCTTTTGACACCGTTCCTCACAAGCGACTACTAATCAAGCTGCGGGCCTATGGGGTATTGTCTCAGTTCGTCAGGAAGTTTGCAGTTCGTAGTAATAGACGGCAAATCATCGAGTAAAACTGAAGTGATATCAGGTGTTCCCCAGGGAAGCGTCCTGGGACCTCTGCTGTTCCTCATCTATATAAATGACCTGGGTGACAATCTGAGCAGTTCTCTTAGGTTGTCCGCAGATGATGCTGTAATTTACCGTCTAGTGAGGTCATCCGAAGACCAGTATCAGTTGCAAAGCAATTTAGAAAAGATTGCTGTATGGTGCGGTAGGTGGCAGTTGACGCTAAATAACAAAAAGTGTGAGGTGATCCACATGAGTTCCAAAAGAAAGCTGTTGGAATTCGATTACTCGATAAATAGTACAATTCTCAAGGCTGTCAATTCAACTAAGTACCTGGGTGTTAAAATTACAAACAACTTCAGTTAGAAAGACCACATAGATAATATTGTGGGGAAGGTGAGCAAAAGGTTGCATTTCATTGGCAGGACACTTAGAAGATGCAAAAAGTCCACTAAAGAGACAGCTTACACTACACTCGTTCGTCCTCTGTTAGAATATTGCTGCGAGGTGTGGTATCTTTACCAGGTGGGATTGATGGAGGACATCGAAAGGGTGCAAAAAAGGGCAGCTCGTTTTATATTATCACGTAATAGGGGAGAGAGTGTGACAGATATGATACGCGAGTTGGGATGGAAGTCATTAAAGCAAAGATGTTTTTCGTCGCGGCAAGATCTATTTACGAAATTTCAGTCACCAACTTTCTCTTCCGAATGCGAAATTATTTTGTTGAGCTCAACCTACATAGGTAGGAATGATCATCAAAATAAAATAAGAGAAATCAGAGCTCGAACAGAAAGGTTTAGGTGTTCGTTGTTCCCGCACGCTGTTCGGGAGTGGAATGGTAGAGAGATAGTATGATTGTGGTTCGATGAACCCTCTGCCAAGCACTTAAATGTGAACTGCAGAGTAGTCATAAAAAAAAGTCCATCAATGAGACATTCAATTCTAACATTTTCTCTTTGTCATGAACAGTCCAGTGATACGTGTTAAACTCAGTTTGTAGACTGATTTATTAGAGCAGTTAAAGGGAACTAAGCAGCAAGCACATCAATCCCCTCTTCCTTTAAAAATCAAAGCCTAATGGATTCCATGACGAGAAAAGGGTGGTGTGCCAGTTTCATCTTTCGCTGCCCTCTTGCCACAATATGAAGACAAATCAGGTAAAATGTAGTGCACTGACACAGGTACACTACAAGCACCACGATGGTTGGGCTCTCACCAAATGTGGTGCCTGTGTGTTAGAGGACAGTAACCTTTTCTCAATTTTGTTAAAGCCACTTCTTTTTGTGTAACTGGAGAAATCTTTGACACAGCAAGACTTTTTGCTTCGTCAGCTGTAACTTGTTATTTTGTACTTCCAGCCACACATTCTTCCACTGATACATAACTTTCCTCCTCAACAACAACATAATACCACCCAACCACATCCACTCAGAGTAGTACAATACTTTCGTAGCACGTGCCCCTTGCTGCCGTGTCAGCTTGTTCATTTCCCAACATTACCATCTCGCATGCTACCCAGAAGAATGATAATTCCTTTACTTGATGATGTAGTAAGTTAAATGTGTTTTGCATTTTTGGCCCACATTGTCTTCTGAGACACTATAAGAATGGTCTATTGAACACTTAGGGAGTAGGTGAGAAAGTTATTCCACTGATCGCATTTCACCTGCTCCATTCTCTGCAGCTTTGTCCTGCAAGTTGCTGCCTTGTTCTAAACATATGAGTATGTTTTGTTAAGTAACGTCCATTTGAACATAAGTACACAATGAAAGGTTATTTCAAAAAAGTACGAGGGCATTTTGACAAGTAAAGATACAATGGCTCGCAATCCTTAAATAGAACATTTATTTAGAAAACATCAGTTGCATCTTATTAACTGGATTATTTCTAAAAACAAGGACGCTGTAACTTACCAAACGAAAGCATTAGTATGTTGATAGAGACAATAACAAACACAAACACACACACAATCTTCAAGCTTTCGCAACCCACGGTTGCTTCATCAGGAGAGAGGGAAGGAGAGGGAAAGACAAAAGGATGTGGGTTTTAAAGGAGAGGGTAAGGAGTCATTCCAGTCCCGGGAGCGGAAAGACTTACCTTAGAGGGAAAAAGGGACAGGTATGCACTCGCGCGCGCGCACACGCACACACACATATCCATCCGTACATGAACAGACACAAGCAGACATATGTAAAGGCAAAGAGTTTGGGCAGAGATGTCAGTCGAGGCGGAAGTACAAAGGCAAAGATGTTGTTGAATGACAGGTGAGGTATGAGCGGCAGCAACTTGAAATTAGTGGAGGTTGAGGCCTGGTGGATAACGGGAAGAGAGGATATATTGAAGGGCAAGTTCCCATCTCCGGAGTTCTGATAAGTTGGCGTCAGTGGGAAGTATCCAGATATCCCGGACGGTGTAACACTGTGCCAAGATGTGCTGGCCATGCACCAAGGCATGTTTAGCCACAGGGTGATCCTCATTACCAACAAACACTGTCTGCCTGAGTGCATTCATGCGAATGGACAGTTTGTTGCTGATCATTCCCACATACAAAGCTTCACAGTGTAGGCAGGTCAGTTGTTAAATCACGTGGGTGCTTTCACACGTGCCTCTGCCTTTGATTGTGTACACCTTCCGGGTTACAGGACTGGAGTAGGTGGTGTTGGGAGAGTGCATGGGACAGGTTTTACACCGGGGGTGGTTACAAGGGTAGGAGCCAGAGGGTAGGGAAGGTGGTTTGGGGATTCCATAGGGATGAACCAAGAGGTTATGAAGGTTAGGTGGACAGCGGAAAGACACTCTTGGTGGAGTGGGGAGGATTTCATGAAGGATGGATCTCATTTCAGGGCAGGATTTGAGGAAGTTGTATCCCTGCTGGAGAGCCACAGTCAGAGTCTGATCCAGTCCCAGAAAGTATCCTGTCACAAGTGGGGAACTTTTGGGGTTCTTCTGTGGGAGGTTCTGGGTTTGAGGGGATGAGGAAGTGGCTCTGGTTATTTGCTTCTGTACCTGGTCGGGAGGGTAGTTGCGGGATGCGAAAGCTGTTTTCACGTTGTTGGTGTAAAGGTTCAGGGATTCAGGACGGGAGCCGATTTGTTTGCCACGAAGACCTAGGTTGTAGGGAAGGGACCATTTGATATGGAATGGGTGGCAGCTGTCATAATGGAGGTACTGTTGCTTGTTGGTGGGTTTGATGTTGACGGATGTGTGAAGCTCACCATTGGACAGATAGATGTCAACATCGAGGAAAGTGGCATGGGATTTGAAGTAGGACCAGGTGAATCTGATGGAACCAAAGGAGTTGAGGTTGGAGAGGAAATTCTGGAGTTCTTCTTCACTGTGAGCCCAGATAATGAATATGTCATCAATAAATCTGTACCAAACTTTGGGTTGGCAGGCCTGGGTAAACAAGAAGGCTTCCTCTATGCGACCCATAAATAAGTTGGCGTATGAGGGGGCCATCCTGGTATGCATGGCTGTTCCCTTTAATTGTTGGTATGTCTGGTCTTCGAAAGTGAAGAAGTTGTCAAAATACGAGGGTATTTCGGAAAGTAAAGCTACACCATATGCCAGAGAAACAGAAGAGTTTTGGCGAGCAAGTTGGCAACATTTCTTCACTTTCTTTATTGCCTGGATTGCAAATTCTGACCAATTACTATTCTCATCGATCCTATTCATTGACTCACATGATTATAATGTGTAATGGTTAACAGAATGTAAAAATACTGCAATGACTACTTTTTGTTGCCTCTGACAATACAAAAGGCTTTTGCCTGAGCAGTGTGAAAGGTTGCAAGACTATCATCCGATACATACAGTGAAATGTTTGTAGTGCTACCTCCATATCCCTGATGGCTAAATGGCAGTCCTTGCTCCACCATGGGACTAGCTATCTGCTGGGTTTAACTGACAACTTCGGGACAGATGCATTAGGAGGCCTGTGTATGATGGTAGCGACATGTTCTACCACCCAGGGACGATGGATTGATGTTGGACTACATTGCTGTACACTCTCCAGCGATCTTTGTAGAAGATCTATTCAGGTGGCTTGGTGGCAGGTGCTGATGTGTCTGACAGGTGGATCCAAATGGAAAAATGGTGACTATGCTTTAAGTCCATAGCCACTTCCCAAAGAACAGTATCAAAAAGTGTGGGGTAGGAAAGTGACAAACTGTGGACGATTCTAGTGCAGAGCTAAAAGTGTCGCTTTCCACGTATAGGCGAGGCAGATACATTTGACAAGAGGAACTTCTGACATACTTGGCCCCTAGGACAAGAGTATATGGAGCCTAAATGTGTGTGATATGCACCGTTATATCCTAGAATTAGAAAAGGTCACGGGAGTTCAAGGTTGAAGTTCTGAAGAGCCCCACTATCCACATGTTCTTGAAGAGGGCGACAGGGAGCACAGTCATCCTTAGAAGTATGTAAATCTGAATGTCAACTGCTTGAAGGTATGTGGTGAGGGAGGCTAATTGGTACTAAGTGGCTTGTATTGTGGACAAATACTGCCACTCCATGCTTGGTCCTCTCACCATCTGCATTTTCACTCCTGTGGATGGTGCAGCCTTCTAACATAAGATTGTCTGAAGGTGTGCATTGTGTCTCTTGTAAACATATGCACAAGAGGTCAAACTGAGCTTCCAATATTATCCATCAGATCAGATCTGAACTGTAACATAGTAGATGATATCACTGATTACTGGGCTGAATCATTCAGAGATTAAACATTACCTTTGGTTGTCCTTGTAACAAATAAAAGCAGTAATTACAATTTATGTGAACTTCAAATTATACAAGATGGTTATGATTAAATGTATGCTACTTGAGAGGGGCCCCACACAAAATGAGTGATCATAGAACAATGAAACTTTGTGGAAACATTTCTAAGGACATGCAGAAGAAAAATAATGACCAAACCATTAAAAGAAGCACATTTTAATTTCCGCATGACAGGGTAACATTTGTTAATTGTGCACCATGTTTATGTTCCAGGTTACAAACATCGCTCAATTTGAGGACCATCTGCATCCACAAAAGCCTGGAACCACATTAGATATTGCTCTACTGTGGGCTGAAACATCTCAGATAGGATGTTGGCTTTCTCCCTCGGTATGCTCATCTTCAACCTCAATGTGTTGTGTGTCCCATTGATAACCCCCCAGCCAGAATCAGATGGGTTCAAATCTGGTGATCTTGGTGGCCAAACTGTCATTTAATTTGAACTTCTGAATCATGTTCTTCAACCCCAGTGCAGAAAGAGGACCCCTCCACATTCCTTTAATGCGCCAATACCCATAAAGAGCAGCATCACTACTGCAGCTGTTTGGATAAAAAAAAAAAAAGACTTCGTGAGTAAAACTCTGCACACCTTGTCCAGACCCATGTTGACGTAACGCCCATTGTTACTTGTGTTTCAACCCAATGTTGCCATAACGTGCTGGCGTCTAATGGTAAGTCGTCATACTAATACTACTACCAATGCAAACCCTGCAGACCAAAGTCTGAACATCATTCCCATCAAATTGGATATCCATATGGTGCATAGTTTTCTGTCTGCACTGGCTCAATTAGTGAAAGTTTCGTTATAACCACCCTGCATATACATAAATTTTTCTTTCAAAAATAAAATTTCTCTCTTTGAGAGGTCAAGTGACTGTTTGTGTGTCATAGTGACATAACATTCTAAGCAGGTTTTGACTTCATTTATAGAAAAATATGCTGCAGAATGTCCTATGTCAGATGGGTTAACTTATTACATGGGCTTGGAGAGGAAGTGTCAGAACCGTATTGTTATGATCTAAAAAAGAAGAAACCAAACGGTCATCCCCTTATTTGTGCTGACTTTAAGTCTATGGTAAATCCCGAGACAGTGATCGCTCCCTTACCATTTCCTGAAGACATTTTTGATAAGCTTGGTGTGGGAAAATTCTTTTCCACAGTTGACTTGTGCGACGCATACTTTCAAATTCCGCAGCGCTATTTTGTGATCAACACCCACCTTGAATTGTTCAAGTTTCACTGCCTTTCATTCGGTTGTGCTTCGGCTCCTGCTATTTTTCAGTCTTACTTGCAGCAGTTATGTGCCACTGTCCCTGGCTGTTCCAATTATCTGGACGACACTGTCGTATCAGGTTGCACCCCTGACGAACACTTGCAGAATTTGTGTGCCTTATTTACTGTACTTTTGCAGGCAGAACTCAAGTGTAACAGAGACTAGTGCAAATTCCTTTTGAGCCCTCCAAACCAGTTGTTTTGGCTGTCAATGCATCTTCTCACAGTATCAGAGCAGTTCTCTCACACCGCAATAATTCTATCGACTGCCCAATCGCTTTTGCGTCTAAGTTGCTCAACTCTGCCCAGCAAAACTATTCTCAAATCTAGAAAGAAGCTTTAGCTATTGTATAAGAAGTGACAAAGTTTCATGATTTTTTGTATGGTCACCGACCATAAGCCTTTGTGTCACTGTTTCACCTGTCAAAGACAGTTCCAGCCCATACTGCACAGAAGTTGCAACATTGGTGTTTGTTTTTGTCTAACAACAATTACGAAATTTTGTTTCAGCCTACGGCCCAGCATGGCAATGCTGATGCTTTGGCTCGCCTCCGTATCAGTCTTGACAATGAGTTTGATTCTTCCGACTTGTCATGCATGTTTATTGATTCGCAGGATAATGGATTAGCTGATGGTTTTCCAGTGGATTTTCGCTGAATTGCTTCCGCGACAGCCACCAATACTTTTTCGCAGATTCTTTGGCAGTATACTCGTACTCAATGGCCTATGTCTGCTATGCAGATTTGTGATCCCCTTGTTCAACATTACTTTGCGCAACATCACAACACATCTGTACACAACAGCGTTATTTTGTTATGAACTGACAATGATCAGTCTCGTGTGGTTGTACCTCATTCGTTGCAGTTGGAAATCCTCCGATTACTGCATGCTGGTCATTGGGGTATAGTGCGGACGAAGCAATTAGCACTTCGTCACTGCACTTGGGTCGGTATTGATAAACAAATTGTGAATTTGCTTGCTAATTGTGACTCCTGCGCGGAGCATCAATCTGTTTCCCGCCAGGGCTTGTTTGCATGGGCGACTCCTACTGTGCCTTGCATCGCGTTCATATTGATTTTGTGGGTCCTTTCTGGGACACCGACTGGTTGATAGTTATTGATGCGTACAGAAACTTCTCTTTTGTTGTGCCTATGTCTTCTATTACATCTGCCAGTACTATTTGGACTTTGACGTCTATTTTTTGTATTGAGAGCCTTCCTGAAGTTATTGTCTCCAACAATGGCCCCCAATTTGTGTTGTCTGAGTTTGAAGCGTTCCGTGCTGCTAACGGCATTCGCCATCTGACCTCAGCCCCATTCCACCCCCAGTCGAACGGCGAGGCTGAACGCTTTGTGCAAATATTTAAGTTGCAGATGAACAAGTTGTGTGCCACAGACTCTCACGAGCGTGTGCTATGGACTTTCCTTACTTCCTATCGCTCCCAGCCACGCGGCACCCGTACCCCAGCAGAATTGCTACAGGGCCACACCCAGCGGTCGCCCCTGCAGTTATTGCACCCGCCGCTGCATGCTCCTGCTGCTTTGCGTCATTCTGGCTTGGCGCCGCATGCTTTGGTGTTCTACCATGTTTTCTCTGGCAGAAAGCGCTGGGAGCAGGGGCGCATCCTTCGCCAGATTGGCTGCGACTTGTCTTTAATTTCTGGTCCTTCTGGCACTGTCAAGTGACACAGGAACCAGATGTGTTTATGCCGTCCTTGGTTTTCTGTCACTGTTTCCTTTCCGGCAGAATTGGATTCCTCACAGCTTATATGCATATGTTGCCAAATGCATAAAACCTGGTTGGTTAGGTCTTATGGGACCAAACTGCTTACACACTACTTAATCTAATTTAAACACACACACCCATGCTCAAAGGAGGACTCGAACCTCTGGTCTGATGGGTTAGGGGGTTGGGTGAAGGGGGGTGAGGGGGAGTTACAAGGACCATGACAAGATGCCTCAGACCGTGTGCACATAAAACATGTGCTATGTAGTAATGGAACAAAGTTATTTAGTCCGATGAGTCTTGTTTCACATTGTTTCCAACTTCTGGCAGAGATTATATCCCAAGAGTGAAACATGGCCAGGGTTCAGTGAGCATACCCAGTATTCCATGGTTACTCTATAAGGTTTTGTACCTGCCAAGTACTATGTGACCATTTTAGCTGATCAGGTCCATTCTGTAACACAATATTTGTTCCTCAATGGTAATGCTGCATTCCAAGAAAATAGGGGCCCTTTCACACAGATTGCATTGTATAGGATTGGTTTATGAGTACGAGGATGCATTGCTGCATCTCCCCTGGCCACCACAGTCACCAGATTTCAATATTATTGAGCCTTTGTTGAGAAGGGTGCATGATCACTATCCACCTCCATCGTTGTTACCGGCCCGTGCTGATATTTTGCACGAAGAATGGTATAACGTGCCCTTGAAAACCATACATGTCCTTTATGTATCCATTCTGAGATGACTAGAACCTGTTTTGAACACAAACAAGTTTGCCACACTGTATTAGGCATGGCAACGTGTTGTGTTTTTGGTGTTTCCATATTCTGCAGAGGTGCTGGAAAGGATACAAAAGAATGATGTCCATTTTGGCCTGTGCTTGCACCACCTGTTGAGTAGGAATGATGTCAATGTGTATAATTTCGACATCATGTTGTGGGGAATTCTGTATCCACCTTCACCTTTGGTTTTTCTAGTCATCTGCCTTCTTTTACATTTATTTGCCATAAAGAGTTTTATCTATGGTTAGGAGGTGAGAGGGTGGGATATCAAGGTGTGTCTCTGGAAGGAAAGATGATCGAACGATTCGCAATAAATGACCTGTGGCTCTGCTATCCAAAGATTGACTTCGTGCCGTGACAAAGTGCTGGTCTGCCGAGTGATGCTTACGATGGGATTACACAGCACATGGAATGCACACCATATTGGGCAACCTTCCGCAGACAATGTAAAAATTAGGAATGAGTGTTGGTCACAGACAAAAATTGGAACCAAATGTGTGTTATTGAAATGAGTGAGGAAACAAGTCTGGAAAAAGCAAAGTAAGTAAACATAGTCATTGCCCTTTAGAAAAGCAAAGTTGTCAACAAGGAAGCCCTTCTAGAAAGTCAGAAAAAAGAGAAAAGGTATAGTTGGAGAGTACAGTTGGTAAGGAACAAGTAGTACAATGACTCAGGACCCTGTGGTCGCCACACATCTCCAAAAATAACTGTGATCCTCTTGAGGAGAGGCGGAGGCGGAAGGGGGGGGCTTAGTTTATGACTTCAGAAGAAAGAAAAACTGAGCAATAAATTTAGTTTTTCTAAACCTATTCAGATTTCCAAAGAATTCCCCCCTAAATGTCTACACATTATTGCCATGGTGGTTGGAGTTCTATTATTCCCCTAGTACCAAAAGATGTAGGCAGCTGTCTTATTTGATGCAGGAACTCTATATTTTGTGTTTTATTTGTCTCAAAATTTACTCAGTTGCTCTCTAAAGGATCCAAGCATGTGAGAATCATTAAGATAAACATCTGGATGGTAAGGAATGTGGGGCATGGGTATTTTACATGAGATTGTCAGTGTTGTTAAGGCTCTACAATGATATTAGCGATTATGCGCCTCTACTAAACTTCTCTGTGCCCTACAGTCTTCAGTTATTTAAATCGAAGCTGCTTCTGAATGCCTTCTAAACCAATTGCATTTGGCCATTGCCTCAATTTTTTCTATTTCTTGGAACCCAGCAAAGATTTTACTTGGTCCACCTACAATCCATTCACCTGGCACAAATCCTTCTCACTTCAGTTCCATTTTCATTACATTGTAATTATATATTCCAGTCCAGTTTGTTCTCTGGCCCACTTGTTTTCCATTTTCTCCTAGTAATTGCCATAATGCATGTATATTTGAATTTATCCATGTTTTCTTGAGGTTGGAAACTTTATTAGAAATTTATGAAATAGTTTTTCCTCCTTCAGTCACTTTTTACAAATAGTTATCAGCACAGCAGGTTTCAGCAGCATGTTGCGATTGTCATGTGCTTTACAGCTACATGTATACTTCACCATACTTCAGATTAATGTATGTGTAACTGTACTGGACCTCATCACACATCACATTAATTATATGTAAATGTAAAGCAATTGACAATTAAGCATCCTGCTGAAACACATTGAGTTAATAAATATCAGTCAACGTGACTTAAGCAGAAAAAAATTATTTCATAAATGTATGTATGTAAGCAACCTCAGTTTTTGAGTTCAGTGTTTGACTGCTAAAAAGTGTAATTTAAAGCTTCAAATTCAGTTCCTGGAAATTTAGTTTAGGAAAGTAGTTTTGCAAAAGCACTGTGCATTATCTTTAATTCATGGTTTATTTCTTTTGTTTTCAATCCAATCACAATATTCAACTGGTTTTACAACCTCACTGTTTATTTGCACTGTTATGTTTTCAGTTTTTAATTATACTCCAGTCTTATAACAGATTTTCTGACTTACTTTCAAAAGGAAAGTTCATTCATTAGCTGTTCAGGTTTATCTACACTATGGGTGAACAGTACAGTGTTTTCAATAAAATGAAGGTGGTTCCAGTATGATGTATTAAAATGCATTTCTCCTCCCCCTTCCCCCCCCCCCCCCCCCAAGCTATTAAATGTCATCTAGGACTACTGAGAATAATTTTGTCATATGGAATCTCCATGTCTGTCTTCACTATTGGTTTTGAATTTGACACTGTGATTGTGAAACCTATTAATCACTTTGGCACTGATTTACATATTCTTCAGATCAGTAACACAGGTTTAATAAAGGGCTCTTTCCTCAAAAGCTGTTAGGGCATATTTTGTTGTTAAATTGAACTGAAAGTATTCTCAAGATCTATGAATTCCCAGCAAAGTGGTAATTTATTCTCAGGGTTCTACTGTAAGCTACCCAAAAAAAAAGTTTTACACCACCATCATGATGGGCAATGTTTGTGATACATTGACAGGAAACCTCTTTTACAGTACACTTTGATCACAGGAAATTGCTATGTGCAGCTACCTGTGTAACGGAGGTAAAGTAAACCTATATTCTTAGTGCAGGTCTCCAACTTTGGACAGAACAAGGCAGTTTGTGGATACTGTACACCATAGGGTTCAATAATGTGTCGGCTCTTTTTCTTCTTATATATAAATGACTTTCCAACACACATCCAAGAAGAAGAAATCATTCTCTCTGTGATGACACGTGTTATAATCAAGGCTAATGGAATAACTTTAATAGGCAATAATTGAAAACACAAATCAAATTTTCTTGAACAATAATAACTAGTTTCCTGCAAATGAGCTTTCACCAAATTTAGATAAAACACAATACATGGACTTCAGTACTGCACAAGGCCTGATCACACCATTGTAAATAATGCATTAGGGTAAACAGATAAATGAAACAGTACTATAAATTCTTAAATGTTCATATTGATAAAGACCTGAAATGGAAGTCGTGTTCCAGATAACCTTAAATATCTTAGCTCTGCAACTTTTGTGATACAGATCCTATTAGTTCTACGAGATGAAAAAAAAATAATAATAATAAAAAAAAAAAAATAATAATAATAATAATGTCTTATGTTGTCATATTCAGGGGGTAACTCCTCACTGAGAAAAAAGATTTGTTGCACAAAAACTTTAAATAATGATAACGTGTAGTGTCTGCTCTAGACCTATTGCAGGCAGTTTTCCAAATGGTTGGCAATATGTTTAACGCCTTATGAAGCTTGTTGACAACAATCAATCACAACCTGAAAACTCACCTAAATATAACATTATAAGGAGAAATGATTTACACTTTCCATACTCAGCCTTGGTGTGGCAAAGAAGGGAGTGACGTAATCAGCCTTAAAAATCTTTTACCACCTATCTAGCAATATAACGTATTTTACACAAACTTAAGTCACATCTGCTTGAAAACTCCTTCTGCTACACAGGAGATGCTCTGAGTGTGTTAGTAATATGATTTGTATGTGTGTATGTGTATTGTAATTCTGTCAGAGACAGCAAAGGACTTGGAAGAGCAGTTGAACAGAATCGACAGTGTCTTGAAAGGAGGGTATAAGATGAACATCAACAAAAGCAAAACGAGGATAATGGAATGTAGTCGAATTAAGTTGGGTGATGTTGAGGGAATTAGATTAGGAAATGGCACACTTAAAGTGGCAAAGGAGTTTCACTATTTGGGGAGCAAAATAACTGATGATGGTCGAAGTAGAGAGGATATAAAATGTAGACTGGCAATGGCAAGGAAAGTGTTTCTGAAGAAGAGAAATTTGTTAACATCGAGTATAGATTTAAATGTAAGGAAGCCGTTTCTGAAAGTATTTGTATGGAGTGTAGCCATGTATGGAAGTGAAACATGGATGATAAATAGCTTGGACAAGAAGATAATATAAGCGTTCGAAATGTGGTGCTACAGGAGAATGCTGAAGATTAGATGGGTAGATCACATAACTAAAGAGGAGGTATTGAATAGGATTGCGGAGAAGAGGAGTTTGTGGCACAACTTGACTAGAAGAAGGGATTGGTTAGTAGGACATGTTCTGAGGCATCAAGGGATCACCAATTTAGTATTGGAGGGCACCGTGGAGGGTAAAAATCGTAGAGGGAGACCAAGAGATGAACACACTAAGCAGATTCAGAAGGATGTAGGCTGCAGTATGTACTGGGAGATGAAGAAGCTTGCACAGGATTGAGTAGCATGGAGAGCTGCATCAAACCAGTCTCAGGACTGAAGACAACAACAACATGTGTGTGTTAAGATTTAATCATTACATGGATGTGTGTGGAGGAGGGGGGGGGGGGGGCTGGAAAATCTGAATGGCCAGCATGTAGCCTCATTTTCTGGTGAGATTTACTATAAAGTCAGTAAAATTCCATTTCACAGTAACATGTTTGTATTATGGTTCATTGAGCAAAAATAATGGGTCTTTTTACGTGGGTCATGTTTGTGGTTGGTTTGCTTTAACATTTGGAGGGACGATCTTGTGGTAGATGTTCATGTTTGAAGTTGTTTGGGTTTCATATGGTACTCAGTCATTTGACTTCGTTCAACCATCCTTTGAAGTTATTATTGGAAGAATGTGCTGTGTCACTAGTGAGTCACTTTGATTTATTGCTTTGGGGGTTTATGCAGTCTTGTATGCATTAGGTATGATTAGTATCACGGTCTTTAATAGTTATTTGCTACGGATTGCACTGGATGAAGATATGACGAAGACCATAGGGCTTTTGCATGGGTTTAGCTTGATTTCCAATTACATGAGGTGTATGTGTGTAATGAGATTATAAAGTTCACTAGAGTCCTGGCTTCTCGGGCAAGGAACCTGTATATGTGGTGGTAAAGCTGTGACAAAGTTTGGCGCTCTATTTGATGAGGGCCTTGGTTCAAGAGATCTAGGATGACCATCAGGAAGATTGTTTTACTTACGTATCATTTCTGTTATCATGCATAAGGAGACCAGACAGCGAGGTCATCGGTCTCATCAGATTAGGGAAGGAAGTCGGCCGTGCCCTTTCAAAGGAACCATCCCGGCATTTGCCTGGAGCGATTTAGGGAAATCACGGAAAACCTATATCAGGATGGCCGGACGCGGGATTGAACCATCGTCCTCCCGAATGTGAGTCCAGTGTCTAACCACTGCGCCACCTCGCTCGGGGTGTGTGTGTGTGTGTGTGTGTGTGTGTGTGTGTGTGTGTGTGTGTGAAGTTTGTTGGACAGGTTTTCTCCTTGTAGGGAAGTGTCTACTGAGTGTGTGAAGTATAGGAGGAACTGGGTGTGGGCCTTGAGTGGTAGTGGAGATCAATTAGTAGCAGTTTGTGTGGAGGGGGGAGGATTAGCCACCCTACTTGTATTTGTAGGTTGCTTTGGTTGGTAAATAATATTTTTGTTTTATATGGTTTTCAATGTGTTATTTTTTTTCTTTATTTGTGTATGAGGAGGGGGAACGGGGGTGGGACAGTTGGTACCATTGGCTTCATTTGAGCTATGTAGGTTATGTAATATCTGCAATACCAAGATTTTTACTTGTGTCTGGGTTCTAGGTACTGACAGCTTCATTTTTATATAGGTCAAGTGAAATTTGCAGTACCAAGTTTTAGACTTGCGTGTGTTGGTTTTTCGATATTTGTTTGAGCTATAGCACAAGTGAAATGTATAATTCCTGTGTGTTCCATATTTGTAACATTATGCTGTAAGTTGAGAATTTTTGTGTTTGATTTTGTGGATACCGGTAATATTTGTTTTGGGATGACGATGTTTTTCTATTGTATAGGAGCTTGCCCCCACCCTAAGCCCTCTACTTTCTGCAGTTGGCAAGTTTTAAAGTATTAAAATCCACTGATGCTAACTAAGAAGTCAACTGAACAGTTGACATGTTACTACTATGTAACATACTCAAATCATACGATAGTTACTCACTATGAAATTAAAACTGGTCACAGTGATGTTTGGTGACTTGAAGCTGAGAAAAACGAAAAAGATTTTGGCTATTCTTATATTCCCTGGTCCCCCTGAATCTAAGTTCATGTATGTTCACAGATCAATGTAGATAGGCATAAGTAGGTGATGTAAAACTTTTAATGAACAGTTTACAATTTCAAATATGATTCATAAATGATCCATTATGCTATATCCACTTCTGACTCTAACTTATTTCTTCAATGTTGTTATTTCATTGCGTGCATTTTCTGGTGATTTCATTGAATATCTCATACATTTTTCTCTTGCCTTTTTGTTTCCTTCTGCTTTAGATGAGGCTTGCTGTCTCGTAAACAGATTTTTTGTAAGCAATCTTTCTGGTTCATTTTATATAATTTTTGTCGTTTTGGTTTCAATCATTTCTAGTGAATTACTAAAACCTCCCATTGCATATTGTTTCTGCAAGCCTATAACGGTTTTATATATCTAATACGAATGAATGAATATGGGAGTACTTCTAGAATGTATTTTCGTTAATCAGTATGATCAATTTCTTCAACAATATAAACACATAAAGAAATATGTATTTGCTCTCTGTTCTGTGCAACCTGATGAAATCTGATTACCGCATGTAAACTTGTTTTCCTCCTCTTCATATATCTATTTTCAACTGCTTCTTACAACAGATACATAAGTTACAGCATCTTCTCACATCTACCTCCAAATATTTCAAAACAGTTTTGTTTTAACGTAAAATATTAAGTTATATTCCTAGTATCTTTTGCATTGAAATCTACCATTGTCTGTAGTACATGTCTTGTTCCATATAACACAACAGCGAACAAGTGAGGCCCTTGAAGAATAGAGCGGAAAAATGAAAATATTTGCTGATTTCGATGTCCAATACATGGGTTAAAAACTTAAATTCTCCATCGGCAAAAAGTGAATGTAAAATAAATAGTAAATGCGGAGAGATCAGGGGCAGTATGTACATTCGGGTGGATTGCTGTCATGAAAAACCTACACTATAATTATAATAATTTTGACGCTTTTATTTTATTCCAATCTGTGTATATACAGATTCATTTTAAAACAGTTTTACAAAGCAGTATAGCGCATAGCTCCCCATGTGTACTGTTACAATCGCGTCTTTAACAGAAACGGAGCTGATGTTGCACGTTTACTGGAAGAATACTGATTTACTTAAATCTTGCGTAAAAATTTATAAAACTCACCTTTGTCAAGTTCTGTAAGAGCTGTATTTGCATCCTGCTCCGGCTCTCCCAATCCATTTTCGTTAAATGAATTAACCCTAACAGGTATCATAGTACGAATTGCACATACACATACGTAAACAAACGGTTGTAAACACAACAGCAGACACCTCCCGGCAACATTGACACAACTGAGCGAAAAGTGGTTCACGTGACCAAAATCAGTCTTACCAACAACTGGAAGTTAGAAATAGAACCGAAACAAAAATTTCAAGCAGAAAGGCAATAGTTGCTGTAGACGGACCGTGTAAACCGATACGAAATCACCACAATTTGTCCAAAAGAACCTATAGCTCCGAGTAGTAACAAAAAAAGTCCTACTAATTCATTAAACACCATAAATGGAAAATTATGTGAAAAAATATATCTCAATATTCAGCAGAATGAGAAGTCAAAGTTGTCATAATAATGATTTATCTCTGCCACATGAAGTAAGAAGGAAAGTAATAGGACATTAATCAGACCAGAATTAGAGAGATCATTATTGAGAAAAGAAAAACACATTTCTCTTCTGACAGATAAAGATTCTCGTATCACAGCCTGTGCTCACACTCGAGAAAGGAGGACGACAGACGTAGATGTAACTCTAATATTGTAACAGCGAGTTTATATTTTAACGCGTTGTATTGTATTTCAAAAATTTGCAGCCGGGTTTCTGCGGGCGTGAATTACTTCCTACATCTACATAGGTATACCGCAAGCTACCGTATGGTGCGAGGCGGAGGGTACCTGTATCACAACTAGTCATTTCCTTTCCTGTTCCACTAGGAAATAGAGGGAGGGAAAAACAACTATCTATATCCCTCCGTATGAGCCCTAATTTCTCGTATCTTATCACCATAGTCCTTACGCGCAGTGTATGTTGGCGACACCAGAATCATTTGGCACTTAGCTTCAAATGCTGGTTCTCTAAATTTTCTCAATAGAGTTTCCCGAAAAGAACGTCGCCTTCCCTCTAGAGGCTTTCATGTGAGTTCCCAAAGTATCTCCGTGCGTCCTGTTCGAACCTACAGCTACCAAATCTAGCAGGCCGCCGCTGAATTGCTTCATTTCTTCCTTCATTCCGACCTGGTACGGATCCCAGACATTTGAGCAGTACTCAAGGTTAGGTCGTATCAGCATGATATATGGAGGTGAACTACCGTTTCCTAAAACTCTCCCCATTAACCGAAGTCGACCGTTCGCCTTCCCTACCACAATTCTCATACGCTAGTTCCATTTCATATCGTTTTGCAATCTAGCAACCAGATATTTAAACGACATCGCTGTGTCAAGCAGGACACTAGTAATAATGTATCTGAACATTACACGTTTGTTCCTCCTTCTCATCCGCATTAAATTACATTTTTCTACATTTAGAGGTAGCTGCCATTCATCACACCAATGGGAAATTTTGTCTAAGTCGTCTTGTATCTTTTTACAGTCACTCAACTTTGACACCTCACCGTACATCACAGCATGATCGGCAAACAACCGCAGATTTCAGATTGCTACCCACCACATCCGCCAAATCATTCATGTACATAGAGAACAATAGCAGCCCTATCAATTGGAATGAAAGTAAATGTAATCTAATATAATCTAAACACTTCTATGGGGCGCTCCTGTCGACACTCTTGTCTCGGATGAACATTGGCCATCACACTGATGTGGGTGTGCCAACTGTAAAAATTGTTAGTTCGCCTAAACAGATCATTTGAAAGGATTTAAACATGCTAAATCTCATGTCAAAAAATTGTCAAAGTGTCTGTAGCAAGATCCCCGAGTTACTCTCAGAAATAAACTGTAAGATGTATACATTGCCAGCGATGGGCGAGGCATGACAGAATCTCTGACCAGAGAGTAGTTTATCGTTAGCTGTTGCTAGTCTGCGCTTGACCGCGCGAGTCGACAGTAGTAGTAGCGAGTAGGTAGCAGTAGTAGTAGTCAGTCGGTAGTAGTCTGCGGGAGTCGGCATGCGTCGGCTGTGTGCTCTGTTCGCGACTCTGGTCAGGACTCTGGAGGATGAGTATTGTTGTAGAAGGATATAATTAATTCCATACCAAATGAATCTACTATGCTATCTCCGTCTGTTACACTGAAAAATGTTGAACCACCTAACAAAATTAAAGAATTAGTAACCTTTCCTACATCTCGTCGACTACGACACCATGAAATAATTGACATTGCGCTGAACAACATCAAACGTGCCGCAGAGCGCCGGAGAAGACAGAAAAAACAGGTTTGTACACGTCGTGACTTTCACATTGGACAGAAGATATTAGTACGTACACACTATTTATCCAACAAAGGAAAGAGTAGATGCAGTAAATTTGAACTTCTATACGCAGGTCCATATCGGATTCGCAGCATTTCTCACCCCAATGTAGTACACGTTGAAACTTTGAGAACCAGTAAAAGCAAAGGGAACCACCACGTCTCCAACATCAAACCTTTTATTGAATGAACATACTTTATGATTTATCACACTGTAATGCCATTTCCTAATTTTTTTATGACCACTTATGCAATTATATTTATGTGACTACTTACTGATGATTATCGTATTTTTTCTTGGCAAGTGCCTGGCAAGGTAAGGTTAGCAGGTCACTCTTCTTGTCCTTACACATCAGACCGTGCATATTTTCCATTTTTTATGTATGAATGATTGTTTTCCTGTTTTGTTTGTATGCACTATGAAATATTTAAGATATAACAAACACCAGTTGACTTTGACATTTTGCCTTATGATATCTCAACATCGTGACTATTTTACATTTTTTTTTGCTGCTGCAATTTTGCCTCTGAACACTGTCTATATTTTTGACATATTACGTTTTCTGTCATGCTATGCTGTATGCACAATTATGTTACTATAAACCAGTTTTTATTTAGTGGGTATATGATTTAAATGCAAGACATTAATCTTTGTTCATCATTTTCCGAAAACAATAACGTGTAAAAAAAATTTAAAAAAATAAATTAAACAGACATGGGAATTTCACCTTCGGAATGAACGAAAGAAGATGCAATACCTCGTGAGGAAGAGTAAATGGATCAGAATTAACAAGCATTAACAAGAATATACTATACACATCGTAGAATAGTAGTCTTAACTAATTTTTCTTTAACAATACGAGGCGATTGATGCAGGCTGTCAGACAGAACTACACATCTTAGTTTTAGTGATGAAATATGCTAGAAATAAGGAATAGTTGTATAATGAATAATGAAGTGACTTTTTTGCAGATGATAATGAATGATGATGAATAGTGATGAAGAGTATGCTACTATGGTTAATGAAGTTTTTCTTTGCAGATAAGGATATTGTTGAAGTTTAGATGATAGAGTTATGATAATATGGAATGTAGTTTTTCTTTACAGGTGATGATAATAATGGAGTTATGTTAATATGGATAATGAAGTTTTTTTCTTTGTAGATGAGAATAATGATGAAGTTTATATATTTACTGTTAGTTAAGAAATGCTATGTAGTTATTTAAGAATTTGTTGCAGTTCGTTTTGACAGTATGTCTTATATCGCATAGTATAATGACTGAAGGTTTTGGAATGGACAGCTAGAGAACACATATATTTTTATACACATTTCACTACCTGTTAATTCGAAGTTCACTACTTTTCAGCATAATATGCGTTTCTTCTTTCAGTTTAATAATCCATTTTTGTATATTTTGCAGGAGAAATTATTCATGAAATTAATGTGCTATAAGCAGTTGTTCATTAAACCTATGTCATTTATGAACGTGATCACATATACTCTATTTGTTTCATAACCTTGCTATAGGTGACTCATGATGAATGACGTTACACATCTTCATTTGCAGCAATAACTCAAAAGCAAATATTGTTATTAATTATCGATCCCAACACAATGCATTGCTAGCACAAAAAAAAGCTTTGTAACTGGCTAATGAATGCCACTGATTATTGTAATAAGATGACATATGATGCCAATGATTACTATAATTAGATTAATTATGTATAAATCCTATGCCAATAATTAACTTATTTTGAATGATGACTTCTGATGGTTTGTAGCTGGACAATGAGTGTCAATTTTATAATATGCCATTTATTAGCTCCTATTTTGTATGATGACTTCTGATGGTTTGTAGCTAGGCAATGAGTGCCAATGTTCTCTGTAAACAAACGATTTATGAACATTATTCTGTAATACTATGCCATTTATTAGCTCCTGTTTTGAATGATGACTTCTGATGGTTTGTAGCTGGGCAATGAGTGCCAATGCTCTCTGTAAACAAACGATTTATGAACATTATTCTGTAATATTATGCCATTTATTAGCTCCTGTTTTGAATGATGGCTTCTAATGGTTTGTAGCTAGGCAATGAGTGCCAATGTTCTCTGTAAACAAACGATTTATGAACATTATTCTGTAATACTATGCCATTTATTAGCTCCTGTTTTGAATGATGACTTCTGATGGTTTGTAGCTGGGCAATGAGTGCCAATGTTCTCTGTAAACAAACGATTTATGAACACTATTCTGTAATATTATGCCATTTATTAGCTCCTGTTTTGAATGATGGCTTCTAATGGTTTGTAGCTAGGCAATGAGTGCCAATGTTCTCTGTAAACAAACGATTTATGAACATTATTCTGTAATACTATGCCATTTATTAGCTCCTGTTTTGAATGATGACTTCTGATGGTTTGTAGCTGGGCAATGAGTGCCAATGTTCTCTGTAAACAAACGATTTATGAACATTATTCTGCAATACTACATACATGGTACAGAAATGTTCAGTAACTGGATGATAAGTGCCACCAATTACTCAAATCAGTTGTTAGACTAGTGTAATTCTCAATGAAGACTACTATGTGACTTAATGTCCTTCACCTTCTGACCCAATTACCAGAAATTACTGCAATATCCGTTTGTCCTGTCTATCCTCATGATCATGGAGCACTATATTTGGTTTTTGCACTGATTCTACGTTGGTGTACCTTACAAGAACGTGGTGTTGACACGACATGCTGCCCACCACCTTGAGCAATGGAGATGTTATAATAGTCCCACTGTTTGGTGTACCTAATGTACTACCAAAATGATAACATGAATATTACTACGACAGTTCAGTGTCTTGGCTACACTGATTAATACTTCAAGGAAAAGAACTTCAGACTGTCTCACTTGGTGTTGTGCTTCTGTAGAAAGATATGGACTTTCAGTGCAGCTGTGTGCAACCTAAAGTGCTACAACCATGACGCAATCCTTCCCATTCCTACCCTAGTTCTTGTAAAATAGTAAAGAAAAGGATATACAGTGCGTGTGCACTTTTGTCATTTGCTAGTATGATTTGTACTCATTCCGTATACATTTTGTGATTTGCTGATATGTTCTGAACTTCAGTGCATGTGCACTTTTGTCATTTGTTAACATGATTTCTATTCATTGCATATACATTTTGTGATTTGCTGATATGTTCTGAACTACAGTGCGTGTGCACTTTTGTCATTTGTTAATATGATTTGTACTCATTCCGTATACATTTTTGTGATTTGCTGTTGTGTTCTGTACTACAGTGCGTGTGCACTTTTGTCATTTGTTAGTATCATTTGTTCTCATTCCGTATACATTTTGTCATTTCCTGATATGTTCTGAACTACAGTGCGTGTGCACTTTATGTCATTTGCCAATATGATTTGTACTCATTATGTTTATTCATTGCCTATACATTTTGTGATTTCCTGATATATTTTGAACTACAGTGCGTGTGCACTTTATGTCATTTTGTTAATGTGATTTGTACTCATTGTGTATACATTTTGTCTTTGCTTGATATGTTCTGTACTCAGTGCATGTGCACTATAGTTTATTTCATGTTCTGCACTTATATATATGTATATATTCTGTGATTGTAAACTTAGTTAAGAAAAATTTGTTGCTCATGGCAAGTCCAATTGACTCACCATCGCTGCCAAATTTTTGCCCCCCCAGTGGAGGGTTATGTAAGATGTATACATTGCCAGTGATGGGCGAGGCATGACAGAATCTCTGACCAGAGAGTAGTTTATCGTTAGCTGTTGCTAGTCTGTGCTTGACCGCGCGAGTCGACAGTAGTAGTAGCGAGTGGGTAGCAGTAGTAGTAGTCAGTCGGTAGTAGTCTGTGGGAGTCGGCATGCGTCGGCTGTGTGCTCTGCTCGCGACTCTGGTCAGGGCTCTGGAGGATGAGTATTGTTGTAGAAAGTAAAGAAGCAGCCTTGCGCATATTTAATAATGTATGTTAATTGTAATTCAATTTGTTCAAAGAAATGCCCCAATAATAATTTTATAATATAAAGCAACTCTTTTAAAGAAAAGCATTCATTTGAATTTAAAGAATTTCCAATGCATTATCATTGCATCCAATAATAAAAAAAAAATATACGCCAGCATTGCCCAAAGCTGTGTCGAAAAATGAGTAATTAAGAGCGGATATAATTGCAGTTTTATTGAGGTAAGAATTTTTGCCTTTTTATTCAGAATACAGGGCCGAAGATCAGCGTTGCTGTCCTCATAAAATTTATCAGGTTACAGAACCTTTTTTATTATTTTGGTGTTTAGGAATTTTTCTATTTTGAACTTGACATTAAATGAGAAAAGAATTTTGTGGGAATATTAAGTGTGAATGCATTCTTCGTACAGAGACTATAAATCGGAGCCAATTTTGTTCAGAGGTTACATTAAGATCAATTTTGTTCAGAGGTTACAATCATAGAAAAATTCATTTAATTATTATTCTCTGCGGGGAGGTTACAAAACAATAGTAATGCCGATATTGTTTTAGGTACTGAAAGCTGGTTGAAACCAGACATACATAGTAGTGAAATGTTGAACTCGGATTGGACAATATTTAGGAAGGATAGGACTGATGCTTTAAAGGAACTAACAACGTTAAAATTTATCAATGGCTAAAGCAAACTTTATAACGGATGTTCTTGATCAGTTTTGTGTGGCAAAGTGGTGAGGAGCCAAACAACATTTCAAAACATCGGCATTTGCTACCGAAAATATATATCCACATACAAACACATCTACCAATTTTTATAAGGGAATAAATAGCGCCTTGAAGATATTTTTATTCTGTTGTTACAACTAAAAAAATGATGGTACACTTGTGATATTCCAACAGGCTAGTTGTAGTGAACGACGTTATTTCCCTGTTTCAGACCAAATGATTAAAAAACTCGCAGTTTGCGTGTGTTGTCGCCTTGCTGTTTTCTTGTGAAGTGCCACGCTGTGTATTGTGCACGTTGGTTTTATACCTTACTCGTTTCCTGTCTTTGTCGACAATACGGGGATGCTGGGGGCTGCTGAGATCCTTGACTGGCTGTAGCTCACTTCCGGTCCGGAAAAACAAAGATCCTCTCTTCTGCCTCCAATAGGTCCCAGCTGGTTGAAGGTCGCCGCCAATGATTCCGGGTCTCTGCACGTTTGAGGTCGCTGCTGGTTCTGCTTTAGATGTAGCCATACAATGTTTTCCTCGCCGCGAAAGACGACAAATTGATAATCCTGGTCCACAATATGCAGCTCCAGATAATCTAGTGTCTGAACTGTTACTAGGAGGTAAACAGCACTGCTACAGGTCTCAGAAGCCATATACTCTGATGATATTGACGGGAAGAATCCGTAAATTGTATGAATCAATCTATTGTTGAGATAAGAGTTTGTTGCAACTTTAGACTCTACACAGACTGTACTGAGAGGAAGTATATCCTCTGACTGGTCGGATCTGTAGAATTTATTAGGATCCCACTACAAAACCTATCATTTTGGGAAACCCAGTAGCTGTCCTACTGCACCTTTCTGTTCTCTAGTTAAAGTCAATCTTTGCTCTCGTCGTCTTTATTTCAGATTTAATTGTATTGATGTTTGTACATAGCTCAATCCTTTTTCCAGACTACTTTAAAACTTCATTTAATTCGTCAATATCATGTGCACTAGGTTCTATTTCCTTAATTTCTTTCCCACCATTAATTTCCAAATGAAGTTTATTGTTAGCCTCTTTGATATATGGAATACTGTTGGATGCTTCAAGTCCTGTCAGCGCAAACCTCCACTCTCCCTTGCTTAAATCAGTCAATGGGAAGTAATTCGCTCTTAATACTGATTTTCGTTTTTTTAAAGTCAGCGTAGACGACATTGCAGGTCAACCTCAACTGACAGGTGTCTGCTTAATGCACCTCTTTTTACATATGCTTCTTCGTTAACGTTAGGAGGCCTGTGATGTTCTGATGCCCACATAAGTAAGTATTAAAATCTTGCTAGCCTTGTAAATTGTAGAACACATGTCTTCTGTAAGTGAAGTATCTTCTGGTGTCTGCAGGTCTCCAAATAAGTTTTCTTAACATATGCCACCCAGTGGGTTCCTGATCCCCAAGCAACATACAAATTCACAATTCCACGTTCTCCAGATTCACCAGCCAGTGAACCCATCGACAAAGGACCTGCGAGCGAAGGGGGTCATTTCGCCTGATGTCTTGGGCATCGACAGAACCCAGGGTGCTTTAGCCGGTCCTTTGTGCTTCAGACCACTTTTCGCTGCATACATCACTCTCATGATACAGTTATTTGAACACCCCTGCCCTGGCTTCTTCTTCAATTGTTATCTTCTTCTCCTTCAGTGCATGGTTTTAGAATTCACACCCAAACCCAACATAGTTTTACCATGCATAGTTTTATCAATTACCCATGCTGCAAGGTGCTGCCCTTTACCATTATCCGTTCTCACATGTATTGCCTTGGCGTCATCAACTAAAATTCGAAATGCAGCTTGATGTCCTGGAATATCTTCATGCTTGGAATATGCAATGTCGTGTTTCAAACATTCCTCGTCAAGCACTTTAATCCCCTTTTCACCATGAACCAAACATTTTGAAGCTTTGTACCATGTCTGCAGAAATTATACCCCAGAATGTGCAGTTCGACTGGAAGTTTGTCGAGAATACAACCACTTCCTATAATTTGTCTCCTACTGTGCATGTTATGCTACTGTGCTGGTTGTGCTGTGTGCACTCCATTATATTGTAAATCGTCAGTTTCAGTCCAGCTATTTTGTGTTGCAAGAAAACCAAGTCATTTAACTAGTGCTCGATTTACTCGACATCTTATTATGCAACAAATGGTTCTGAGCTCTTCTACATTTCCTCTGTGTAAAAGCATCCAGAAATTTCAATGTCATTGCTGTCCATTAACTTGTAAGTCCTGGGATTTGCTCTCTGCACTTCAGAAACCGTGAATACCTCAGTCAATCAGTTTGGGAAATATGACTTGTCAAATGCTGGCTTGTGTTTTTAGATACATACCACATCATCCACATTAAAGTTCTGTTTATGTGTATTCAGCATTTTAATATGATGGTGCAAGATATCCATGAGTTCATTGTCATGAACAGCGATTTCTCTCATTTTTATTGTGCTACGTTTCGTTCAATTGTACTGTGCAATTATTTCTGTGAGGATATCTGTCCATTTGTATGAGCCACGAAGATTAAAATGCATCCACATTTGACCTTTTAAGGTTGTGTTCGGACGTTCCACGATACTCGCCTTCAGGTTGGTGAATGTTAAATAGTGATGTATTCCACACTGCTGCGTCATGGTCTGGAAATACCTATTGTAAAACTTTCCACTGTGATCAGTTTGGAGACTGTCCAGGCATCGATTCATCCCTGTAACAAATGCTCAAACAGCTCCATGGCTCCTCTCCTGATTTTCGTTTTAACAGATAATGCCCAGGCAAATTTGGGGTATGTATCAATAACCATTAAAACAGATTTGAATCCATTATTCTCATGTGAATATTTCCTCATGTCTGCAAGATTAGCGTGTCATAAGTCATCCAAATTTTTATCATAGCATTCCTACGAGAGTATGTTTTGCATGTTGGTTTGTGCAGTTCTTGAACTACTGTCTCTACATTCGTTCGATTATACTGAAAGGGTACAGTACTGTTCGACATATAAAATATGTGCAACAACATACTTCGTTGTTCTTGTGAGAACAGCATTTTTGTATAATAATACCATTTTATTTAATACACCAAAGCTGGATACCAATGTAGGAAAAAAGGACAAGTTATTTATTTACTCAGATGTGCACTTTCTTAAAATAGATCCCTATATCCAGTTTGGTGATGTTTGTGAATTGAATGAATGGCTGGATGTCTGCTGACCACAGATAGTGAAGGTAGATTCTATAATCATCTTTGAGACAGTCCTCTGGTCACCTCTGGCCGAACCAAAGAGAGGAAGAGAGGAACTATACCGGAGCACTATAGGGCCTGGGATGTGGCTGACCAATACGGTGGCAAGGTCCTCCCCCACTTTAGCGGGAGCCCAGGATGACCTGATGAACGGCCATGTTTCAGCACTTTGTCACTGGTTCCTGAGGTGTGAAGACATGCGTTTTGTGTGCTCCATAAAAACAATTTTAAATGAAAATGATATGCATGTGGAATATTTAAGAGCAGATAAAAATAACCATTTCTCTTTTCTGAAACTTTTGATGGGAGGCTCATGTGAATTGTTCAGAAAAAGATAGGAAGGTAAAATTCATGGGGAACATAGGATTCTTCAGAACCACGTGTTGTAATTATAAGATGAAATACTTGCGTGTGTAAATCTAAGTTGCAGCACTGTATGTGCAGAACTTGAATTAAAGACAAGCATTTCCATGTGGTGAGTACAGTGTGGGTCTCAACCCGACTATGAGACAATAAAAAAATAGAAGTGCTTGTCCAAGCTTTCAGTTGAGGTTCTATGTGTGAGATAATTAAGATACCAAAATTTCCATTATGTGATACATTCGTGTGAGGCTTGATATTCTGAAACTCTGAGAGAGAATTAAGGTGAGTCAGCCATCTACCCAGCAACACCATGTGGTTTGCATTGCACAGGGAGATGTGCATAAATCATCCAGAGTTTGTGGCAGGGAAATTTATTACGTGGGTCAGTGATGTGTGAATCTGGGATGACTATTGATTGATGTCAGAAAGCAGAATAAGTAGATAACCAAACATTTTGTTTTTGTGATGTGTTTTATACTGCCAATGTGATTTATTTTGTATATTTAATCTGTGTGATTTGCATGGGACAGTAGTGAATTAGTTTCAAACATGGAGGGTCAAACATTATTTTCCTTAGTACAGCCCAATAGTCAGTAAATTCGTTATGTTGCTAATGAATGAGCTTACAAGAGTGTGGGAGAGGATAACTTAGCGAAAGATTCCTTATCAATCCAGAAAGTGCACAGTAGCAACAGACAGAAACATTATGAGACGATAGAATAATAAAATGCTTATGTAATGTCATGCCCATTGGGTGGAGAATCCCTTGTTTAACTATTGTGTTTAAGTGTAATGCAAGAAATTTTGACATGAAAGAATTCGTTATAATGAAAGAGGAGATATATGAAACAAATGGTGGTCTTGATTATCGAGTTGTGGGTAGCCATTTTGTTGAGGTATTATACCATAAGCTCCATTTTTTGCTAGTATGCCCAAGCTTTGATTAAAATACATGCCACAGAAAGGAAATGTGGTCTTGCCAGGGTGTAGTGATAAATGTGCAGAAGCTATTAGTCAATGCATTATCCATTCCGTTGCATTAAGAAGTAAAGACGTGAATAAATTATAGCTTAACTGTTAGGTGCTAGGGCTCTAATTTCAAGCATAGTTGCAGTGGCTATGATAAATCATGAAAATATTTCTAATGTATAAATAATAAAAGCACTTGCTTGGCAGGCCACTCAACTATTAGGCCTGACTATTAGATGCCACAGATGAAGGTAACCTCCCAATACCTCTCTCTCTAAGCCCTGAAATTACTGAGACAACCTCATTCGAATGAGTGGTATTGACTGCAGCAACCGATGTCATGAGCAGTCGTAACTGATCTTTTATCTCACGGGTGTCATTGTAGTATATACAGGGTGAGTCAGGACGAAAGGTATATGCTTTGACAGGTGATACTACTGGTGCTTCTGAACAAAAACGTTCTAATAAACATGTTCCCTTTTCTTGACCATCTCCGGGTAAACCAATGAAAACAGCTAGGAACGGGAACGGTGCAGGTGATGGTAAATTAAGATACTGTTATGTTATGGTTTGTTTAATTGTGCAAGTTTCCTCACAGAAGATGTTCAAACAGTGCACTGACAACTTCAATGCATGTTGCTGCTCTTGTAGACAGCTGTTGTGTCGCCGATCGGAGCTCAGTTTTGCATTTCTTTACCTGGGCACAAGCATGTAAAATAGAGCGAGAAGTTCCTCTCTTGTGTCCACTCTGCGCTTGTAGACGCCGCTCTTCAGCCACCCCTACAAACAGTAATTCAATGGGGTAAGATCGGGTGACCTCGGTGGCCGAGCCATGACTCCAAGGCGACCGATCCAACGACCAGGATACGTTGTGTTGAGATACTGTGTCACTGGCTGTACGGAATGTGTAGGAGTGGTGTCATGCTGAAAGTACATAAGAGCTCATTGTGCCAGAGGGATATCATCCATGTATTCTGGTAACACATTTTGAAGAAACTCAAGATACCATGTCCAAGTAAAATGGTTATCTAAAACAACTTGACCGATGAGTTGGTCACCAATAATACCGCACCACACACTGACTGTAAACGTCGTTGAAAATTCGTTTCCACAGTAGGGTGCACATTTTCATTTGCCCATACATGAGAGTTGCGTGTGTTGTTTATTCCGTTGCGGGTAAATGTTGACTCATCAGTGAACAGAATACGTGGAATTAATCGCTCATTATCAATGATCCATTGAAAGAATTCTTGCCGGGAGGCAGCATGTCCTTCATGTAGATGTTGTACACTCTGCCAATATAAGGGATACAGACTGTGCTCGTGTACTGTGTGTATCAATCGTGTTTGTGGAATACCAAGTTGGGCAGCAATTGGTTTAGAGCTGGTAGTAGGGTTGCGTTCCACTTCTTCAAGAATGTTCTCGACTCTATTAAGAGTTTGTTGTATGGGACGTTCAGAGACAACATTTACGCTGAGAAGCGTACCACGGTCATGCAATCCGTGAAACACACTGCTAAACACCCTGCTATCTGGCACTCTGCGATTCGGAAATCGTTGTTGGTATTCTCTCTCAGCAGCTCTGGAATTCCCATTGGACAAACCATAGACAAACACCATGTCAGCATACTCTGCATGTGTGAAAATCCGTGGCATTGGTACTGCACAAAACTGTATTTGTTGTTCACGTAGCAACGCTGTAGTACTGTACACTACGACAAGCACTGTCAGAATGAGACTTAAGGTAAACAACTGAACCATGCACAAGTGAACTGCTTACTGAAACGGTTAGCAAGGAGGACGCTACAAGTTTCCCGTTCCTAGTGGTTTTCACTGGTTTACCCGGAACCAGTTAAGAAAAGGGCATATGTTTATTAGGAGCTTTTTGTTCAGAATCACCACTAGTATCACCCCTCAAAGGATGTACCTTTCCTCCTGACTTACTCTGTATACTGAGGGTGCTGATTACTGACTCTTTTATGCTGAATGTCAATACCTTCACCATTGCTATAACGACTCCCTAATAATAAATGATTTTATAATGTCTCTATATCTCGCACTGTGTTAGTTTCCTACTCTCCTGTGTACACTGCAAAATTGTATTATTTCACAATACATCTCCAGACCTTTGGGTGAAAATTTTACTGTTTTTGGGATTTGTAGGAGATTAGTTTCAGTAGACCTGGTGCACTGCAATTCCCTGTCATCTATCTGTATTGTTTTTTCATTTAAACTTATAGGCTGTGTGCCCGACATGTACTGTTTTTCACCACTGACACCGAATGTTTTCTCTATCCTAGCATCGCTAGAGGTCTGCAAATACGGTTTTTTGTGCTGTCATACTCGGTCGAGCCCACCGCGCTCGGTCACGGCTTTCCCAAGTACGAACGCTCGAAGCGGGCAGGCTGTGGTCGAAACAGGCGCCATGGCGAGGGGAGGGCAGAGGCAGCCCAGTCTGATGCACTCGCCGAGCTGCGGTCGCGAGTGTTTGATTGGCAGCTCTGTGTGTGTGCATGCTGATGTTCCCCCGAACATACTCTCACCAGCTGATGGAATTACATGCACATTGCTCTGTTATGCTGTAGACGTATATTCCTGTGTGGGAGTGTCTAACAGCGACATTGTCATGATGCACAAGAGAAAATAAAGTGCTTTATACAATATCGAAAATTTGGAAACAATTTGGAGTTACACTGGTAAACAATGTAATTACTAACTTTTGTCGGTCCCATAATGAAAAATCACATTGTTATCTTTTATAACGTCACCTGCTTTATTGATTCAATTGACCACATAACAAACACGAAATCTTCCGTGCGAGATAAAGTTCGTAACCGCAAAGGAATTTCTTCCGCTAATCAAGTTTCAGTATGGAACACAAAACATTCTTCTCGCTAAATTTGATAGTTTGGGACAGAGACTACACTCATGCTCAAAAATTAAGGATAATTGCAGATTGTGGTGCCACACAACGTGGCACTACACAAAACTGGCGCTAATAGCATAGGCACATAGGGAACACACAACACATATCTGTAAGTCCACAGTATTGGTGATAAGCTGAAAAAACCGTTCCGAAACACATGTGCTACAAAACGCCACTGTTTCCTGCACATGTACCCCAACATCAAAATGGGATATGATCACCATGCACACTTACACAGGTCGCACAACAGGTTGGCATACTCTGGATCAGGTGGTCGAGCAGCTGCTGGGGTATAGCCTCCCATTCTTGCACCATTGCCTGTCGGAGCTCCGGAAGTGTCGTAGGGGTTTGAAGACGTGCAGCGATACATCGACCGAGAGCATCCCAAATGTGCTCGATGTGGTTTAGGTCTGGAGAACAGGCAGGTCACTAAATTCGCCTGATTTCTTCTGTTTCTAGGTACTCCTCCACGATTGCAGCTTTGTGGTGCCGTGCATTATCATCCATCAGGAGGAAGGTGGGACCCACAGCACCCCTGAAAAGGCTGACATACTGGTGTAAAATGACGTCCCGATAAACCTGACCTGTTACAGTTCCTCTGTCAAAGACATGCGGGGGATACATGCACCAATCATAATCCCATCCTACACCATCAAACCACGACCTCCATACAGGTCTCTTTCCAGGACATTAAGGGGTTGGTATCTGGTTCCTGGTTCACGTCAGATATAAACCTAGCGAGAATCACCGTTCAGACTATAACTGGACTCGTCCGTGAACATAACCTGGGATCACTGTTCCAATGACCATGTACTCTGTAATTGACACCCGGCTTTACAGGTTCTCCTGTGACTAGGGGTCAGTGGAATGCACCTTGCAGGTCTCCGGGCGAATAAACCATGTCTGTTCAGTCGTCTGTAGACTGTGTGTCTGGAGACAAGTTCCAGTGGCTGCGGTAAGGTCCCGAGCAAGGCTACCTTCAGTACTCCGTCGCCGTGTGCGGGCACTGATGGTGAGATATCGGTCTTCTTGTGGTGTTGTACACTGTGGACGTCCTGTACTGTAGCGCCTGGACACGTTTTCTGTCTGCTGGAATCGTTGCCATAATCTTGGTCTTGAGATCACACTTTGTGGCACTTGGAGGGCCAGTGCTACGACCTGCTGTGTTTGACCACCCTCCAGTCGCCCTAGTATTCTACCCCTCACAACTCATCAATATATGTTCTTTGAGCCATTTTCAACACACAGTCACCATCAGCACGTCTGAGAACGTCTGCACATTTATTCGCTGCACCATACTTTGACATGCACCAACTCACCTCTGCGTATGTGGACTGCTGCCAGCGCAACTGTGCGACGACCGCAGGTCAGATGCACCACATGGTCATACCCCGAAGTGATTTAAACCCGCAAACCGCCCGCCAGAGCGTTGTTTCACAATGTATCAGCATTATCCTTAATTTATGAGCATGAGTGTAGGTTATTCTTTCACCTCTCAAGCGGATCTTCGTCCATTCAGGTTAAATAGAAATCAACTTCGTCGATACATTAAGTGTGGTGCGGTGCACACTCCCAAAACAGAGACTTCAATTTTTTGGCTGTCGAGTGCTGCTGACATTTTCTCAAAGGTCATAAATAGATATTTACTGATGTAACGAAAACAGATTGGCGGGATGGTCCTTTCGTAGAATTGCCACACAAGCTGGACGTCCTGCGTCAGTTGTTCAGTGATGCTGGTATCAGAGGTCACGTGAACGTTGTCACACACGTAGACGATGTTCTGGATGGCCACACATCACAGATACCCACCACTATCGTGGTGCTGCGAGTGCAGCACTGGCAGACTGTATGGCTACAACAGCACAGATAAGTGGGCTTGTAAACTAAGTGGAAAGAACATGCTCAAAATCGAATTGAGTGTGTTTCATTTTCATTTTTGTTATGTTTGTTATTCAGCACACCATGTAACTGTAACTGTCTTTCCTAAACATGGATAACTGCTACAATGTACGAATGTGAGTGCAATTGCAAAAGCACAAACTTTGGTGAAGTCAGGTGAACTCTCTTGGTTCAGCGTTGCAGTAGAAGCCTGGAAATGGACGGTGAGTTTAATTTTCGAAGCTGGCTTGAGGCTCTGGTCTGGCAGGAACTTATCTCCCTGTGCTTTCCTAATATGCGGCTTCACGACTGGTTTCTTCAGCCACGCACACAAGTGACATGTTAGTTCAAATTTTAGCTGTTGAAACGACGGAAAAGTTTGAGGGAGGGAATTAGGCATTGTCCCTCCCATCTTCAGTTTGGAAGAGGTGGCTTGTACTTCTGAAAAATTCGTCCTGTCGATTCGACAGTTCGCCCCCTCCAAGGTTTCTTCAGCCTCTGTGCTCTGAGGCGACGCAGATCGGAATTTTTACTGGGCTAATCAGTCACAGTTCAGTGGTCAGGTGAGTACAGCATGCCACTTCCGTGCGCAATTACACAGCGATTTTTTGATGGGAGTTAGTCCAGATTGTCTTATTAGGAACGGACTTTAATTTCTAATGCTATTTGTTAGTAACGTTATGGGGTTCTCGCAAGTGATGATTTAACTGTTGTTTAATTAGACTCGGGTGAGGCTGGAGTTATTCTTTATCTGGCCATGATTCAGTTCATGCATCGTGATCTTGGCCAAGTTTTGATTTTCTGCTGTGAGTCATAAGACGGTTTTAACGGTTCTGCTTTCCTACAAAATGGTGAGTTTCACTTTCTGTTACTGTGTAAATGTTTAAATCTTTGTGTATTAGAACATGAGCGTGCAAGTGGTATTCCTTAGACAATCGAAGCCTCGCTGAATAATGATGATTAATATAAAAACAAATAGTTTACTCTTATAGAACCATGATGGTATATGTGATAAATGTTTACTGATTCACGAGTATGCTGCATTTTGTGAATAATTGTCCATTCCGAATCAACTTAGTTCGTTAAACTTTTTCCCAATGTGCATACCACCTGTGTGGTCAATAACCTCATGCACTCAGTAAGAGAAAGATAGTAGGAAGCATTCAGAAAAGGCCAATCCATAATTTTTCGATCTGAAGTTCAGTGGTTAGATATCCATTTTACGGTTTCTTTGTGATAAAACATAGGGCAAAATTCAATTTATATTTCTGGAACTCCCTTGGCGTTCTGTGGAAGTGAAACAATAATAAGCACTGTTTTGTTCAATTGGAAGCTTGCAGCTGCGAAAAAGTCCATGTTGTGTCGCAAAAGTGCACCCCAACAAAGAACCAATTATCAATATATAGAAGTTTTCATTGTTAAAAAAAAGTGGACAGTTTTTATTTTACTAACAGACAGAAGCACATTTTATTGAAGGTGAAAAAAATACTGTTATATTCATATTATTTGGTACTTAGAACGGAAAAAAAACATGAAGGAAACGTTAGACTGGTTCTATATGTCACCTTGGAAGCATTATTTAATTCATTCATATTTATACAGTTTCGATAACAAATAAATGTAGTGGTTTTGAAATATTTGGACAATACTTTTCCTGTTGTTCCGCTTCTCAGCAGTTTGCCAAATAAAATTTATCAAAAACACCCTTTATGAAGTTTGCTTTGGCTATTAATGAACTTCGTCATTACTTGTTCCTAAAATTATATTCTGACTTTTTGAATCATGGTGGATATCTCATAGTCTAGTTTTCACCATTTGGTACTGGACTAATGACTGGTCCACACACAACAACCAGTCTGCAGAGATATCTATGTAAATATCTGTGTACACTGTTAGTCCCCACAAATATGGTCTGTTCACTCAACACAATTTCAGTCTACTGCTCGACAATCACTTCCAAATGTAGAAAATAAATTTGACAAGTAAACAACTGTGATATTAAAAATTCAAAACTTATTCAATTTGTACAGGAACTCATAATGGAAGAAATACGATTATGATCTGTGTTCACAACTTGTATTGCAAAATTAAAAAAAATGCTAACAAGTTGTAAGAAGCAGAAAGAGCAATACAAATGATATGAGACTAGCTACTTAAATGGAGGCAGTTTTTATACATAAATTTAGTTCACGAGTTGCAGAGCAAACTCAACAACTGGCGTAATTATTTGCAGATAGCTTTGAACACAGATAATTTACATGAATAAATAACGTCACTAAAAGTGGCTCTGCAAGAATATACCTGTGTTTTGTGTATAGCTACTGTCTCAAAATATCAGTTGTCGACAAAATAGTAAATATCCGTTTTTGACAAAACAGAAAGTAATTATTATTTGACAGTTGTAGGTCCTTGTATAATGTGGCAAAATATATGTATGAGAACAGCAGTCTCTCCACATAAGGGGCTGATGTCAACGTTAAGATTCCTGACAACAGCAAGAAGTTAGGAAGATGTAGAATTTTCTAACGCATTTTCAAAACAAGTAATGTCTGAAATTTTACCCAACACATATGAAGCTATTTTCGTTGTCCTGGCAGAGAAATTGGTGAAAGGAAGTAAAGTACATCAAATCTGTAATATATCAATTGTGACAAACTACAAATAACATTTTTACATTCTTAGATATGTTTGGACTTCTGTATGTTCTAATAAATTATAGGTATTCCAATGAGCTAATTGTTTAGTTTATTTCTGGGTATTGTGGGATTTTTAATTATCTTTCTGAAGTCTGCTATCAACCAGCTTTGGCGACATGAGTAATCCACTTTACGCAGTAAGTGAGTGATACCATTGCTGACTGTACAAAAATATCTTTGCTGCCATTGGCATAGTTATGGTTGTTAATAGTTTTTTGTTTGTTTTCTCTTTTATCTTATGTGAGTACAATCAATGTTATTTGTTTGATAACTCAGCATTTACTTTATGTGGATGAAGTATAGTAGACAAGTCGCCGTAGAGGTGGCCCCAAGAAAATAAAACAAAGAATAACACTGTAAACATATCATCAGGAATAACAGATTTGTTCGCACAAGCACTAGAAAATTGAATCAAGAGAGAACAATACTTATCACTTGACCCAGGATCACTATCCACAACCATGAACTCGCTGTAAAATGGAATGATGGATGAAAACACAAGGTTGGAATACATTAGTGCTACATGGAAATGCTAAGCTCCCCAAGTTCTGCTCAAAGTGACCTCAGCTCCGTCACATGCAGGCTGAATGTGTATATCAACAGCGTTGGGTGTTGAATAACGCTGTTAGGTTTAATATTGTGTTCTAACGTCTTGATTTAGAAGTGATGGAAGAAACAGAAGACACTTTGCCATTACAAAGTTACACTGTGCTAAAAGAAGCTCTCAAAGGGTATTACACACTGTCATTGGAGCTGTGATTTCAAAAAATTTTCACAGGTAAAATATGGGTGACAAGACATCACATGTACTCATAGTTCTACACACATCAGCAGGCCCTGAACTTCTACTTGAACAATCTTTATACGTATTATGACTTTGTAGACTTCCAGCCACCATCCATACCATCATTGTTGCACAAATAGACTTTCCATTGTAAAACTTATGAAAAGATAGGCCCCATTGCAGGCAGGTTATGTGAAGTTTCCGCTTGTACCGGCATCAACGACTACCACGACAGAGATTCCAGAATGTGCATAGTCGTTGTAGTTGTCCCTAGTCCCATAACTGGAGTGGACCTCTTTATGTGACTCTCAAGTTATGTCTGATCTGATCAACTGCCGATTGGTGCCAGTACCTACAGAAAGGATATTGCCAACTGCATCATCCTAGTTGAGTCAAATTCAATGCAATGTGCCTATGGCCTCTACGGTATCACCCTGAACATAGCAGAGTGCACACATGTGCATCGCACAAGAAGAACCCTGTGAGTTACAACAATTCGTCTACTGTGGTCAATATAGAGTTTTCTGAAGAGCTAATTTTTCTTAATCTACTTAATGACTTTCCATTACTCAGCAAATCTGTACCACCACTAAACGCTCGCACAATTCTCAACGCCACATCCACATGACACAAGGTCAACCTGTTGCATTCTGCCAATTATGCCTGGCTCCAGAGAGGCTACTCACAGCACAAACAGAGACTTTCTAACTTCTGAAACCCGTTATTGTGATTGGGCCCCGATAGTCCGTGGGCCTCCCCAACTCACGTGGTTCATAAGAAAAATAATTCCTGTAGACTATGTCCAGAATATAAAGCACTCACTGCCCATATGATATGGGGCTATTGCCCTGTACCCAATATATGAGATATTAACAGTGCCATCAGCAACGTCAAAATATTCATTGTGACAGACTGTGCCAAGGCGTTTCCCAAATTTCCAAGGCACCATCTGACATAAAAAACAGCAGTAATCACATCATTCGGTTCGTCTGAGTATAATTTTATGCCATTTGGCCTCAGCAGAGGGTCATGCACGACGTGCTTCAAGAATTACCACCTGTATTTTGCTGTATGGACAATACTCTGGTATTTTCTGCTTCATTAGAACAGAATGTCACACACCTGTGGCAGTTTCTCCGCCACCTAGAAGACTACAGCGTGAAGAAAAGTGTGTATTCGGAGTACATGAGGTTACATTTCTGGGAAACTTGGTGTGCCCAGCAGGCCTGTCACCATTGCCTGAACGGTACAACAGATGCCCCTTCCCACAACTTACAAGGGGCTTTGCAGGTTGTTAGGCGTTCTGAGCTATTACTGGTGTCACTTGTCTAAACCAGCTGCTGTTCAAGATCCATTCACAGCATTACTTACTGGCAGAAATATTACAGAACATCGTAAAATCCCATGGAGTTCAGATGCCGAAGCAGTTTTCCATGACCTGAGGAAACATCTATCACAGGCAAGGCTGCTGGGAAATCCAAGATTGAACCCCTCTTGGCACTTATGGTGGATGCGAGCCAAGCAGCAGTGGGAGCAGCATTGCAACAGATGATGGCAAACGGCAGCCACTTGCCCCTTTCTCTAAGAGCCAGTCTCAACAACAGCAAAAATGGTGTGCTACTGATCAGGAGTGGTTTGCTGTATATATAGCTATCGAATTTCCAAACATATATTGAAAGAAAACGCTTTGCAATTCTTACACACCACGAACCGTTAGTAGCCATTTTTCAGTAAGATACAGATCTGAGTTCACAATGTCAGTGCAAGCAGGTAGAGTACATCGGACTGTTGACAACTGACAACATAGCAGGAAAAGACAACCCTGTCACAGATTGCTTATGTTGGAACTGTGCCTGTTTAAACTCCGTTCATTGGACAGAGTTAGCCTCGAAACAAAAAGGGGATCCTCTGTAGCACCGTCTAACAGAGGAGCAGCGAACAACGTTGCAGTTCAGATGTGTGTCTGCCCCGAATATGCTGGTCAGAATTTGGTGCGACATAGCAAAAGGGAAGCAATGACCCTACATACCAGAGCAATATCGTCTTGAGGTTTCCGATGCACTGATTAACCTAACACATTCTGAAGTCCAACCCACAGCCAAGTTAGTTTCTGCCAAAGTCGTGTGGCCCAAAGTGCCAAAAGATCGTCGCACTTGGGAATTTGTATGCCTGATGTGCAAATGTAATAAGATCAGCAGATATGTCTTTGTACCCCTGTTCACTTTCCCACGCTGTCGGCAAGATTTTCGCGTATACTTGTCGAAACTGTAGTTTCACTAACATACTCTGAGGTGCAACGTTATTTGCTCACGATCATTGTGTTACCAGGTGGCCAGAAGTCATCATAAGACTATCTTTTCAACGACCTTCTGCTTCTGTATGGCTGAGGCCAATTTCGCACTATAAGTTACCATCCAAACATGAGTAGAATAGTGGAAAGGTTTTTCATTGCATGCTCAAATCTGCCCTAGTGTGTACCTCACCACGTAATCCGAAGCACTGCCCCTGGTCTTACACGGATCAAGAACGATGGTGAAAGAGGACATACAATGTTCTTCCGCACAGCTGGTCTATGGTGAACAGCTAAGGTTTATAGGAGAACTAATCACCCCAGCATCTGCACTGTCGGTTGTCCCTGAGCTACGTACACAGTCTGCACAACAACTCAGCATCAGGACAAAGAACATTCAGCCTATCAGTCCTGGCAGACATGGAGACTAGAGGATTTTCGTTCACAGAGACCTGAAAAAAGTGCTTCATGTGGCTCAGGGATGACGTGTCCACCTGTTTCGCTGCGTTCTGGACCCTACAGGGTAATTGCTAGAGGAAAAGGACTGTAAACGCGAGACAGTCTCGACTGTATGGCTTAGACCATCGTACATCGTTGATGGTGCCCCCTTTACTGAACCCACGAGATCACACTCCACATTTCTGTAGGCAGTTGGCACCAGAAGTGGACACCAGAGTGACAGCCACAGCACAGAAGCAATCCTTTTCACGACACCTAGCAGACAAATCAAGAGCAAGTTCCTCATGTATTGGAGTTCCCATTTAAAAGAAAGAGGGCTGGGTGATGTGGTGACATCACTAATCCACTCTGCCACAGTAAGTGAGTGAACTCATCAACGACTACACAGAAATATCTTTGCCACAGTCAGCATAGTTACAGCTGCTTATTCGTTTTCTGTTTTGTCTTATGTGAGTACAATAAATGTTATCTGTTAGAAATCTGGTCAATTATTTTATATAGATGAAATCAATTATACAAGTCCCCATAAAGTTACAGAATTTTTCCTTTGACCTTTCCACTCTGAAATATTTTTCAGTCATGTTGCTTCCAGGTCTCTGTATTTCTTTATCAGTAAGAGAGCAGAAAATACAAAAATACCACAAATTTTGTTAATAAATGGTGTTCATTTTAACTGAAGACATTGAAATATCTCGAAAACTACACATCAGATCAAAAAGCTATAATTCCAATTTATTTGTCTCGGAGGGGGCATCCAATGATAGCATGACAGAACCACAACCCCACCCTGGGAGGGGGGGGGGAGGTGGGGGGGGGGAGGGGGCAACTTTGAATTCTTCAATGGGGACACCCGTTTTTTATTGCATACTACGATACCTACATGCTCTTTGTCTGAAGCATTTTCTTCACTCCACCACAGATGACGCTGTAATCAGAGGAATAGAAATGGGTACATAATCGTAACTTACGACGTGCAACTCAATGGCCTTTGGATATCCAATTGCACATGTAGCCCCACCTCCATGCTGCGAGGATAGGACAGGCCAGTATTTCATAACTTCTAAATGGAAACCCCTTTTGCAACGCTGTATTCCTCTAACATAACATACACGGGGCAATTCGATGCACCACTGTGGCCATGGCTCACGGTGTATACTACTCTACTTTTCCAATTAGAGTAAGTGTTCAAACGTAGTACGACAAACTTCAATACACTTGTTGTGTCTTCAGTCCAGAGACTGGTTGGATGCAGCTCTCCATGCTACTCTATCCTGTGTAAGATTCTTCATCTCTGAGTAACTACTGCAACCCACATCCTTCTGAATGTGCTTACTGTACTCATCTCTTGGTCTCCCTCTACGATTTTTACCTTCCAAACTTTCCTCTGGTACTAAATTTCTGACCCCTTGACGCCTCAGAATGTGTCCTACCACCGATCCCTTCTTCTAGTCAAGTTGTGCCACAAATTCCTCTTCTCCTCAATTCTATTCAGGACCTCCTCATAAGTCACATAATCTACCCATCTAATCTTCAGCATTCTTCTGTAGCACCACATTTTGAAAGCTTCTATTCTCTTCTTGTCCAAACTATTTATCGTCCATGTTTCACTTCCATATATGGATACACTCCATACAAATACTTTCAGAAACGACTTCCTGACACTTAAATCTATACTCAATGTTAACAAATTTCTCTTCTTCAGAAACGCTTTCCATGCCATTGCCAGTCTACATTTTATATCCTCTCTACTTCGTCCATCATCAGTTGTTTTGCTTCCCAAATAGCAAAACTCCTTCACTACTTTAAGTGTCTAATTTCCTAATGTAATTCCCTCAGCATCACCCGATTTAATTCGACTACATTCCATTATCCTCGTTTTGATTTTGTTGATGTTCATCTTATATCCTCCTTTCGAGACACTGTCCATTCCGTTCAACTGCTCTTGCAGGTCCTTTCTGTCACTGACGGAATGACAAAATCAGCAAACCTCAAAGTTTTCGTTTCTTCTCCATGGATTTTAATTCTTACCCCAAATCTTTCTTTTGTTTCCCTTACTGCTTGCTCAATATACACATTGAATAACATTGGGGATAGGCTACAACCCTGTCTCACTCCCTTCTCAACCACTGCTTCCCTTTGATGTCCCTCGACTCTTATAGCTGCTATCTGGCTTCTGTACAAATTGTAAATAGCCTTTCGCTCCCTGTATCTCCCATTTCATCTTCATCTACGTCCTCTTCAATTTCCATAATATTGTCATCAAGTACATCACCCTTGTACAGACCCTCTATATACTCCTTCCACCTTCCTGCTTTTCCTTCTTTGCTTATGACTGGTTTCCCATCTAAGGCATTGATATTCACACAGGTGGTTATTTTTTCTTCAAAGGTCTCTTTAATTTCCCTGTAGGCAGTATCTATCTTACCCTTAATGAAATATGCCTCTATATCCTTGTATTTGTTCTCTAGCAAAGCCTGCTTATCTATTTTGCACTTCCTGTCGATCTCATTTTTGAGGCGTTTGTATTCCTTTTTGCCTGCTTCATTTATTGCATTTTTATAGCGTCTCCTTTTATCAATTAAATTTATTATCTGTTGTGTTGCCCAAGGATTTCTACTAGCTCTCGCCTGTTACATACTTGATCCTCTACTGCCTTCACTATTTCATCTCTCAAAACTACCCATTCTTCTTCTACTGTATTTCTTTCCCCTGTTCTTGTCAATCGTTCCTTAATGCTTTCTCTGAAACTCTCTACAACCTCTGGTTCTTCTAATTTATCTGGGTACCATCTCCTTAAATTCCAGCCTTTTTGTAATTTCTTCAATTTTAATCTACAGTTCATAACCAATAAATTGTGGTCAGAGCATACATCTGACCCTGGAAATGTCTTACTATTTAAAACCTGGTTCCTAAATATCTGTCTTGCCATTATATAATCTATCTGAAACCTTCCAGAGTCTCCAAGCCAGTTCCATGTATAAAACCTTCTTTCATGATTCATAAACTGAGTGTTAGCTATGACTAGGTTACGCTCTGTGCAAAATTCTACCAGTCGGCTTCCTCTTTTATTCCTTACTCCCAGTCCATATTTTTCCTATTACTTTTCCTTCTCTTCCTGTTCCTACTATCGAATTCCAGTCCCCAATGACTATTGAAATTTCGGCACCTTAATAATCTGAATAATTTCTTTTATTGCATCATACATTTCTTCAATCTCTTTATCATCTGTGGAGCCAGTTGGCATATAAACTTGCACAACTGTGGTAGGCGTGGGATTCGTGCCTATCTTGGCTAAAATAATGTGTTCACTATGCTGTTCATAGAAGCTTATGTGCATTGCTATTTTTTTATTCATTATTAAACCAACTCCTACATTAACTCTATTTAATTTGTATTTATAACCCTGTAGTCACCTGACCAGAAGTCTTATTCATCCTGCCACAGAAGTTCACTAATTTCCTCTATATCAGTACCCTTAGTGATCTATTTTTCAAATAACTGTACACTGGACAGCAGCAACTTTGTGCGAATGTCAGGTTTCTGGTACAGTCGACCTTGTCTTCACTGCCTGTTGGCACTTGCGGATACGCCAAATCTTCTAAATATCGCCACAGAAAGAAATCAGGGACGTCAAATCCAGCGATCTAGCAGGCCAGTTAACAGGACCACCTCTGCCAATCCACTGACCGGCGTAAGCATGATCTGTTACCTCCCATGCTTCATTTGTGTTACGCTCTGGGGAACCATCATATTTGAAACACATACGTCGTCAAACGTCCAGGGCAACATCCTGCAGTAGTACCAGTAATTCCTGTTTCAAAAATGTTCAACATTTGCGTCCGTTCAACGTGCCAATGAGTTTATTCCCCATGATGCCACACCATATATTAACTGACCAAGGACTTTGATGGTCAACTTGCCATAACCAGTGGCGATTGTCTGAACTCCAGTAATCCATGTTATGCTGGTTAATGTTACCATGGTTTGTGAATGTTGGCACATCGCATACAAGGCAACAGTAGCCTCAAATTTTCTCCTACATTCTCTATAAATCAGGAACATTTCAATTTTTCTTCTGTGGTTGTAACATTCATCGTTTACTTGCACATGTTCTCCAAATGATCTGCTGGTGTGCACACAAAAAACCCTGTACAAGTATTGTAATTGTGGTGTCACCGCCAGACACCACACTTGCTAGGTGGTAGCTTTTAAATCGGCCGCGGTCCATTAGTACATGTCGGACCCGCGTGTCGCCACTGTCAGTACTTGCAGACCTAGCGCCACCACATGGCAGGTCTAGAAAGACGGACTAGCACTCGCCCCAGTTGTCCGACGACTTTGCTAGCGACTACACGTACGAAGCCTTTCTCTCATTTGCCGAGAGACAGTTAGAATAGCCTTCAGCTCAGTCCATGACTACTACCTAGCAAGGCGCCATTAACCGTATCTGAAGATATCTCATTTGTACCGTCAAGAGCGATGTACCACAATGATGGAATAAAGTTAAGTATACGAGGAACTGCATATTTTTCTGTATAGCATTCACCAAGTATCCTGTTCCAGAACTCACGCCAGCCGCAGTGTGTGTACGCGTGCCTTTCGGCTACTTCCGAGTGGGGTGGCTGTCTTGCTACGCCACAACAGTAATATTTAGAGCTATTATCTGTTCTACGCCTGTACGACAATTGAGCTCTGATCACAGTGTACTACCTGTTATGATACGTCATAGTTTCCTACAGGGCCATAGTGTCAAGTCGAGTAGTCCCCTGTTCGATATGCCAGAGGAATACAACAATGCGAATGGAGTTTCAAATTAGAAGTTATGAAATTCTAGCCTGTCCTACCCTCGCAGGATGGAGGTGCAGTACCATGCTCCATTGAATATTTAAGGGCTATTAAGTAGCTTGTCGTAAATTACGATAGTGTACCCATTTCTGTACCTCTGATTACAGCATCATCTGCGAAGAAACAAAGAAAATGCTCCAGACAAAACGCATCTAGATATTTCCCTACAATCGTAAACTGCAATGAAAAATAGGAGTTCCCATTGAAGACTTTAAAGTTTCCCTCCCCCCCCCCCTCCATGATGGGATGGCAGATCTAGTGTGGTGTCGTTGGATGTCCCACTCTCAGACAAACATTTTTTTCTTGATTCGATGTGTAGTTTTCGAGATATTTCAATGTCTTGAGTTGAAATGAATACCCTGTATAGTATACTCGTCCCCAGTGCCACATCGAATAGATTTCACTAGTGGTACTTTTGTGGTAACCAGTCGACAAGATTTTTTATTACCATTTCCTTGTTTTCTGTGTAGTTAACTGCTCGTATTTTACCTATTAAAGAATTACGTCTATAAGGTCTTCTTATCTCGATTACTGTTTTCCTTCCTCTTCATTGTTCACGAACGTGAGTGACTTCAATATATTTCAGTAAATTCAGCAATGAACTCTACAGAGCATTGATCTGCATTTGCCATTTTAGGATTCACTGCCTACACAGGCGACCTACACTAGACTGAACAAACAGTTGACTCAGACACGTCAGATTTGCGGCGATCTCCTTCTCGCTCTCTATGATTTCACGACACATATGTCATTTGTGCCAACTGATTTTAGTAGGATTGCTCAAAGGTCCAACACCTGCCTACAAGCTATGAGCATTCTACGCAAATATGATAGATGCACATTTTTGTGCCGACAGATGAACTGATCTTAGATGAAGTGAGTATGAACTTACGTTCTATCTACATCTACATCATACTTCTTAAGTCAACTAACAATGTGTGGCAAGAAGGTATTCCTGTTGATTCCTCCCTCCCTGTTCAACTCGGAATGGTGTATGGGAATGATGATTGTCGGCAAGCCTCTGTATTAGCTCTAATTTCTCGAATTTTCTCGTCATGGTCTTTGTCGAGATGTATGTAGAGTTCTCTCTAGAAATGTCAATAGTAAACCTCTCCATGTTGCACAACGCCTCTCCTGTAATGTCGGTCACTGGAGCTTGTTTAGAATCTTTGTACTGCTCTCGAGACAAATAAACGATCCCGTGACGAAATGGACCGTTCTGGATCTTCTCTCTCTCTCTCTCGTATATCAGTCATACCTGGTAAATACATTTCTTTAAGATTCTTCCTATGAATCTCATTCTGGGGGCTGTTTTTTTCCTGCTATTTGTTTTATGTGGTCATTCCACTTAATGTCCCTGTGTATACAGACATTTTACCCCAAAGGCTGTTTCCAGCTATTTGCTGCCAACAGTGCAGTTATACTATAGCAGATTTCTTTTCTTATGCACAGTATGTTGCATTTATTAATGTTCAGCATCACCTGCAAGGACTTGCACCATTCACCAATCCTATTCTGCAAATCGATACTGTCCTCTGGCGTTAATACCTTTTTATAGACAATAACATCACCTGAAAACAGCCTTGAAGAGCTTTCAACTCTTTCTATTGATAAGGTCGCTCGTTAGAAATAGATACACGCCTCATGCCTCTTTATCGAGTGTATGTACCACACTGAGAGCATCCCAGAGTGCCCCAGGGAGCTACAACACCAAAAAAATCGCTTCTCAGTTTTGACGAGATCCATGTCTAGTCTTCCTTTTTAATACAAACTTTATTTATAATATACAGTACAATTACAGTATGTGATCAATAGTATGCGGACACGCAAAAAAACATACGTTTTACATATTAGGTGCATTGTGCTGCCACCTACTGCCAGGTACTCCATGTCAGCGACCTCAGTAGTCATTAGACATCGTGAGAGAGCAGAATGGGGTGCTCCGCGGAACTCACAGACTTCGAACTTGGTCAGGTGACTGGGTGTCACTTGTGTCATACGTCTGTATGAGTGATTTCCACACTTCTAAACATCCCTAGGTCCACTGTTTCCAATGTGATAGTGAAGTGGAAACATGAAGGAACACGTACAGCACAAAAGTGTATAGGCCAACCTCGTCTGTTGACTGACAGAGACTGACAACAGTTGAAGAGGGTTGTAAGGTGTAATAGGCAGACATCTATCCAGATCATCACACAGGAATTCCAGACTGCGTCAGGATCCACTGCAGGTACTATGACACTTACGTGGGAGGTGAGAAAACTTGGATTTCATGGTTGAGTGGCTGCTCATAACCACACATCACGCTGGTAAACGCGAAACGACGCTCGCTTGGCGTAAGAAGCGTAAACATTGGATGATTGAACAGTGGAAAAACGTTGTGTGGGGTGACGAATCACGGTACAAAATGCGGCGACCCGATGGCAGGGTGTAGGTATGGCGAATGCCCAGTCAACGTCATCTGCTAGCGTGTGTACTGCCAACAGTAAAATTCGGAGGCTGTGGTGTTATGGTGTGGTCGTATTTTTCATGGAGGGGGCTTGTACCCCTTGTTGTTTTGCGTGGCACTATGACATCATAGGCCTAGATTGATGTTTTAAGCACTTTCATGCTTCCCACTGTTGAAGAGCAATTCGGGGATGGCGATTGCATCTTTCAACACTATCGAGCACCTGTTCATAATGCATGGCCAGTGGCTGAATGGTTACACGACAATAACGTCCCTGTAATGGACTGACTACCACAAAGTCCTAACCTGAATCCTATAAAACACCGTTGAGATATTTTGGAACGCCGACTTCGTGCCAGGCCTCACCGACCGACATCGATACCTCTCCTCAGTGCAGCACTTCGTGAAGAATGGGCTACCCAAGAAACCTTTCAGCACCTGACTGAATATATGCCTGCGAGAGTGGAAACTGTCGTCAGAGCTAAGGGTGGGCCAACGCCAAATTGAATTCCAGCATTACCGATGGATGGCGCCACGAACTTGTAAATCATTTTCAGCTAGGTGTACGGATACTTTTGATCACATAATACACCTTTACCTGTAACTGAAGCATAAACACTTTCATCAGAGTTTATTTTATGTTTATTGCGAGTAGACAAATTAAAGCAGATGATGAAAAATAACAGGACTTTCAAAAATCCCTATTGGCTACTTCTCCAATACGCCTCCACAGAGAAGATATATTCAAGAGTACAGCGCCTATACCGGACGTGCGGGTAGGATCTCTAGTATGTGTGCAGTCCAGCGTAAGGGTAACAAGCTGACAAGGCTACACACTAAAAATACCTCCAAGGAGCTACAACACCAAGAAAAATCCTTCTCGGCTTTTGACATCAGTGTGTAGTCTTTTCACAGAGAAGGTATCGTCGTCATTCAAGACAAACAGTGTATTAGACAGTAGACAATGCTGTACTTGATGTTCCATCTGCATTTGTAGGATGTAATCTCACTGCTAGACACACACACACACATGTATATATATTGTTAACAGTAACAGTATAGCGCACATTTTCGTTCTCCGAAAACGTCATAATTCTTGATCATAAAACATGTTCCAAAATTCTACAATAGATTGATGGTAATGATAGAGGCCAATAATTATGTGTATCTTTCCTACGACACTTCTTGAAAACGTGAATGACGTCTAGCGTTAATACACCACCATCTGCAAGTAATGTCGTTTTCCGTTCCATTGACGTTTATAGCAAGAATCTCTCTTCGGCGAAACTTATGTGAACTACGTCACTTCCCGTGTTTTGCTGTCCCTAGAGGCTTGTTTCAAAGTTTCAAACCTTCGGCGAAACTTCGTCCGTAGACATGATTCTTGAGACTGTGGTTTGAAAGATGAATTTAGAAACTTTGCTATGTAGGAACTTTGCCAGTGTATTTATTTACATTGTTTACGGCATGGTTGTCGTGCAAATGTCACGGAAACGATGGATGATGAAGACGAGGAGGTGATATTTGAGGTATTGTTACGGCGCAGTGCCGTGTATCTGTAACGCCGAAGATGTATTTATGCTGTGTTAACGCAGTATGACATTTGTTATGTACTGTCACGTACTCTGGAATTAATTACTGCTGTTTACTCTGGTAGTTCTGCATATATTTACAAATTGATACGAATATCTTTACATATAAATTTAATATTTACCAAGTGTCGAAGAAGTACACTTATTTATTCATCCCTTGACCATTCATCACACCGGTATAAGACGTGTCATCATCAGAGTGTCATGATTAGAGTGGCGTGGTGCCTCGCCTTCGTATGTAATGTGTATATCATCAGTTTGTTGCAGCGTCATAAAATAAAATAAAACGTTTTAGTAAGTGCGGTAATGAAAAAGCCGTGGAGGAATATAAATACTTTTAGTTAGGACAACAACTCGTCTAATAACTCAGGCTCTGCTCTCAATCACACACAGGACGAAAGTTAGTTAGCAGCTTTATTTTTCAAGTTGATGTTCAGCATTGCCACCATGGGGAGATGGGAATCATAAAAATTGTGGGACCAGTCAAATTTACAATTCTGTTCTAAAAGCAATCTTATTGTGCCTCACGTTGGTAAAAGTTACGTATGTACCACAGACATTCCTTCTCTTTTTCTGCTGGACACGGGGATGGTATGCAGGAAGAACGACTCTCAGCAAACCTCAGTATGAACACTGATTTTTCGGTCATGTTCATTGCTTTAGCTGTACGTTTCCTACATGAAGTAGGTTACTTGATTCCTACTGTTATAGGATTTCTCACACTGCACCTAACTTGGGACGTGTGCAGCAGGAGTTGAACTAGCATCTCAGTGCCCTTCTTGCTCTCGCTATTTCATGAACATAGCCTGAAACCCATTGCGTGTTTTGGATCTTCTTTGTCTCCTCCACTAATTTTACCCACTGATTTGAAACTTACTGGTAGATTAAAAGTGTGTGCTGGACCTTCCCAGGAAATTGCTTTACTGACTGAGCTATTCAGACATGACTCAAGACTTTCCCTGCTCAAGTGAGTCCTTTATCTGTAGTGACTCCCTGAGCAGTTTACGAGCTATCGACAAGTGTTTCCCCCACTCTCGTCTGGTGATGGCTATGCAGGAGTCCCTCCATACTCTTAACCGTTGCGGCCGCTCTGTGGTCTTTGTGTGGCCCCTGGGTCATGTCGGCATCCCGGGAAATGAATGTGTTGACATGCTGGCCAAACAGGCTGTTGGTGCACCAGCCTTGGAGAGTGGCCTTTCGTAGAGTGACCTCAGGTCAGTTTTGCAGCAGAAGGTACTTCGCACCTGGGATGAAGAATGGCGCACCTTTCCTTCACCCAACAAACTTCGGGCCATCAAGGAGCAGCTGCGCATTGGCCACACCTGATTAACACACAGCTGTTTATTGCGCTGCGAGGAATCACCTCACTGCGGGTCAACTTTGACAGTGGTCTGCATTTTGTTGAACTGCCCGCTTTTAACTCTGCTCAGGCAGACGTTTGAGCTGCCTGATACGCTTCCTGCACGTTTATCAGATGACATTTCGATGGCAGATTTAGTTTTGAGTTTTATTCGTGCAGGGGGTTTTTATCGCTTGATCTAAGTGTTTGTCCTTTTTTTGTGTTGAGTCTGGCCTTTGGCCTACGATTTTAGACCGGGGTTTTTAATTTGTCTCTTGGTGGTTGGCTTTTTCTTTTTTGTTTCTATGGTCAGTCAACCACTGTCACACTCGGTGTAATTTTAATTCCTTTTTTCTGGTCTCTGTCTGTGTCTTTCTTGTCCTGTGTCGTCTCTTGTCATCTCCATTGTTTGTTCTTATTCTTTGTGGTGTTTCAAATTCATGGAAAAAGGGACCGATGGCCCTAGTAGTCTGGTCCCTTCAATCCCATAAACCAACCAACCTGCCCTCATAGCTTTACTTCCATAAGTACCGTTCTCCTATGTTACAAACTTCCTAGAAGGTCATCTCCTGCATAATCAGTGATAGTCCTCCTGGAAGAAAGATTATTGTGGAGTACTGCCTTAGCCACATCCTTGTAAGAAGTTTCATATAGATTGTTTGTATTCCTTGCATTGTTTCTGTGAACTGAGCTATTGGTGTAAAAGATAGATATATTATTTTCAACAAATTCCTTAAGGAATGAAACATTTTGCATTTTCATTTTGTTAATCCATGCCAAGTCCATTCTTTTGGAAGAATATGTTGGAGAAAAGCACATTGCTTATCTTCACAAATTCTGTTCATTTATGACCTGTGTTTCGTCTTTTGTAAACTACGTAGTTTCCCACAGAAGTGTAAGTTTTCGGTTTTTGTGCTGAGCTCTCCTTTATGATTTTGTAGAGGGAGTTGCTGTTTTTGTCACTTTCTTTAACTCTGATATTCTCATTTATCATCAGAATATGAACAAGTTGATACATAGGGTTGAATGATTGTCATGAAATAGGTCAGTCTTATGTTTAGTTTTAAACTGATACTTTGTTCCCACCAGGTCATTTGTTTGTTAATTGTGAGCAATAAAAGTCATATAATGCATCCTTGCAGCAGGCCTGAAATTACTTTCAGATTGATTATTTCTCCCCTTTATTAAAGACAGTCTATGGAGTCATCAGCCCGGTCACAAACCAGATCAAATATTCAGTAAGCCTATATTTTGTTCACTAGGTAACTATATAGGGTGTCCCAGGACGCATTGTCAGTACCCAGGTATATGATAGAAAGGATCATTTAAGCAGAAAAGTCTGGGAAAGATGGGCTCTAAAATGTGTTTCTTAAGAGCAGTGAGCACTTGTCCTTTAGAAGAGCTGTGTTTCACAGTACTGGACATGAACATGCGCTCATAGCTCTTAAGAATACATTTTAGATCCCATGTTTAGGAGACATTTTTGCTTGGAATGATCATCTCTGTTATAGCCTTGAATATTTGCCATTCTTTCTGGGACACCCTATGTATTGAATGCTTTCCTGAAGTTAAGAAATATGTCATCCACAGAAGTGCCACTATTTGCTGCTTTTTGTATCTTGTGGATGAACAGAACAAATTGGATTTCCTGTATTGATTGTTAGAGAATCCAAGTTGTTTTATACAGACATTTGCAGTCGCCAGAATGGTTATAAAGCTTGTTCCATAATTCTACAATTGAGTAACAAAGTTGTTCTGTAGTTACAGTATGTACATATGCCTGATGATCCTCCTTCAAAGTGAGCTTTCCTGTATTGTTTTCCTATCACTTGGAACACTTCATTACTCCAGTGACCTGTGGTAAACTGGTGTCAGAATTGGAACATTTCCTCAGCCAAGTGATGTTTCTTTTCTCTTCCCCCCCCCCCCCCCCCTCCCCCCCCCCCACCCCGTTCCACGGGCACATCTCAGTAACTGTAATTTCTGCATTTGTGTTGTGATTGGTAGGATGAATAGAAGTAGGCAAACGTATGTCGGTCTACACAGCTGTGAAACAGACTGTCAATCCTAAGGGCCCGGGTTCGATTCCCGGCTGGGTCGGAAATTTTCTCCGCTCAGGGACTGGGTGTTGTGTTGTCCTAATCATCATCATTTCATCCCCATCGACGCGCAGGTTGCCGAAGTGGCGTCAAATTGAAAGACCTGCACCAGGCGAACGGTCTACCCGACGGGAGGCCCTAGTCACACGACATTTCGTTCCATTCCTCGTACTACTTCTTCTTCACGTCGCGTTTCCGTCCCCTGGTGGAACGAGGCTTGTAGGGACGCTATCCGTGCTCGACGACGTGCTTTACGCACCTTTCGCCGCCATCCTACGTTGGCGAATTGTATTGAATACAAACGACTCCGAGCGCAATGCCGTAGAGTCATCAAAGACAGCAAAAAAGCTTGTTGGGCCTCTTTCACCAGCTCCTTTAACAGTTTTACTCCCTCTTCCGTCGTTTGGGGTAGCCTGCGCCGGCTGTCGGACGTTAAGGCCCACCCCTCGGTACCTGGCCTGACCTCAGGTACTGCGGTCCTTGTTGATCCTGTGGCTGTCTCCAACGCCTTTGGCCGTTTTTTCGCGGAGGTTTCAAGCTCCGCCCGTTACCATCCTGCCTTCCTTCCCAGGAAAGAGGCAGAAGAGGCTCGGCGACCTTCCTTCCACTCGCTGAATCTGGAAACTTATAATGCCCCCTTTACTATGCGGGAACTCGAACGTGCGCTTGCACTGTCCCGGTCCTCTGCTCCGGGGCCGGATGCCATTCACGTTCAGATGCTGGCACACCTATCTCCGGCGGGCAAAAGCTTCCTTCTTTGTACCTACAATCGCGTCTGGACCGAAGGTCAAGTCCCCATGCGTTGGCGTGACGCCGTTGTTGTTCCTATACCCAAACCCGGGAAGGATAGACACCTTCCTTCTAGTTACCGCCCCATTTCTCTTACAAGCTGTGTCTGTAAGGTGATGGAGCGCATGGTTAATGCTCGGTTAGTCTGGATTCTTGAATCTCGACGGCTACTTACTAATGTCCAATGCGGCTTTCGTCGCCGCCGCTCCGCTGTTGACCACCTTGTGACCTTGTCGACATTCATCATGAACAACTTTTTGCGAAGGCGCCAAACGGTAGCCGTGTTCTTCGACTTGGAGAAGGCTTATGATACCTGTGGAGAGGAGGTATCCTCCGCACTATGCACAGGTGGGGCCTACGCGGTCGCCTGCCCCTTTTTATTGATTCCTTTTTAACGGATCGAAAGTTTAGGGTACGTGTGGGTTCCGTATTGTCCAACGTCTTCCTCCAGGAGAACGGAGTGCCTCAGGGCTCCGTCTTGAGCGTAGCCCTTTTTGCCATCGCGATCAATCCAATGATGGATTGCATTCCACCTAATGTCTCAGGCTCTCTTTTTGTCGATGACTTCGCGATCTACTGCAGTGCCCAGAGAACATGCCTCCTGGAGCGCTGCCTTCAGCGTTGTCTAGACAGCCTCTACTCCTGGAGCGTGGCAAATGGCTTCCGGTTCTCTGAAGAAAAGACGGTTTGTATCAACTTTTGGCGATATAAAGTGTTCCTTCCGCCATCCTTACATCTCGGTCCCGTTGTTCTCCCATTCGTGGACACAACTAAGTTTCTAGGGCTCACGTTGGACAGGAAACTGTGTTGGTCTCCACATGTCTCTTATTTGGCGGCCCGTTGTACTCGCTCCCTTAATGTCCTCAGAGTTCTTAGCGGTTCATCTTGGGGAGCGGATCGCACTGTCCTGCTCCGCTTGTATCGGTCCATAGTCCGATCGAAGCTGGATTATGGGAGCTTCGTCTACTCGTCCGCTCGGCCACCCCTCTTACGCCGGCTCAACTCCATCCACCATCGGGGGATATGTCTTGCGACCGGAGCCTTCTACACTAGTCCTGTCGAGAGTCTTTATGCTGAAGCTGCCGAGTTACCGTTGACCTACCGGCGCGACGTACTGCTGTGTCGGTATGCCTGCCGGTTGTCGTCTATGCCCGACCATCCCTCTTACAAGTCCTTCTTCGCCGATTCTCTCGACCGTCAGTACAGGTTGTATGTGTCTGTCCTGCTGCCCCCCGGAGTCCACTTCCGTCGCCTGCTTCGACAATTGGATTTTGCCCTCCCTACCACCTTCAGAGAGGGTGAGAGCCCGACACCACCTTGGCTCCAGGCTCTGGTTCATATTTATCTCGACCTCAGCTCACTCCTGAAGGAGGGTACTCCGGCTGCAGTGTATTGCTCACGGTTTGTCGAACTTCGTGCTCGACTTGCCGGTCACGCCTTTATTTACACCGATGGCTCCAAAACTGACGATGGTGTCGGCTGTGCCTTTGTTGTCGGGGCCGCCACCTTTAAATACCGGCTCCTCGACCAATGTTCCAGCTTTACGGCCAAGCTTTTTGCTCTCCATCAGGCCGTTCAGTATGCCCGCCGCCACCGCCATTCATCATATGTACTCTGCTCTGACTCACTCAGTGCTCTTCAGAGCCTTGGAGCTCCCTATCCAGTCCATCCCTTGATTCAACGGATACAGCAGTCCCTCCATTCTTTCGCTGATAATGGTGGTTCTGTCAGCTTTCTGTGGGTTCCCGGACATGTAGGAGTGCCTGGGAATGAGGCTGCGGATGCTGCAGCCAAGACTGCAGTCCTCCTGCCTCGGCCAGCCTCCCATTGTGTCCCGTCATCTGACGTTCGTGGGGATGTATGTAAGAGGCTTGTGTCGTTGTGGTGGGATGCTTGGTCGTCCCTCCAAGGAAACAAGCTCCGGGCAGTAAAACCGCTCCCAACTGCTTGGACAACATCCTCCTGACCATCTCGGCGCGAGGAGGTCCTTCTGACCAGGTTGCGGATTGGGCATTGCCGGTTTAGCCACCGCTACCTGCTCTCCGGTGACCCAGCCCCGCAGTGCCCTTCTGGTCAGGCATTAACAGTGCGCCATGTTTTATTGTCGTGTCCCCGTTTTAGTCAATTTCGTGTTGTCCTGTCCCTGCCATCTACTTTACCAGATGTTTTAGCTGATGACGCCCGAGCAGCTGCTCGTATTCTGCGTTTTATAACTTTAACTGGCTTGTACAAAGACATTTAATCTTTTTACTTATTTTATCTGCATCTTTGTCAGGTCCTTCTGGTGTCCCCTCCATCCCCTTGAGTTTTACCAGATTCCATGTGCTCTAACAACAGTGACTGGGCGCTAATGACCTCAGCAGTTGAGCGCCCTTAAACCCAACCCCAAAAAAAAAAAAAAAAATACACAGCTGTGAAAGATAGAATTCAGTAGTCTAATTAAGTCTTCTATGTTTCATCCTCCAAATGGTTGCTGAAAAAATGTGGAAGTACTGAAAGCTGTGATTCCACCCAGCTGCTTTGACCCATAATAGTGGATACCCCAGTTGCAAGCATATGCAATAAAGTAACCAAGCTGCCACTCATTACACCTGTAAACAAACATAGATAACATGCGAAATATTTAACTCCAGCAATAAAATCTAACAGGACACCTGTGGTACGTTGGGGGTTTTGGTCATGGACAAACTAAACATACGACGACAAAAATAACACTGCCATTCCAAAGCAAATATTAACCCAGATGAACCACACAACTTTCTCAACATTCAAAACAATCAGAAATTGAAAACCATTGGAATGGTAAATTTCTCATGTCTCATATAGCTCAAACAAAGCTCTCAAAATCAGGATTCCCTTAACAATGCGAAAAACCCGTATCACAAATTTCACTTGACCTATATGCAGCTCAACCAAGCCCTTGAGACCAGGAACCCAGGCACAACTAAAAAATTTGGTACCACAAATTTCACTTGACATATGTAGGTCATACGAACCCCTCAATAACACGAACTACTCACAGCTCCAAAATCAGATACTGCAAATTTCACTTGATGTAGATGGCATCTAAAATGAAGTCCACACTAGCAAAAACCAACATACAAAATCTGTTATCCAAACCTTTGCATTTCTTGTCTGTCTAAAACAGAAGTCCAAAGTACAGCAAACCAAAACTCACACAATAATATCAAAAATGTGATCTAAGCAATGACAGTAAACTAGTATCCATTATACCAACCACAATCCAGCATAATCACTAAAAATTAACAAGAAAAGGCCTGAAATTTGTATAAACTTGCATCATCACCAGTTTTGATATAAACTAATGACTATAAACATTTACCATACACAAAATAAAAAAATAAATAAAAACCGCATAAAAATACTTACCAACCAAAGCCACAGGCGCATAAATCCACTCACACACACACACACACACACACACACACACACACACACACACACACACACACACACACAAATAAACCTGAAAACCAAAATCAATCAAAATCAGTTCAACAGATTGTAGGAACATGGTCATAGATACCATATCTTTGCTCATTGCAGCAAGTTATAATCTGCCCGTAAATTTCTCTGTCATGTCCATTACTGACGAAAAAGGAAAACCACTGCTAAACTTCAGACCGTAAGAAACCTATGGCACTAATAATACCAAACACAAGTACTGATCCGTCACGCACAGTATGCGAAATCAAAGTAGTTCACTAGTGAACTACCACAGATTCTTCCAATGAAAACTTCACCAACTCAACTGACAATGTCAAATGAATCACTACCATATCTAACCAACAGTTATGAAATATAAACATCCAATGTGAGTAAGCCACCAAATACTATAATGCGCCATTTACAAACTTGACTTCCCTCAAAACTGCTGTGCCACTGTGAGGTCGCACGACACAGATACATCGGAGATCAAAGCAAATTGGTGGAACTGCAATTTTCAGTTCATCCAAAACTGTGTAGGTGACTTTAAACCATTTATGTACTTTATATAATAGCAGAACTTCATAGGTTCTTTCCTTTCCTTTTTGGGGCCTATCAGTACTTTCACATTCATTGATTGTGTCCCCCATTGCCAACCTTACACTCATTTGAACTTCATTCAGCAATAGTTTTTAACTAGTAGTTTTACGTAGTTTAAATCTCTGATGAAGATCTGTTTGCTTTTTTAGCAGCTTTCTGACACAGTTATTGTTTCATAGAGGGAAGTGTTTCCCATCCTGAAAGTCTTGATGAGCACTTACATATCTAATGCTTATTGTACAATGCTCTTGAGTGTTACTCATTGTTACTCCAATGTTTTTATCCAAATGTGACGTGTGAAATTGACTTCTTAACAATCTGCTACATGTCATATTTCATTTGCTAAATAGAAAAAAAGTTCTTTCTTTTTAACCATGGTTTTTAACAACTTGAGTTACTGATGGTATAATGTCTTTGTCATGTTTCCCTTTTTTAACTGAATCAAAATGTTCAGATCTCTTAGTTATCAGAAGGTCTAACATTTTGTCTTGAAAAGTCTGGTATCTAACTAGCTACTGCTAGAAATTTTCTGAAAATATATTCAGAATCATCTCATTCAAATCCCTAACCGTGGAACAGTTTTTAATCACTTGAGCATCCCATTCTCAAGCTTGCAATGTGAAATCTCTCCATACTACCAATACTACCACAATATGACAGTGAAATTTCTGTATGATAATCTCCAAGTTTTCTCTGAAACGCCAAATGCATCCAGTTTCTTCAGGTGACAACTGAATGTCGCAAATACAGATAAACGTGATATGCAACTTACATAGATATTATTTGTAGAGGAGATACAAAAATGACGTACTGTTTACAAAGGAAAATTTTACAATAATTACATTAACTAAAAAGGGGACAAAGAAAGTTTTTATGTGGAGGTGCATGCAACAAATAATAAGTAAAATGACTTTAAAGTTTGAATCTATATTTGTAACTAAATCTTACTTTAACAGGGAGGAAAACAGAAATTGAGTCGGATCATTTAATACTAGGCTGGCATTCTGTATCATGTATTTGTTGATTTCCAGGATTTCTTGTAAGGTTGTCCCTCTGATTTTGTTTTTTTTTTTTTGACAAAGTAAAATTTCACATTCTACATCATACAGATGGTTTTTGGCAAAAAGAGCCGAAAGCCAGTTCATGACCAAATGAATATAATTTTGCTGAACATTAGGAAGTGTTTTCCCTATTTAATATTATCATATTTTCTGTCAACCAGACAGCTACTCACTTCTGATTCCAGCTATCTTTCTGTTCTTCGTACTATGTTTGAATTATTACCATTACTGAGAGAGACTAATTTTGCGCATTACAATGAAAAATTTTCCTTTTAACCACTGCCATATTAAAATTTTCTCTTTCTGATTTGAAAGGACGGATGTTATCCTCTGCACTCAGTTTGGCTGCTGTACTTCTATCTTGAATCACAGTGTGTATATGATTAACAGGCCTATGGAGGAGTTGTCTAACCTTTTTTTAAGATCAGATGTATTCCACTTACAGACTAGTTGCCGTGTGTGTAGATTACACCTACCTAGTAAGAGGAGTCTTACTATTCTCCACTCAATAACAGAGATAAAAAAAATCTTCATATGATTGTTGCACTATTGTCCGAACCCCTTCTTTAAGCCCTCCACTGAGCTTCAAACTAGAGTTTGTGATCAATTCTTGCATAGATGCTGCAAATTGCAGGCTGTGCTTTTACCCCATGCATAAAGCTTACTGTCTCAGATGACTCAACTGGCCATGTAAAGGAATCAGTGGTGGCCTCTGAGTGGCACCATCCAGTTGTGCTGAATGGCCTATTACATGTTGTCAGCTGTACTCAGTAGCCGTCAATACAACTTTCTCACCCTCTTGGACTGTATGAAGTGCACAATTCCATCTTCTCCAACTTGCTAGATATTTCCCTGAGAGATTTGATTACATAACCCCCCCCCCCGCCCCCCATGAACAATGGACCTTGCCGTAGGTGGGAAGGCTTGCGAGCCTCAGCGGTACAGATAGCCGTACCATAGGTGCAACCGTAGTGGAGGGGTATCTGTTGAGAGGCCAGAGAAACGTGTGGTTCCTGAAGAGGGGTAGCAGCCTTTTCAGTAGTTGCAGGGGCAACAGTCTGGATGATTGACTGATGTGGCCTTGTAACACCAACCAAAACGGCCTTGCTGTGCTGGTACTGCGAACGACTGAAAGCAAGGGGGAAACTACGGCCGTAATTTTTCCCGAGGGCATGCAGCTTTACTGTATGGTTAAATGCTGATGGCATCCTCTTGGGTAAAATATTCTGGAGGTAAAATAGTCCCCCATTCGGATCTCCGGGCGGGGACTACTAAAGAGGACATGGTTATCAGGAGAAAGAAAACTGGTGTCCTACAGATCGAAGTGTGGAATGTCAGATCCCTTAATCGGGCAGGTAGGTTAGAAAATTTAAAAAGGGAAATGGATAGGTTGAAGTTAGATTTAGTGGGAATTAGCGAAGTTCGGTGGCAGGAGGAACAAGAGTTTTGGTAGGGTGAATACAGGGTTATGAATACAAAATCAAATAGGGGTAATGCACGAGTAGGTTTAATAATGAATAAAAAAATAGGAGTGCAGGTAAGCTATTACAAACAGCATAGAGAACGCCTTATTGTGCCCAAGATAGACACGAAGCCCACGCCTACTACACTGGTACAAGTTTATATGCCAACTAGCTGTGCAGGTGACGAAGAAATTGAAGAAATGTATGATGAAATAAAAGAAATTATTCAGGTAGTGAAGGGAGACGAACATTTAATAGTCATGGGTGACTGGAATTCGGTAGTAGGAAAAGGAGGAGAAGAAAACGTAGTAGGTGAATATGGATTGGGGGTAAGAAATGAAAGAGGAAGCCGCCTGGAAGAATTTTGCACAGAGCATAACTTAATCATAGCTAACACTTGGTTCAAGAATCATGAAATAAGATTGTATACATGGAAGAAGGCTGGAGACACTGGAGGGTTTCAGATAGATTATATAATGGTAAGACAGAGATTTAGGAAAAGCACTCTGTCTTCAGGCCATGAGTGGCCTACTGGGACCATCCGACCGCCGTGTCATCTTCGGTGGAGGATGCGGAGAGGAGGGGCGTGGGGTCAGCATACCGCTCTCCCGGTTGCAAGATAGTATTCTTGACTAAAGCCGCTACTATTCGGTCGAGTAGCTCCTCAATTGGCATCACAAGGCTGAGTGCACCCCGAAAAATGGCAACAGCGCATGGCAGCTTGGATGGTCACCCATTCAAGTGCCGACCACGCCCGACAGTGCTTTACTTCGGTGATCTCACGGGAACCGGTGTATCCACTGTGGCAAGGCCGTTGGCCAGAGATTTAGGATCCAAGTTTTACATTGTAAGACATTTCCAAGGGGCAGACGTAGACTCTGACCACAATCTATTGGTTATGAGCTGTAGATTAAAACTGTAGAAACGTGGGAATGTAAGGAAATGGGACCTGGATAATCTGACTAAACTAGAGGTTGTACAGAGTTTCAGGGAGAGCATAAGGGAACAATTGACAGGAATGGGGGAAAGAAATACAGTAGAAGAAGAATGGGTAGCTTTGAGGGATGAAGTAGTGAAGGCAGCAGAGGATCAAGTAGGTAAAAAGATGAGGGCTAGTAGAAATCCTTGGGTAACAGAAGAAATATTGAATTTAATTGATGAAAGGAAAAAATACAAAAATGCAGTAAGTGAAGCAGGCAAAAAGGAATACAAACGTCTCAAAAATGAGACCAACAGGAAGTGCAAAATGGCTCAGCAGGGATGGCTAGAAGACAAATGTAAGGATGTAGAGGATTATCTCACCAGGGGTAAGATAGATACTGCCTACAGGAAAATTAAAGAGACCTTTGGAGAAAAGAGAACCATTTGCATGAATATCAAGAGCTCAGATGGAAACCCAGTTCTAAGCAAAAAAGGGAAGCAGAAAGGTGGAAGGAGTATATAGAGGGTCTATACAGGGGCGATGTATTTGAGGACAATATTATGTAAATGGAAGAGGATGTTGATGCAGATGAAATGGGAGATATGATACTGCGTGAAGAGTTTGACAGGGCACTGAAAGACCTAAGTTGAAACAAGGCACCAGGAGTAGACAACAGTCCTGACAAAACTCTACCATCTGGTGAGCAAAATGTATGAGGCAGGCGAAATACCCTCAGACTGCAAGAAGAATATAATAATTCCAATCCCAAAGAAAGCAGGTGTTGACAGTGTGAAAATTATCGGACTATCAATTTAATAAGTCACGGCTGCAAAATACTAATGCGAATTCTTTTCAGACAAGTGGAAAAACAGCTAGAAGCCGACCTCGGGGAAGATCAGTTTGGATTCCGTAGAAATATTGGAACACATGAGGCAATACTGACCCTACGATTTATCTTAGAAGCTAAATTAAGAAAAGGAAAACCTACATTTCTAGCATTTGTAGACTTAGAGAAAGCTTTTGACAATGTTGACTGGAATACTCTCTTTAAGATTCTGAAGGTGGCAGGGGTAAAATACAGGGAGCCAAAGGCTATTTACAATTTGTACTGAAACCAGATGGCAGTTATGAGAGTCGAGGGGCATGAAAGGGAAGCAGTGGTTGGGAAGGGAGTGAGACAGGGTTGTAGCCTCTCCCCAATGTTATTCAATCTGTATATTGAGCAAGCAGTAAAAGAAACAAAAGTAAAGTTCGGAGTAGGTATTAAAATCGATGTAGAAGAAATAAAAACTTTGAGGTTCACTGATGACATTGTAATTCTGTCAGGGACAGCAAGGGACTTGGAAGAGCAGTTGAACAGAATGGACAGTGTCTTGAAAGGAGGGTATAAGATGAACATCAAGAAAATCAAAACGAGGATAATGGAATGTAGTCTAATTAAGTCGGGTGATGCTGAGGAATTAGATTAGGAAATGAGACACTTAAAGTAGTGAAGGAGTTTTGCTATTTGGGGAGCAAAATAACTGATGATGGTCGAAGTAGAGAGGATATAAAATGTAGACTGGCAATAGCAAGGAAAGTGTTTCTGAAGAAAGAGAAATTTGTTAACATTGAGTATAGATTTAAGTGTTAGGAAGTCGTTTCTGAAAGTATTTGTATGGAGTGTAGCCATGTATGGAAGTGAAACATGGACGATAAATAGTTTGGACAAGAAGAGAATAGAAGCTTTCGAAATGTGGTGCTACAGAAGAATGCTGAAGATTAGATGGGTAGATCACATAACTAATGAGGAGGTATTGAATAGGATTGGGGAGAAGAGGAGTTTGCGGTACAACTTGACTAGAAGAAGGGATCGGTTGGTAGGACATGTTCTGAGGCATCAAGGGATCACCAATGTAGTATTGGAGGGCAGTGTGGAGGGTGAAAATTGTAGAGGGAGACCACGAGATGAATACACTAAGCAGATTCAGAAGGATGTAGGCTGCAGTACGTACTGGGGGATGAAGCAGTTTGCACAGGATAGAGTAGCATGGAGAGCTGCATCAAACCAGTCTCAGGACTGAAGACAACAACAACAACAACAACAACAACAACAACTACAACAACTACCTTAATTTGCAGGTTCTTGTAACCAGAATATCCAACTGATTTGCTTGTGTTGTGATAGAAATGAGCCACAATTCTGATCCATGAAGTGTCTACACTGTCTCCGATACCCTCTGGGCTGCACCTTGTATCTGTTTCTGATGCATAATTAGAGAACCACCCAGCAAAAATCACAGTGAATTTTTGAATACAAGGCACAGCTAGAGGTGTTGCAGCCACTTCCAAGTGTTTCAAAGCTGCCACAGCCAAGGGCAGTAGCCAGAAGCCTGTCATATAGATAGTGCAACTTCTACTTGTTTCTGACTGATGACCATTTCCTTCTTCGTCTGCACACTACAAACACAGTCCTATCCATTTTCCACTACATGCAGCTGTGCAGCAGCACAATTAGTCTACTTGAAGACCAGAGTGAGACCATTATAATAGGAGAACATGCTACATGTCTGTGATGCCCAGGAACTGTGCTACTAAAATGCAAACTCCAAAAAATAAAAATGAGAGAATGATAACTAGGCCATGTGCATTTTATACTGTGACGCAACACATTTTTTTCTGAAAGCAGGTTGATTTTACTCAGGATTACAATAAACCATATTATTCCCCACTCTTTTAGTTACAAAACCCTAATTTTGAACTAGTATCTGTTCAATGCGACAACCTTGTGCCACTTTACTGAGGGGGGGGCCTGAATTCCCACATGGTATTACTTTTCCAATTGACGTCAAGCTTGCATCTTCCTGCATCAATAACCTCCCCATTATCCCTGTACTGGTTCCCGCAGGGTGCAGCCTTCATTGTGCAAAACAGATAGAAGTCTGAAGGTGCAAGATCTGGGCTGTAGTGTGGATGAGGAAGGACAATCCACTGAAGTTTTATGAGCTCCTCTCGGGTGCGCAGATATTTATGAGACTTTGCATTGTCATGGAGAAGAAGTTCATTTGCATTTTTGTACCCCCCCTACACACACACACACACACACACACACACACACACACTGAAATCATTTCTTCAATTTCCTGAGGGAAGCATGATACACTTCGGAGTTAGTTGTTGCACCGTGAGGGAGGATATCAAACAGGATAACTCCTTCAGAGCTCCAGAAGACTGTCGCTGTGACTTTAGCTCCCAAGGGTGTGGCTTTGAACTTTTTCTTTGGAGGAGAGTTGGTGTGGCACCTCTCCATGTTCGGCAGTTTTTCTCCTCTGAAGCGATGAACTCATGTTTCATAGCCTGTGATGATGTTTGACAAAAAAGTGTCATGATCAGCCTTGTAATGCCCTAGCAGTTCTGCACAGATGGTCCTTTGGCATTCTTTATGGCCCTATGTTAGGCGGCTTGGAACCCAGTGGGCACACACCTGTGAGTACCCCCAACTGGTGGATGAGTGTGTCAGCTCTACCAACAGACACATCAAGTTGTGCAGCGAGGTGTTTGATTGTGATCTGTTGATCAGCTCGAATGAGACTGTCTGCACTTTCCAACACTGTAGGAGTCACAACAGTGTGTGGCTGGCCAGCACGTAGGAGATAAAACAGGTTTTTGTGACTTTGTTGCAGTGATGACAGACACCTGGCTCAGTGACTCACTGTACTTTTGTTCACTGCCAGATCTCCATAGCGATTCTGAAAGCACCAATGAATTCTTTGGTTTTCTGCCAAAAGAAACTTGGTGATAGCTTGGAGGACACCTCCATTATAGATACCATTTTAAAGGCTATGTATAGCCCTGCCGCTATTGTAATTTCATGGAATTATAGAGGCTGAAGTGGGAATATTGCACAATGTCCCAAACAAATTCTGCATTTTCTCAGCTGTAATTGGTTGAGAAAAAAAGTGTTGCATTACCTATCAAATGCCTGTCGAAAAGAATTGAGAACGTGGATTAAGTGACACATTCTTTATACACATTGATGAATGAATCTGACCAGTAATGGTCATTGTTGCTTATGTCTGAACAACATATGTTTAACAAATAAAGTAACAATAGTAAAAATAAAAATCTGATATGACCAATAGATTGGTGTCACTATTTACAAGTTTTCTAGATTGATATGTCCTTTTTATAAAAATTAAATACAGCAGTCACTATGTTAAAAGATTAGTTTGAGCATCCTTGTGCCTTTCTTCGCTATCTCGTATTGGAAGTAGAGTTTTTTTCCCCCTCCAGTCTGGCTTATATGTAATTGCTACTTAGTTGTGTGCTGTACAGTGAAGTGACGAGTATTAATTTAAGATATTTTGTTTATTACAGGGCCATCCTCTGGACCAATACCTGAAAGATATAGGATTCAGAGATTATGAAAGTGAAACTCCAAACATTCAGAAGAGATGCGAGAAAGTAGCTGAGAAATGTAGCATTTCTACAAGGATATTGGTAAGTTTGTATGTTTGTCAGTGACTTCTATAAATGTTTGACAAAAAGTGTATTTATGTATCTCTCTTTATGTGGCTGGGTGTTAGTACTGGATATTTGAGTCATCCAGAAATATGCCTCTCATTGTTCTCTAATTACAAAATTGAGCAAAGTGACACTGTGCTGAAGACACTGGACCCATATTTTGGAGATGTGCTCAAATCCCTTATGAACATCCAGATTTAGATTCATTTCATCTGTCTTTGGTAGGATAACACTAACCAGCAATAAATAAACTAACAGCTGTATTTTCATCTCTGATTTATTCCAGCGAGGTCTGGTTTTGGCATTCCATTGTGCCATCATCAGGTCATGTATGGTGACATAGTTGCCAAGTTTATATTGCTAGGCAAAATATCTGAAAAAATGTACCAATATCCATACCAGCGTATGTAAAATGGTTCTACACTCATAAACAATCTGAGCACAGATTGTTTACAAGTTTGTAGTCATGTTACATATGCTTGTGTGGATACTGATTCGCTTTTGCATGATATTTTGTCTGCCAATATTAGCTCAGCCACTATGTCACTATAGAGGACATGATGGTGGCATAATGGAATGCCAAAATCAGTTGCCTCTGGAATAAATCAGAGATGAAAATATGACTGTTGATTTATTTATTGCTGGTTATATCCAGATTCAAAAAAGGTTTCATGATTTCCCCAAATTTATTAAAAACAAATGACGAGATTTTTCCTCTAAAAGGGACACAACCAGTAAAGTCCCCAGCCTTATAATATTCGAGCTTATCCTTAATCTACAGTGACCTCATTGTTGACAGCATGTTAAAAATTAATCTTGCTTCACAATTGCATTGATAGATTTACAAACCTGAATTTTCATCATGAGGGATCTTCCCAGATGTGTCAAATGTGATTCATGCCATTGACTGCAAAATTTGGCTAGACAAAGATCCAGGGCATATCAAAAGTTTACTATTCTGATTATGGAGATGTTGCACAAGGTGTGCCCAAGGTTCAGCGCTTGGACCAATTCTGTTCCATAATAGGAGGTACAGGGGAACTGAGTAATTTGTTTGCCAGAAATAATGTAGTAGTCAACAGAAGGAAAACAACCTACCTGAACTTTCGCCTGAGAAACAAGAAATTTATGCCCAATGTGAAAATAAATAGCTCTGAAATATCTTTCATTTTCTACATCAGCAACAAGATATTTAGACCTGCAGATCCAGAACATCTTAAAATCGTAAATGCACATCAATGAAACATATAGTAAGCTGAATAAAGTGTGCCATGCCTTATGCATCCTTGCATGCTGCAAAAGCTGAGAGACTGTTTACTGTTTATTGTGTTCAATTTCATTGTGTAATGCTGTATGGCATCACATTCTGGGGAGATTATCCACATGTCTCATTCTCCTCACCCCAAAGAGACCTGTGAGAGCAATGAAAAGTGCAAAACCAACGGACAGTGGTTGATTTCACTTTCAAAAATCAATCATTTTACTTGTTAGGCATATCTAAGTATCAGAAATGTATAACTTTGTAATAAGTAGTTGTGTAAAATTTGTCAAAAAATATGTATGTCCATGATTATGGTGTGAGACAGAAAATGAAAGTCATTGTTCAAAGATATCTCTGCCTTTAAAAAATTTCCCATTTAAACAAGTCATTCAACTTTACAACAGTGTGCCATCAGAAAAAAGGGGGAAAAAACATGAAGCCTTTGTCTTTGTGTAGGAGTTAGAAAACCTTCTTGCTTGATCGTTGTTTTTGCACTGTATCTGAACTTTTGCTCCATATGCGAACAAAAAAAAATATGAAATCAATTGCAGGGATGATTTTGTTGTAAATGAAATAAACACCAATGTAAAAATGTGGAAATAAATGTTTTGTGTTTGTACCATCTTCAGCTGTGCCAGTTTTCTACTTTAAGAGTGTGGACAAGAGAAATATGAAAACTGTAATAGCCATGCAATAAGTTGTAATCTGTAACTGTGCCAAGTAGGTACTTATTTTATGTATCTTTGAGTGGGACATGAAACTAAAATAACATAGTAATAAATAATATCTGTGTAATATTGTGTTTTGTAATTTGTTCTCACATCACCTCAATTCATCAACCATGACATTGCAGTATGACTTGCCCAATATCATAGTATATGTTTCATGTATCACCATGTGCATGTCTTATATAAGAATGGTTTAGGGGGGAGGGGGGGGGGCAAATAGATAAATTGACATCCACTGCTGTTTAAAGGCCTTATGTAGAATTTTCCATGAATTATGGTATTTAGCTACACACATTCATACTGCTCAGGCATGTTTCTTAATGTCATGTATCCCTCTTGTATTAGGTTGTCAGTTCAGTCTTTTTTTTTCTCATTGAATCCAGTAAAAGACTTCCTTGCTGCATCTGCCACCTATTCACTTGGCTATGTGTCCCACTCATCACCATTACATTTTCTTTAGTCATATTTACACCTTCCACTCCAGTCTGTATCCTGGTTAAATTGTTTAGCCTCCTGTATATCCTAGCAGTTTGCGATACACATCCACCCACAGCATCCACAGCTTGCTATGCAAACCTCAGCTTTTGAATGGGTTTACAAAGAAAGAGAGAGAGAGAGAGAGAGAGAGAGAGAGCATGTGTGTGGTTTTTCCTTCTGTCCATCCAGTTGTTTCCTTCTCACTCTTTTAATAAATTCCAATAAAAGCTGTAGTACTGACGTGTGTATTCTTCAGTACTAATGTAAGTTGGATTAGTTATACAGAGGAGATTAGTAGGTCTACAGTTTTGAAGTCCAAACTGTGGTTGGCTATGTAGCCCATTACTTTACAGGTGGTCAGCAATCCTGGAGTGCAATACCTTGACAAAAATTTTGAGAAAATGATGTAAGCTATGAAACTTGGCAGTAGTTACTGGCATCTGTGGTGTCAACCTTCTTATAGAGAGGCCCAACGTTGGAAAATATTTAATCTTTCTGGGGAAACACCATGAATTAATAATGGATTACATAATATGTTTGGCAAGGTGGTCACCAAGTGACAAATATAATTTTAGTGCTCATTAAAACATAAGTTTTGACCGTATTTTTATTCTGTATGATTAACATTTTGATTATTTTTTGTATTATATTTAGTTATTACATTGAAGGGTTATCTGTGCAACGAATTTTTGTTTACTTGCGTACGTCTGACATTACAGAACTCGCACTCATAGCGAACTTTATGCATTACACATATAAAAAGTTAATACCATTATCAAACAGTGGAAAGTCCAGGGTGGAATAATAAGTTATTGGCAAGGTAGGTTGCTACTCACTGTAGAGCTGACACATTGAGATGCAGACGCATACACTGAAAAGACTATTACACTTTAAACTTTCAGCCAGAGCCTTCATCAGAAAAGCAAAACACATGTGCTTTCACAAAGGCAAGTACATCTCTCGTACACATAACCACTATCTCTGGTTGCTCATGCCAAACTGAAGCTGTAATGCATCGAACAGGAACAACAATCCATGGGGTATGGGGGGGGGGGGGAAGGGGAGGAGGAGGAAAGGGAAGTAAAGAGAAGGGAGTGCAAAGGAGAGGAGCAGAAAAGGGGGAAAGATTGGTGGCTGCATTGGCAGATAGTAGCGCACAGTGAGGGTGAGTGGACATGAGTAGGGGGGAGGTGATAGGACAGAGGGGCAGAAATTGTTTGGGAGGGGGGGGAGGCAGTGGGTTACCATAATTTGAGGCCTGGATGATTTCAGGAGTGGAGAATGTGTTGTAAGGATAACTCCCATCTGTGCAGTTCAGAAAAACTGATGGTGGAAAGGAGGATACAGGCAGCCTGGTTTGTGAAGCAGCCATTGAAAAACAGCTTGTTATGTTCAGCTGCATGTTGTGCAACATGGTGACCCATTTTGCTCTTGGCCACAGTTTGGTTGTGGCAATTAATCGTGGCAAATAGCTGGTTGGTAGTCATATTAATAGAAACAGCTGAGCAATGAGTGCAGCAGAGCTGGTGCACGACATGGCTGCTTTCACAGTGGCCCAGCCTCTGATGGGGGTGGGATAAGCCTGTGACAGGACTGGAATGGGAAGAATTGGGTGGATGGATCGGGCAGATCTTACACCTGGGCCATCCACAAGGATATGGTATGTGTGGAAAGGGGTTGGGTTTGGGAGTGGCGTGATGGAGTAGGATGTTGTGGAGGTTGGCTGAGTGACAGAACACCAGTGAAGGAGAAGTAGGAAAGATCTTGGGTAGGATGTCCCTTATATCAGGGTGTGATGATGGATAATCAAAGTACTTATCAATCATTATGCCCTGATATGCGTGAGCAAGTGCTGTGTGCAATATGGCTTCGTGGTTAGTGTCGCTGGCTGGAGTGCTACAGTTCACCCGTTCAAACCCAACCACCAGTAATTATTTGTTATTTAGTATTTACCATTTCTGGAAGGATCTCAAAATTTCTTGTTTGTATATTTGAGAGTATTCAGTATCTGTATGAATAGCAGCACTCATCCAAGAGTTAAGTTCTGTCTGTATACTGGTGTTCATAATAAATGTGCTCTGTGCTTAGTGTTGTACTTAATTGAAAACTGTGCTTTTGGATTTGGACTGTATTGTGGGTTAGACATGATGTTTGATGGATATGCTGGTACTTCAAAACACCTACATCACTGTGGCTTCAATTAGGCAATGGAAAAGCCATTCCCTACACAGACAGGAACTGGAATACAAGCAGTACATCATCCTCAACGTCTGTATATTCAGGAGACCAAAGGATTGCAAAATAGTATTAGAGTTTTTCGGAGATGCCCAGACAAAATGTATGAAATGATCCAACTGAGTCACCAAATACAAGAGGTGGGGTGACTTGATATGTTTAGCAGATGTGTACTTTCACCTGGATGATGCAGCTCAACAGTAGGTGAAATTTCAGTATGAACTGAAGAAAGCATTTGGTGATAATCAGCAGCAAGTCTGCTTAATGCAAGAAAAGCCCGTCAGGGATTCAGAATTCATTTGCTGGGTACAGGCTTGGTTACCCTCGGGTTTCTGAGCTGGGGGCTGATAGTCACCATCAGTCCTCTGTCTCTATAAGCCCTGGGCATGCTTCAGCAGCCACGATGCAGCACAGAGGTGGAGTATTGTGTGTCACAGTGGGGCTAAATAAACACTGTATCATTGTAAGAGGTACAGAGGAAAACACGCGTGACTGGGCATACCCCAGTTCACTACTGCCAGTGACACATCATCATAACCCATTTGTGCTTAACATAGAAAGGATTGCACCATAATTTAAGAGTGAAATTGAAAATTAAAATAACTATTTTTAAAACGTGTCTGAGAAAGAGGGGCCATTTAGATACTGCTACCTGTACCTAGGGTGGTTGATAACAGATGTTCCTTTTGGTGATCCACTGTGCTCCTATGAAAATACCCCCAGAGAGGCAGTGGTAGGACACAATTTACACCAAGATAGCAAACTGTCTGCATCTGTCAAATGCCAATGTGTGTTGTGCCTCAGATGATGTCAGTGTTGGGCAGACGTGCATGCATTTTCGGTAAAATTAGGTAGTGAACTTGTGAGGACTGTACACTGTCCTGAGTCATTTAGATTTCACGGAAGTAACTGCTTGTGTGCTACCCTTAATGTCGACAAAATTGCATGGCAAGTGGTGAGATTATTTTCCACTTTCAAGGTGAGCAATTAACTTCTGGTGATTAGAAATCAGGGTGATAGACCATTTTACTTGAAACTTCCCTTAGAGGTCACCTTTGAACTATTAATAGTACTGTTTCTGATAGGGATATTAGTTACAATACTAAGACTTACATTTTGTGTTTGTGAACTTTTACAGAATATTTCAGTTAGTTAAAACTCATTCATAGTTCCTGATCCTGCCGAGTAAATAGCCCGTAGGAAAATTTTCTTTCAGTGAGCATAAAGAGTAATGTGAACTTGCAGAATAAATATTATGGTCAGTATGTTCTCCATCACTTTCTGTCTAACTGCAAAATTAGTTTTTAGGCTCTTGTAGGCTGCAAATGTCAGTGGAAACCACACACAGACAGTTCTTCATTTCATAATGACATAATGAAGTAATGACCATTTGATCATTACCTGCCACCGCATGGCACGGAACAAGGATCTTAGCAGTCAAGCTTGGCTTCACTGTCCAGATTGTGAGGATAGCAGAAACCCCTATTAAAACACTTTTATTTAAAAAGGTGTTGCATGCTGATGAAATGAGTGGCTGTTTAGGTGGAACAGTTATTAGCAGGCAACCTCTGGGGGGACCCAGGCTTGCTTAGGCATGTGGGTCTCTCTCTAGGTGGGCTTTTATTTCCCTAGCTGGTAGTGGAACTGAAATGGAACCCTTGAAATTCTCTCCTACTCTTGGTGGAAAGAGCGGGCTGCTGGTAGGTGCCGACACCCAGTCAAACAAGATTGTTCATGCAGCCAGTCCTCCTGACTCAGGAGTTCATTCTAAAAGTATCATCTCCAGCAATAGAACACATGCTGGTATACAGTATGCCATCGAAACTGGACTACGCACCATCTTGAATTACAGCAGAGGTGTTGGGACATGCAGGGATCTGGTAGACATTCCCAAGGAGGAAATGAAAGGTGAGTGGGCTCCAGAAAGTAAAGTTGATGTGCGAAACATAATGCAAAGGCTGAACGGGGATCTAGTAAGATCCAACTCCTCTACACTGATGTTCAATAGCACAAAACTTCCTGAGGACACTAAGGCAGGATTTCTTTGCCTAAGAGTGTGACCTTATGTCCCCAACCCAATGTGCTGCTTCAAATGCCAGCATTTTGGGCATAGTACTCTTGTGTCCACAAGAGAAGCCATTTGTGGCAAGTATGGTTAGGTCGCCCACCAAGGAGTTGCCCGTGCATCTCCTTTGAAGTGTGTGTTAATTGCTCTGGGACTCACCTTATTAGGAGTTGGGACTGCAGTGTATATCATGAAGAATGGAAGATACAAGAGTTGAAGACTACAAAGTGCCCCCCAGATGGTGAGGCCAGAAAGATGTATAAAGCCATGCTGCCCCCAATGTTGCTATCTCCTTTGCTTCAGTTCTTAAACAGCCATTGCAGAAAGCTGATGTTGCTACCCAAACGGAGGTTACTAGTGTCAGCACTAGTACCTGCATTTGTCAGTGCACTTGTTAAGCTGTAGTAATTTTGATGTTTGTTCCTCCCCACAGTACTTTGAAAAAGGCAGACATTGCAGACTCCTCCAAATATTCAGTCTGGTACACCATCCAGTGCTGCCTCTACCACAGCCATGGTAGTATCTCTGAAGCCCAGATCAAAAAGTCAAAGCCCAGGCATCCACCAATGACAAGGTTGGAAAGTAAGCAATCTGATGATGCCGTCATCTTCCTCTCTGACATCTCTCATGATTCTTTTGTATAGCTTTTGTATAGCTTCCCTTGTGGTGGAAAGAAAGGATAAAAATCCTACCCTCATGATAGAAGGCTTCAGTGGAACATTAGTGGGTTCGGGACACGTGGAGGAGGTGAATCTACTGACATAGGCACACTTCTTGTGCCTTTGTTTACAAGAAAGATTTTTAAAGCCACTGACACCCCGGCCCTAGGGGCTATACCCTCCACTGAAAGGATGACCTCACTGGGGACAGAGCCGAGGAAGAAGTTGGTGTGTTTGTCAATAACACACACCGTTCCTCTGCTCTCTCCTTGCTTACAGACCTGCAAGCAGTAGTCATTGCAGTTCATGTGGGTCAGAAGATCACTACATGCTCCCTGTATTTACCACCACAGGATGCAGTTGACTCTGAGGCCTTCACAGACTTTATTGAACAACTACCCTGCCCATTTCTCCTATTGGGTGATTTCAATGCCCATAATGTATTATGGGGTTTGCACTATACTTGCCCTAAGGGTTGAGTCTTGGAGAACGTCATGATGTCACATGTGCTGTACATCCTCATTATGGGCAGTCCCACTAATTCCTCGGCTGCTACTGGATTGTCATCAGCTGTCGACCTCTCTTGTCTGCTCTCCCACACTTGGTGACTCCACTCATTGGGAAGCAGCTGATGACCTTCATTCCAGTGAACACTTCTCACTGTGATCCACCTACTGGATGGAGCACTACCTGAACAGACACCATCAAAATGAATGGACAGCAGGGCTAAATGGATATTGTTCAGCCAGCTGGATGTGTTTGAATACCATGACAGTGTTCGGTAATGAGTGGACCACATTTACACGAGTGATCTGTCATGCCATTGACTTATCAATCTTATAAAGTCCTCAAGTCATCTTAGGAGGCAACCTGTTCCTTGGTGGATTGGTGAGTGCTGCTCAGCAATGGGACAGGCATCCTGTTCTTTGGTGATTTAAGAACCACCCAACAGCAGACATCATCACAGCCTTTTGGGTCAGCAACTGTGGCAGACGTTCCTGGACTCCATCAACTGTTACACTTGTTCTACAAAAGTATGGGAGCCATCAGGAGGATTTCTGGTAAATACAGTCATTCGTTTACCTGTAGCAGCAGTGCTGAAACAGGGGTGTCTCCAAACTATGCCCAGAGACATTGCTCAGACGCGGCAGAGATTTTGCTCAGACTACTGACAGTGCCAGCCAGGATTTGGTGTTTCGCCGCTGCGGTGCAACTGCAGAGAGCGGTAAGTTGAACTTCAGATGCAGCAGTTCAAATCTTACAACTACCCTTTTTCCATGTTGGAGTTGGAAACGGCAATGTTTGATACTTGTGATACTGTGCCCGGTCACAACAAAACCTGGTACTGATGCTTCGACATTTTCCTACAGCATCCAAGGAAATTTTCCTCAAATGTTCTAATTTGATATGTCAGACAAGTCACTTTCCCCAACTCTTGGCGAGAGGCAGTTTTGATCCCTCTCCTCGAACCAGGAAAGGACTCAATGTGTCCCAGTAATTATTGGAGTTACCTTAACGAGCTGTATTGGAAAGGCCCTGGAATGAATGGTTAACTGTCATCTGGTCTGGTTGTTGGAGACCAGGCAGCTCTTTAGCCATTCTCAATGTGGGTTCCAGTGATTTCAGTCCACTGTTGACAACCTGACCTTTCTAGAGGTGGCTATTCAGCAGGCTTTGTTACATAAACATCACTGTCTCAATGTATTCTTTGACATCAGTAAGGCGTTCAACACTAGTTGGAGGCATAGTACTCTAGAGCAACTTCACGAATGGGGCTTTCGTGGCCACATCCCCATCTTCATACTGTCTATCCTGTCTAACCAGATTTTTAAGTCCCATGTTGGTGACATACTGTTGGATCGTTTTGAGCAGGAGAATGGTATTTTTCAGGGCAGTGTTTCAAGTGTTGTGCTCTTTGCCACAGCCCTAAACAGTATCACACGTACAGTAAGGAGAGCTGCACAACACTCCTTATTTATGGACGATTTTGCTGTTCCAATTCCTCCTCCAGTGTTGCAACAGCGACGTGTCAGTTGCAACTTAGGTTTGTCGTGGTTGCCACACCTAAAAGACCTGAAAGCCCTCTGAAGACACTGGATATCATGAAGTGACTTAGCCACAGACCTTGGAGAGCAGGCAGAGCATGTCTCCTCCAGTTTTATATGGCTTTTGTGCATTCGTCACTAGACTATGGCTGCACAGTGTATAGATTGGTGAGGCCTCCTTATGTCAAGATCATTGGCACTGTCCACTATGAGGGCATTAAGCTGGCCATGGGTTCTTGTACAACTAGCCCATGCCCTGCCCAGTCTCTGTGCTGAGGCTGGCGAACTACCACTTACAGTCTGATAGCAACTCCTCATGATGTGTCAAGCATGTAAGTTCCTTGCAGCTCTGAATTCATGTGCGTACTATATAGTTGCTCATCCGTGTGTGGAATGCTTTTTCTACACATTAGTTAAGGACATTTTAGCTGAGCAACACAGCTCTACAGCTGTGTTTACAGATGGAGCGAAACAGGGGGACTTCATTGATTGCTGTGTTGTTTTCACTGATTGTATCCTCAATGCCCGACTGCCTCAAGACATTACTGTCTTCGACACTGAATTATCACTGGAGCAGATGAGGTGTGATTAGAGTACTAAATTCCTTGTATATTCTAGTTCTCAGAGTGCCCTTCGTTCTCTAAAAAGCCTAAACCCAGCAGATAAAGTAGTCCAGAATATCCAGGATGCCCTCTTCTGACTACAAAGGCTAGGGAATGAGGTGTCTTCCGCTCTGTACCAGGGCACTAGGGTATTGCAGGGTGGATGTAGTACCCATGGAGGCAAGTAGTGATCTTCAGTTAGTGTGGTGTTTCATACCCCTGCATGCTATTCCCTTGCTGTCGAGGCACGGTCTTGCGTCGATGGAAGAATTAGTGGTTGGAAATGACAGACGATAAGTTCCATTTAGTAAAGCCAACAACACTGCTGTGGCATACCTTCTTCTGGTCACATTGATGGGACAAGGTCCTCCTTACTTATATTCGCGTAGGCCACAGCCGTATGATGCATGGCTTCTTGCTCCGGCGAGGAAACCTTGCAGTGTTTGGTGCTTGTGGTGTACAGATCACTGTGCACCACATATTATCAGACTGTGTTTTATTTTCAGGCCAGAAGGTAGCAGGAGATGTGCTGACAGACATGCCCTCTATTTTAAGTGACTGCACAGTAAATGTAGTTAGAGTTTTTAAAGTTTTGTTAATTGCCCAACAGTTTTACCAAGATCTTAGAGAGATGGTCTTAATGTGTTAACAGGATATCTGGCTCACCCATGTTTTTTTGTTAAGTGCATACTCAGTCATATTTGCCAGTGCTGTTGTTTTAGCTCCTCTGCTGTTTTGCTTGTGTTTCAATTGCTGGTATAACAACTTAAGCATTTTCTCCATTGTCTTAAGACGTGAGATAGAGTTATTGTGAGAGTGAATGTGAGTGATGTGGGATTGAGTGCACAAGTGTCATTATGTATGTTTTATCCTAACTGTGTGCAACAATTTTAACGATTTTATCTTTATTCAGTCCTTTTGAAACATCTCAGATTGCTGATAACCTTGCCATTGAGGACTCATCAAGTCAAAACACACACACACACACACACACACACACACACACACAATAGATACTAAGAGAAGACAAACATCAGTTTATGGCAGCTAGAAATGTTGGACTGAATACACAATGGGTACCAGCCATGAATGTAGACCCTCATATTTCAGGAGGCAATGGAAAATGTTGAAGAAGAGATCTGTCTGTCTTCAGAACCAGACTTAGCCAGCATTAGAATGTGCCAAGGCAAATGACTTGGTCAACTCTGACTTATGCTGTAGCCATCAAATGACAGCCAGGTATCTGACTAAACACAGGTACAACCAATTCCTCCACCAAGCATACTGCCCTGCAGAACAACATACATTTGTAGGACAGAGAAGAAAACACCAGTTTATTTTCACTGTGGGTGACCTAGACATGTTGTGCACTACTACAGAGAAACAAGATGAGTGTTGGACAACTATTGCCCTGCAAGACATTGACCATCACAACAGTCCTATAGACAAGTCAACTGCTGACGATTGTAGGAAATCTGTGGGACAAGGCACATAACTGTACCCAGGATGAAGTCATTTTCCAGCATGCTGTAGTTGTTTCCTGTTGCCGCACAGAAATGCTTACCACTTGCCTAGCCCTCAAATTCAAGAAAATTGAGTGAGGTGACCACCGATGGAGGTGAGGCCACCACAGATGAAAATCTTCTGTTGGCATCAGTTACCAAGATATCAGGAAATATCTTTGACGGCAAACCTGTTTGGGCATTAGATAACTCGGGGGCTTCATTTTCTGTAATGTAAAATACTTGTTGTCGGCAGCCAAAGAAGACTGTGTTCTGTGATATGAAACTGATTGCGCTAAAAGTCAAAATTGGAAATATGTCCAACTGACAGGATCCCAACCATATCAGACATCAATTAAATTCGGAGACATTCTGCTAGATTTGTTACCGCTAGATGTGATCAGTGCTCGAGTGTTACGAAGATGCTTCATGAACTCAGATGGGAATTCCTGGAGGGAAGAAAGTGTTATTTTTATGAAAGGCTATTGAGAAAATTTAGAGTACCAGTATTTGCAACTGACTGCAGAATGATTGTACTGCCACCAATGTACATTTAGTTTAAAGACCACAAAGACAAGATAAGAGGGGCCCCAATAGAGGTGCATAGACAGACATTGTTACCCCACCCCATTTGTAAGTGGAACAGAAAAGGAAATGGATAGTAATGGTCCAAAGTGCCCTCCACCATGCAACTTATGGTGGATTGTGGAGTATATGTGTAACTGTAGATAAGTTATCAAACTACTACTACTACTACTACTACTACTACTACTTCTTCTTCTTCTTCTTCTTCTTCTTCTGTCTTGAAGCACCACTACCCATCAATACCTATCCTATTCACAGTGAACACCATCTTAAACCACTCATAGCCCCATATCGTGCTTTGCTGACCTTTTTAATTTGCCGCATCCTCCAAAACCCCCTCCTAACACTCCACAAAATACAGAATCCAAAGAAACCCAAAACACCATTGTCAACCTTTCCATCAAAATTCTCAGTCCTACAAGAGAGTCAGTCCTGTTCAGGAGCAGCACATCGAATTCCACACCCAAGTTGAAAACTGTTGGACTTGTCAAAGACCTATACTCTTTCTCTTGATCCCTACAGAGGAAACATTTATTTGCTACAAATCCCACTAGCCAAAGCCAACCTGAGTGCAATATTGAACCTTCTGTATACCAGCTCATAGCACCCTCCCCCCCTCCATCCCCCAAGAATTCCTTACCTCCAGCTTGGTCTCACCATCCTCTTCTAGGTCCCTTCCCAGGAATGAAAACCTCTCAACAGAAGAAAGGATAGCCATTCACAACCTCAAAACAGGCCATGATTTAATAACGCTTCGTGGAGACAACTGCTTCACCAGTATTGTGACGAATTACAATGACTACAGATGGAAAGCTTCTGCCAACTAACTGGCTCATCTGAGTGCAAGCTATGCCATTGTGACCCCATCACACAAGTCCAGCATAACCTCCAGTCCTTGCTCAAATTCATAGACCCATCACAGAATATTTTCCCTGAGTCTATCCCCAACCTCTCTCCTATGACCTTTCTGCACGCCCCCTTCTACATGCTTCCCAAACTCAATAAACCTGGGTGCCTCATTGTAGCTTGTTCTCTGCTACCACTGAAAGAATCACTGGTCCTGTCAATCAACACTTCCAACCAAATGTTGGCAGTCCTGCCTCTCATTTCAAAGATACAAACAACTTCCTTCCCTGACTCTCATGATTCTCACTCTACTATCACCAGGATTCCTACTTGCCACTGTTGCTGCCACCTCCCTATACTCCAACATCCCTCACACTCACAGCTTCTCTTATGAAAGGAAGGTATTTAAATAAATCCATGACACGGCCATTGGCACCCACATGACACCGTCCTATGCCAACCTGTTCATGAGCCATTTAGAGGAAGGCTTCCTAGCCTCCCAAACGCCTTACCTCCTTCTGATTCACTGAGGATATATTTGATCTGGACCCAGGCCCAAGACAACCAATCCTCATACCTCCACAACTTCAGCACCTTCTCACCCATCTGCTTCACATGGTCCTCTGCAACCCATTGTGCCACTATCCTGCACTTTGACCTTCACTTGTTTGATGGCTACATCCATACCTCCGTCTGTATAAAACCCACCAGCTACCAACAGTACTCGCATTTTGATAGCTGTCACCCCTTCCACACCAAGAAATTGCTCCCATACAGTGTTGCCACCTGTGTATGGGGTATCTACAGTGACAGGAATGCCCTTGCCCAGTATACTGAAGGGCTTGCAGAAGCATTCAGAGACAGGCACTACCCTCCAAACCTGATACGCAAACAGATTGCCTGCACCGTATTCTTGCACATTCCTTGTCCTCCCACGAACCCCAAGAATCAGTTGCAAAGGAGTGCCCCCTCATCAACAAATACCAGCCTGGACTGGAGCAGCTGAGCCATGTTCTTCACTAGGACTTTAACTATCGTCGTGCCTAGAAATGATGGACATGCTACCATTGATCCTTCCCAACCGTCCTAAAGTGGTACTCCATCACCCATCCAACCTACACAACATCCTGGCCTCTCCTTATGCCACACACACTCCCAGTCCTTTGCCCCAAGAGTCATATCCCTATGGAAGACCAAGGTGAAAGATATACCTGATTCACCCACACAGCACATCCTACTCCTGTCCTTTCAAAGGCTTATTCTATCTCATCAGAGGCAGGGCTACATGTGAAAGCAGAATTCTAATATACCAGCTCTGTTGTGTTTTGTGCACAGGACATTATCACCAACCAGCTGTTTACCAGAGTGAACATTCATCACAATACTGTGGCCAAGAAGAGTGTTTCCACCCATTGGTGCACCACACTGCTGAACATAAGATGCTCCTGTTCGGGGGCTGGTTCATAACCCATGCCATCTGGATCAGTCCCTCCAGCACTAGCTTTTCTTAACTATGTAGTTTGTAACTATCCTTGCAATACATCCTCTGCTTTCGTCATTCCCCTGCCTCCAGTCTCCACTAACCACTGTCTCCTCTCCCCACGAACAGTTTCTCTTTTCTTTGTCCCATCGCCCCCTCCCAGTCCATGCCACTACATCATCTGCATCATGCCACACACAAACTCAGCAGCTCCGATACTTTTGTGTCGTGTGTGTAACCCATGCAGCTGTTATCGCTTTCTCCCACATTCCTATTTTGCACAACTGATGCCTCCCACTGAACTGTTAGCTATCTATCCCCAACCCCTCTTCCTACTTCCTGTTTCTTTCTGCCTCTACCACCCCCAGTTGATACAACCTTTCATCTCTGTCCACGTGCCGAATTGCAATCCCAGTATTGTGTGTCCAGCTGGCACAGTGTGTGTGTGTGTGTGTGTGTGTGTGTGTGTGTGTGTGTGTGTCATCGGAGGGGGGAAGGGGGGGGGGGAATTCTTCTGTTACTCAGTGAATGATGTCCTTTGCTGCTGAGATTTGCATTCTGCCTGAACTTTCCTTACTATGTACAAAAGTACTATTCTACCTGATATAAAATATGTGGCTAGTCATTCACATATGTGAGGAATAAGAATGGATCCAAAGTTAATCTGTGTGACTCTCCATTGATGATTCATCCCTTGGTTACTAAAATATTCCTTATTTTAGTATTATCTTTTGCATTTCTGTTGTTAAGTATGATTCCGACCATTTTCCTGTAAAACTAAATCTTTTGTATAGAAGAACTTCATCCCCTGCTTAACCAAATGCATGAAGTGGATGACAAAAAATACCTCGTTGGTGATTTTTTTCATTGTTCTGAATCCGTGGAATTGAATTTTGTCAAGCGATATGACAAGATATGCTAGTACACACACTGTAAATTAGAGGTCATTGATATGATTTGAAGATGTCTTTGGAATGGCATTAATTTGTGTAATTTCTTCAGTACTATCAGAGGGACCCTCATCATAGTCTTTAGTTCGAAATGGTTTTACACACCTAATTCCTAGAGTTTGATGCACATTTTTAACTTGTTGATGTTCATCTGCACATATTTGCTACAATGATACATGTTTTACAGTCGTTTCTGAAAGTATTTGTATGGAGTGTAGCCATGTATGGAAGTGAAACATGGACAATAAATAGTTTGGACAGGAAGAGAATAGAAGCTTTCGAAATGTAGTGCTACAGAAGAATGCTGAAGATTAGATGGGTAGATCACATAACTAATGAGGAGGTATTGAATAGAATTGGGGTGAAGAGGAGTTTGTGGCACAACTTGACAAGAAGAAAGGACCGGTTGGTAGGACATGTTCTGAGGCATCAAGGGATCACAAATTTAGCATTGGAGGGCAGTGTGGAGGGTAAAAATAGTAGAGGGAGACCAAGAGATGAATACACTAAGCAGATTCAGAAGGATGTAGGCTGCAGTACATACTGGGAGATGAAGCAGTTTGCACAGGATAGAGTAGCATGGAGAGCTGCATCAAACCAGTCTCAGGACTGAAGACCACAACAACAACAACAACAACAACAACAACAACAACAACCACCACCACCTTAATTTGCAGGTTCTTGTAACCAGAATATCCAACTGATTTGCTTGTGGTGTGATAGAAATGAGCCACAATTCTGATCCATGAAGTGTCTACACTGTCTCCGATACCCTCTGGGCTGCACCTTGTATCTGTTTCTGATGCATAATTAGAGAACCCCCCAGCAAAAATCACAGTGAATTTCTGAATACAAGGCACAGCTAGAGGGATCACCAATTTAGTATTGGAGGGCAGTGTGGAGGGTGAAAATCGTAGAGGGAGACCAAAAGATGAATACACTAAGCAGATTCAGAAGGATGTAGGCTGCAGTAGGTACTGGGAGATGAAGAAACTTGGACAGGACAGGGTAGCATGGAGAGCTGCATTAGACCAGTCTCAGGACTGAAGACCACAACAACAACAACATGATACATGTCACACCTTTGACAGCTATGCGCAACGCTGGCAGACGTACCTCATGTGCTTCATTGTTGCGCCGCTCGCTCTGTGCCAGGTGCGGAATGCTTCTGGTGCGCTTGCCATGCGCAATGCTTCCAACATGCTTGCTTGCATTTTTATTATAGTGTGTATACAAATAAAGATGTTTACAACAGTGACACACTTCTACATTCTCTCAAAACAAGAATTAACAGTTTTTTATTTCTGTCATCCTTGTGGGTTGCTGTGCGTCTTCATTTGAAGATGATGAGTGTTGAATAGAAGTACCCAGCTGCGGACTTTGTCTCTATGTTGTAGGCTTTGCACTAGCAATTGTAGACGGAGCTGGATGAGAATCAACAACATCTGTAGACTGTAAACTATTCATAAGAGAATCTTCTTCATCTGAATCACTGTCTATTGATGACTGTAGCAATTCTTCAGAGTCACTCTACATCAACATCTGTATTATCTCTTTGGAGGTTAGGAGCTTTTTACGTGCCATCAAAATATGTAAATTCACTATGCAAACATAAGCAAATGATAGACAACTGATATCTGAACCAAGAATAGTCTCTCGCAGAAAGGCGTGAAATTACAGTTAGACAGAAATCACAGTAGCGTCATCTGTTGTGCTTAAAGCAAATCACTCATACAAGTGCTATGAGAGTCCGCCAAAAGTGCTGACCTCAACATCAAATGTAATCGGGTTCTGCATATTGAAACGCAATTTGTTGCAGTTACAGCAAACGATAAGGTGTGGTGAGAGTCCGCCAGTAGCACTGCAAACAAACAGCCGCTGTATTCAAGTGCAACTAAACAATAGGAGAGCGAATGTCTCAGAACTTCAACAGCAGTTGGCACCACCTGGGGCACGGGAGCACTGAACTGCTGTGGCAGTCAGCTGCAGCCAGGGCACAGTGCGGTTGGACCGCTGTAGCAGTCAGCCGCGGTCAAAGGGTTAACGAAACACTGTTTGACATTTAAAAATGCCTGTTTAGACTTGATAAGACACATGTTATAAAATGAAATCCAGCCCTTCTCCATTTCGTGATTTACTTTTTTATTTATCAAAGTTGTCTATATTAAATTTTCTTCCCTCCTTTTAATTCTCAGTTTTTTTTTTTTTAAGATATTACAAGAAAAGAATGTTTGGCTCGAAAATACTTAAATTTTTTGCCAAATGTGCTTGTTGTGGCCTCATGAATAGCTATTATACGTTCCTGTTAATAAACAATGTACTTATGCTTGTTCCTTGAGTCTCTTAGAGATTTTTTTGTATTTCAGTCCCTGTGGCATAAAATTGACGTAAGGAAGTATATTACTTCAAACTGGTGGGGAATAAACAGATTGGTAAGCTTTTCTGCACTTTCATTGGCAACTAACATTACTCTGTATGCAGTAATATTTCTTGTAACTGTAATTAATCGTGAAGAAGTAGAAAACATATGGTAGATGCAGTTTCATTGCTTTAGCATAAAGTCTGTGAAGTGCAATTTGAATGTGAACATTTTAGGTTAAGCATAACTGTCAATGTTCTGTGAGTATTAATTGAAATTCAGAAAAATCTCCAACCAATCATTACTTATAATTTGCAAAATGTAAAGTCAAAACATATGTGTATCCAGTGGTGAATTTATTTTTTTAAAAAAGTCACATGCTTCCTCCACAAATTGTTGCCTTTAGTGACTGATGATGATTATCTCAACACAAACGGAGTAAGACTACTTGCATTGCTAAGGAAGTGTCGTGACATGTAAGTGCATGACTGTTTTTGAGCTTTAACTACATTTTTATGCTGTGACCATTGTCACGAAAATCTAACTATTCAGTGGCAGTAGACATGTAGCATACCACAGATGAGCCTGCACTCTGCACAAAAACTACTCAGCCCCTGCACAGCCTAAAGGAAAATCACATGCAGAAATATTTTCTGCAGTAGGAGGTTACAGCATCAGTCTGGTTTGTTTTGTGTCAGACATGAGACATATACTGCACCAGCAGCAGGTGTACCTCAATATGTAAAAATGTAGGAATGTAAGTACAACTACTTCAAACAATTCTCAGCATCCCCACTAGCTAGTAATACTGTGTTAATGATTTTGAAATTACATTTCTAATCAACTGAACAGATGGAATTTGTTTTTCTGTACAAATTTCTACTCAATTTGTTACATATTATCTTCATTGGCAGTGTGTTGATCTTATACAACATGTGTGCTTCATTTTTGTTGAAGCTGTTACTTGTGCTTGAGGCAGTATAAGACATTGTCCACACAGCACACAATCTTTATACACATACTTTTCCACCAACAATTTCATTTATTCAGTTGCACTCAGAGAGACCTCAAATTCATTCATATAACCTGTGACACATATGTCCTACTTAGACTTAAGTTTTCAGAGGTTTCGCTAAAGAATGTCAGGTAACTGTTGAGACAATTACTTTGAAAAAGCTGTTAGTATGTAGTTAAAAGATTACTGGTTAACTTGTAGAAACTGTGTACATTTTTCTAATATCTGGGCATGGGGGAATAGTACAGAAAAGTATGAAATATGCCAGTATATGAAATCAGTAAGTTGCAGGGAAGGTGAATGAAAGCCATACATTTGTTGAGAGGCTCTTAGGTTAGATAAAAACACAGTATGCTAGTGCAGATATCCAGTGAATTTGGTAACGTGTTGCTAAGCCCATAAGAAGTCAGTATAATTCAGAAGAAAGTGTAGCAAAGATACTAGGAGAACTTAATGGGAATCTTTTGAAGAAAGGTAGTGTCGTTCTCGTGAAACACAGTTAAGTAAATTTAGAGAACTAATATTTGGTGAGGCCTGGTGCTACTATTGCATATAACGTGTAGGGACCATAAAAATAAGATGAGAGATTAGGAGCTGAATTCTTTTTTCCCCCCTCTCCGTATGCAAAGACTGAAAGTCACTAATATTGTAGTATTAGTACAAGATGCTATTAGCTGTGCACTGTATATTGGCTTGTGGGGAATATGTATATAGAAATAAATGTAAATTTTTCAGCCCATCTTTGTCCAATGCAAGTCTGTATACCATCTCTAGAGCTGGTCAGTAGATCAGGTGGACTGGTGAGTAATTCGGAATTTCCAAGTAATGTGCTCCCACAGGTGATCTCTGTTACTGCTGTAGGAAGCAATGAGCAACTCGGAAGCTGGCTATTCAGAGAAAACACAGAAGAGTGTGAAAAAAACAATGGAGGTGCTTATTTGACAATAGAGGATGTGCATTCATATTGTTTGGTGCAGTGTGGTGTGGTGCACAGTGCCACATAGATAATGATTTTCTCTAAGAATGCTATTAAATTTCTAGTGCAGAAATAAATTGTTTCATTGTGTAGAATGGTGTCACCAGATAGCTCTGTGGGTTAGTGACAACTGCAAATCTGAAGTCTGGGTATTGATCCACAGTTCTTCCTAGCATCTGTTCTGTTGATTATCGCAACCTTCATGTTCAGCAATGATTTCAAGTTGCTGACTGCTTGACTTGTATATGTATCTTTTTATTTTATGGTCATCATTATTGTGCAATTTTAGTTGTGTAGCCATATTCAGGCAAATCAAACCTGTCTCCCCTCTGTGTTAGCCATTCTTTCCAACCAGGCTGAAATAACATGAAACTTCTGCCTGTGGAACTTTTGCTGTGACCAGCACTTTCCATCAGTAATGACCCTCATTGATTGGAGATTTACTCAGTCTTCCTTCCAATTTCATATGTGTTAAGGTACTCGTAGGTCCAAGGCTTCCAGTCTGATAGTGAAGCTTTGTGCCGAGCCTATGCCAGTTAGTTCTAAGTATGTTATCTTTTGCACAATTAACAGCACTCAAGTTATGTTGTTGTTATGATAAATGTTAGTATTGTTACTGTCGTTTCTGTTGTTTTTTAGGATTTTACCACAATTCATGAAGTCATAGACATCATCACACAAAGCAGACTACTGTCTGAGGAAGATTTTAATTTAATTTCCAGTTTGGACATTGATAAAGAACATCAGCGTACACTAAGGTGTGTATTGTGTGTGTTGTGTCATGTAGTACAGTATGTTTTGTATTTATTAGTATCTGGATATGAGAAGCAGGCAAAACAGCAATAGACAGACGAAGGTAAGGTAATGACAGTGCAAAATTAAAAAAAAAAAAAAAAAAAGAGAGAGAGAGAGAGAGAGAGAGAGAGAGAGAGAGAGAGAGAGAGCATATACGAGGTAGACTGGATGGCCTTCCCCAAGTTTCAGTGCCAATATTTTTTACAAGCTCTCTTCAAGCCTAACTGTCCTCAGCTAGTTGGTCTTTAACTGTTTGTGGAATAAAATCTTCACATTTTTCTAACTGTATTATTTTGAAAATCTTATTAAATGCGTTTGTTGTTGGCACACATGTTGATCACGTTTGACAACAAGGAACCACTTGTGTTCACAAAGGCTGTACCTAGCTTAGTTGCCACTGATTGAAATACTGTGTGTTTATGTTAAGGTCATTCAACTGCATTGTCATATGTACTATGTTGTGATGGCCTTAGCTGTCACAGCGACAACTGCAGACACCATAACTGACATTTGTGGTCTTATTGTCACTTACCTTTTTGGCCCCAACGTTGGTGTACATTGCTTCTGTGATCATGTAAAAAGTCTACAACATTCCTATTACTACTACTTATCAGCTGTGCACCTTATCCTTCCTGCCTTGTCTCCTGGCTGATTACCTAGTAGATCCAATGGTCCCAAAAGTGATTTTATTACATTGGCATTGTCGTTTGGATTTCTAGCAATTTCTGTTCAGGTGCAACTGGCAGTTCACATACTTTGTCTTTACAGATTTATTTCAGTGGAAATCAAACATAATTAATGTAACTCATCTTTCTTAATAGCTTTTTCCATGCAGTATTGGTACCAACACAGAAACTACTATCTTAAGGCTGTTCATTGGAGAGGTTAGAAATATGATAAATTGCAATATGATTACACTCTCTGTGCAATATATAACAGACAGCAGAACTGTTTCCCAACCTTTATGTAATATTATGTCTCTAAATTTTATCAGCAGGTTTTTATGTGAATCTTGTTACTTTTATCCTGGAATTGTCATTCAACTTTCCTGAGCATCTCCATAACATGTTTGCATGGGTTGTGCTGATCTGTTATGAACGTATCAGCATTTCACCGAATTTATCCAAAGTCCACTGTCATATCCACTTCATAAGATTTTAAGCACTAGAGCGATATTGTAGAATAGGTCTCGCCAGCATCTTTCGTGCCACCTTCCTTACAAATGCTCCAAACTTAACCAGAACTCTCCCAACAAATGTAAGTTGTTTATTTGCCTTTCCTACTACTGATTTCACATGTTTCTCCCATGCTATGTAGCTTTGAAGTGAGAACTCATAGATATTTAAACACTGTGGCAGGTTTCAGAAGCTTATGTATAATCTCTCAATTGTAAACTATTAGATTCTCTCTGACAATGTAATTGACAAAATAATGTAATTGGATACATAAATCAAGCAGTGGCAGAACACACACATAAAAGGAGGTTATAATTAATCGAGATTTTGGAACCAGTGGCTCCTTCTTCTGGCAGAATTGTTGAAGGTGAAGGAAGATGGGTGAACGAAAAGGACTGGAGAAGTCTAGGAAGAGGCGTGGATATCAGGAAAGTCACCCAGAACTGTGGGTCTTGGGAGACTTACCGGACAGGATGATAAGGAAAAACTGATTGTTGTGGAGTGTACCAGGTGAGATTTGAAAACCTGAGAGCTTAAAGGTGGAAGGCAGGGTAATATGCAAGACACAGAGTACTGCTTAAACGTCGTGCGTGAGTTAATAATAGTGAAAAGCTAAGTGCATTTATGTAACAGAGGTGGGCAGTGAAAAATAATCAGGTAAGCAAATGAAAAATGTACAAAACTAAAACAGAGCGAAGAAAAGAGTAGTTGCTGTGAAGGAATGTTGAGACAAAATAAATTTATGTAAATTAAGGCCAGGTGGTTGGCTAGAACCAAGGACATGTTGAAGCGCTAGTTCCCACCTCCGGAGTTCCGAGAAACTGGTCTGGGGGAAGAATGCAGATGGCATGTGTGGTGAAACTAGCACGGAGGTCACAGTTGTCATGTTGTAGAGCATGCTCTGCAACAGGATATTGTGTGTAGCCAGTATACACCCTCTGCCTATGCCCGTTCATCCTAGCTGATAATTTGATGGTAGTAATGCCGATGTAAAAGGCCGAACAGTGTTTATGTAACAGCTGTGTTGTTTCACAGGTGGCTTTCCCTTTGATAGTGTGTGTTTTGCCAGTTACAGGACTGGTATAGGTGGTGGTAGAAGGGTACATAGGGCAAGTCTTGCAGTGGGGACGGTCACAGGGGTAGCAGCCATAGGATAGGGAGATGGATGCAGAAGGAGCATAGGGTCTGACAAGAATATTGGGGAGATTGGAAGGGTGACAAACAGCTATTCTAAGAGTGGTGGGAAATCTCAGAGAGAATGGGTCTCATTTCAGGGCATGATTTTAGGAAGTAATGGCCTTGTCAAAGTACCTGATTAGTACATTCCAGACCAGTATAATACTGAGTGACCAGGGCCATGCTCCGAAGTTGTTTTTTGGAGGGATCAGCAGTACCAAGATTGGATATGATGGCCTAGGAAATTTGCTTTTGAACTAGGCTGGTGGGGTAATTACAGCCAGTGAAGGCTGAGGCGAGAATCGTGATGTATTGGTGAAAAGAATTTGCATCTGAACAAATACGTTTGTCTCGAATGCCAAGCCTGTATGGGAGGAAACGTTTGACTCCGAAAGGATAGAAACTGTAAGAATGTAAGTACTGTTATTTGTTAGTAGGTTTAATGTGGACAGGAGGTCCTGGTGAGGACAGGATCAACATGAAGGTAAGTGGCATGGGATTTGGAACAGCACCATGTGAAATTTAATTGGGAGAAGGTATTTAGAGATTACAGGAATTTTAACAGGTCAGCCTCACCAAGAGTCCATATAGCTGATGTCCCCACCTTTATTCTTCCAGCAGACAAAGGATCTACCACTGTGGTACTTGTCCAAAAGGAGTATGTTAGTGAAGGTCTACGCCAGCTGTCTGACACGTCTACATACAGCGTCTGCCATAAAGATCCTGTCCCTATGGATTGAGGGATTAATCCTTGTGAGGGCCTGAGGTTACAAGGTGCGAGTGCAGGTCAGTTTGAATCATAGGGATGGGATCTTAATGGTAGACGCTGTATGTGGGTGTCGGACAGCTGGCATAGACCTTCACTAACATACTCCTTTTGGTTATCTATCCAATTACATTTTTGTGACAAAAATTGTTTGTTTCATTGTTATTTTGACAATATAACTGAATAGATAAAAAATCTACTCGCCAAGTGGTGGCAGGAGAACACACATATAAAAAGTTTTACATATGCAAGCTTTCGGTACCAGCGGCTTCATCTAGTGGTAGAAGGGTTGAAGGGAAAGGACTTGAGACTTTTAGAAAAAAAGGTAGCATTTGGAAAAGTCACACAGAACCCCAGGTCAGAGGAGGCTTATTGGACGGGATGAGGAGAAAGGTCCCAGGTTCTGGGTGGCTTTTCTGAACTTAACCCCTTTCCCTAAACCTCTCCAGTCCTTTTACTTCACCCCTCTTCCTTCCACTTCAACCAGAGGGAGCCAATGACTCCAAAAGCTTGCATACGTGAAACCTTTTTTTATATGTGTGTTCTCCTGCCGCTGCTTGGTGAGTAGATTTTTTTTATCTATCTACTTATATTGTCAAAAACTGTTCATTTTCATTGTTATATCAGATTCTTTCTGTTTCTTTTTTGTGGACATTCTCTTGCATTTTCTGAATTTAAAGAGAGCTGCTTTTTGATAAACAAGTTCAGAGTGCTTTTCAGCATTTACTTGCAATCATCTAGCAATAGCAATAATGCATTCGTCTCTTCAAGGGGCATATGGATCTTCCATGAACACACATGTGATGAGCACAATGCCATTGTGATAGTTCTTCTTACCCCATGCTGTAGTTCCTCTTCTTGGGCTAGGGTGTGTTCACACTGCGTGCTGCACTGGACTGAGCCAAGCTGTGCTGGGCCGTGCTGCACCTGGACATCGAACCCATTGTTTAGCATTGTGGTGTTCATACTGGCAGCTGGACCATACTCTGGCACAGTGAGAGCTGGCCCATGCCATTGTCCAGAATGTTTAATATTCCCGGTGCTTGCTGGCAACCACTACAAGCTGGTGGAGCTACACTTCAGTGTCTGCAGTATATGTATCAGATTTTACCTGTCTGTCTTTTTTTTTTTTTTTTTACAGTGTCATGCTAAATGTTAAGCAGTCTCTGTCACTGTATTGCTTCTGTCAGTTACTCTTATTGGGAATGAAAAACACTTTGTATTTTCTTTTTCTCATTTTCTTTCAATTAAAGGGCAAATTCCTTAACACCTCAGTGGCAGAACAATTGCAAGTATTATTTATGAGGGTTAGATTAAATAGTGACAACTATTTATTCACAACTGATACAAGAGAGTTACATGTTTGCACCTGTTACTGTCCTTCAAAGTAGTCACCAGCAGTGTGTAGAACCCGTTGCCAGCGATGTGGAAGGTGTAGTATACCAGTAGCAGAGCCTGTTCTGTTGATGGTGCAAATGGAGTGGTCTGCTGCCTGTCGAATCTCTGGAACAGTTCTGAAGCGAATGCCACGAAGTGGTTCCTTCATCTTTGGAATCAAATCAAAGTCACAAGGACTTTGGTGAATGGTACAGTACTTACCAGTCCCATTGACCAAAAAGAGCAGCCACAGCTTGCGCTGTATGCGCCTGCAGATTGTCATGCAAAAGGATGGGTGGGGTGCACAAAAAGCGTCGCCGCTTCTTTCGCAAAGCTGCTCCAAAAATGAACAATAATACTGTGCATTGATGGTCTGCCATGGAGGAACATAATGCGTTAGGATAACACCATCACAGTCGTACATTAGAATCACCATACCTTTCACCATACTGGGGCTCTGATGCACTTTTGACTTTCGCGGCGACCCATAATGATGCCATTCATTGGATTGACGTTTCGGTTTTGGCTCATACGATGTGGCCCGTGTGTCATCCAGTGTTACGATACGGCATAAGAAAGCCTCTCCTTTGCGCTCATAGTGCTCCAAGTACATTGGAACAGTGTCATAATGCATCCACTTTTTCATTTCCGTCAAGTCATGTGGAACCCATCATGATGCGAAAAATTGCATGTCCAGGCGTTCCTTCAGGATGTGAAGCACAGTTGTATGCACTGATCCGGTTTCATGGGCGAGCTCACAAATCGTATGGTGTCGCTCACTGTCCACTAATGCGGCAACAGCATGCACTTTTTCTTCAGAGATACTAGGATGACCTGCCTGATGCATGTCTGCCACAGTTTGGCGACCTTTGTTGGAGGCTTTTGCCCAATGTGCCACTGTTCTGTATGGCAATGTAGATTCCCCACATTCCTCTTGGAGACCTTAATGACACTGTTGTGCTGTACAACCTCTGGCACATTCAATCTTGATCCAACTCCGTTGTTCCTGTTTAGAAAACATAGTGAACCATTACGTTAGACCGCTCGCTCACAAGTGACTGTGTTTCCCTCGACTGTGCACATGGGGATGGGCGAGTACATTTGCTCGGAGGTAAGGTAGGTATGTCAACAACGTGTGCTATCGGCGACATTAGTAGATTCCATTGCATAGCGTCTCCGCAGCAGTGTTGCTTCTATTTAAGTTCCAACATATGTGTATACCAAATTACTTCTCCCTTTGTTTGCTATCGCACTTGCTAAGCACGATGATATACATGAAGAAGGGTAAAGCATAGCAAACAGATGATAGTACATTGTAAAGTACAGCATCATGAAGGAAAAAGATGAAAAGTAGTGCACAAAATATTGAATATTTTGTTACACACGAAAAGAACAAATCAGCTGCTATGAAGACACAGCAAGGCATCACCTAAAACGATGATACTTACCACTTCCCAATAAGTCTCAGGAGTGCAATAAACTTACTTTCTCTTCAGGGGCAAATGTTTGTAAAGCTTGTCTAGAATGAATTGGAGGCAGTGAGGTCAGAACAGTTCTCTTTCTAAACAATGACAGTGCACTAATTCAACTTACTTCACCATCATAGACAATTCTGCTTCTTGCATTATACTTCTGTGAAAATATGTTCTGTTTTGAATTTTTTGTCTTGAATGTTATTCAGCTGATACTCAAACACTATTGCTCATTCTTCTTCTTCTTTCGATTTCAGCCATCTTTGGACCACGTTCAACAATTCACTTGCCCGGCTTTTTCATCTTTTTTTCTCTCTTCCCAATATTTCCTCATCATTTTCGAGTGGTTCCTCCTCCGCTCTTCCGACCATTTCCTGTTATTATTCTTTAGTTTCGTTTCTTCTGGAAAACACTTAATTTTGTTCACTATTTGTCTAAACTTTTCCCTGTCCCTGATTGACTCACGGGTGACATTAAAATAGGCCAAATCCTTTTTTTTCAAGCTCATTCTGCAATATGAAGAAAAGATTTTTAGGAACATTTTTTAGTTCTTCGTGAAAGAAAGAATGTCTCCTGAATGTCACTTTATATTCATGGGGTGAGTCCATTAACACTATATTTCTTATGTGCTTCAAAATTTGACGAGTCACAATAATGTGAAAACAAAACCAGCAGCGCATCGAAAGCATTATTACATAAGATGGCACTAACTGGATAGCGGTGAAACATTTGTGGCTACACCTTTGTTATCTTTGACCTTCAGCTGCTAAAGAGTGAGGACTCCTTGCTACAGGGGATGAGCCCACCAAGGAGGGGGAAACTAAACAGAAAAAGAAACAGAGTGTGACACACGTCTCGTCCTTTAAGCTGGTTTGAACTCCATGAGGATCCAAAGCATCAATCAGTAGCAATTCACATTAACCAGTCCTGCCATGTTATGGGGCTGTGCTAAATCCATGTATTTTTATTCAGTTAAAGTAGAAATATTGAAACAGAAGCACATTAGAGACAAGGAAAACTCAATTTTGTCATTGATTGAGCCAGAAAAATGTTTATTGAAACACAATTCAATTTAACCTAGGTTTCATTACTTTAATCTCCTAAAATGAATAGTATTCCAGGGTTGCCACAAGTTCTGGAAATCAGTGAATTTCAAATGTGTCAGAGAAATTAGGGAAATTTTAAAAAAAATGGAAAAACCTCATTTTTGTTTCAGTAGATGAAATGGTTTGTTTACTGAGATGTCATGCATCATCGCTGGCTGGGCACAGCTGAGTATGTGCACCACTCCTCTTCTCCCTCATTCTTACTGCTTCTCCTCTTCCTACCGTTCCCCTTAGCTTGTAGTAAATGCTGCCACCTTTTCTTGTCCCTAACCTGACAGCTGCCGAGGAGAGGCAGGGAGGTGTGAGGAGTGTTTGGATCTGATTCTCAGAAATTGTTGATGCAGCAGCTGAAGAGAGCGGTCAGATCTAGTCTCACCGACCTGCCTGCAGGCTGGGTCTGTTTGTGTGTGTGGCATAATGTGGTGGTTTTTCATGGTTTATCCGAGGAGGATCCAGGACAGTAATGCTCCTTGGCAGGCCAGTGGCCATGGGCAATGAATTTCAGGAATTGCAACTGTCTCACTACAAGTACATTGTACAGTGCATCATTTTATTGACATTTTACCTATTCTAGTACATTTTGGCACCAAAAATAATTTGTGTGTTAGAAAGTATGGACAATCAAAAGAAGAAAATTTTGACAGTTGCTGGCGGTTTATACACTATATACTCATATTTTTCGAAAGAAAAATTGCATAATACGTGTAAAATAATAGACATAACACATTGGCTAATAACTGATTGATAATGAACATAGTAGAACCAACATTTTATTGGTGGTCACCTATAGTGTTGGTTTACACAACTCTTCACTGCCTTATACACTTCTTTCAAGAGGCCTGAAAGTGGCAACAGGGTCAATCTAAAGTGCATAATTATTTACAATTTCCAAAAACTACAAAAGCAAAAATATCGAAACTGAACATCTTGTATATAATTCAAACTTAGACATAGAAACACCCGTAAATGTAATTATGTTTTTAACATCTGCTGTTTTTCATCTCCAGCTAGAAAGAAATTAAATAGAATGTTGCAAGCTGCTATTACAGTCCACCTACAGTTAAATTAATTTATTCTTCTCTTCTACTTCCAAAGATGAAATGTATGTTCTACTCATTGTAGGATGAGACACAGTAAATAATTGTTTGTCTTTTGCATTGTAAAATGTGGTGCATTGTAGAACCATAGCAGATGATTGTTCAGTAAAATCATATGCAACCGAGATAAAAATTCATATACATTTGGATTTTTCTAGACGTTGAGTATTAAAATAACACGTAGGGTTGACACTAGGCCTGCGTTGATTGTTCATTTCTTCTACCCTGCAGTGTTTCACACTACACTAAACCATACTAAACTCATGTGAACTCTGTAGGCTTGCGATTGCAGCATTGACACCAATCAGTAATTCGCTTTGGCTTGTGAATGAAGAGACATCAGTGTCACTACCATTTCAAAAACTTTTTTGTACTCTTAGCTACATTTCACTCACACTAATGTATAAGCTTCCTCCTATCAAACTTTTTCACTGCAAGACAATTAGTGTCATTTTACAATGACTGTTACAAATTATGAAAAGGTAAATGTGTTCTTAAAAAGTTGAGATTCTACGCTACCATGTGTACAAAAATCAGATTTTTTTTAACTGCATATTTTTTTCCAAGTCAATTGAGAAACATTATGGAACGGAAAAAAATCATGCGAAGTGAAAAGTAGGTGCTTTTAAGTAGTTCATAAAATGATGTGGCATAGTCTTATACAGTGCCAAGAGCTTTCACAATAAGAAAAATCAGGAAATGGATTTCACCATTTCTTGTCTTCACAGCCTGAGATGCAGTGTGAACTTCCAGGATGGCAACTTGAGCTGGGTAGGCACAGGCTGGTCTGGTACATGCCATCACCGCCTGAGGCACACTGTGAACGCAGTCTTACCCTCCAGCCCATAAACAGTGTTGACGTCTTTGATGTAGAGTGTGCTTGCCCAGGGTTTTCAATTTTGGTCCCTCTTCCATCCCTTGCACTTACATTTTATTGCTATTTCTGGCTAATCGAGGACATTCCACATTAGCAGGTTTTACCCTCCACCTGCACATGTTGCAACAAAGATGCAAGTCGTCCTCATTGACCTGGTGTGTGTGTGTGTGTGTGTGTGTGTGTGTGTGTGTGTGTGTGTGTGTTAGACCTTGGCAATGTCAGTGGGTGTTTCATCACCAGTTTCAGAAACCCACTGAGACATTACCCAACTGGAACTATAACCCAGAAGAAAAAGAATAAATCAAAGGGAAAGATAGACTGTGATAGAAATGTTCGCCTCTTTCACTCTGTCTCCCCCCTAAAAAATAGAAAATTATCCCATGGAAGAGCAACAGATATTTCCTTCACCTAATTAAAGTTGGTATAGCTGGGGAGGAAACCTGATTCCCAACAGACTACTCTCCTAGTAACATTACTAAAATCCTCCAGTCTGTTATGCTGTGGTCGTCTCAGATCTGTTATGTTGGATCCTCATTAACCGCTTTTATGTCATTTAATGCTCTCTGTATAGCTGTACCATGGGAAGCAAGGCAGTATGTTGGTTGGTGGCTGGTATCCTCATTCTGTAACACAAACTGTATGCAATTATTAACTAGGTTCTGTATTAACATAAACTAAGAGCTACTTAACTTAAGCTTCCATGTGCCGTTGTGGTACAAGCTCTCTGTGTAGTTCACCTTAGCCTCACTGCCAGTGAAGTAGAAGTCCACAATGTTCACTATGAGGTTTCTATATGCTGCCTGTCTCTGTGCTAGAGGTTAAGTCTGCGGCTCCGACTTGGTGACGCTCTGGAACTCACTAGGTGCAACAGGCTCAAACTTACTCTAACTAACTGGGACGAACTAACTAACTGGCTCTTCAGTCCGCTGCGGTGATCCTAAATACTGGCAGCTTAGAGGGCGTTGGTAGCATGTCTGTCTGTCTGTCTGTCTGTCTGTCGTTGGCCTCAATCGATCTTTTTGTGACCGCAATGCCGCACAGTGTGCTGGTGCCAGCTTACACCAGCACATGTTAATTAATGTGCCTCGGAAGAAAACACCTAACAGCCTGGAGAATTTCAGTAATTTTAACCTTTCTGGCTGTGAAAGTTTAAATTTTACAATATTGTTATATTCTCTGACATTACAAAGCGTATTACAGAACACAAGCTGACCCCAGGAGGGAAATGATTTGAGGCCAGAAAACTAGTTTTAGTTAACAGATTATACTCAGTACTTCTACGAGAGTGATAGCTTAGCTGAACGTATATAAACAAACATAGATTATACTCAGTACTTCTACGAGAGTGATAGCTTAGCTGAACGTATATAAACAAACATAGATTTTACATTTTGTAATATTTACATACATCCAGGTGGGGAGGTCATGTATTAGATGATTATAGATTTGTGATCTTTCTGCTATCTCCACCGCTCCTCATCATGGGTGATGTTAATGCCCACAAGAGTTTGTGGGACGGTTTCAAAATTTCTCAGTGGTGTGGTTTACTAGAAAGAGTGCTTTTAAAATTATAATCTCTGTATCTCAAACTCTAGGTCTCTCACTTTAACTTTGCATATGGCTCTGTCTCGGCTATCAATATTTATCTGTAATCTTGGCTTTCTCCCACCAACCTTTTGAAAGATGCTTGCTGATGTATGCAACAGTGACCAGTTGCTGATGTTTCTATCTCTGCCATACCCATCAAAAATGCTCACCAATCTTGAATTTAAAGACTGCCAATGACTTTTCCTTAAATCCTGGTCTTCCCTCCCAAGGGTGAAGTGAAGTTATCCTCTGAAAGACCAATACTGTGATATCACAGCTGGCAAAAGCAGAAACCTCTCTTTCTTCAGGATTTCACTACAAGAAACCTATACTTTAATGAAACCATGAAATAGCCATCAGCATTAAAAATCATAGACAAGCTCTCCAGCAACATGAGCAACATTCATTGAGAGCTACACTTATCACCTTGAAAAGTCTTTGAGTCCATACCCACACTCTATTTTTAATCCACAAGAAAGAATATTGGGAAATATTTGTAACCACTGTAGGGACTGTCACCACCTCCTCTCAAATATGGACAAAGTATGCAATATTTGTGGACAACAGCTTCCTCTAGTAACCTAGGCATCTGTTAGGATAATGTCACTCAGTCTGACTCATCATTGCTGCTAAAACTAGCAACACACTTTGCCTAAACCGCATCATCTGAAAGTTACCCTCCCACCTTCCACCTCCATAAAAGAAGAGTCAAGAGTATTTATCTGTCCTTTTATTCTGAACATGACCTTTTTGATATAATCACACACGCTCACATGATACTTACAGAAGTGACTCTGAGCACACCATAACTCACTGCCATCCATGAGACATTCAAGACCTTCTTTCTGACCACCAAAGTCTTTGAGTCCTCCATACCCACAACTATGAGGCATAACCCTGTAAACAAAGTATTAGATCATTTGGCTAAGGAGGCTGTCAGTAAGGTCCAGACATGACTTGTAATTAAAGGCTCTGAGACGGAGCTGCCTCAAAATACATATTAAAATAAATTCCTAAATAATGTTTCTTGACTTCCGCAAGGCATTTGATACAGTTCCCCACAGTTGTTTAATGAACAGAGTAAGAGCATATGGACTATCAGACCAATTGTGTGATTGGATTGAAGAGTTCCTAGATAACAGAATGTAGCATGTCATTGTCAATGGAGAGAAGTCTTACAAAGTAAGAGTTTCAGGTGCGCAGCAGGGGAGTGTTGTAGGACCATTGCTATTCACAATATACATAAATGACCTTGTGGATAACATCGGAAGTTCACTGAGGCTTTTTGCGGATGATGCTGTAGTATATCGAGAGGTTGTAACAATGTAAAATTGTACTGAAATGCAGGAGGATCTGCACTGAATTGACGCATGGTGCAGGGAGTGGCAATTGAATCTCGATGTAGACAAGTGTAATGTACTGTGAATACATAGAAAGAAAGATCCTTTATCATTTAGCTACAATATAGCAGGTCAGCAACGGGAAGCAGTTAATTCCATAAACTATCTGGGAGTAGGCATTAGGAGTAATTTAAAATGGAATGATCATATAAAGTTGATTGTTGGTAATGCAGATGCCAGACTGAGATTCATTGGAAGAATCCTAAGGAAATGCAATCTGAAAGCAAAGGAAGTAGGTTACAGTACACTTGTTCCCACACTGCTTGAATACTGCTCACCAGTGTGGGATCCATACTAGATAGGGTTAATAGAAGAGATAGAAAAGACCCAATGGAGAGCAGCGCGCTTCGTTACAGGATCATTTAGTAATAACGAAAGCGTTACAGAGATGATAGATAAACTCCAGTGGAAGACTCTGCAGGAGAGATGCTCGGTACGGGCTTTTGTTGAAGTTTCGAGAACGTACCTTCACTGAGGGGTCAAGCAGTATATTGCTCCCTCCTACGTATATCTCGGGAAGAGACCATGAGAATAAAATCAGAGAGATTAGAGCCCACACAGAGGCATACCGACAATCTTTCTTTCCACAAACAATATGAGACTGGAATAGAAGGGAGAACCGATAGAGGTACTCAAAGTACCCTCCACCATACACCGTCAGGTGGCTTGCGGAGTATGGATGTAGACGTAGATGTAAATGTAGAATGTTGTACCAAATTTAAATTATCAGATGGCATTTCGCGTATTCCCACGCAAATTTAAATAATGCAGGTCATCATTTTAGAACTGTTGATATGTGATACCAAATGATGATTCTCAAACAGGTTGTAGCTAGTCTTAAGGCTGTGCCTTGAAAGCCACTTAGCCCTGTGTAGCAGTGGTTTAGGGGCATGGCTTCCTTGGAATGTGTCTCGTATAGATGTCCTGAAGGCTCTGGTGTTTCAGCCTAAGGGTGTCCAACCAACCTGCACACAATTTTCATGTTCCACTGCTTACATCAAAAGGGAATGAACAGAGTTGCTGAAAATTCACTATCAAATCCCTGTCTCTGTATCTATCTGTTATGCTTTGATGCGTCATTAATCGATGTTTAGTGCTATTGTTTCGATACTGTTTTAGACAATTTTGTTTCCTTTCTGCCATTGGCTGGTCTATCTACCTTTGGAATAAGTTTGCAAATGTCCCGCCAGACTGCATTAGAGTACGGTAACATAAGTACCACCACCTAGTGAGAATGTCATGAATGATTTGAAGAAAAACAGCAAGAAATATAACCCCTGTGCGAAATGTATTCTGTTACTTTAGTTTCCTTGCTTGCAGACTGCAGGTAACGTACAGTTTCTTTTTCTGAGTGTGCTATGCGTGACTTCAGTGAGTTTTGCTTTCTTGTGAATAACAGCAACATACACAAATTTGAAACCAACACAATGTGAATTCATTGTGCAATTTATTAGGTAAAATTTTGAAACATGCGGTTAAGATGAAAGTGAAGGAAGTCAGTGCACTCAGACCCAATGTAAACATGAATCAAGAACAAAAACAGTCAAGGGTATACAAGCAATTTTAACAGAGCAATGCACAAAATGCAGCATAGTGGTTGGGTGCAGTTTATCACTTAAAATGCATATTTTTGTAATACACAAGTATAAATACGACAAATATGGTGTGTAAACTACCATGCTGGTTTGCTCTGGTTGTGCATGTCAGCCAATCACAGCACAGGATCCATGATGTCACAGCAAGATCGCTGTTTTGTCAAGCAAACTCATAAACGCTGTGGTTTGAATGCAGAAAACATTAACTGTCTGAAGTTTAGAAATGAAAATACCAAAAACATTAAGCATGCAATAAAGCTAACATACAGCGCATTAAAGATCTCTCCAAGACACGTCTTTTACTATGATTTGTTGTGGTAAACAGTAAGGAAATGTGATGTTGGAGGATAAATAAGATACCCATGGATTTTATCTTGGAGTTAGCTTTTGTTGTTATTTAGTAGCTCATTATGAAATGGAAAGAAAGTTCTGAGTGATAAATTTTACATCCTTCACCAGTGTGGAAACCATGAGCTGTGCCTGACAAGGACATATTGAAATTCATGTAATGTGCCCTGACTTACAAGCAGCACTGACCCATTGACTCCCATTGTCGTGGAGCATGTTATTGTTGCTGCAAGATATCTATGTACTGTAAAATGCACTACAACCATCTTCATGTAGAATGTCCCACCCAGTATCTACAGTTCTTAGGTGACTCCACATTGACCACATTGTAATTGCCCAGGAGTACATTCTTAAACAAGCTGCCCTATGTTATTACTATTGCATGTGTTGCCTCTTTACCAGTGTCGTACATTTTGATAGAGTGCCCCATTGTTACTGCAATAGGAAAAACTCTGAAGCTATCCTACTCATTAATCTCAATTTGAGTTGATGACCTCCAAGCACTGAACTTAGTTCTCCATTCTATCCAATAGTGTGATTTGTATAGTCTTCTCTAATGGTTAGGCAATAGCTCGGAACTTGTTAATCTGATGTGGAACACTTACATCATGTCACAGAACATAACTTGGCTGGTTTTCGCTCTGTTTTTCTCACCAATCAGTGGCACTTTGCTGTTCTTTTATAGCTGGTTTCATCCTTGCCTTCTTCTTCGTTTTTCCCAACTTTTTTTTTTTTTTTGCCCACTCAGAAGCTTTCAAGAGTGTTGTATAGGTATGCTGCCATTACAGGGGTATGAGCCATTAGGTGAGTAAGGGACCTGCTCCCAACCCCCTTACCTCATGGCTCATACTCCTGTAATAGACCTAGATGCAAAACCGATCCCATAGGTCCTACTCCAGTCCAGTCATTAACATTACCTATCCCATCAAAGGCAGGGCTACGTGTGAAACCAGTCATGTGATTTACAAGCTAAGCTGCAACCACTATGCTACCTTCTGTATAGGCATGACAACCAACAAGCTGTGTGTCTGCATGAATGGCCACTGACAAACTGTGCCCAAGAAACAAGTGGACCACCCTGTTGCTGAACACAATGCCAAACATTATATCCTTTGTTTCAATGACTGCTTCACAGTCTGTGCCATGTGGATCCGTCCCACCAACACCAGCTTTTCTGAACTGCGCAGGTGGGAACTTCCCCTGCGATACATCCTATGTTATCGAACCCTCATGGCCTCAACCTTCATTAGTCACTGTCATCGCCCATCCCACCCCTTCCCTGTTCCCATTCCAGCACTACACAGCCATCATTCCACCACCACACCCAGTCTTTTTACTTCTCTCCTTTTCCGCTACTTCCCACCATCCCCCCTCCTCTCCCTTCCCCATCTCTCCCCTGCACTCCGTCTAATTTGCAACATTTCCCTGTCTGCCACCCCCACCATACTATCCCTCCCCCTCCCCACTCCAGCCTCATCCTTACCCCCACCCAGTCACCACTCCTGTCATTCACTGGTGCTGCTGCTCATAGTGTGGTTTCAGTTGCCTGGGACTGTGTGTGTGTGTGTGTTGGGAGGGTTCATATATATATATATATATATATATATATATATATGGTTATAATAGAAGGAAACATTCCATGAAGGAAAAATATACCTAAAAACAAAGATGATGTGACTTACCAAATGAAAGTGCTGGCAGGTCGACAGACACACAAACGAACACAAACATACACACAAAATTCAAGCTTTCGCAACAAACTGTTGCCTCATCAGGAAAGAGGGAAGGAGAGGGAAAGACGAAAGGATGTGGGTTTTAAGGGAGAGGGTAAGGAGTCATTCCAGTCCCGGGAGCGGAAAGACTTACCTTATGGGGAAAAAAGGACGGGTATACACTCGCACACACACACATATCCATCCACACATATACAGACACAAGCAGACATATTTAAAGACAAAGAGTTTGGGCAGAGATTTCAGTCGAGGCAGAAGTGCAGAGGCAAAGATGTTGTTGAATGACAGGTGAGGTATGAGTGGCGGCAACTTGAAATTAGCGGAGATTGAGGCCTGGTGGATAACGGGAAGAGAGGATATGTTGAAGAGCAAGTTCCCATCTCCGGAGTTCGGATAGGTTGGTGTTAGTAGGAAGTATCCAGATAACCCGGACGGTGTAACACTGCGCCAAGATGTGCTGGTCGTGCACCAAGGCATGTTTAGCCACAGGGTGATCCTCATTACCAACAAACACTGTCTGCCTGTGTCCATTCATGCGAATGGACAGTTTGTTGCTGGTCATTCCCACATAGAATGCATCACAGTGTAGGCAGGTCAGTTGGTAGATCACGTGGGTGCTTTCACACGTGGCTCTGCCTTTGATTGTGTACACCTTCCGGGTTACAGGACTGGAGTAGGTGGTGGTGGGAGGGTGCATGGGACAGGTTTTACACCGGGGGCGGTTACAAGGGTAGGAGCCAGAGGGTAGGGAAGGTGGTTTGGGGATTTCATAGGGATGTACTAAGAGGTTACGAAGGTTAGGTGGACGGCGGAAAGACACTCTTGGGGCAACACAACCACCTAACCTTTTTGCACATCGCTGTCTACCAACCCAAGTTCACCACAGGATCAACTTAACCAACACTTTTTCGCCTTTTTTCATACCAGATCTCCAATTGCTTTCTAGTTCGCCTTCATCTCTCCCCATATATTTCTATCTTTCTTTTTCATTTCAACCTCATGTTAAACTTTCCACCTTCTAATACCATGTCACCCTCACAACACCCCCACAATGACCCCATTAAGTTTTATTTACATTCCCTCCGCAAACATGCCTTCACCCTAGCCAGATTACGCTCACATATTTTATTTTCTCAGGCTTGTCTGACATTTGGCATAACCCCCAAAGGCCTCACACTTAAAGTTCCCATCTCTGGCTGCAACCCTTCTTTCCATCAGTCCCTATACCAGTTCCAAACTGAACAATCCATTGCCCTCACCCACCTAATCCTTCACCTACACATCAACTCAGCCAATGAACACACCCGTCAACTCCTATCCTTAATAAAAGTCCTCAATCTTTCCTCTCCCACATCCACACCGGCTATTCAGAGCATCCTCCTACAGGCCAACCGCCAATTAGAACAGCATGCCACCCTTCACCTCAAAAAACTATCCAATCTCCTGGTTTCCCACCTCCGGAAAGGCAACTCACTCACCCTTCACAACCTTTCCAGCAAACCTCAACCACCTCTCATTGCACACAAACCCAGTCTCTCCCATCTACTCAATCTCCCACTTCCAGCTCCACTCCCTCCAAAACCTCAAAATTCCGATCAACACAATCTGGCACCACAACACCCTAATTCAGTAGTTAACCTTTCCTCCAAACCTCTTTCCCAATCCGAAACCTCTGTCCTATCCAAAGGCCTCACCTTCAGCCCCACTCCCAGATTCAACCAAACAGCCCTCGTCAAAGATTTACTATCCTACACTCGTACTCTCTGCTGGAAGTATCACTTTGCCACGAAGAAAAATGATCCTAATCCTACCCCTAATGATCCAACTCCCCAAGACACTATCAAAATTGAACCTTGCCTGGAACAGTTCCGTCCTCCGTCACAGCGGGACCCACCTCCTCTTCCTCAAAATCACCCTCTCCAAACCTTCCAGGAATTTCTGACTTCCAGCCTTGCCTCTCAATCCTTCTTAAAAAACCTTAATCCTACTCCCAACATCACCACTGCTGAAGCCCAGGCTATCCGTGATCTGAAGGCTGACCGGTCCATCGTCATTCTTCCGGCGGACAAGGGTTCCACGACCGTGGTACTTGACCGTCGGGAGTATGTGGCTGAGGGACTGCGTCAGCTTTCAGACAACACCACATACAAAGTTTGCCAAGGTAATCCCATTCCCGATGTCCAGGCAGAGCTTCAAGGAATCCTCAGAACCTTAGGCCCCCTACAAAACCTTTCACCTGACTCCATCAACCTCCTGACCCCACCGACACCCCGCACCCCTACCTTCTACCTTCTTCCTAAAATTCACAAACCCAATCATCCCGGCCGCCCCATTGTAGCTGGTTACCAAGCCCCCACAGAACGTATCTCTGCCTACGTAGATCAACACCTTCAACCCATTACATGCAGTCTCCCATCCTTCATCAAAGACACCAACCACTTTCTCGAACGCCTGGAATCCTTACCCAATCCGTTACCCCCAGAAACCATCCTTGTAACCATTGATGCCACTTCCTTATAGACAAATATCCCGCACGTCCAGGGCCTCGCTGCGATGGAGCACTTCCTTTCACGCCGATCACCTGCCACCCTACCTAAAACCTCTTTCCTCATTACCTTAGCCAGCTTCATCCTGACCCACAACTTCTTCACTTTTGAAAACCAGACATACCAACAATTAAAGGGAACAGCCATGGGTACCAGGATGGCCCCCTCGTATGCCAACCTATTCATGGGTCGCTTAGAGGAAGCCTTCTTGGTTACCCAGGCCTGCCAACCCAAAGTTTGGTACAGATTTATTGATGACATCTTCATGATCTGGACTCACAGTGAAGAAGAACTCCAGAATTTCCTCTCCAACCTCAACTCCTTTGGTTCCATCAGATTCACCTGGTCCTACTCCAAATCCCATGCCACTTTCCTTGATGTTGACCTTCACCTGTCCAATGGCCAGCTTCACACGTCTGTCCACATCAAACCCACCAACAAGCAACAGTACCTCCATTACGACAGCTGCCACCCATTCCACATCAAACGGTCCCTTCCCTACAGCCTAGGTCTTCGTGGCAAACGAATCTGCTCCAGTCCGGAATCCCTGAAGCATTACACCAACAACCTGACAACAGCTTTCGCATCCCGCAACTACCCTCCCGACCTGGTACAGAAGCAAATAACCAGAGCCACTTCCTCATCCCCTCAAGCCCAGAACCTCCCACAGAAGAACCACAAAAGTGCCCCACTTGTGACAGGATACTTTCCGGGACTGGATCAGATTCTGAATGTGGCTCTCCAGCAGGGATACGACTTCCTCAAATCCTGCCCTGAAATGAGATCCATCCTTCATGAAATCCTCCCCACTCCACCAAGAGTGTCTTTCCGCCGTCCACCTAACCTTCGTAACCTCTTAGTACATCCCTATGAAATCCCCAAACCACCTTCCCTACCCTCTGGCTCCTACCCTTGTAACCGCCCCCGGTGTAAAACCTGTCCCATGCACTCTCCCACCACCACCTACTCCAGTCCTGTAACCCGGAAGGTGTACACAATCAAAGGCAGAGCCACGTGTGAAAGCACCCACGTGATCTACCAACTGACCTGCCTACACTGTGATGCATTCTATGTGGGAATGACCAGCAACAAACTGTCCATTCACATGAATGGACACAGGCAGACAGTGTTTGTTGGTAATGAGGATCACCCTGTGGCTAAACATGCCTTGGTGCACGACCAGCACATCTTGGCGCAGTGTTACACCGTCCGGGTTATCTGGATACTTCCTACTAACACCAACCTATCCGAACTCCGGAGATGGGAACTTGCTCTTCAACATATCCTCTCTTCCCGTTATCCACCAGGCCTCAATCTCCGCTAATTTCAAGTTGCCGCCACTCATACCTCACCTGTCATTCAACAACATCTTTGCCTCTGCACTTCTGCCTCGACTGAAATCTCTGCCCAAACTCTTTGTCTTTAAATATGTCTGCTTGTGTCTGTATATGTGTGGATGGATATGTGTGTGTGTGCGAGTGTATACCCGTCCTTTTTTCCCCATAAGGTAAGTCTTTCCGCTCCCGGGACTGGAATGACTCCTTACCCTCTCCCTTAAAACCCACATCCTTTCGTCTTTCCCTCTCCTTCCCTCTTTCCTGATGAGGCAACAGTTTGTTGCAAAAGCTTGAATTTTGTGTGTATGTTTGTGTTCGTTTGTGTGTCTGTCGACCTGCCAGCACTTTCATTTGGTAAGTCACATCATCTTTGTTTTTAGGTATATATATATATATATATATATATATATATATATATATATATATAATAGAGGGAAACATTCCACGTGGAAAAAATATATTTATAAGAAAGATGATGAGACTTACCAAACAAAAGCGCTGGCAGGTCGATAGACACACAAACATACACACAAAAATCTAGCTTTCGCAACCAACGGTTGCCTCGTCAGGAAAGAGGGAAGGAGAAGGGAAGAAATGTCTGCTTGTGTCTGTGTATATGCGGATGGATATGTGTGTGTGTGCGCGAGTGTATACCTGTCCTTTTTTCCCCCTAAGGTAAGTCTTTCCGCTCCCGGGATTGGAATGACTCCTTACCCTCTCCCTTAAAACCCATATCCTTTTGTCTTCCCTTCTCCTTCCCTCTTTCCTGACGAGGCAACCGTTGGTTGCGAAAGCTAGATTTTTGTGTGTATGTTTGTGTTTGTTTGTGTGTCTATCGACCTGCCAGCGCTTTTGTTTGGTAAGTCTCATCATCTTTCTAAATATATATATATATATATATATATATATATATATATATATATATATATATATTTTTTATTGTTGGCAAAGGCCCTAATGGTCAAAAGCTATAATTGTGAGAGTCTTTTTGTTGTGCCTATCTGTGACTCACCATCTCCACTATATGCTGAGTAGAAACTTTCCTTCTCATAATATTGTTACATTCCATCCTGGATTTTCTGTTGTTTGAATGCTCTCTAGTTCTTGACTCAATATGGACAATGACCCACAAGTTTCAACAGTTGTGGCAGATGTTTGGCTATGCCATATGTTGGCAAATTATTGTGTTTGCTTTCATATCTAGTGGGATTCCCTTGTTGTGTGTTTTTGTGGAAGGTCATACTGCCACTGTGATGCAGGTGCTAGGGGTAAAGCATTCTGACAGTATTGTTGTCCAGACCTGAGCTCTCGAAGAGTGAGGTAGTCTTCCGCATCACGTGTTGTGGATTCTTCTCAATTTGCTCGTATGTGATCCTTTAGCAATGTGTCAATGTTCTGGCTCTGATCATTTGACATTAACAACATTGTCACATTGCCTTTGTCTGCTGGTAGGCCCACTACATTGTCGTCCTCACAGAGGGCCTGTATTACCCAGCATTCTGCCACTGAGATGTTGGTCTTTGGCATTTTGTCCTTGTCGAGGACTGTGCAGGTCTTACTTCTCACTTCTTCAGCATTATCAGAGGAGAGCCCACAGGTGGTTTGCTCGATGCTACTGCTGATCACATGTTTAACATTCTTGCAACTGGTGCTAAATTCAGGTCTTTTGGCAACACAGACATTGTTGCCTCATCAATGGCTTCCTGCTCAGATTGATGATGGGTCTCAAATTACTATTGTCGGTGTTCTGCAGCTAGCATTAGGATGCTGGTGAAACTTGTACTGTTTGGCTGTAGATCTCCACTTGCAGAGGTATGTGAAGGTGCTTCCATCCACCTATTACTGAGTGTAGGCAAAGATACTTGATGCAAGGTGCAGTTTTGGAAGTTGTGGTCTGTTAACACAGATGGGCTCCCGTATCAAGGTCGAAATGGCACACTGTAGAGTTCATTTTGCTGCAAAAAGGTGAGGCTCCTGAGCAGCCTTGCCCTCTTGATCAGCAGTTTTTGTAGCATCTTGAAGCTGTGCTGAATCTCTTCATTGTAGTGTTTGCAGTATGGAAATGCAGCCATTTTCATCCAATTTCACTGACATAACCTTCTCAGGATGTCAGCCAAGTGGCAATGTAATTTTTTAGCAGTGTTTCAGTGCATTTCTTAATCATTGTACTCAGGTGAATTGTGAGTTTATGTGGTTTGTGATCTCTCATGACCACGGTGGGAGGGGGTGGAGGAGGAGGGAGGGGCAGGGTTGTCCTAATGTTAGTTCATTTTGTCTGCTGCTTTGCTACTAAGCTGCTTTCAAGAATGTGTGTTTAGTTACAGCCAGTTGGAAGGATTTTGACTGTGGACATTAGCAAAGAAAGTGCTAGAAACTTTGGAGAAGTTGGTGGGATTTAGTTCATTTATGGTTTGGATCTGTTTGGTTGTAATGTCACTTTTAGAAACAAACTAATGATGCTTGATGATCAAAATCTAGTATTCTCCTTATTATTTTTTCCCCACATGTTGTATTTGAAACTGTCCTAAATGAATACTTGGGCATTTCCTGTTTTCTCTTGTGGGAACACGCCAGAAAATAGATTGACATCAATTTTAAATAAAACGTATAATAGAAGCCAGTTAATGTATCACTATCTCTATTGGTTCATTTGTTAGGAGGGTGTAATCCAGCAGTATTTCTGTGTTTCTTTTTTGTGCCAGTTTTTACACTGAGACTTTGTTTCTGGGTTTGACAGCTAACAATGAAATTATTTCAGGAGGAGACGTCAAGTTCCTTATTGAATTTAGGATATTTCTCCTCACTGCAAATCCTACACCAAATTGTAGTTGTTTCTTATGGTCTCACTGGTTTTTCTTTGGATCTTCTATAGTTTCCTTATTCAAAGTGATTTTTGCTCATGTATCTCTCTTCAAATAGTTCTGTAATTTGGCTGCTTAGTTTCTGCATTGCTATGTTATTTGCTTTAGTTTTCCAACTGTGAGAAGAGTACTAATGTTCAAAGCAGCAATAAAATATCTACTTTTGGGCAAAGACGTTTGGGAAACTTTGGTGCATTCCTGCATATTTCATCTTTATTAAAAGGAACAATGCATTAAAGATGCTATGTTCCTTTTTTTTTAATTGCTTTGTGTGGCATAGGAATGCAGGACATGTGTGTTGATAAGTCTGTGTTCATGTTTTTTTGCACTTTATTGCCCCATACATATCCCACAGCCTCTTCCCCTGCTCAGCAACACTTATAGTTTAGGAGTATAATGTTTTGTAACTAGTATGTTGAAAAAATGGAATTTCAGGTAATTCAATTTTATTTTGTATGTGTACATTTGGACAGTACCAAATTCATAGAATAAATTATAAATGAAATTGGTTGATTTACTTTGCTTATGTCTTGGGAATATAGGTCACAGATAGATATGAGCAGCAAAAAAATTCTCCACAGATAAGATCTGTTTATTTTTTCTGCTGCTAAAATTAAATTTGTAACTATATGCATTGTTGCAGTTGGCATTTGGTGCCTTTAAGTGGGCTTGTAGGTGCAGTTACATGGACACTGAAGAGCCCACTGCTTGTAATAGGCCTCCCTACACTACTACTGTATGCTGCAGTGCGCTTGGCAGGCAAACGGTATCACAGACGCTGCTTGCAGTCCGTGGCGGCTCTTGTTGGAGCATTGCAGGAACTGCAGACCACTTCCAAGAAGGCACTCAGACGTTTGCAGGAGAATGAGCTGATTGCACGAGGTTTCATGTTGTAAGTAACAGATCTATTAAAAGGATTATTTAGTTTTATGGCATATGTTTAAAAGGCTGAGGTAAGAAAAACATACCTCATGATAAGAGGTCTCATTTTTCAGCTTAGAGAATTTGAGGCTGACAATGCAATAAAGCAGCATAAATTGAAAGAAAATGTAAGCATTCAATTTATATATTTTTGTTTATTATTCCGTCACCTGCTTACACAGCACACAGTATGAAAACATTACAAACTGCATCAGAGATCAGGTACTCAAAAAATTAAATTGTAGCAATTGTCCGTAAGTTATTATTAGGCTCAAAATTCACAGAATACCTACTGTAGATGCTATTAGGCTCTAAACTCTGAGTACCTGTACCTGACCACAAAAAATACTCAGTAACACTTACAATGTGTACTTCATCTGTCTGTGAAGGGAAGAAACAGAAATCATAAAATACAAACTTTTTAAGAAAAGACCTCTGCACATGAGCTGCTCACTTGAAAGGACAGGACAGGACAGGCTCTGTGAGAGTGAAATGCACATGCTTCTTGAAACTTCCAGGCTGGCTTCTACCAGGTACTCTGAACATGTCTACGCATAGACACGTTCAGAGTACCAGGTAGAAGGACTGGTGGCACGCGGAAACACATTCAGAGCACGCAGGAACAGGTACAAAGGTGCGTGCATTAACACGTCCAGAGCAGTTAAAGGGTTAAACCTGAATTGTGGACTGGGGCTCAAAAATGGGATCTTACCTTTGCTCAGTCGGTAGAGCATTTGCCTGCCAGGAAGTTTCATATCCGTGCACACACTGCTGCAGAGTGAAATTTCATTCTGGACACTTCCACCATGATTACGTCATGGGAATAGAGTCCCAGGGACTACAGCTGTCCCGCTTGTTGCTGGTGTAAAACACACGAGTTTTAAAACAATAAACTGGTATCCAAGATCGCAGGAATTCTTTTTATTCCATGATTACCAGTTTCAGCGAAACTAAAGCCGCCATCATCGGATCTAGGGAGGACAGAAAACACTATAAAAGTGGGCTTGGATTCCACTTATATAACACATATAAATATAAATTTAGGTACATACGTTAGGACACATACAGGTTACAACATCAAGGCAAACAAAGGTGATATTAATAGTTGCCTATAACACGCAGCCCTTACAGAATTGTCATAGGTAGCACATAGGTGTCAAAGAGAGATGGCATTATAAATGTTAAGTGTCTCCATCACACACAAGTGCAAGCTAGGTACTACCGCAACTCCGGCTCTGTTCTTACACTACGGGCCACGTCGCGAGATGGCACTAGCAGAAGAGGCGCCGATGACTGTCACAGCTCGTATCATAACAGGCTCTGCGTGTGTGGTAACACTACGTCATTAGCTTGTACATAATTCTGATACTGCCAAGTTACACAAGTACACACCTGTCTGGCCATATATAAAACCTACCAAAAGTCATATGTAAATTTATAAACACTGCAGGGTTACACAACTGCATATCCATCTGGTCTTATATTAAAAAATATACCAATGAAGTACACATCTTGCCTATGATTTTTGGTCTTAACAGAACAACTTAATCTAAGAAGTACAACTATGTGGCAGCCTTGTGTAAATGAAGCATAGTCATCTAACAAAACCAATATCAAAAAGTTATGCCGCCTTATGTCAACTATATACTTATGTAGTGGTAAAAGACCCTGTTTTGTGGTTTACTGTGGTGTCACTGAACCAAAACCAAGAAAACGTAAAATGGGTGGGGGGAGGGGGGGGTGCATGTGCCTATTGACCTAAAATAGGACATTCTCCCCATATTCATAGAAGAGTTGACTGCGTTCCCATGGTTCACTGTTGCTTCAAAGGGCTCTATAGGATCTTGTCAAAAATACTAAAGAAATTATGGTCTGCATATTCGAGTTGATCATTAGGCAATAAGTTAGGGTATCTTTTTTTGTTTCTATAAATTTGAATATTTTCTAGAATATGAAGCTTTTTTCCTCTGGGGGCCCTATGCAAAATCTCCATGTCACGGCGTATATCTAACACTTTGTGCTTAGGCGCCCGCATATGGTCTCCAAATGCAGTCTTGTTATGTGCATTTGTGTGTTCTCAAAAACGTGTAAAAATGAGCTTCCTGTCTGCCTGTCATAGAACCCTTCGCACTCACCGCATCGTAGTTTATAAACCAGATGTGTACTTGTGTAACTTAGCAGTCTCAGAATTACGTACAAGCCCTAATGACGTAGTGTTACCACACACGCAGAGCCTGTTATGATACAAGCTGTGACAGTCATTGGTGCATCTTCTGCTAGCGCCATCTCGCGACGTGGCCTCTAGTGTAAGAACAGGGTTGGAGTTGTGGTAGTACCTACCTTGCGCTTGTGTGTGATTGAGACACATTTATAATGTCATCTCTCTTGGACGCCTATGTGCTACCTATGACAATTTTGTAAGGACTGCGTGTTATAGGAAACTATTAATATCACCATTGTCTCCCTTGATGTTGTAACCCGTATGTGTCCTAAGGTATGTACCTAAATTTATATGTATACATGTTATATAAGTGGAATCCAAGCACACTTTTATAGTGTTTTCCGTCCTCCCTAGATCCGATGATGGCGTCTTTAGTGCCACCGAAACGGGTAATCATGAAATAAAAAGAATTCCTGCGATCTTGGCTACCAGTTTGTTGTTTTACAACCATCTAGATCGCTTCCACGTGAACACAATGTGCTTGCTACAAAACATGAGTTTTAGTCCATTCTGTTTCGAAATGTTTGAGTACCTCTTCCTGTTACACACACACACACACACACACACACACACACACACAGTGATAAACAAAGAACACATGCTGTTTGTTAAGCATTTATTAACAAGTTTCGTTTAATCCTACACAGAATTGTAAAGTACAAAGCAGGCCTGCTATATGCAAAGAAGAAACTTTTATTTTTAAAAAATCTAATCTTTCATTAGCATCACGGAATTTGGAATGAAATTACTGATCACCAAACCCATTACTCTGGTCAGTAGGACACAAGTGAGACTACCTCTAACTTTTGATTTCATTAGTTTAATAATTGAAAAAACACTTTCACATATTTATTTGATTCCAAACACACTGCAGACTCGAACAGTTATTGTAAACAACTGCAAGAACTCTTTAGGAGGAGAATATTCTTGTAGATTTCCAAATATTCTCCCTCTCCTGCACTGCACTGAAAATCGGTGAGCTCAAATAGAATTTCAGAAGACACATTTTCAGTTTCAACTACAGAAGTAGTTGCAAAAATATCAAAATCAAATTCAGAATGATTTAGTTCACTAAATATGTTGTTGTAGGTTTCTTTCAGAGCCTGTACCCCAGTAACAAATCCCTTGAAATGTTCATTCAGTGTCTCCTTTTCCATATTTTTTTCCACTTACAATTAGTCTACATTTGGAAAGCACTTACACAAATTTCCTGAAAGTTGATTTGTCTTGAACATAAATTTGTAGGACAAACATGAATTACTGTTTTGGTCTCGAGAAAATTACTGTTGTCACTTATAAAAATATTATGAAAATGATACTTGTTACTCACCATATAGTGGAGATGCTGAGTCACAGATGGGTACAACAAAGAGACTGTCAGAAAGTGAGCTTTCGCAACAAGGCCTTCATTGGGAACATTGCTCTTTGATAAATTAATTTTCTTCCCAATATGGATTGAAGTGCAGGGATTAATAAATTTTCATTTAGAGGATCTCAACTCCTCCTTCACAATTTTCTTCACACTAGTTAAGTCTTTTTATTAAAACCTGAACATAGGCAATCTAATGACCTGTGGTCAACAGGTAGCATTGCTGCACATGTTATAGTTTGAAAAGAGTGGGATTAGAAGGGGTAGAGTGGTGGAGTGGAGTAGCAATTGCTGCTGACTGACTTGGAGGGAGCTGCATGCAAGCCTCTAGGAGCACCCACATTCTCGCATTTGCCCAACCTTGTTATAACATATTTTTGGAAACTCTTAACAGAAAAAGCTTTGAAGCTATCAAAAAATCTAAATCACTATAGATTTCACATTGTTTTTAGGACAAGAAAGGGACAGGAGCAAAATGAGAGTTGATGTAGAACTATTTTCTTGTTATTAACAGTTCTAAAATTGTAAAACCTTTCACCCAGTTGAAGAAAAATGTCAAGATCTTCTGAAACAAAAGTTCATGTTGGGTTGTTACTCTATAACACGTAATCTTTTTTATACACATGTCAAATCCTATGATGTTAATTGGATGGTTAATGTCCATGGATATCTTCAGTTACCTTCCCTTTTTTTGCCCTGCCCCTCCTGCTTTGCCCTCCGCCTTATCTCTCTCCACACCATTTTAAGTACTGATTTGATACAGCCCTGCCACAGTAAACACTTCTTACTCTCTAAGCTGTGTCAGTTAATTGGCTGATCCCAAGCTTACAGTAATGTCCATTGTTGTTGTTGTCAGCAGAGCTTAATTTCTAAAATTTTAAATTTTATGTGCTGGAATGCACCTCTTCAGTCATAAAGCCCGTTCCCCCTCTCCAGACATAAAAATCACACGTTTTGATTTTTGAAAGTTGAACATGAACCTTTATTCTAACATGCACACAGGAGAGAGAAAAAGGAAAGGATCTAGAGCACCAGGGGTGAAGGGTCACGAGGGGAATAATGTTTACATATCATCTCAACCGGCTGCCAACTTTCAGCTGTGCATGCGTCGTGTGTGCAGTTGGTCAGCAGTTATGGCATAAATTAAAGCACACAAGAAAGATGATTTCATGAAAGTAGATTATACAGATGCTTATGTTCAAATACTCCTTAATGTTATTTATTTCTCATTGGTACACATAACACAAGCTTTTGCCGTACTACTATAGTTGGAGTCACAAACAATGACATTAGAGTTTAGGGTCATTCTGTGCATCTGCGTCGTGCATTCTCCGACATCCAGTGAGCGTACATCAGTGTTCTGAGCACTATGCTGTGAATGTATGCAGAGCAACCCTTTTAACGTGATTGTAGCGAGTTATTTAGTGATTTTTTTTTTTTTTTCTATTTGTTGTGAGTTGTCATGGCTGATGGGGACAGGAAGTGGCAAATTCTGCAAAAGCAAGTGAGAGACATAATTTGCAGGATACACACAAAGTGCACCTATGCACTTACCTTAACTGCCATTTGGAACTGGCAACAATTAATTCCCCATTCTTGTCTCAACCTGCGCAAACTGCCATCGTTTGTGGATCTGACTATAGATCACTGAGGTTGCTGGCACTTTTTAAACAAAAGGTGATATATACTGATCACAATGGAACAAAGCTCAACTTATCTTGGGTATACTACACACACACACACACACACACACACACACACACACACACACACACACACAACCACCCCATGCCTCTGCCTACCACATCACATTGGTCACTCTTTGTCACGTTCACTGATGCTGGCTCAGCGACAAATTGTAGTTATGTTGCAATTTAATACGCGTATACTATTTGAAATCTCCAGTGCTGCCTTGTTACATTTAGTTAACAAACATGTTCCCTGGAAGCTGCTGCAGCACCATTCCGGCATGTTCCAGCTGAAATTAATCCCTAGTTGTCAGGAAAACAAAAACTGATGGCAAGGATGTTTTGGCATTCCCTCTATATAAGTACAACATGAGAAACTTCTAGGGTGTTTCAAGGGTTGACTTGGTAAAATTTTAAAGCTAAGGGCACTAGCTGTCTGAAGATAGCACCACACACACTGTCTGACCAGTCAGAACAGGAACAACAGAGATATGGCCACTAGCCTCCATGCCACCACCATGCCACTAGCCTCCATGCCACCAATCTGCACAACACACAACTATCTAATTCCCTCTGTTTTAAGTGGCACTTGTATTGCACACAGCATTCAGTCACTTCTTACATGAGGTTTGGTGTACTCAGTGTTATGAGTCAGTGGTTGTCTTTTACCAGTAGTCATGTATGTTCAATCTCCTTTGGCACCAAGAGTAATGATTCCAACCACTGCTGTTGAAGTATACATCTTAATTTGCTGGATATGTTGCCACAATAGCCAGAATTGCAGACAGTTTTTCGGCTGTCCCGGGCATGTCAGAGCTGTTCCTTTGTTTATACTTGAATGCAGTTCTAGGTGTCACTCTTCCCATGGCTGTTTTTTAAAAACACATGCTTTAGGCATTCTAATCATGGTTCCAAATGGTTAGTGTCATAATTAAATCTTTCTATGTAAGTGAATGTGTTTAGGCAGTCCTGTTCTGTTTAGGCAGCCCTTTTTTTGTATTATCTGAAGAAAACTTTACACATTTAGGTACAAATCAAGTCAGTTATAAGTAAGGGTTTCTCTCTACCTCGACAGATAAATTTTATATTTGTATGGATGCTGTTCATATGGAAAAGGAACTTGTCTACTTAGTGCCACCATGAGGCCACGTTAATATAATGTTGATTCACCAGTGAAAGCATTCTTATGGAGGGAAGTTAACCTTAGTGCCAAATCTTTGAAATGTCCCATAAATATATTTGCCCCTGCAAGTGACAGTGGAAAACTCATTGGAGTACTTTCTGTCATCCGACAATGCTTTGTAAGAAGTACATGGCGTAATATTGTGGCAGAATGGACTAATAATGTCTAATGGAAATTTGTCAGGTACCAGTTTCAGTGTGACTTACACTGGCTCTACTTGGACTAACAGCTATATCATTGGAGACTATCATTTTTTTTTCTTGACGGAAGTCATTTTCCTGCATAGGCTGTATTATTTTTGAAATAATCACTGTATTTCATGATTTAACTGTTAGCTAATTTCGCTTGCTTGAGCATTATCAAGGTACCTGGTGATAAAAACAATGCCAAAAGTTACAACAGCTTCAAGAACAAATAAGAAATAAAATCAGAAATATACACACATGAAAATATATGCACTTATGTTACTTGCATCACCACAAAAGTTTGTAAACATGTACTCTCATGCACTGATATGACACAAGTTGAGGGATAATGAATGTTATGCACATATACAGATGGTGGTAGTATCATCTGTGCAAGGTATAAAAGGGCAGTGCATTATTGCAGCTGTCGTCTATACTCTAGCGACTCGTGAAAAGGTTTCCAATGTGACTGTGGCTGCACAACTGGAATTAACACAGACTTTGAACCCAGCATGATGGGGTTTTGTAAATTTTTAGGGAATTCAGTATTCCAAGATCCACAGTGTCGTGTCAAGAAATTGCTGAGAATACCATATTTCCGGCATTACCTCTCACCACAGACAACACAGTGTCAACAGCCTTCTCTTTATGACCGAGAGCGGTGGTGTTTGCTGCCAGTGCTAACAGACAACTGACATTGCATGAAATAATTACGGAAATCAATGTAGAATGAACATCGAAAATATCTGTGAGGACAATGTGGCATTAATAGACTATGGCAGCAGACAATCAACACGAGTACCTTTGCTAATAGTTCGTTATCATCTTAAGTGCCTCTTCTGGGCTCGTGACCATGTATGTGGGACTTTTAGATGACTGGAAAATCATGGCCTGGTTAGATGAATCCCAATTTCAGTTGGTAAGAGCTGATGCGGTAGAGTTCAAGTGTCATGCAGACCCCACAAAGCCATGGTCCCAGGTTGTCAACAGCATAACATGGAAGTTGCTGGTGACTCCAGAATGGTGTGAGCTGTACTTACACGGAGTGGACTGGGTTCTGTGATCCAGCTGAACCAATCATTGACTGGAAATGGTTATGTTTGACTCCTTGGAGACCATTTGTAGCCATTCAGTGATGAAATTTTTTTTGGATGACAATGCACCATGTCATTGAGCCACAGTTTTCGAGTAATTTGAAGAATGTTCTGGACAATTTGAGTGAATGATTTGGCCACCCAAATCACCCCACATGAATCGCATCGAACACTTATGGGACATAATGGAGAGGTCAGTTTGTGCCCAAAATCCTGCACTGGCAACACTTTTGCAATTATGCTCAACTATAGAGGCAACATGGCTCAGTATTTGTGTAGGGGACTTCCAACAACTTGTCGAGTCCGTGCCACGTGAAATTGTTGGGCTACTCTGGGCAAAAGGAGGTCAAAACAATATTAGGAGGTATCCTGTGACTTCTGTCTCGTCCATGTATATTCCAGATATGTGTGGAGCAAACAACATGTGATGGCATTCTAAATAACAATTTTGTACAAGCAGGGTGGTTATGGCACGACCTTTTTCCTGACATCAGTATTGTCAGTGGAGTTTAGAATGTGGTTTGCACAGCGTCCAACTTTCAAACCCAAAGTTACCTCCTGTATTTTGTCAGCCAATAGGTAGTGAGCAGAGGGCTCATGCAGTCAGCGGCTATCATGTCCGTATGAATTTTTGGCAATCTTGTAAACATTGGATTTACTGTGGAGATAGAGAGAGACAGTAAACTGCACTTTTAGGATATGACCCAAAGAGCAGACAGCAAACTTGGCCATTTTGTGTCTTGGAAACCTGTGCATGTGGACTTGTGCTAAATGAGATATTTTGTTCATGTAGCATGAAGAAAGCTATCTTAACATGATAACTTACAAAGTAGGAGCTACACAGATGGAAAAAAATAGTACCCCCTTTTGGAGGTTTTCAATTCACTCGAGATTTATTGTTGCAACAATGATTATGGAGTACATGAAATGATTACATTTACAGATCAATAGTACAATTGGTTCCGAAGTACTTGGTATCGACCCATATGGAAACACCAATATTAGGACAAGCGCTGACTCTGGCATCCAGTTGATTGTACAGATGGCAAATACTGTCCTGGGATACAATATGCCATGCCTGCTAGACCTGTTCACATAGTTCTGTAAGAGTTGTTGGTTAATGAGTTGCACAAGTCACATCTCGCCCCATCGTATCGCACACCTGCACGATTGGAGACAAGTCCAGAGATTGTGCTGGCCAGGGAAATTGCTGCATGTCGTGCAGAGCATTTGGGTTTTACAGGCTGTGTGTGGGTGATCATTACCCTGTTGCAAAAATGGCAAAAGAACGGGTTTAAAAACATTCTGCACATACCAAGCACTGGTTAGCACCGCCTCCAGAAGATGAATAAGGGTTGTAGCTTATGGCAGTCCGGACCATAAGGCCTGGTATGGCACGGATGCACTCTGTGAGGCAGCGCTCACCGGGTCTACATCGTAAGTGCAAATGACCATCACTTGTGTGCAGACAGAATCTTCTCTCATCACTGAAGACAGTGATGCACCAGACCATCTTCCAAGTGGTCCTCTGATGGCACCAGTGGAACCATGGAAGTCACTGCCCTGGTATGAGCAGAAAGCAGGCTAGAGATGTGCGTGCCCATAGTAGAACTGCTAATAACTGATTTGTAACAATTCGTGTTGACACTTCTGGGCTCACAAGCCCTCTTATCTGTGTGTGTGGTAGCTGCACAATCTACCACTGCTGCCCTTACAGTATAAAGATCTTGGCATGTGTCTGTGCTGCATAGAAGTTCAGATCCTTGTCTACGGGTGTGAGAATGTTCATTGACCGCTGATACCAGCATCATTGCACAACTGATACATCATCTATAACTTGTGTAATAAATCTCCAAAAGGACTGTTGTGTCACTTGGAAAGCCAAAATGTGACCCTTTTAAACTTGCTCAGCTGGCTTTAGGAAACATGTGCATCTCTGTGGCATGTTTTCCAGTTTGCTTCACATGTCTGCACCACACTGAGTCTTCTAGCTGTGAGCATTCCTTCTTAAAGAGTAAATGCAGGTGGCACTCTGGTAGCTATGCCACTATGCTGTCTGTTGATGGACAATGCTGAAACCATTATCAGTACATCTACTATACCCTAGGTGGCATATGCCATAATAGTCATAATTGACGTCATCTTTCCAGGTGTACCAATTTTTTTCCCAGCGGTGGATTTTCAATAATAATCATTTGTAATCAAAATAAGAACCACTTACGTACGAGTTTAGAAAACACAGGTTTAGTAAGATTGATTTTTGATCCACATTTTGTACATGAAACAAATGAGGATCAGTGATATATATGGGGAGACCAGAAAACCTTCTACAATCCTGCAGTACTGTAGTACCACAACCCGTAGAATCAGGTGCTGGTTGCAAAGTCATAGTCTGAAACTGATGTGCTGACTGCCAGCAGAGATCAGACATACAGTCACCACTGCAAGATGACCTTGGTTTCAGGACATTTATTGTATGCCACATCTCACCAAATATGATAATAACTGTATTGACCACAACAATCAGTTGTAGCTTAATGCCATGCAGAGCAGAAATGCTATTTAAAGCAGAATGAATTAGCCAGCCTGTGACTGTGGAGAGTATATTGGAAAATGATCATTGAATAAGATTCCAGGAGATGAAAATTCTGGCTCACAGAGAATGGCATTGGGGCTTTGTTATAAAATTGCCGACCAGCATATAATATGGGCACGCAAAACTTATATTCTAGACCACCTAATTACAAACATATCCAAACTTTTCGAGAGTCATAGCAGTAAAGTGACCATGATCCTGTTACAGGAACAGTTGTCACCAATTGCAAAAAGATCATCAAGAAAGCTCAGATAGTACTAATGTTTAATTGAACTGATAGAAAGTCACTGTCAATGATAAAAGATTAACTAACAATATTTGAGTCAGATCTGGGAAATGCAGAAAAATTGGGGTTTAAGTTGAAAGATGCTATAAATCATGGTATGCATAAGTACTTTGCAAGTAAAGTAATAAAAGACAGCAAAGATCAATCTTGGTTTAAATGTATCCTTTATAGAATATTAGAAAAGCAGAGTGTATTACAGTCTCACTATAAGAGAGATTGCAAGGATGAAGATGCAGAAAAGTTTATAGCAACTTGTGCAATGCGAGAAGAGCAGTGCATAAAGCCAGCAGTATTTTTTTCAGTTATATCTTGATGATTTATCAGAAAATCCTAGAAAGTTCTGATCATATATAAAGTCAGTGAATGGATTCAAACCTTTCATTCAGTCTCTCTTGGATCCCTCTGGTATCAAAACTGAAGAGATTGGACAGAAAGCAGAAATTTTAAATTCTGTATTTGAAAATGTATTTGTGCAAGATGATGATACTGCACCAATGTTTGATCACTGCACAGATGTTCAAATAAGTGATTTCAATGTTAACCACACCGGTATTGAAAAACAACTAAATCCACCAGGGCCTGATGGAATTCCAGTTGGATTTTACATTGAACACACCATGAAAGTAGTAGATGAGTCTTGTTATTTGGGCAGCAAAATAACTGACAATGCCAAAGTAGAGAGGATATAAAATGCTGATTGGCAATTGCAAGAATAGTTTTTATGAAAAAGAGAAAGTTAGTAAAACTGAATGTAAATTTAAGTTTTAGGAAGTTGTTGCTGGAGATATTTCTGTGAAGTGAAGTGTAGTCTTATACAAAAGTGAACATGGACAATAAGCAGTACAGACAAGAAGTGAATAGATACTTTTGAAATGTGGTGCTGCAAAGAGATGTTGAAGATTAAACAGTAAAAAACTCCAGGTTGGAATATCAACAATGTAAGGAAAAGATAGCTTGCTGTATACCATGAAGATGACGTGTGAAGTTGCTAACAGGCACGGTTAAGACACTTACACATTACCTTTAGGCCACAGCCTTTACCAGAAAAAGAAACACGCACATTCATTCACACAAGCAATGATCGCCACCTCCACACCTTGTCATTCTGGTCCAAGCTGGCAGCCATGTGTGTGAGGTGTGCTTGCTTGTGTGAATGAATGTGCGCATGTGTCATTTTCTGATGAAGGCTGTGCCTGAAAGCTGACGTGTAACTGTCTTTTAATTGTCCCTGACTGCAACTTAACAGATGGTAAGTAGTAATCTATATATTTTCTGTACATTGTTAATGTTGAAGATTAGATGACTAGCTCAAATAATAACTATATTGGATAAAGGAAAAAAGAAATTTTTGGCAAAACTTGATTAAAAAAGGGTTTGCTTGATAAAACGCATTATGAGGCATCAAGGAAACCTCAACTTAATGATTGAAGGAAATGAAGCAGCTAAAAATTGAGGAGGGAGACCAAGGCTTGAAGGTAGTAAGCAGGTTCAAATAGTTGCAGTAGTTGTGCAGAGATGAGAAAACTTTCACAGGATGGTCTAGTGTGGAGATGTGCATCAAACCATTCTTCAAACTGAAGACGACTGATGACGACAACAACAACAATGCCACAGACCTAGCTTCTTTCATAGCTCGTATTTACTGAGATTCAATCCCACAGCAAATACTCTCTTATGACTGGCAAAGCAGCACAGATCGGTCCAGTTTACAAAAGGGTAATGTATTGGTTGCAAAGAATTATAGATCTTAGAATGTTACAGGCTTTTTTGGGTGTACTCCATGTTTGATCTCTCACCTGGTGGCATGAGTGTGCCAGCTTTACCTTACAAGTAATTTGTGGTTGCCTTTCTTGAACTTAATTGCTTGAGTGGACCTGCTACGCAGTGCCATTAAACCGTGCCTTGTGACCTCTCCTTTTGAAGTTGAGGCAGATGTTGAAAGAGAGCTCTGATCTATTGCAATTACTGGAATGACATAATTCAGTTTGAAGTAACTCTTCTGTATTGTAACGGCAAAGTTTCCACTGTATATTTACTTTTACAATTTCAGGCAATGGAGATGGTTCATAACTTGTAATTCACAGTAGATCATAGTATGTATGTAATACTTTGGAATTAGAGAATGAATGACAGTTCTCATCATGAGTCTTCATTTCTTCCATCATTAACATTCTTGCCAGCATCACTTTTCTCCTCGACTTCTAAGGCATTGCCAAGTCGTGACACCAAAGCACTGGTGCGGCTCATAATTAGAGGTTCTGAGGTGTAGTCACCCCTAAATATATATAAAAATACATAACTTATTACAGAATTTACAGTTTCAGAATGCATTTCCTATAATTTCCAGACAGGCTTAAATAATATGTTTTTGGAACTGTCGATATGTGAAATCGAGCAATGTTTTTCGAACAGGTAGTAACTAGTTTTAAGGCTGCACCTGGAAATGCCGCTAGCTCTATACAGCAGACAAGTTTGGGGCGTGGCTTCCTCAGAGTACAGGTCCTATGGGTATCCTGAAGACTGGTGATTCAGCCTAAGGGTGTCCTTCCGACGTGCAAACAATTTTTGTTACACTCATTATGTCAGAAGGGTATGAACACAGTTGCTGAAAGTTTGCTTTTGAGTTGGGTCTCTGTATATCTCTATTATGCTTTGATGTGTCATCAATCAATGTTTAGTATTATTGTTTTGATAGTGTTTTAGACAGGTCGTCCCCCCCCCCCCCCCCCCTCCCTCCACGAATGATTTGAGGAGAAGCACACGAATTATAAGAACCATCTTCAGACCCCAGAACGGTGGGTGGAGTAACTTGCAGTTATTCCAGCGTCGAGGGTCGGCGCAACTTGCACCACAGAGTCCACCCACCATTCTGGAGTCTGAAGATAGTTCTTAAATAGAATCTAAACCAGTCACTCCAATAAAAATAAAAAGTTGCGATCAAGACTGTTTTTAATCTTTAAATTTTAATTTTAAAGATCGCTGATAATGTTTTCAAAAATTTTACACGAAATATACCCCGTATGTGAAAATTCCCTGTTTTACTTTAGTTTCCTAGCTTGCTGACTGCAGTAACACGTGTTACTAGCAATTTTCTTTTTGTGAGTGTGTTACACATGAATTTAGTGAGTTTTATGTTCTTGCAAATAACAGCAGCACATCACGAGTTTGAACACAACACAGTATGAATTCAGAGTGCAGTTTATTAGGTAAAATTATGGAACGTATGGTTAGTATGAAAGTGAAGGCATTTGGTGCACCCAGACCCAATGTAAACTTGAATCGAGAAGAAAAATGTGTAAATCCAGGCAGGGTGTACACTCAATTTTAACAGAGCAATGTATGATGCAGATAGTGGTTGTGTGCATTGTATCACTTAAAATTCATATTTTTGTAATACATAGCCAACGACCTGGCCGCAGTGGTAACACCAGTTCCTGTCAGATCACCGAAGTTAAACGCTGTTGAGCTGGGCTAGCACCTGGATGGGTGACCATCCTGTCTGCCAAGAGCTGTTGGCAAGCAGAGTGCACTCGGCCCTTGTGAGGCAAACTGAGGAGCTACTTGACTGAGAAGTAGCGGCTCTGGTCTTGTAAACAGACATACAGCCTGGAGACGGGTGCGCTGATCACGTGCCCCTCCATATTCACATCCAGTGACACCAGTGGGCTAAGGATGACATGGCAGCTGGTCAGTACTGTTGGGCCTTCCAAGGCCTGTTTGGCTGGAGTTTAGTTTTAGTAATACATAAGTATAGATATGGCCTGTAAATTACTGTGGCAGTTGCTCGGTTGCTCATGTCAGTCAGTCACAGTTTAAGGCCTGTGAAATCATGGAAAAGTCAATGCTTTGTCATGCAAACTCAAACACTATGGTTCGAGTGCGCAAAACATAAACTTTGTGAAGTTCAGAAATAAAAATACCAAAACCAGTAACCTTGCAACAAAGCTAACATACACTGTATTAAAGGCCTCTCCAGAACACATCTTTTAATACTATTTGTGGTGGTAAACTGTCAGGAAATGTGACATTGGGGGATGAATAAGCTGCATGTATCCTAGACATAGGGACTTTATCTTGATGTTGGTTTGTAGTTGATTATGAAATGGAAACAAGATGCAGTATCTAAACATTTGGCTAGTGCGTGATATTGCCCCTCTGACCCCCCTCCCCCTCCCCTCCTCCCCTCCCCCCATCCACTCCTGCTAGCTTGGTTGTGGCGACAGACTAATCTTTAGTGTAGCCCTTGGTCTAGGTTAATTGCAGCATTCCCTAGTACGGAAACCACGAGCCATACCTGCCAAAGCATAAGCACACATTCGCCGTCACCCCTTGTTGAGGTGACTTCCTTTTGCATCCATCTGCACGTATATGACACAAGGACGTGCACCGTCGGATGTTCCACACTTAATAACTACCTAAACTACATTTTCAGTTTCCACAAACATCTTTTGTGAACCTAAGTGGATGAAAGTAGAATATGTTATTTCGTGGTATAAACATGTCACACGCCCAACAAATTACATTGTTTGTATGTAGCAGGCTCCTAGAGCATACTCTAAGGTCAAACATCAAGACATTTATGGAAGAAACAAGCTCTTCTCAAAGAATCAATATAAATTAAGTAGAAAAACATTTGTGTGAAACATAGTATTTAGACACAAGATCTTGCAGAAAACAGATACAGGTGATCAGGTAAATTGTGACTTCCTTTATTTCCATAATATCGTTGATCCTGTGCCACATCATTGACTGCTAACCAATATCAGACCATACAGAGTATCATCACAAGTATATGAATGGCTTGAGGAATATTAGACTAATAGAATCCAGTTTGTCATACAGGACGACAAATGTTCCATAAAAACAAATGTAATAGTGAGAGTGTCCCAAGGAAGTGTAATAGTACCATTAATATTTTCAGTATGCATAAACAATTTGTCAGACAGGTTGAGCAACACAATGAAAGTGCTCACTGATGCTGCAGTTGTGCACAGAAAAGTATTGTCATTGGTAGATTGTAAGGAATAAATGGCTACTCTCCTTAAATCTGGATAGATGTAAGATAATGCATATAATAAAGAGAAAGCATAGTATAGTACAAGAAAGCGTAGTATAGTACCTGATTACAGGTTTGATGGTAAATATATTGAGCCTGACACATTGTGTAAGTATTTAGGTGCAATACTAAGAAATAATGTGAAATTGGGCAACCAAGTAAAACCACCATTATGGAAGGTGAATGGGAGACTTGAATTTATTGGAAAAATTCTGGGAGAGAGTGGTGCATTTGTAAAGTAAATCATGTAAAAGATTTTTTTACATCAAATTCCAGAATACTGTTTCAGTGTTTGGAGTCCTTATCAGGTAGGCATAACAACAGACATTGAATAAAATCAGAACTGTACTGCTAAGATTGTAGCAAATCCATATGAATGTGTAAATGAAATTCTCATAGAACTGAAATGGAAATCTTTGAAAGGAAGACAACTAGTTCCCACAAAACACTGTTGGGTGAATTTAGAGAACCTATATTTGAATATGACTATTCAGTCATTATCCTGCCACCAACTTATATTGTTTGTAGGGACTATAAGGAGAAGAGAAGAGAGATGAGGGCAAGTGCAGTGGTCTTTAGACATCATTATTCCTTCACTCAGTATGTGAATGGAGCAGGGGAAAAAAGACAATATTAGCACAATGTAGCTTCTGCCATGCTCTGTACAGTGGGTTGTGAAGTATTTATATAGATTTAGATGTTCTTACCTTCAGAAAGTGGAATGTTTAGTACTGCCAATAGAAGTAATTGATATGATGAACATGCTCATGAGATTTTAATGTTGGGAACGGTTTATCTGTCTTGTTAATTTTTGGTAAATTGACAGTAAAAATGTATGAATTTGAGAAAAGTTGTTAATGTGAGTACAAATATTTTCAAGAGTTAATAAGCTTATGATGTGTTTCTAAGCCAAAAGCATGTGAATATGGTCAATACATTATGTAAAGTAACCCCAGAGAGATGCAACTGATATAAAATCAGGTTTCTGGTGATGCTTTTGTAAATAAAAAGCAAAATAAATTACCTAGCCATTTTGAGTTGCACAACTGTCGTGTTGAAGAATCAAATTACTTATTACCTCATTCCTCAATCTAATACTGGCAGGCTACAAATCATTTTTTCAAAGAGAATGTTTTAAAAGCAACTCACACATTTGTTTCCTCCTAGAAAACAATTTTTAATGTTTAACTTTCTTTTGGTAACAGTAAGAAGAAAATTACTTTGAAATTCTCAGTTTTTATTTTGTTGCAGCTCTGTAACAGGTAGTTCTGTTGAACGACTAGAAAATTCATCTCTACCAAGCCTGACACGACGATGGCACACACTACCTGGTCTTCGTGAAGGTCTATTGTCTGCCTTAACTGCAGCTGTGCACAGCCTTACTGAAGCGACAAGAGTTCTCGTAGAGCGATACCCTTTGAGGTTAGTGGAGTATATTGTCTTGAAAACAGAATGAATGGTGATTAGTAATATGTTGCACAATTTGAAGAAACTGTCCAGGATGCTTCTTTGTGGCCTCAAGGAAAACAATCTCCTAAATAAAATAAATAATTTTACTCATCATGGTGCATACACCAGTAGTTGATTGTAGATTTTTATACTTATTGTCTGCTATTAATGTGACCCTTTAAGCATATATATTTTAAACTAACCTGCAACACAGCATTTAAGGTTTATTATTAAATTGAATAAAATTTGTGATTCAAGTAGTTGATAAAATAAAATTAAAAAAAAAAACACTTTGATGATTTAAAGTATTAAGAACAACTTATTAACATCTCTATGGTTAACTACACTTTTTTTTAAACAAAGTACAAAAGTTGAGAATATGTCCATGGATAAATCAGCATTTCAATTACAAAAATAAACTATTGTAACTATAAGCAAACACACAATTTTCTTGAGCTTCCAGCCATGTCAAGTAGTTAAATATCCATGAGCATTCTGAGGAGTACTCCTTCGCCATTGTCAACTGGTGACTGTCATATAGTTACTGATTCCATTACAGCCAAGCGATTGCCCGTGTTGTCACTCATGCTCAGTCCAGTGCCATGAGAGGTAATATTTTCAATGTGCACCTGCTACATCCATTGGCTGGGTTCCCAGACTTGTTAATCTGTAAGTTGCCATCCTTATTAAGAGTGTTGTCACATATTTTTATCTATATCACTTCTTTTATTGCATTATCCCTGAAACGATTTGCTCATCTGTGAACTATTTTGGCAATCACTCACACATTCACAAATCACACACGCAAGACCGTTGTCTTTGGCCACTGTGGCCGGGCCTTGTACAGCAACTGCAACTGCTGGGAGAAGCAGTCTGCAGATGGTGGGAGTTACGTGAAAGCTGGGATGGGGAGGGGAAGAGATAGCAGGGTAGGGGTGGAGGAAGCCATAGTGGTGCTTGCAAGATCAGGCAGGGGCAGGGCGTAGGTGGGCAAAGGACAGGAACTAGCAAAGGTTGAGGTCAGGGGGATTACAGAAATGTAGGAGATATTGCATGGAGGATTCCCACCTGTGCAATTCGGAAAAGCTGGTGTTGATAGGAAGGTTCCAAGCAGTAAAGTCTTCAGCAACCGTGCGGTCCAGCTGCCTCTTGGCCACTGTTTGTTCGTGAGCAATCATGCGGACAGACAACTTGTTGGTTGTCATGACCAAATAGAAAGCAGCATAGTGGCTGCAGCTTAGTTTGTAGGTCATATGACTGCTTTTGCCAGTAGCTGTGCCTTTGATGGGATGAGTGATGCCTGTGACTTTATAATCCTACCTGCCAACAAGGGCTCCACAACTGTGGGTTTGAACCATGGGTATTGTCAGGTGGAGGGACTCCACCAGCTGTCAGGTTCGTCCACCTACAAACCCTGCCACAGTGACCTCATTTCAGATATCCAACAGGTTCTCCAGTCTCACTCATCAAATCCATAGGGCCATCTCAGAACCTCTTCCCAGAATATCTCTCTATCCTCACACCTACCACACTCTGCACTCCTACCTTCTATACGTTTCCTGAAGTCCATACACCCAACCACCCAGGATGCCCCATTGTGGTTGGTAACTATGCAGCCCCCTCTCCCTCCTACACTTGAGATTCTCTACTCTTCTGGGCTAACACCTTAAGGCTATTACCAATAATGTTGTAGATGTAACTGGATCCTGCTCCAGCTACTGCCAGGTCTGGATGCTGACGAGTCCTCTCCATTTGGCTCGGTCCTCCCATCACTTTTCTTCCTCCACTTGCTGCCAGGTCACACCTCTTCTTTGCACAAATATTCTCACTCTTGTTTTCCACCACGTTCTTGGGTGCCCTCTAGGTCTTTTTCCATCCACCTTTAGTTCTTCCATATTGCTTTCAAAACACAGGCGAGCCTCAGAATGAATACCCATAATGTATCCTCTTATATAAAAGGTATCAACCAATTCTTTTACTGACTGTACACAGTTCCTATTCCTTTACCACAGAGTGCCCTGCTCACCACTATTGATGCCACCTCCCTCTTCACTAACATCCCTAATGCCCATGGTCATGCTGCTATTGAACAGTACCTTTCCCAACACTCAACTACCTCCAGATCCACAACATCCTTACTTTTCACCATGACCAACTATTCAATTACTTCACCTTTGAATGCATAATTTAGAACCAGATCAGTGGTTCAGTGATGGGCAACCACATGGCACCATCCTGTGCTCTAACCTATTCTTGGCCCATCTAGAGGTATCCTTCGTAACCACTCAGAATCCCACAGCCCTTACCTGATTCAGATTCATGGATTGAGGGCGAGGACCACGGGCATTTACTCAATATGCGCTAGTTGTGCACTGCAAGCCCTTTCAAAATTTTCCCATATTACAAATACTTCTATTCTTGAAATCTGTGGAACGTATTTAGAAGAGGAACAAACAGCAGTGCATTCTGCTGTTACTGAACATGAGTTTGAATGCTGCAATCTATGCCAGAAAATGAGCTCAGACACATGCTCTGTTTGCTGCCGGATGATAGCCCTCTTCTGATCTGACTCGGGGGAACTGAGGGAATGTTGTCGACCAGCATCTAAGCTGAGCTTTGTGGAGGGGGAAGCATTCTGTGGCATGGCTGCACACATTGTTTAGGAATTGTGGGCAGGAGGGGAGGGATGGGAGGGAGTGTGCCCACTTAGTTTTCAGGAGGGGGCTGCAACTTGTCACTGATGTGTGGGGGAAGGCACCACACTGCTCACCTCTACTGGCAATGACGCTTTCACACATCAGTGTTGTATGTTCCGAAACATTCCCAATGTTGTTTTCGTTTTTTATTTCTTTAACTGTAGATGTTTGTAATAACCTAAAATATGGTGTAGGATTTTGTTTCGAACATTGTGATGTTTTTTAGGGGTTTTGTTCCAAGTTCAGAACTGATAATTGAGGTAAATGTAACTAAGAAACACTTGCTACGAAACCACAATTACCTAAAATAGTTTCTGAGCATAAGGGCAAACGAGAACATTACACTAGACATTTTTCTGTTTCACAGTATGGAAGTGTTTATTGGTTGACGGGTTATCCTGATTCAAATAAACTTTTCTGTTGGCCATGTTTGCTGTTTTCCAGAGCAATATTGGTGATGAATAAGCATGGGTTTTCACATGTAAATAGACTGTCAGTTGGGCAACAAAGGGATTCGAAATTCCAAAATCTCTGTGTCACTTTTGCATTTAAAAATGTAGGGGAAGGACAGAGTTGACATCTTACTAAATGAGCAACACTGAAGTGATATTAGGCAGCACATCAAACAAGTTAAAAGGAACAGGGAAAATTTGAAAAGACTCATTGATTCAGTGTGTTATATAGAAAAATACGAGCTCCCATTTTGAGGACATGAGTTAGATGCTACTATTAACAAAGTAAATTACGTGTATATCTACAGTATTTCAAGGAACTTTCACAACCATACAAAATGAAATTATTGAAGCTATTTGTGAGGTAGTTACGGAATCACTGAAACAAGAAATAAAATTGGCTGTCTTTGTAGCCATAATGCTTGGTGAAACTTCTGACATATTGTGTAAATTGCAATTTTCAATAATTCTGCGTTATATTCATAAAGATAGTGTCAATGAAAAATTCTGTGATTTTACTGATGACAGAGCAAGCAGAACCACTAATGATTTGTTTGCTCAAGATGAACACACAGTTGATGAATTTGCCATTGCAGAGAAGTTGGTTAACCATACATTTAGTGGAGCTTCAGTACTGAGTAAGAGACTGCAGAGTAAGGTTTTGTCAAGATAGATGCCCCTGTATTGAATTTGGTTTCACAATAAAGCATCTTTAATATTAAAGAATGTAAAATATTTTTGCAAATTATGAATGGTATTTCTTCATTTATTCTGTTTTCCGAAAGAAGTTGCACATTACAGGAACTTGTTCAGAGAAAGTTTCCATCACTCACCTGTTAGATAGAACTTCTTATCCCGATTGGTCTACACAATTGAAGAACACAAGTCAAATCCCTACAATTCTTTGACAGAGTTCCGAATAACAGTGATAACTGGGACAGTGATGCAGTGGTTGATAACTGGGACAGTGATGCAGTGGTGAAGTCTTAGTGTATTTTGGTTTTTCTGCACAATTTTCTTCTTGCTGGAAATATTTTGAAAGCTGTTAAGTTACGCAGATGTCTTGTATAACATACTTCACATGAAAAACTATGATGATGTGTATTGCAGCAAGAAGATTGAGAGGATTTTAGAACATTTGCAATTTGGCAGGAAACACATTTTTGATATTTTTTTGGAAATCTGTGACTCAAAATCATGATACAGATTGAAAAAAGAGAGTGAAGAGATTGCATTCAAATGACTCGGAAATGGGCATTTATCATTGTCTGTATTTTGAAACAATTGATCACAGTTTTGAGATAGACCAAAGGTTCTCTTTTTTTCAATAACATGGGATTTTTCTCCTGCTTTACTCTCAGAATTATGAAATTTACAAGCTAAAATTTCTTGATCAACTTTTACGTGAACTGTCGTCAATATGTGGACCATTCTTAGATAATATTGCTTTGAAAAAGGACCTTATTGTACTGTACTGTTCACCCAAGTTCTTTTGAAAGAATGTGTATGAGGTACTTCCATTAGTATTAATAAGAATGGCCCGTTTTCAGGGTTCTGTGAAGTATGTAAATTATCATATTTGATTTTGACAATTCCATGACATAACTCTTCATTGGAAAACTCTTCCTCAGCATTTAAAACAATCTATGTAAGAAACACACAGTCCTGGGTTGCCACAGGTTCTTGAAATCAGGGAATTTCAATGTCAGGGAAATCAGAGAAATTTGGAAAGAAAAAACCCTGGTAAAATCTCATTTTTGTCTCAGTAGATGATACTGAGGTGCCATGCATCGTTGCTGGCTGGGTGCAGCTGAGTACATGTCCCGCTTCCCTACTCCCTCATTACTACTGCTTCTCCACTTCCCACCATCCCCTCAGTTTGTAGTCAGTGCTGTCACCACTTTTTGCCGCTAGCCTAGCAGCTGCCGACGAGAGGCAGGGAGGCATGAAGTGTGGTTTGTTTGGATCTGATTCTCAGAGACTGTAGACACAGCAGCCGGAGACGGTGGTCGTATGTACACGAGTTGTGAATGTGGTGTGTGCTCTCGTTTTCTGACAAAAGCTATGGCTGAAAATTTTGTTGTGAGAGGCTTTTCTACATGCCTGCCTGTGGCCCAGGAATCATCTTTACACTGAGCTGGTAGCTGTCATGATTACTCTTGATTCTCAGAGTATTTGAAAAAGTTATGTTTCTTGGATTTATCACTGTGGTCTCATTTCATCAACATGCTATCTGTGACTTGTGAATAGCTGGCCACACGAGTGGACTTCCTCGTATCATTTCTGCAGATATCTGTAATGGATCAGGCCTGCTGATCTGAAGCCATTCGGTTCCACTAATATGCAGGCCCTACCTGTCAGATCTGCTCATATCGATTTGCCCGCAGGCTGGATATGTTTATATGTGTCATAATAACTCAGTGGGTAATAACCGACAATAATGAATATATTAGAACCAACATTTTATTGACGGTCACCTACAGTGTTGCTTTACACAATTCTTCCCCGCCTCTTCCTTAAAGAGACCTATTTTGAAATCAGTGAAGGTACTTTAAATATGTCTTGTAACTCACAAAGAAATGTGAATTTTTGTCACCAAATTTTTGTTTTGTTGAAATAAAATAACATTAGTGGTCTTAATGAAACATATGTACCATTTGGCTTGCTTTCTCCATCTAAAAACAGTTCATTACAAAAGATGATGTTAGCACTTAAGATTTTTGCTCATATTAGGAAACGCCATCTGCTTGCAAGTTTTTTATTTTTGTTTATAGGTACTTCCTTGTTTGCACTATTGTTTCTTGTACTGCAGCTGCAAAGACAGATTGCCAACTTTCGTCTTAACTTACTCTTGAGATCTCAAAATTTGTCATGAAAAAATGCTACAACTGGAAATCAGGGAAACATTAGGGAGTTTCACATGGTGAAATTTGTGGAAACCCTGCAGTCACAGGAAATACTTAATGACTTAAGTCTACTTACAAGCAAACCTGTATCAGTCTGAAGAACAAATCTGCATTATGATTAACAACTTGTGTATCATTCTACATTATGTATGGCTTCCTCAATAATGATATTGTTATTTTCAAAATCATCCATTGTCTATGACCATCCCGGTAATATAGATGGAAGTGTAGCTGACCCTGCTCTGGAGACCAGCTTCTATTCTTGTTACCTCCAACAAGTCTGAAATGTACTAACAAGTCTGCTTAAATGGTGCCAAAATTAGAAGGGTCTAAGACCGTAATGTTTTCACTGTTTGTAATTTCCAGAAAAGTCATTCTTTAGCTCTCAAACATTAAAAAAAAAAACAATTCTGCAAACCAGTACATCAGTGTTCAGAAGGTTGTAATTACTTCTAAAAAATGTGACTTTGTCAACATAAATCACTAATGTGTTCGTACCCAATTTTCATTTCTCTTTATATTTTTACAGATGTGGAAAATACTGTCCGATGTTTAAATACTTTGGTGGAAATGTTATTGCAACAAATTGCTACTGGGGATGTATAAATAACTACTTTTAAAAGTAGATGCCAGTTCTCAAACTGTGTGTTTTGTAACTTCTTTTCAAAATGGCGTTGTTTGCTAAAAGAATTTACCATTCAGTATTCTTATCAACTAAATGAACTGAAAATTCTTTTGCAGTTAAAAAAACATATTTAAAAGGAAGCTTGCTATACAATTTAATTACAGAATGTGAGTAATAAATTTCAGAAAAGAGGCTAATATTAGATTTTCTAGTAAAATCGTTTTTGTCAGTGTTACTTCTAACACAAAATAGCAACGTATAAGTTAACGACAATAAATCAGAAGTGAAATTACTAAACAGTTTACAACAAGGCAACGAAGTAACAGGCACTGCAGGAGCAAGGAGAAGTAGCAGTATTGTTGCTAAGAACTCACCACATCTTTGCAGTGTTTGCAGCAGTGGTACAGGAGTCAACTACAGTGTGAGGGGCATCGTGAGAAGAACAGCTGAATACTACATCTTCAGAGTTTGTGACGTACAAAACAATAGATTATAGTAGAACCTGTGACTACTGTCCACTCATAATAGCCACACAGGCTGATATAGATCAGGTGGTGGTTCTCGAAATGGTCATTAAAAAGTGCAAAATACACAAAAAAAGACTTATTGTGCAACTCATCGTTCGTTAAGCTAGTACGTTTATTACAGTTTGCTGTACTCGCTATGGTAGATTTTTGACCATAGCAGATGACGGTCACAAACAAAACACATTTTCAGTACTCTCCCCCACCACACTTCCCATGAAAGTCTGTGCAGTTGTCCCCCTCCTGCTCCTCAGTTTGGCACAATCACCCCATTCATTCATGAGATGCCACTGGTTAGGACCGTATATTCTCATTCTTCTAGAACCTCGCACTTTCTCCTCACTTGCTTCACCTTATCCTCCTCAATCCAACAACTTACCTTCCTTGATATAGACCTCCATCTCAAAAACTGATACATCAGTATGTCTGTCCAGCTCAAACCTACCAACACGATCAGTACCTCCATTTCGAGAGCTGTGCCTCCCATTCCATACCAAGAAGTCCCTTCCACACAGTCTAGCCATCCATGGCCATCGCGTCTGTAGTGACGAGCAGTCCCTTTCCTAAAGCCGCATACACACTGCCACTGGAAACATGTTTCTGCCGGAAACATTGTTTTCTGCGATGTTTCGCAAATGTTTCCGACCTTGTTTCTGGTCTCCGTTTCCGTCCACACTGGCGGCAAACATTTCTCGTGTGTTCACGCCGTCTGCAATGCCCCTTGTGTTATTGTGTTCGTATCGTCTGCTGCTGCGTTATGTCTGGTGTCGAAGAAACAATAATGATATGTGGAGCTGCATTATTAATGCTAGAAGGTTTGCACAAACAAAATGAAAGGCGTCCTCGTCGTTGGTGGAGAAAAACATTCTATAGAAGAACTGGCGGAAATAACCTGCTACGTGAGCTGAGTATTTCCATACTCGGATCTCACCTACCGATTTTGAATATCTGGCAAATATGATATCACCATTTGTTTCAAAAAAAGACACGAATTTCAGGAAAGCTATTTCAGTCAACCAAAGGCTTGCAGTTACTCTTCGTTTCCTAGCAACAGGAGATTCATTTCAGAGCCTTGCGTATTTATTTCGCATTTCGAAACAAGCAATATCTAAAATAGTACCCGAAGTATGTGGAGCTCTGGTGGAAGTACTGAAGGATTATGTAAAGGTAAGTAAATGAAAAACATCGTTAAAAGTTGACGACACACATACGCTAGCGCCGTGCAGCGGTGACAAGTGGTAGCTAGCCGGAAACATTGTTTCCTTTGATCTGTACCGACACTGCTACGGATAGATGTTTCTGTGTTTCCAAACATGTTTCGAAACATGTTTCCAAATGGTGTCCACATCAAGCTACCGGAAACATGTTTTGAAAACATGTTTCAGTCTCGGTGTGTACGCGGCTTAATATGCCAAGGGTCCCACTGAAGCCTTCACGGGCTGAAATTACCTTCCCTAGCTACAAAAACAGATCTCTCATGCCTTGTCCCTCCAGTCACCTACCAACTCCCACATTTTCACTGCATAGCCACAAAGGAGTACTTCCCTTGTGATTCAGTATGACCCAGGACTGGAGAAACTGCCAGGGTTTCTACTAACTCTCATCATGCCCTGAAATGCAGAATATCCTTCACATCCTTCCCACAGTGGTATTCCACTGACCACTGAATGTACACAATATTCTTCTGCATCATTACTCCATCCCTGCTCCCAACTACTTGCCTCATGGCTCACATCCCTGTAACACACCTTGATGCAGGATGCATCCCTCCTCCATCACCTATGCAGTTCGGTCACAGGCATCGCCTATCCCATCAAAGGTAAGGCTACTTGTGAAAGCAGTCATGTGATACACGAACTAAGCTGCAACCACTGTGCTGCTTTCTATGTGAGCATGACCTGTTCCACAGCATGTGCCACCTGGATCCTTGTTACCAACACCAGCTTTTCTCAAGTGTACAGGTAGGAATTCTTCTTGCAATATATACTACATTCCCAGTACCTTCTCCTCTCCCCCTCCCTCGGCCTCTACCTTTGCTAGACCCCGTCTGTCGCGCAAGTTCTCCTTCCCTGTTCCCACTCCAGCACAATACAACCTATGTTCCACCAGTTAACCCACTACTCTTTTCCTACTCTACTTCTGTGCCTTCCTGCTCTTCCCCCCTCCCACCCCCCTCTTCCACCCAATGTCCTGACTGCACCTACCCTGTCCCCACCACATCCCTGCCTGCTCCTACAGGCAGCATAGCACCTTTGCTACTTCCTGTCCATCACCCAGCACTATACAACTTTTGTTCCACCAGTGCGCCCACTATTCTTTTTCCACTCCTCTACTTCTGTCCCTTCCTGCTCTCCCCCCTCCTCCACCCAATGTCCTTACTGCACCTAGCAGTCCTATCCTGTCCCCACCATGTCCCTGCCTGCTGCCACAGGCAGCATTGCACCTTCACCTATCCCTTCCCCTCATTGCCACCCAGTCTCCTCCTTACCCCCCCCCCCCCCTCCCCCGCACTGCTCACAAATTTCTTCTCCCATCAGGTGCAGTTGCTGTACGTGGCCTCAGTGTGCGCGTGCGCGGTTCCACACTCGTCATCCTCAGTCTGATAGTACCTCTGTTCATAAACATTACTAACCTCCTTTCTAGTAACAGAAACTTTAGGCTGCAGATGAAATTTTACAATGACTATCTCTTTCAAAAGTGAATTCGGGTATTTTGTGCAGACTGACACATTTTGCAAATCATATATGAATGTGACACTGTTTTGGCATAGTACGACATTGTAACAGAGGGATCTACAGAGCACCTCATATACAGAATGCATATAGCCACCACAAGTGTAATGGAAACCAAGGTGCTAAGGTGGACTGCGGGCCTCACTTACTTAGATTACATTTCTAATGACAGCATTAGGAAACAGTTTGGTGTTGCACCGATCCAAGATAAGATACGTGAGAGTCGTCTTTGATGGTTTGGGCATGTTTTACGGGGCAGTGATGACTCTATTGCCAAGGCGGAATACACACTTGTAGTCATCGTCAGTAGACCCAAAGGACGACCTAAGCAACATTGGGCTGATACAGTTCACAAAGACCTTAAATACGTGAACATCCATCCAGATGTAGCCCGTGATAGAGCGAAATGGAGGCAATGGACTCAAGTAACGGACCCCGCAGGCACGCGGGACAAATGATGAAGGAAAAGAAGAAGAAGAAGATATAGCCACCACAAGTTTCTGACCAGCAAAAGTAATTTTAAATGGCAGAGTTGTAAAATATTCAACTTTTAATTTCTTGAATCCTTTTTGATAATAACACGTACATGAACAGCACTACCTCTGAATTACTTCCTCTGCAAGTGAATTATCTCTTTTTGTATCAGGAGTTCTGTAACCACAAATAATTGAGGGATATAAAATTTGTCTGACTTTTGCCTTCCAAATGCCAACACTGGTCACCCCCTGTCCTGATGCAAACTCAGTCTTCATGCAGCTTTCACACTTTTTGCTTTATAGTGATAGTAATATCCTGAACTCCATGTGTAACCTCATGAATTAGTTTGCCTACTGTTAAGGAGTGCAGTTGGGCAACATTATGCTTGGAAATGTGTGGCAACATTATGCTCTGAATTATGTGGATATAACTTCAGTGTATAAGAATGGAACATAGCTTCTACTCTGTATTGTTGGGAAATATGTGAATACTGTGTATTTTTCATTTTGAATACTCTTTCAGCAAATTGCTTGTTGGATTCATTACCACTCCTTCAACAAGGTGAACTAATACCTACATTGATTTTCATTTCACTGTTACTGAGTAATTTAGATCCTCTCAACTTGTCAGTGTCTATTTTTGTTGTTTCTTCTTCAGTGTACCTATATTATGACAGGCTTAAACCAGAGGATGTTCTGAGTATCTTCCTTTGTCTGTTTTTATGTTCGTCATCTTCTAATGTCATCCATCATTCCAGTTCTCTTCGTACCTCTCCTTCTCATACCTCCCCCATTCCCTCTATAATTCTTTGTTGCAGGCAGTCCCTGTACAGTATATGCCCCAGTGTAGATTTTCTCCTCTTTCTAATCACTTCCAATAATCTTCCTTGTTCCTCTATTTTCTTCATTACTTCTTAAGTCTGTCGGTGTACTGCGTCTGTAGCATTCTTCTCTATAGCCACATTTCCAAAGTTTCTAAATATCTTCCTTCTTTCTTTTTGTGTGTCCATGATTCACTGCTGTAAAACGCTACGTTCTAGATATAACATTTAGGAAATCTTTTTTGTAGTTCCATTGCAGTTCTTGTAGATGTTAGTAACTGGTTCATCTTTTCATATGCTCTGTTTCTCATAGATATCCTCCTCCTTATTTTTTCTGCACAGCTTCCATTCCACATCATTAAAGATTGTTCTATCTTTTTTCCATTTAGGAGCATAACTGGAGCTTCCTCCTTGTTTATTCTCATCACTTTTGTCTTTCTTACATTTATCTTCATTCCATACTCCTCGCCCTCTATGCAGTACTGTTCAACATCTTCTGTAGCTCCTCTTGTGAGTCCATCAGCACTGCTTCATTGTCCACATATTTTATAGCCTTTATCCTTCCTCTTCCAATTACAATGCCTCTTTTATCCTCTGTGCTTCGTCCCCCTGGTTCGCCAGACAAAAAATGTTCATCTTTCTGAATGTGTATTATGTACAATCTAAGAATTAATCAATTTAGAAAGGCAGTTTCTTCTTGAATAAAGAATAAACAGTACTGAAAAGAAAGTCTCTTATCAAGTATTGAAATAACAGCAGTACTTATGGGAAGGCCGAAGGTCTGAACAAAAAAGTCATTTCATGTGGAAGAACAATTAAACATAAATATGGACTAGTGCTCAAGATCTTTAGGAAGAAAACAACACTGGTTGAAAATATCACTGGTAAAGACACAATACACTGTACTAGCAAAGGTTCAAGGCCTGATGGGACAATCCACAGATAAAATATTGTACACTTAGACTCAGTATGTGTCAGTCCGGTTTCAAGTCCCCAACATGATGAAACTCAGTCAAGTCTGGGATAGAAACAAAGACAAGAACTCCATCAACTGATCAGTGATACGAAACATGGCATCTTCTTTGGGGCAGCTACAAAGTGAGTTCTTGATTGATGGAATGTGTCTGCATTTGGCACCTGGCTGAGAAAGCAGAGTGAACTGTTTTCCATGCCCCGAGTGCCAACCTAAATACAGTCTGGGCACCATGATACTTTCAGTCAAGTGTCCTGTGGAAGAGAATGGGTCCATGGGACCAACGACCTCATCACTGCCTGGGATGCTGTGTGGTGATCAGGCAGGTTGTGGCAGAGTTGTGTCTCTCTGTGGGAAGGTTGACCTTATGAATTATACGACCACTTCCCTCAGATTTAATGTTGGTTGCTGGCTGGGTAGGTGCAAGGCCTGTCTCTCAACAACTGTGTAGAAAGCTGGATCCAGCAGATGGTGTGTAAAGCTGCTGAGAGTCTGCCCATGTGGTTGGTCACAGATGGGAGCAGTGACCGTCCAGCTGCATCTGGGATGTCCAGTGGCTGTGACCATTTAGCTGGTGTGGTTGGACCCAGAGTGACAGGGCCAAAGAACAGGCTGCCTGTAGCCAGTCTGTAAGGAGACCATATGCCATGACAGACTGGACAGACTGGACATAGAGAGTAGAAAACTTGGTGAGGAAGTGCAGAGAAGAAGATGGAAGTATCAGTGTGTGGAAGCACTGGTGAGGAAAATTCTTCTTGTGAAAGCACTCAAGATTAAAATTGGTTGTGCAGTAGCCCTTGAGATTAAAAAGTGTTGTGCAAAAGCATGCGGGATAAGATTTTGTTGTGTGGAAGCACTTTGGACAAAATAGTGTTGTGTGGAAGCACCTTGGATAAAAATTTGTTGTGTGGAGCCACCTGGGAGAGAAATAGGTTATGCAGAAGTGCTGAGAATAGACTGTTGTTGTGCAAAAGCACTTGGCATAAATTTTGGTTGTGTGAAAGCATGTAGGTTACATTTGGATATTGGGTGTGTGAATGAGGCATGGGAAGAGAAATCTTAAAATGTGTGTAAGGGTGAGGCTTTGAAAAGAGCCAAAAGTGCATACGTGGAGTTGATAGGGGCTGAGCCAGGTGGGGGAGAGGTGGTTTAACGATGGAGGTGTTCTGGGAACGGTTAGAGGAAGAATGATAAGATGAGGGGTGATCAATGTGGTGCAGGTGCAGGTGCTGTGTGTTGAGAAGTAAACTGCGGCAGTGCAGGCCGGTGAGGGAAGAACTTGGTGGAGTGATGGGGACGGCGGGGTGAAAGAAACACACAGCACGAAGCTTCTGAATAATTTTTAGACTTAGTCTAAACTGGAGGTAATTTTGAGAGTGATCAACACTTAGAATACACTCCTGGAAATTGAATTAAGAACACTGTGAATTCATTGTCCCAGGAAGGGGAAACTTTATTGACACATTCCTGGGGTCAGATACATCACATGATCACACTGACAGAACCACAGGCACATAGACACAGGCAACAGAGCATGCACAATGTCGGCACTAGTACAGTGTATATCCACCTTTTGCAGCAATGCAGGCTGCTATTCTCCCATGGAGACGATCGTAGAGATGCTGGATGTAGTCCTGTGGAACGGCTTGCCATGCCATTTCCACCTGGCGCCTCAGTTGGACCAGCGTTCGTGCTGGACGTGCAGACCGCGTGAGATGACGCTTCATCCAATCCCAAACATGCTCAATGGGGGACAGATCCGGCGATCTTGCTGGCCAGGGTTGTTGACTTACACCTTCTAGAGCACGTTGGGTGGCACGGGATACATGCGGGCGTGCATTGTCCTGTTGGAACAGCAAGTTCCCTTGCCGGTCTAGAAATGGTAGAACGCTCGGTTCGATGACGGTTTGGATGTACCGTGCACTATTCAGTGTCCCCTCGACGATCACCAGTGGTGTACGGCCAGTGTAGGAGATCGCTCCCCACACCATGATGCCGGGGGTTGGCCCTGTGTGCCTCGGTCGTATGCAGTCCTGATTGTGGCGCTCACCTGCACGGCGCCAAACACGCATACGACCATCATTGGCACCAAGGCAGAAGCAACTCTCATTGCTGAAGACGACACGTCTCCATTCGTCCCTCCATTCACGCCTGTCGCGACACCACTGGAGGTGGGCTGCACGATGTTGGGGCGTGAGCGGAAGACGGCCTAACGGTGTGCAGGACCGTAGCCCAGCTTCATGGAGACGGTTGCGAATGGTCCTCGCCGATACCCCAGGAGCAACAGTGTCCCTAATTTGCTGGGAAGTGGCGGTGCGGTCCCCTACGGCACTGCGTAGGATCCTACGGTCTTGGCGTGCATCCGTGCGTCGCTGCGGTCCAGTCCCAGGTCGACGGGCACGTGCACCTTCCGCCGACCACTGGCGACACCATCGATGTACTGTGGAGACCTCACGCCCAACGTGTTGAGCAATTCGGCGGTACGTCCACCCGGCCTCCCGCATGCCCACTATACGCCCTCGCTCAAAGTCCGTGAACTGCACATACGGTTCATGTCCACGCTGTCGCGGCATGCTACCAGTGTTAAAGACTGCGATGGAGCTCCGTATGCCACGGCAAACTGGCTGACACTGATGGCGGCGGTGCACAAATGCTGCGCAGCTAGCGCCATTCGATGGCCAACACCGCGGTTCCTGGTGTGTCCGCTGTGCCGTGCGTGTGATCATTGCTTGTACAGCCCTCTCGCAGTGTCCGGAGCAAGTATGGTGGGTCTGACACACCGGTGTCAATGTGTTCTTTTTTCCATTTCAAGGAGTGTATCTTTAGTTAGCGCTCACAGAAATTCATCTTAGAATTGTGCTGAAGCGACTTTAAGTATTTTTCATGGATTTTTTTAAAGTTTAACCAAACACATGGTGCTAGTCAGCTTACTGAGGCTATCACACTGACAGGTATATTCTAATCTGAAACTATTGTCAGCAGTGTGAAGGGATATTTTAGTTTTCTGCAATAAGCTCAGTTTCTTAAAAGTTTGAAACACTGTGTGAAGTGAACATTATTTTACTGCAAATTCTTGCCTTCGTATTTTAAACATGACTGATTTTTATTTAAGGTTAATGTGATGGATGCATTGGTTAGTCTCTGCATGGTGACATAGCCAACAATTTAAAATCGAACTACTCATTAGAAGGCCCTAAAACCAGTGCTTTTTCTTACCTTTATTCAGTTTTTTTATTTGTGCAGATACATGTGAGGATTCACGCGTCAATCTTTGGTGGAAGCAACAGTGATTACCTTCATGATTAGATAATTAATACTCCAGTAGGGAACGACAAGAAGAGCAGTGAGAACATTCATTATCATATTACAATCCCTAATATTCCTGAATGTGGCAGAGTCGTCCCCAGTCTTCCACCATTGCATGCTTGCTGGAGACAGTCACCACATCTGCTGCGCGGTGATGGTAATTGCCCAGTGGAAGTGTGTAAACTAACTCAATATTGTCTGAAGTATGTCTCAGAGTGAGAGAGAATAAATATACCTATTCAGAGCAACCCTGACAAGATCTAGTAATGCGGCAGTTAAAACAGATGTTAGTTCATTTTAATTGAAAAGTCATTTGATTCAGAATCTTCCTAAGAAGACAACTTGGTCTCTTGCCTAGGTGTTCTAGTCATCCCTGTACAAGTATTCCCTTATGGTATTTGTTGTCATTACTGCAGAATCACTCAAAATGGGCAACAGGATTCATGCTGTGAATGTGAGATCAGAAAAAGATTTGTGCTTGGATAATACTTAACCTTTGTACCTTGTGCACACTATTATGTAGATTCTGTTCTCAACAAGCTTTCAACACAAGTGGAAAATGTGACTGATAATTTCCAGAGTTTCATATCCAAGCAGAAAGTATTTTGTTGTGACACAATCATTTTGTTTTGTATAGATTTTTTCTCAGTATATTACAGACTTTTGTGGTATTGTGTTACTTACGTACACATACTACTGAACATATGTTTTTTTCAATTTTTTATAATATGACATGTATGAATAAAATCTTATTGGATGTTAGCCCACATCATAATGAAACAGTAAACAATTATAAAGCCAAAGTTTTAACTGTCTTCCAGTGGATCGTTTTAGAACAACTAAACTGGTAGCTTCTGGAGATAATCTTCACTATATATACCGTCTCAGTTATCAAGTGACAAATTATGCTACGTTCAAATATGTCATTGAACAGTTCAGAGTTGAGATGCCTGTTGAAGGATTTCCTAGACACTCTTCACTCTGCAGGCATTTACAAACTTTGATATGAATGTGGCAACATTCATGTTGGCAAAACCAGGAGATTAATTAACACTTATGATTGGGGTAACCCAACAAATCAGTAACAGTCAAACATCACCAGGAATGTGATCAGTATATCAGTTTTCAAGAAGCCTGTTTTCTTGCTAGAAGACCGTAAGTGCAACATTGGAAAACAAGGAAGGCTATTGAAACAATTATATGCCCCAATATCACGAACAGGTAGGATGGCTACTAATTGTGGTCCCATTTCAGCGGGTTTGGGGGAGAGGGGATTGTATGTGTTCACCAGTTAGCAGTTCCATAAGACCTGGATTTCAGCTGTATAAAAAAGTGATCACATGAAAACTTTCATGTGGCATGAATGTCTGGCTACAGGAAAGTACTGCCGCTGGGTAGAAGGCAACCAATATAACTTAGGTCTGCATCCACAAAGAAGGTGCAGTAGAGAAGGGGAAGAGGACAACACTTGTGGTGGGGGCTCTGTTGTGAATGACCACATAATATGGGAGTTGCAGCCCGACAGCTGAAGCCTTTGCATAAACACACAGCTTGTGTAGTAAGCTACAACTTGCTAGTGTGAAAATGATCATTTTAACAGATTGTCAGTACAACCAATAATTTGACAGTTATATAAGGGGGCATTCAATTGAAACCTGGTCACTAGTGTAAAGTAATGGTAATGATTTTACTAACTCAAAAATGTAGTTATACCCAGTACACGTACTCAGAAATAGTCGCCAAAACTGTTGGCACATTTATCCCATTGCGACACTAGCTGGTCAATTCCATCCTTGAAGTAGCTAGGAGGCTGTTGTCAGATACAGTCCTGGACCCAGTCACACACTTCATCGTCCATTGCAAATCGATGTCCATGAGTAGTTTGTTTTAGAGGTCCAAACACATGAAAGTCACACAGTGAAAGGTTGGGACTGTATGGTGGATGTTCCAGCATTTCCCACTAAAACTGCTGCAATGTCATCTTCACTGCATTGGCCATGTTTGGACGGGCATTATCATGCAGGAGGATAACGCCATTGGACAACATGCCTCGGCGTTTCGACTTGATGGCTCATCTAAGGTTCTGTGGATTGATAAAGCCGGGCATTGACGGTGGTTCCCCATTCCAGGAACTTGTGGTAAAAAAAAGGAAGACATCATGACCTTACCAGTACTGGTGGGCACAGCCTTTGATTCTTTGGAGGTGGTGAAGTCACATGTTTCCACTGCTTGCTCTGATGCTTGTTTTCGAGTTCAAAATGGTGACACCACGTTTTGTCGTCTTTGACAATATGCGACAGAAAGCCGTATTCCTCCTCATGATAACGTTGCAGATGACACAAAGACAATGCCAATCGAGTATTGCGCTGTTCGGGGGCAGTTGGTGGGCAACCTGCTGCGTACAGATTTTTTTGAAGTTCAAGAGTTGATGCATTATTGTGTGGGCGGTGCCCACACTAATACCCAGTAACTGATGGTTCTCATACACGGTGATTCTGCGGTTATCCAAAACTAAAGCATTCACTTCCACAAGCATTTCTGGTCTGATGACATGATGAGCCTGTCCAGGACGAGCATCATCTTCCAGTGATTCGCACCCCTCAACGAATTGTTTGTGCCATTCCACAACACTTGAACGACTCAGACTGTACTCACCATACGTGGCCTTCATCGGTCGATACATCTCACGTCCTCCAGCTCCCTCCACTGCCAAAAATCAAGTAACTCCTCGTTGTTCCTGCTTACTCGCCTGCATGTTCGGTAGTGGACAATAACTTGTGTGACCACCTTCTCTTCGGCATGAAACCACACTGGCGCTATGCAACATCAAACGTTGCGCATGCGACAGTCTCTCTACCAATAGATGGTGCCACCCACAGTTACGTGGTGCCACCTTAAGTGTAAGGCAAAGGTAGACGCACTGACCAGGTTTCATTTGAATGAAACTCGTAGATGTTAAAGTAAATAGTTCCTCACTGTAGTACAGAAAAAGAATAGTCACACAAATAAAGGATACTGACCAGGACTTCTAAAAAGCAATCTCATAAAATAAAATACAAGTAAAAAATATAGCCTAGTGGACTACATCACTTATTTTGATAATGATCATGTATGATAAAGAATGCATGTGATGTGAAAATTACGTGTCAGCCACCTGACAAGCTGTTGAGGAATATTACATAAAAAAATAAAACTTTCTGCTCCTTCCACATCTTTCTGATACAGTGGGAAGTACGTAAGATATGTCCCCCCTCCTACTTTAATGTGCAGCGTTTCCTGCAACCCACGCAAGCACTGCTTTTAATGAGATTCTTGCTTCCTTGTCTGCGTGTTTCAGCAAAAATTTAATGGTATTGCTTATAATTGCACCTGCCTGATTATAAAGGGCTTCCTCTGCAGCTTTGCTACGTGAAGACTGCAAAGCCTTGCTATGTGGCAAAGAGAGAGAATAATGAGAATGCTTGAAGTTTGCAGATTGGTGGGGGACAGTCAAGTGGCTGCCCCTTCAGAACAACAGGGTGGAATCACCCAGTGCTCATGACAAGGTTACATTTCTGTGCAAGTGCCACTGCATTTTCCATGAGCTCTTCAAGCTGTTGCCTACCAGTCATTCCACTAGCCTACTATTGGCCTACTGTAATCCACAGGCACACCATTTTGAAGTGTCCAGTGATATACTAGAATGTGACATAAGTTATCACCTTTTTAACAAAATAAAACAGTACAAGAAGTGTGTTCAAAAAGTAATTGAAATTTTTTAATTTCATAGGCTTTATATATCCAGTTTTCAAAAAAAATTTTAATGGTGTTCATACACATGTTCTTGATGTATGTTTGCATTTTCATTTGTTTTGAATATTTATTTTATTGACAGTTGAATTGGTTATGTGTGTTTTCAAGTGCTCAGCGAATTTTAGTTTTGAAAAAGATGGGTTGAAGGATTTGCATTAAATTTTGCTTTAAAAATGGAATAAAGTGAAGCGCTGCATTTGAAATGTTGACTGTGGTTATTGGAGAATCTACTATGAGTAAGACAAGAGTTTACAAGTGGTATAAATGTTTCAAAGAGGGTCGAGAAGATGTTGAAGACGAAGACAGCCCTGGACACCTTAACTTATCAATTACCAGTGACTGTGAAAGAAGTAAAGAAAATTGTTCTGGAAAATCGCCAAATGACTATCAGAGAGGTTGCTGGTTATGTCAGCATATCCTTTGGCCCAATACAAACAATTTTTTTAGATGTTTTGGGCTTGAAACATGTAGCAGCAAAGTTTTTTTATGAAATTGTTGAATTGTGAACCAAAACATTGCCTAGATATCACTCAGTAACTGCTGAATGAAGCCTGTAACGGTCCAGAACTTCTAAAGAAGGTAAGGAAACATGGGGATATGAGTATAACATCGAAACCAAGGCCCAATAATCCCAATGGAAACAGCCTGAAGAGCAAAGACCAAAAAAGTTGACACATTTAGTCACATATTGTGAAGGTTCTTCTACTGTTTCCTTCAATTACAGTGTGATAGTGCATCATGAGTTCCTGTCTTATGGTATTACAGTCAATAAGGAATACTACCTGGAAGTATTGCACCATTTGCGTGAAGCAATCCAAAGAAAACAACCAGAATTGTGGTAAAAAAAAAACCTCACAGAAATAGCACCATGATAATGTTTCCACTCACACCTCAAAGCTTGTTTGTGGATTTTTTGCAAGAAATAAAACAGTTACATTGTATCAGCCACTATATTCGCCAGACATGGCCTCTTGCCACTTCTTCCTATTCCCAAGATAGAAGAGAACCATGAAAGGATGTTGTTTTGCCATCAGTGATGTGGCAAAAATAAAATCACTGAAGGAGATGAACCCCATAACAAAAAGCGATTTCCAGAAATGCTTCCAAGATTGGAAATAGCGCTGGCACAAGTTTATTATATGTGAGGGGGATTGTTTTGAAGGGGACAAAGTTGATGTTGCTGAATAAATAAAGATTATTTAAGAAAAACAAAACTTCTCATTGCATCTGTAAACCACTGTGAAGTGCATGGCAGAGTGTACTTGCCATTATACAAGTTATTGGAGCTTCTTCAAGTTATTTATTTATTTATCTATCGAAATGAGACCATGCGAACCAAAGCTACTTGGTCATGGAATGAGCCAGAATAGAAAGCCACCCCCACCCCCCGCTTCAAATCACCCATCTTTGGGGTACGTCAGATCAATCACTTCTTAGGTGCTTGTGCTCTCTTTTTCACCCAATAGTTCTTCATTCTATCTGATCTTTTATTTCTTTCCTCCTCTGATATCTGAATCGGTTTCCTGGTGTTGATCTTAACTTGGAACCTCTTAGTTTTGTCTCTGGTCACAGTCTTGGCTATACCATTCTTTAACGTGACTCGGGTAATCTGGAGTTCTCTCAAATCCTTTCCCACTTCCTTAAACCAATTGGGTTAAGTCGTCGTCTTCTTCTTCTTCTTCTTCTTCTTCTTCTTCTTCTTCTTCTTCTTCTTCTTCTTCTTTTTTTTTTTTTTTTTTTTTTTTTTTTTTTTTTTTTTTTTTTTTTTTTTTTTTTTGTCAAAGATTTGTTTAGTTAGTCTGTCGGGATTCATGTGGAGTATGTCTCAGTAGAAATCAATCCTCCTTTTCCTCGTGGTTTCTGAGAGTCTCTCCGACTGTGCATAGAGGGCTTCATTTCTATACAAAACTTGTTTGTTATTTTGGAATTTGGGACCCATGATCTTGCTCAAAATTTTCCTCTCCTTGATTTCCAATTTATCCATTTGCCCTTTCCTCCCTATGACTAGTGTCTCTGCTGTGTAGAGTGCTTCTGGCTTAATTAATGTGTTATAATGTCTTATTTTGGTGTTTGAAGAGAGGGCTTTATTGTTGTATGTGTTTTTGGTTTTCTGAAAAGCTAGTTCCATTTTGCTCCTCCTTGTTTCCATTGCTTTCCCTTCAAGGTTGGTACATTCGATCCATTCTCCTAGGTACTTGAAACTCCTAACAACCTCTATTTTTTGAGCTCCTCTTTGAAATTTTATGAAGAAAGAAGTCATAAAAAATGAAAGTATATGAATAGAACAGAGAAAATTTGTCACTCACTGCAAGGAACTGCTGTGAAGAACAGGAGGAGGGAGTTGCTAGGAAACCTTTGTTTTGGATTTGAATATTTGAGGTTTATTGACTTTTTTCCGCTGGAAGCATATTAAAAATGAAACCTACTGAATAGTGCTCACCTTTCTGTGCAATGCCTAAGGAAGTGTCAACCATTTCTCCGCCAAATGTTCACTGAACGAATGTTGCAGTTTCTTCTAAATGAGTCCATACTGTCAGCAACAAATCACATGATCGAATGTATGTGCTGGGATGGCAGAGTTGGAATTCCGAGACATATGAACAATGACGTACAGGAAATTCACAAACTGATGCCACGGATTGGCCTGACCACTTGTTTCTGGGCTAAGAGTATTCTTGGTGAGGGAACAGAGTTGTCCCAAAATATAATATTATGTGGTATAATGAAGTGGAAGTAAGCAAATTAAACAAACTTTTGTGTTTCAGTCTCAGAGACATTGGACATTATTCTTATAATGTGAGAAAGCAGCATTCAGTTTCTGCACAAGATCTTCAACATGATTCTTCCAAGAAGGCCGTCCAGCTACACCCAGTCCTGCAAATTTAAAATGATTGGCTTCACTGACCATTTGGTCATCTTTGAACAATCAAATTTCACTTTTACAATAGTTCCATGTCAGAAACTGTATACATTATGTTTTGTGCAAGTAAAGCATAATCAGTTCCCTGAGAGCTATGTGCTCTTTTTACTGACTACTGTTATCCTTTATATTACATTCCGTATCTTTCACAGCAACATGTTTGTCATCTGTGAAGAGACCAATTTTTGTTATCTGTCATGTCTGGTGACAAATTGATAAACATAAAGAAAAGCAGTAGACCCAGAACAGAACCTTGTGCAACTTCATACATTACATGACCCCAATCAGATTCAAGCCTCTTTCCAGTTTGTTGATACTGGAAGTCAACCTCTGCTCCCTAGTTTCCAGATATGAAGTGAACCGTTGCTGAGATTTCCCTCTAATCCCATAATTTTGTGCCTTGTGGAGTAGCCGCGCAGTCTGAGGCATCGTGCCACAGTTCTCGCAGCTGCCCCCGTCGGAGGTTCGAGTCCTCCCTCGGGCATGGGTGTGTGTGTTGTCCTTAGCGTAAGTTAGTTTAAGTAGAGTAAGCAGTGTGTAAGCCTAGGGACCTATGACCTCAGCAGTTTGGTCCCACAGAACTTACCACGAAAAAATTCCATAATTTTACAACTTATGCAAAAATATTATATGATCCCCACAATTGAATGCTTTTGTTAAATCAAAGAAAGTATTTCTGTCATTAACATATCGTTGAACCATGCAAGTGCCTCACACACATAAAAGCAATTACTATTTTTGTTGATATTCCTTACCATTCCCCATTCCATTCACATATGGAGTGAAGGAAGAATGATTGTTTAAACACCTTTATTTGCACTGTATTTAGTCTAACCTTGTCCTCATGACCTTCACATGAGTCATTTGTGAGAGGTTGTAGCACATTCCTAGATGTATCATTTAAGCACGGAAAGGACGATTGTTAAAGACTTACGCGTGCTCTGTAACTAATCTGATCTTATCCTCACAATTCCTACATAGGAGCTTGTAATATAGTCCTATAGTCATTATTGAAATCCAGTTCTTAAACTTTGTAAGTAGTCTTTCTCGTGATAGTTTGTGTCAACTTCAGACATCAGCCAGTTCTATTTCTGCAGCATCTACATGACACTCTGTCATGGGCCAGACAGACCTGTGACCATTCATACTGCCCTTCTCTGTATGAGTTCAGTATCTCTTGGTAGTCCTTGGTATGCGTTACAAACACTCGAGAAATATTCTAGGATAGATCTTTTATCCAATGTGAATGAAGGACACTTGACTGCAATGAAGTCTCCTGGGGACTTATCATCAGATGGTACATTAACTGATTGTACCATTATGTTTTCCACAATGATGTGTAACAAGGATTAAACTGTTAAATGCTAATAACTTTAAGTACAGACTTCAAGTTGACCTTGTGATGTAAATAATTCTTGATACCTTGCCACATTAAGTACTTACTTATTTTGTTTTTCCATCTTACCACAGTTACACCACAAGCCCCATAATGCTACAGTCAATTATCAAAAGTGTGTACCATCTCATGATGAGTCACTAAGTTGCTTGGTATTAGTCATGGCACAATAAAAATTGAGTCATCACAAATGGCAACTGGCTGCAGCTATTTCTGAAAACATGTATTTGAGGATGGATTGCACAAGTGTTTTGCGAGCAGTCTCCTTTATAAACTGTTTACATTGCCCTAGTATTCTGTCAATGAACTGGTGTCCCACCTGCTTCACAAATGACAGACTAAATGATTATTCAATTTCATATCTCTTCAAACTGTTAAACCTGGGTATTGTGAGAGTTGACCAATTCCAGTTGTGATTTGTTGACGTTGTAGTCATAGGATACCATTTTGTATTTTGAAGATTTAAAAAATTTTGCCAATCTTTGCACCACTTTCAAATTTTATCAAGATTATACTGAATATTTGTGCAGCTTTTTTTTTTTCAGATTGTACTTCATTACAGGCAACTGCATCATCTGTGAAAAGTCTGAGCTTATGATTAATATTGTCTGAAAAATCATTTGTATACAACATGAACATCAAGGCTCCCAATACACTTCTCACTATCCACAATGACATGCTGTGTCTTCCCTCCTACCACAAGGGCTTAATTCTAGTGTCTCACATTTTGCTTGATACCACAATCAATCATACATTCAGTAATAAGTATAGGTGGGATACAGACAAACTGTTTTTTGGTAAATCAAGAAATAGTGCATCTGCCTGACTGGCTTAATCCATGGCTTTCAGCAAGTCATGTGAGAAAATTGAGTTGTGTTTCACATGATGTTTTCAGAAACCTGCTTCACATGGAGGTGGTTATTCTGTTTTAGATACCTCATATGGGGGAAGACCATCCTCGGAATCCAGCAATTTAGTCATATTATGTTATCTATATGTTGTGAGTAATTCTTAGAAGATTTGACTGCAGAGCCTGAGAAGGAGATAAACAACTTTTCATTAATTGAGAGAGGCATAGTGAGCATGTGGTGACTGTTGCAGAGGGCAGCTGGACAGGCAGCAGTTCTACCTAGCATTTCAAGAGTCTGATTTCCTCAACACCATCGGTGCTACCTGTGAAGAAGAAGGCAGCACCTCACAAGAGGTCAAAATTGATGTGCTAAAGGTAAGAGCACCGTATGGATAAACCTGATGTCATGCTTGTTCTTTTCTGTATACAAAAATAATTTTATGTAGACTTTTTATTTGAGAACTTGTCACTGTATATTGCCCCACTGACTTCTCAATCAGTGCTTTATGACCATAAGATTTGTAACGGTGCTTTCATCTCTCTCTCTCTCTCTCTCTCTCTCTCTCTCTCACTCACACACACACACACACACACACACACACACGGCTAATCATCATTCAGTTATGATAGTTTAAAGCTAAAGGTAACTGGAAATGTGCTGGCTGAAAAGATGTAACAGGGATGAACCAACATTATTATCTTGATGATGACGCTGAACGTCTTGTCAGAATTTGATCGAAATTATTAAATGAACTGTTCCTATCTGATACAGTCTTTCCTATCTGATACAGTCTTACAAAGCCTATGATGGGTAATGTGTATTGCAATTGGAGCTAAAACAATGAGCAATGATATAAAAATTTTCAGAAAAGCTAAAAGTTCTGCTTTTAATGCTTTGATGATGACACTGAACGTCTTGTCAGAATTTGATCGAAAATATTAAATGAACTGTTTCTATCTGATACAGTCTTACAAAGCCTATGATGGCACTGAAGATAGTGACACTAACCATTCAGCTACAGAGACAGTCTAAAATTAAATTAATTTTAATTATAATGCCTATATCACAGCTGTACTACAGATAGCTGCACCAGTAGCAACATTTGCATTTATAGTTTCAGATGGTGGTTGCCATCCTGGTATTCTTAGTATCAGTGAGGCACACCTATTATGAGCAGATATGTGTTATGGAATAATTAATTTCTTTAAGAAAGAGTAAATGTGATGCTGCATTTTTCCCCAAATTACTGTTTTTATTTAAATGTAGAAAATTAATTTGGATTGGCTGGCTATCTGACACCCTTAACAACATAACTGCTGAGTAAGGTAATGAAAAACGGACAGCAGCTGTACATGCGTGAACTATGTTCATAAGTATTACTCACCAAAGCAAACTGTAGACCTGGCCTTAGGGGAACTAACTTGGTCACATTGCAGTTCAAAATAGCCCATATTGTTAACTTGCAGTGCAAGCCTGTAAAAGACTTGTAAGAAATGCTGCAATGGCTAGCAGTTACAGTTTATTGATGCCGAGGACAAGAAAAATATTAAGGTTGAATAAGTACTAGAGTTATCTGGAAACCAAGTTAACAAGGCAAGTAGATTTAGCATGGAATGTCCGTGAGGGAAGTTGGTACCACTGCCATGTAGCAAGAAGCCAGCAGAAGGAATGAGCATTCCCAACAACCAGTAGCTGGTCAGTTATTGTTGTGGTTACAGTTAGAGACGAGCGCTCTCATTTCAGCTCCTGCCAAGTACGAAGTGCGCACTGTAATTCACTACCTAAGTGCTAAGGGCATGAACTCCACTGTGATTCATCGCAAAAATGTTTCAGCTTATGGAGAGGACGTAATGTCAAGGCAGCATGTGATGAAATGGGTACAGAATTTCAATTCTGAAAGGACGGAAATTTACGATGAAGATAGAAGTGGAAGGCCATGTGTTGTGACTGATGATGTGGTGCAGAAAATTGAAGAACGTCTTCTCTCTGATCACTGTTCAACAATTGAAGACCAGCATGCAGTTTGTCCAAACATTTCATGAACTGTTGTTCACAAGATTATAACTGATCAACTAAATTATTGCAAGTTGTGTGTGTGATGGGTGCCCAAGGTGCTTACTAAAGCAGACAGAATGAGCAGTCAGTGCTGCTCGCAAATTTCTTGACCATTTTGTTGACTGAAGGTGAGGATTTTCTCAACTCTGTAGTGACAGGAAATGAAACTTGGGCTTATCACGTACTCCAGAGAGCAAAGACAATAAATGCATTGGTGCCATACTCATTCTCCTTCAGCCAAGAAATTCAAAACTCAGCAAACAGTGAGGAAAATCATGTTGTCAGTACTTTGTGTCAGCAAAGGGTTCTGCTCATTGATTGTTTGGAAAGACATGAAACAATAAATGGTGGAAGATATTGTGAGCCCATGAAGGAACTTCACAGAGCCATACAAAACAATTGTCATGGAATGCTGACAACGGGAGTCTGTCTGCTTCATGAAAATGCACGTCCACACACTGCTCATGCAACACGAGAGTTGCTGACTTCGTTCAGTTGGTATGTTTTAAGCCGCCCCCCTGCAGCCCCAATCTCGCACCCAGTGACTGTCATCTGTTCACTAAATTGAAGGAACTCCTTCACGGAAAATGCTTTTCCGATGACGACGAGGTGAGAATCAAAGTGAAGAACTGGCTGAAAAAGGCGACAGGAGACGTCTTTGACACAGGAATCATGAAACTCATCCCTTAGGGTCACAAAATATATTGAGGTAAATAGTGATTGTGAAGAAAAATAATGCAAGACCTATACTATAATACATGCAATTTTTATTAAAATAAATTCATTTTTTGTACTTTTAAAAAATCTTGTAACCTTACTTTCCAGATTAGTCTCATACGTGGTGTGCAAATTACGGTTGAAGGGACACAATGCTGAGTGGGGTAGGATTCAAATATCTGTCGAAAGAAAAAGAAGAAAAGTACACACAGTAAATATCCTACTGACAATATGAATAAATGCATTCTTAGGTAGCAATTTCTGCAGATTGTGGAAAATACAAAGAATATCAGCTTTGCAAAAGTTGCTCTTGTCACACACAACTAGACTTCAAGGCTGGCAAGGAAATTCTGAAACTAGTTGTGTTCTGTATGTAGGATTTGGTTTAAAAGTTGCCAGAATAAACAAACCATTACATGTGAACGAGTCAGTATAGTTTTAAAAACAAAATGTAAACTATGTTATATTTCTACAAGAAAATGAAACATCAGAGTTAAAGTGGACAGTGGTTTATTCAAAAAAATAACTATTCATGTACATTACACCATGAATAAATGTTGTCAAAATGTGCAAGAAGTATTTTTCAACAGAAGTGTCAGTCAGTTTTTTGCTATACAGGCCATGGCATGTAGCAAGTAGCAGCACTCCACTCATCAAGAATACTGGATTGTATGCTACCAGTAACTCCAATCCCTGTTTCTTGTAAGCACAGTGGTTCAGCCATGCTGGTCAGGTCTTCAGTTTGCTTAAATGCCAGGTAATATTTATGGGGTTTACTGAAGTTGTTGGCTTTGTGCAGGTGTTCATGTGAGAACAGAGTGACACAAATTTGCCCATGTGTTTTTTACAGATAGCACTCATATCTGTTATTGGTACTATACATGTGGCTACAGGTAAGATCCTTCTGTACTGTGTCTTCCCTTTTACCTGCCTGTGCTGTCTTTTTTGCATAATTATATTAAATTGTTAAATAGTGTTGCATTGTGTAGGGCTCTATAATACACTCCTGGAAATGGAAAAAAGAACACATTGACACCGGTGTGTCAGACCCACCATACTTGCTCCGGACACTGCGAGAGGGCTGTACAAGCAATGATGACACGCACGGCACAGCGGACACACCAGGAACCGCGGTGTTGGCCGTCGAATGGCGCTAGCTGCGCAGCATTTGTGCACCGCCGCCATCAGTGTCAGCCAGTTTGCCGTGGCATACGGAGCTCCATCGCAGTCTTTAACACTGGTAGCATGCCGCGACAGCGTGGACGTGAACCGTATGTGCAGTTGACGGACTTTGAGCGAGGGCATATAGTGGGCATGCGGGAGGCCGGGTGGACGTACCGCCGAATTGCTCAACACGTGGGGCGTGAGGTCTCCACAGTACATCGATGTTGTCGCCAGTGGTCGGCGTAGGTGCACGTGCCCGTCGACCTGGGACCGGACCGCAGCAACGCATGGATGCACGCCAAGACCGTAGGATCCTACGCAGTGCCGTAGGGGACCGCACCGCCACTTCCCAGCAAATTAGGGACACTGTTGCTCCTGGGGTATCGGCGAGGACCATTCGCAACCGTCTCTATGAAGCTGGGCTACGGTCCCGCACACTGTTAGGCCGTCTTCCGCTCACGCCCCAACATCGTGCAGCCCGCCTCCAGTGGTGTCGCGACAGGCGTGAATGGAGGGACGAATGGAGACGTGTCGTCTTCAGTGATGAGAGTCGCTTCTGCCTTGGTGCCAATGATGGTCGTATGCGTGTTTGGCGCCGTGCAGGTGAGCGCCACAATCAGGACTGCATACGACCGAGGCACACAGGGCCAACACCCGGCATCATGGTGTGGGGAGCGATCTCCTATACTGGCCGTACACCACTGGTGATCGTCGAGGGGACACTGAATAGTGCACGGTACATCCAAACCATCATTGAACCCATCGTTCTACCATTCCTAGACCGGCAAGGGAACCTGCTGTTCCAACAGGACAATGCACGTCCGCATGTATCCCGTGCCACCCAACGTGCTCTAGAAGGTGTAAGTCAACTACCCTGGCCAGCAAGATCTCCGGATCTGTCCCCCATTGAGCATGTTTGGGACTGGATGAAGCGTCGTCTCACGTGGTCTGCACGTCCGGCACGAACGCTGGTCCAACTGAGGCGCCAGGTGGAAATGGCATGGCAAGCCGTTCCACAGGACTACATCCAGCATCTCTACGATCGTCTCCATGGGAGAATAGCAGCCTGCATTGCTGCAAAAGGTGGATATACACTGTACTAGTGCCGACATTGTGCATGCTCTGTTGCCTGTGTCTATGTGCCTGTGGTTCTGTCAGTGTGATCATGTGATGTATCTGACCCCAGGAATGTGTCAATAAAGTTTCCCCTTCCTGGGACAATGAATTCACGGTGTTCTTATTTCAATTTCCAGGAGTGTAGTTTGATATCTCTTACGCTTTTGCTATTGTGATGTGTGTGAGAAAATGTTTTTCAAACATTAAATTAATGAGATATTTGTTCCACAGGTGCTGCAGAATTGCTATCTTTTACTGCAGTCAGAGTTCCTTCGCCGCCTCGTTCTTACTTTCCATCCTGAATTGAGAGGTGAACCATCACGTGTCAACCCAAAGATTCTGTATGAGCTCCTAGAAGACATATCAACAGTTACCAAACAACTCGATACAGAATATCGAATTTTCAGCACATATGGCGTGCCCAGAAGATCACCAAGTAGTGAACCACCTGCCAGTGGTCCACCAAAAAAGCTAAAATATGATGCTTTATTTGTTTCGGTTCACAGCACCACATTACATCTACAAAACATTCTGTATCGAACTCATGTTGTTGAAGAATATCTGGAAACAAGGGAAAATCTTGATGATTTAAACAGTGAATTGTCAACACCAGATTTGCAGACTGCATTGAATGATATCCTGAAAGAGCTTGATATGTGCAGGAGTTGTTGTGAGCGAGGAATATCATTTCTGAACACTTTAAACAATCCAGAACCGCCAAAAAATTTGGAAGAAGAGGAGGATTGGCCTGCTAGAAGCCACAGTGGGAATGAAAATATTAAACAAATACATGTTGGAAAAACAGACCTAGATCCTGATGTAGAAGATGAAGTGTTTGAAGCCGTAAGCACTGCAGACTTTTTTGATGATGAAATTGACTTATATGACAGTACTGAATGTAGCAGAACTGAAAAACAACAACAGAAGAATTGCTCGAAACTGATGTTAGATGAACTAAAAAGTATCCTTGTTGACAAAGCAAAAGAGTGGAAAGAACGAGAGGAAAAGGCTCTCAAAAATAAGAGAGCTAGAGAGGGCATATGTGAAGCAGAAATTGTTGTTAAAGAGACTGAGTTAGCAGATACAGTGGCTTTAAAGGCTGAAATTTCTGATAGTCAGAGCAGACCAGTGGAAGAGGCTGAGTTAGCAGATACAGTGGCTTTAAAAACTGAAACTTCTGTTGACCAGAGCAGACCAGTTGAAGAAGGGGTCAAGGATGTGTGTGTGTCTGACCCTGTGTTTGAAGAATGTCAGCAAGCTAACAGCGGAGTTTGTTATGAAGACAATTCCTCATTCACAAGTGAAGGGGCCGACAGGGACGTTATTCATAGAAGAATAGTAGGTTCAGAAAATGGAAAAACTGACAGTAACATTGAATACTCAGAAAATTATAATGTGCGTGACATCAGTGTGTTTAAGGTTGGACTTTCTTCTCCTTATGGGTTGCAGTCAACACCTTTATCACATAGATTCATGGTGAAAGACTCGGAAACCTTTTGTGGGACTGGGGAACACTCCAGCAGTGAAGATAGTGATAATGCCTAGGCTGTTACTTTCACAAATGAAGCTGAACATATGTTACTACACTGCTCAACTTGGATTTTGACAATATGATGGCTCAGGAGTACAGTAAAAATACATATGCTCAGTTTTGAATGGTTGCCATCATAAATACTTTTAAATCGTTATCACAATGAAATGGTTTCATTGTGGTATTTTTTTAATGTCTTAGCTGTTGTTATTTGTTTGTCAGGTTGCAAATTTACAACAGCTTATAATACATTTCCAACAGTTCACAATAATGTTTTGGCAGTCCAAAATAAATTTGCAACTGGTTACAATCAGACAGCTCACAATAAAGTCCACCATTTACATGCACTTTCATACTCTCAGGAGTGTGTGTTGTGTGTTGGTCTCTGTAAATCTCGGTGTTCCTTTATGGTTCCTTCTTATCAGTGCAACTCTTTGTTCCTTTTTGTTGACAGCATGTTTCATGAAGCAGCTTAACTGTTCACACTATGTATAGTTTGTTCCTGACGTCCTAATGGAGTCATTAGGTGTGTGTGACAAGTGGAGAAAGCAACTTGGTGACCAGATAGAGGTACTTTTGTGACAAGTCCACCAATTAAAAAAGAAGTATATTTACTGTGTGTCACGTGTGGTAGAATGTCGAGAGGTTCCCTCATGCTGAAAGTACATTGTGACCAGTGGAATTACAGTTGTCCATCTAAAGAGGTAGCAATCATATTCTGTAATTTGTTCTCACAAAATAACAGGCCCTATGGACACTACACTGATCTTGCCACACTGCACACTTATAAAGAAATGAACATGGAAATTTACTTTTATTTGTACTATGTTGGTTGTCGTGCAGCTATCAGTTATTATTATCCTGTAAATGAGGCTTCATCAGACAGAAGTACAGCATGACTGGTATTTCACCTGTGGGAAAGTTCCTGCTGCTCAGCACTGTCTTCAGTGAGGTGTTGCATGTGCTGTAGGTGAAACATGTACAATGTACAAATTTTCTGCATGTAATGGTCCCCATGAAAGTGATATTAGAACATTGTGACATGCAGAAACTTGTCACATGCCAATTATATGACTACAATAAATTATATTTATGATGTATTGCAGTTCCTAAAGATTTTGTTGAATGACTTATTCACCCTCTCCCTTAAAACCCAAATCCTTTTGTCTTTCCCTCTCCTTCCCTCTTTCCTGACGAGGCAAGCATTGGTTGCGAAAGCTAGAATTTTGTGTGTATGTTTGTGTTCGTTTTTGTGTCTATCGACGTGCCAGCGCTTTCGTTTGGTAAGTCAAATCATCTTCGTTTTTATATCTTGATCACATCCAACAGAGAAACCAGAAATAAACATTGAGTAAGTGTTATTGAAAACATGTAGAATTTTTAGTGGCTGTCTGTACAGTATTACAATCGATTATAAATTATTTGGTGTGGTTTTATTATGTTTATTTATTTATCCATCTGTAGACAATGTAAATTGTGTGGTTGTTATCAACACACAAATACATAAAATACGAACACACAGATATATAAACATATATGATTACACACATAAATAGATACGTACATTTCTTGCTTTGCTGAGTCACCAATTTGGACATTCTATTTCACTGTTCAATAGAACATATTATAAAATGCCTCTTAATTGCAGTAATTAAGTATTAGCATAAGTGTCAACAAAATTTACACATTATTTTAGATAATCTTTTATGGTACAAAAACACTTTTCTAATATTTTCTCTTTGAACTCTTGTGGTAGTTTCTTGTACAGTTTGATCCCCCTGTATAACACATTATTTGTGGTTTTTGTTCTGTTTTTTCTGTTGAGATGTAAGTGGTGGCTGGATCTGGTTCCATGTTATTGTAGAGACCTGTTCATTGGATACTGATCAATGTCTTTTTTTAATGTGGATCTCTGTTTGTAAAATGTACTCACATGGAACAGTCAAGATTCCCATAGATTTAAACAACTCAGTGCAGTGAGTTCTCTTGCTACTTTTTGTGTAACTTGTACAACACTTTTTTGTAGCTTAAAGATTAGTTGCCTGTTCTGCTCATTTGTTCCCCAGAACATTATCTCATAACTCATCACAAATGAACATATGTAAAATATGTTGTTATGGTGCATGAGCTATTACAGACTGAATTTATTATTCTCCATGCAAAGCATGCTCAAGCTATTTGTTTCACAAGGACAGTAACATGCTCAGTCCATTTTACCTGTATGTCAGCATGCATCCCTAGAAATTTTGTTTGTTATACGCAATTCTGTGTGCTAATCTTTCACTTTTAAAGAGTTATTTTTGGGTTTTCTGCTTGTGTAAAAACTAATACTGTTGGTTTTTTTTACATTTAAAATTAATTTTTTGTTGCCTACCCTTCCACATATGTGCATGAGTGTTTCTTCAGATTTCTCCTTTAGTACACTCGATGTTCCACTGATTAGAATGTTACTGCCATCAGCAAACAATACTGTTTCACTCTGTTTGACACACTGTGAAATATCATTCATATATAGGGGAGTAAAAAAAAATGTATCCACAAACGACGACGCCGAACTGCAGCACGAACTACTGACTGCAAAGTGTTCAGTTGGATATTTGCACATGAATGTATGATGGATTCTCGAAGTTCATCCAATGTGCATGTGTTTTGTCGATAAACGATGTCCTTTACCCACAGATAAAAGTCCAGAGGAGTTAGGTCTGGGGAACATGGTGGATACTCCACAGCACCTCTACGGCCTATCCATCTTCCTGGTAAATTTTCGTCGAGATACGCCCTAACATGATTTTGGTAGTGAGCTGAGGCACCATCTTGTTGAAAGTAAACTCTTCCGTCTCCATACAAGTCTCGGATGGCAGGTAAAATGGATGTCTGAAGCTTCTGAAGGTACACCTCACCAATAACTGTGCCATCGAAGAAGAATGGCCCAATCAAGCCCTGGTAAGACAACCCACACCACACATTTACTCCTGGCAAATTCACAGCTTTGTCTACATGGACGTTCGGATTTTTGGCGGCCCAGTAGATGCAATTGTGGCAATTTACTGTACCATTGAGTTTGAACTGTGCCTCATCAGACCACACAATCATCTCTGCAAACTCTTCATCGTTGCGCACCAATGTTAGTAAACCACTCGCAGTGCTCCATTGTATGATCTGGGTCATCCTTGTTCATTGCATGTAGCAATCGTGGGATGTAGCACTTCCACATTGCTGTCTTCAAAATTCGCCGAACACTTGAGTGACTAACTCCAGTTTCACGGTTACACTGTCTCACAGACTTCTGTGATGAGCGAGTGAATTGTTGTAACACACGATGGGGGTTAGCTGGACTTGTTACTGTTGCAGGTCGTCCAGATTGTTGTTTGTGTACATCTTTAACACAGCCTTTGGCTTCAAATTTGTCTCGAATGTAACAAATCGTTAAACGTGTCGGTGGCTCTGTTTGATACTCATTTTGCCATTGCTGTTGAACCTCATTAATGTTTTCGTACTTAAAATACCATTTCAGAACTGACTTCATTTCATTGAATGTAAGCCGTGCACCAGCCATATTTACTTGAGTAACTAGGTGCGACTAAGAACAAAACACTGACTATCTGGTGACTGTCATCTGACAAAACAAAACAACGCAATACAACACTTGAGTGGCAATTGCCGGAACTACAAACTATTACATTACCAAAGACAAGACAACTCCATCAATTAGTTTGCCAGTTATGGACTTTTAAATAGTGGATACATTTTTTTGGACCCTTCTGTATATCAAGAAGAGTATCAAGCCAAGCACGCTTTCTCGGGGGACTCCAATATTAGTGTATTCTGGATGAGAAGGGTGTTTTATGGTATATTTGGAGTTTGTTTGAGACATCTCTACCCATTGCACTCTGTGTTTTTTAGGTATGAACAACACCACCTATTTGTTACCCCTCTTGCAACTAAAGCTTCCAGTTTATTTAACAGAATTCTGTGTTCTATGTCATCAAAGGTTTTGCTTAAGTCAGGAAAGGCGTCTGTTATTTGATATCCTTTATCTAGTGCTTCCAGAACATCATTTGTAAAATGAGCTGTAGCTGATTGTGTGTTTTACTTGGTCTGAACCCAAACTGTTCTTTACACAAAATACTGTACTTTGTTAGGTGCCCCAAGAATCTAAATTTCGTTATGGTTGCAATTACTTTTGAAAAAGATGACACTAAAGAGATAGAGGTATAATTTTCTATATTTTGGGAGTCCCCTTTCTGATGTAGGACAGGACTTTTACATGCAACCTGTGATGAATTATTCATTTATGATGTTCACTAAAAGGGCTTTGATATTGTCTTTCAGCAAGCGCACAGGAACTTCATCTATTCCTGCTGAGGTTTTATTTTTTAGGTTCCGAATAGCAATGCTTATTTTTTCCGGAGTCGTGGGTCACAGCATCTTTGTGTTTGGAACATAGCTCATTGTTTGTACAGGCTGTATTTTGTCAAATTTGTGTCATGTCTTGGCAGCTATGTTTGCTGAAATATTGATTTTCAAAGTTTTCTGTTTTTTGGGGATCATGTATTGTGGTACCATTGTACTGTAATTGTATATTTACCTATTTTGCCTTTTTCTCTGTTTGGTGACATTCCATGCTGCTTTTATTTTGTTTTCCAGCTTTTCTATAAATTTGTCACTTTGAGAACTTTTTGCTGTTAACTAAAACTTTTCTATATAGGGCAAACCACCCAGTTATTGGCACTTTAAGAACATGTTTTTAGTTCAAAATTTTAAACATGGCTGAAACAACAACTGTTGAAAATCTTCACAGCAAATAATAACAGCCAAACAGTTGCAGAATATAGATTTTAATAAATCTTAGACCACAGTTTCTGTATATCTAAATATAGCTTCATCAGAAGTGAAAGTACACCTGAACAGGAAGACACCTTCTTTAGCAGAAAACATAGCAACATAACCAGGTAGAAGAAAAAAAACACCTATAGCTTTAAGTAGCCATGAAAATTACCAAAGTATTACAAGCACAAAAACTTTTAGTCACTTACTAAAATCACATCCTGCAGTGGAGATGCATAAAACAATTGTGCCAAAGGTCTCATCAGTAGTTAAAATTAAAATATCACTTCCATCTGTGCAGCATAATTATAAAGAGATGGTCGATCTGAACAGGACATACACTACTGGAAATTGAAATAAGAACACCGTGAATTCATTGTCCCAGGAAGGGGAAACTTTATTGACACATTCCTGGGGTCAGATACATCACATGATCACACTGACAGAACCACAGGCACATAGACACAGGCAACAGAGCATGCACAATGTCGGCACTAGTACAGTGTATATCCACCTTTCGCAGCAATGCAGGCTGCTATTCTCCCATGGAGACGATCGTAGAGATGCTGGATGTAGTCCTGTGGAACGGCTTGCCATGCCATTTCCACCTGGCGCCTCAGTTGGACCAGCGTTCGTGCTGGACGTGCAGACCGCGTGAGACGACGCTTCATCCAGTCCCAAACATGCTCAATGAGGGACAGATCCGGAGATCTTGCTGGCCAGGGTAGTTGACTTACACCTTCTAGAGCACGTTGGGTGGCGCGGGATACATGCGGACGTGCATTGTCCTGTTGGAACAGCAAGTTCCCTTGCCGGTCTAGGAATGGTAGAACGATGGGTTCGATGACGGTTTGGATGTACCGTGCACTATTCAGTGTCCCCTCGACGATCACCAGTGGTGTACGGCCAGTGTAGGAGATCGCTCCCCACACCATGATGCCAGGTGTTGGCCCTGTGTGCCTCGGTCGTATGCAGTCCTGATTGTGGCGCTCACCTGCACGGCGCCAAACATGCATACGACCATCATTGGCACCAAGGCAGAAGCGACTCTCATCGCTGAAGACGACACGTCTCCATTCGTCCCTCCATTCACGCCTGTCGCGACACCACTGGAGGTGGGCTGCACGATGTTGGGGCGTGAGCGGAAGATGGCCTAACAGTGTGCGGGACCGTAGCCCAGCTTCATGGAGACGGTTGCGAATGGTGCTCGCCGATACCCCAGGAGCAACAGTGTCCCTAATTTGCTGGGAAGTGGCGGTGCGGTCCCCTACGGCACTGCGTAGGATCCTACGGTCTTGGCGTGCATCCGTGCGTTGCTGCGGTCCGGTCCCAGGTCGACGGGCACGTGCACCTTCCACCGACCACTGGCGACAACATCGATGTACTGTGGAGACCTCACGCCCCATGTGTTGAGCAATTCGGCGGTACGTCCACCCGGCCTCCCGCATGCCCACTATACGCCCTCGCTCAAAGTCTGTCAACTGCACATACGGTTCATGTCCACGCTGTCGCGGCATGCTACCAGTGTTAAAGACTGCGATGAAGCTCCGTATGCCATGGCAAACTGGCTGACACTGACGGCGGCGGTGCACAAATGCTGCGCAGCTAGCGCCATTCAACGGCCAAGACCGCGGTTCCTGGTGTGTCCGCTGTGCCGTGCGTGTGATCATTGCTTGTACAGCCCTCTCACAGTGTCCGGAGCAAGTATGGTGGGTCTGACACACCGGTGTCAATGTGTTCTTTTTTCCATTTCCAGGAGTGTATTATCAGTACTTAGCCTGTGAACTAGTGGGAAGAGGGTGTGGAAGCACTAGGGCAGAAAATTTCACCGAGAGAGGGCTCCTGTGGTATGCATGAGACACTTGCGCACATTAAAACACCGTGATACATGCTCATGCGCTTCAAAATTGTAAAGGTTGTTCTAATTTAAACCCTCTGTCTTAATAAATAAAACATATCAGAAATCAGAATCATTTAAAACACCCACATACAATAGAAAATATGAACACTAACTTGCCTGTGTCCTAGTGTCAAGCAAGTGAAGCTTGCATTAAGGAATGTATTCCACAAGAGAGGGCACTAGTGTTATGCGCGAGAATCTCGTGCAAATTAAAGGCTAGGATACATACTAGCTAAAACGAACCAAACGTTGTAAATCCAAACCATCTGTCATCATAAATAAAAGACATAACAGAATCATTGAAACCACACATACACATCAAAAACCATGAACAACAATAATCAAAATTATGTAAAATCCCAACAAGACAGGAAAGGTGCATCTCACCAGCATCAACAGACAAGAAAACTAGCTTCTAGTCAACCAGACTATATTACGTTAGAGCAAAAACGGGTTTGAAACTATCCAAAAAAATTTTTGTTTCTAACCTGCACCTGTTTTTTTCCTACCTGATTAAGTTGCTGAGTTTTGTGCTAATGAAGGTGTCTTCTTGTTCAGGCGTATTTTTGCTTCTGATGAAGGTATATTTAGATATACTGAAACCGTGGTCAAGGATTTCAGTAAATCTGTACTCTGCAACTGTTTGGCTGTTACCATTTACTGTGAACATGTTTGTAGGATAAATTGTGTGTCCTCAACACTTGCATTGCTTGAAGTACAAGTCTAACGTAAAACATACTAGAATATTAAAGTAACAATGTACTACAACTACTAAAGTTTTATACTTTATTTTCCATATGAAATAAGTTGCTTAAAAAAATGTAAAATTTTACCATTTATTGGCACAGTTTCCCAGTAGTTGGCACCCACATTATGCCAGTCATTGGCACCCCCAATTTATATCAACCGTACTTATTATTAATATTATTATTATTCGTTTACTTTCTCAGACGTTAAGTCTGGTTAAAAATGGAAAGTGACGCGGACCTTGATCAAGCGTCACTTCCTTTTAACTGTACGGTATATGTTATATTGCATTTAGGAACTTTCGGGTAATTGAACATGTATCAATAATTATGGATTTCTGTAATTGTATATATAAGTTTGGATGTAGCTGTATTGCATTGATGTACTGGTGGATATTGTGTGGTATGACTCCTGTAGTTGATAGTATAATTGGTATAATGTCAACTTTATCCTGATGCCACATATCCTTGACTTCCTCAGCCAGTTGGATGTATTTTTCAATTTTTTCTCCTGTTTTCTTTTGTATATTTGTTGTATTGGGTATGGATATTTCGATTAGTTGTGTTAATTTCTTCTTTTTATTGGTGAGTATGATGTCAGGTTTGTTATGTGGTGTTGTTTTATCTGTTATAATGGTTCTGTTCCAGTATAATTTGTATTCATCATTCTCCAGTACATTTTGTGGTGCATACTTGTATGTGGGAACGTGTTGTTTTATAAGTTTATGTTGTAAGGCAAGCTGTTGATGTAGTATTTTTGCTACATTGTCATGTCTTCTGGGGTATTCTGTATTTGCTAGTATTGTACATCCACTTGTGATGTGATCTACTGTTTCTATTTGTTGTTTGCAAAGTCTGCATTTATCTGTTGTGGTGTTGGGATCTTTAATAATATGCTTGCTGTAATATCTGGTGTATTCTATATTTGTGGCATTGTGAACGTGTAAGTGTATTGAGTGCTTCTATCTCTGTGTTACTCCATTTCACTACTCCAAATGAGTAGGTCAGTATTGCTATAGCATATTATTATTATTATTATTATTATTATTATTACTCACAAACTAGCTATCACAAGCTGTTCATAATACTTGGTAATGCAACAGAAGGTAAAAATTAAGAATCAGTTTATTAATTCAGTGAAATTACACAACACTATACAAATAAAACTATGAATTACAGTTTATTCTCAGTCCTTTTCCGTATGTGAATATTATTTCTGAGGAACTGCTATGCCTCGGTATTTATTTGATGCCCCCTGGGGATACATGTCATGTGGAAAAGTTTTTTTACAGCTATTACATTCATACCCCTTCTTGGAAGAAACACTTTTTGTACATTTGAAGTAAATTCCATGAAATTCTTTTTCTTTATTCTTCATGCAACCACTCGTAGAAGCTGACCACTCGTAGAAGCTGACCACTCGTAGAAGCTGACCACTCGTAGAAGCTGACCACTCGTAGAAGCTGACCACTCGTAGAAGCTGACCACTCGTAGAAGCTGACCACTCGTAGAAGCTGACCACTCGTAGAAGCTGACCACTCGTAGAAGCTGACCACTCGTAGAAGCTGACCACTCGTAGAAGCTGACCACTCGTAGAAGCTGACCACTCGTAGAAGCTGACCACTCGTAGAAGCTGACCACTCGTAGAAGCTGACCACTCGTAGAAGCTGACCACTCGTAGAAGCTGACCACTCGTAGAAGCTGACCACTCGTAGAAGCTGACCACTCGTAGAAGCTGACCACTCGTAGAAGCTGACCACTCGTAGAAGCTGACCACTCGTAGAAGCTGACCACTCGTAGAAGCTGACCACTCGTAGAAGCTGACCACTCGTAGAAGCTGACCACTCGTAGAAGCTGACCACTCGTAGAAGCTGACCACTCGTAGAAGCTGACCACTCGTAGAAGCTGACCACTCGTAGAAGCTGACCACTCGTAGAAGCTGACCACTCGTAGAAGCTGACCACTCGTAGAAGCTGACCACTCGTAGAAGCTGACCACTCGTAGAAGCTGGAGTGTTCCCAACCTCTGAATGAATGCTTAGCTTGAGATGTCAGCTCTGTCAGAATGCTGGTATCTCTTCATGTTCTTTTTCTTAATTTGTTCAGTAGCTTGCTTTTGCATTTTCTTCTCTTTTCTGCTTCTGTTTTTCTTTTTGTTTCATGGCATCGTCCTTCATTTTTACCTTTCCCTTGGGCAGATAATTCCACTTTCTTGAGGTTAAAACAAATGGGACTCATTCTACTTGACACTTTCCTTTCCTTTCGGCGTTTCTGGCCACAGAAGCACTTCGTTTACACATTTGGTTGGAGTTTTATTTACTATAGGCATAGGCCTATCTTCTGTGTAATCTCTTTGTGATGAACTGTGGCTAGCTTCTTCACTCGCAACATGTTCTGGATTTGAAATATTCAGATTTTCATCAGAAAGGGACACGTTGACATCTGGGGTGATTTCAGTAACTTCCTGTTCTTATTTTTGGTTTTCTATTTGATAACATTTCCATGGCCGATATATGAAATCTTCTCCATGAGCATTTTTTATCACATCATGTATAGTCTCAAATTCATTTCTTTTCTGTTCTCCAACAACTCGAACAAAAGTGTCATGTGGAAGAGGCAGGATTTCTGACTTTCTGCAAATGCTGGTAATATTATTGTGGTTAGAAACATACCTATCTAAGCAATTTGAGAAATCAATATTATTGGTATTGCAGGGGTACAAACCGGTAGCTCTGAAACCATTTTTAATTGTGTTTTCAAGATTCATTTTTCAAGCATTTCTTTCAGGATTGGTGCAAAGTCCTCTTTAATTATAGTTTTTTCACCTTGTTTGTTTGCAATATGAATGGAGCATTCTTCCATTCACTTTTGAGAGGTCTGAAGGCAGCAACATCTGCAGGCTGTAATATTTGTGTAGAATTGGGATACAAAGATGTCAGAATAATTTTAAGCTCTTGACACAGCTTGCTCAAGTGGTGGGTTAAATGGGTTTTATGCCCATCAACAAACAAAGTTATTGATCATTGGATATAATTTTCTTGGAGATGTGGATGAAAAACATTAGCTATGAATTTGAAGAAAACTTCAGATTTCATCCATCCATTGTTGTATCTCCCAATGCCCCATTTTTTCAGGAACCTTACTGATAACATTGGTAGGAATTCTCTGACAAGGGTAAATTATCATTGGAGGGCACATCTTTCCAACTGCTGAGAACATGCACATGACTGTGAGAGTAGCTTTGCCTGGACCTATCTCTTCGTAGACATTTTTACAGCCAGTGGATCTAAGTACAATATCTTTCTTATGGCATAGAACAAAATTAGTTTCATTGCCATTGAAAACACGGCTCGGACATGACAGTACATCAAATCAATTTTCCTTCTTAAGGAAGTCTTCTGTGGACCTAAACTATCCTCTCACATCTTGTTCACTAACACAAGCACTTGCAGCAGTAACACTTTCGGGTGATCTTTCAGAAACTTCCAGATGTCTTTTTAAAAAGGCAAAACACCATCCTTAAAAGGATTACATTTATTGTTATGAAAAAATTCTTGCACGCTTGCCTTAATGTCTTGTTTTCGCTATAGGAATCCCTTCTGAGCACATTCAAAAATCCACCTGAAAAGGTAATTTTAGAATATTGTCAGAAATAATGAATTAGCTTGTATTTTATTTATTTACTCATTCAGCATATACAAAGGCAATCATTCTTACATTAATTACAATATACTTATACACCTATGGTAGCAATACTCTTTACAGGTGCTCTTGTAATACTATACAACATTACAAATCCTCTCGAGCCACTTTAAGGCCGAGTCACTGAGTCTGTGTATGTCTTTCAGTCCCATTTCTTCATTAGTTGCTTGCATCTGCCGACACCTATTCTTAGGCAGTTCAAAGTTGTCCACAGTTTCCTTGGGAGGTTGAGTCCTTCAATCTTTTTGTTGGGGTTGTCCACCAAATTGCAGTTCTTGTGTGCACTTGCAGCCCATAGTTCCTTCCAGGTTGTTTTTGAGTTAAAGCCTTGAAGCTCTTTTCCAGAAAGCTGTCCTGGATTTAAGCCTGTTTGTAGCTGTTATATCTTTGTGGATAGGGAGGTCCGGGTTGTCTAGGATTTTTTGGTATGTTCTTAGGGCTAGTTGTGATCACCTGATTTCAGGGGACTCGATGTTGGCTAGGACAGGGAGCCAGGCTCAGAGGGTGGCCCTGAGTGTTCCCGAGATTATTCTCATTGTATCCCTCTGCTGGACGTCCACTTTATCTACGTGTGCATTTCTCATCCGGACTGGTGAGCAGTATTCAGCTGCGCTGCAGACAAGAGCTGGTGCTGATTTCCTCAAAGTTTTCACCTCACATCCCTGTCCCAGTCCATCAAGTAACGAAAGGATAGCATTGCAGGATTTTAGTTTCTGTTTCGTGTCTTCTAGGTGATCTAGTTTCACACCCAAGTATTTAGGCATATTCTCGTGTCTGATCTGCTGTCCATTCACAGAAAGCTGTATTTTCTATGTGCTACTCTGTTGTTAAGGCACATTATTGTGCTGGTTGTTTTTTTAGGGTTTGGGTGTAGGTGCTACCTGGAGTAATGTGTTCAGGACTCCCAGGTCTGCATTCATTGTTATGTCGAGATTGTTGAAATTTTTGCTTCAATACATGATGGCCAGGTCGTCACTGTGTGCAAATTTACGTGATTTGTTTTCTGGCATGTCAGCTAAATACAGATTGAAGAGAGTGGGTGCTATTGCCGAGCGCTGTGGCAAACCATTATTCAGAACCATGCTCTTGCTGTTTGTGCCATGAAGGGAGACTTTGATTTTCCTGCCTATTAACATGTTCTTCGAGTAGTGTGTAGGTCTGTTTGCATTTTATGATTCTAGTTAGCTTGAATAATAGCCATTCAACCCACACCGTATCATAAGCTGATGTAAGATCTATGAGAACCAATCCAGTTTTCGTCTTGTTTTGGAAGCCTTTGTCTTTGTCTTTGTAGGTTGTAAGGGACAGCAGTTGATTGCAACAATTTATGCTTGCTTGAAAACCGGCTTGGTATGTTGGATGGTTGGCATCAATGTACGGATTTAATCTAGTCAGTAATATTCTCTTGAATAACTTATACACGGTACAGCAGGGATATTGGTATGTAGTTCTTTGGGTTATCTCCAGACTTTCCAGGTTTCAGCACAGCGATGACTTTTGCTTCTTTCTAGATCTTGGGGAGAGCACCCATCCTACATTCTGTGCAGAGTTTGGCAAGACAACTTCTTCCTAGGATTCCCAGTTCGTTCAAGAATTCTAGTAGAATCTCGTCAGGTCTGGCTGCTTTTCCTTTCTTCATTAGCTTCAGAGCCTGGGTAATATCTTCTGTTTCCATTTCTTTCACAAAGTCCATGTTGGTTGGATTATTAACTAATAAATTGTTCAGGTTTCTGCAAACCTCTTTCTTTTCACATGCCTTTAGTTGGATTTTGGGGGTGTGTTTCAGGACAGCTGAAATCAGAGAAACACTTGGGCCAAGAGACGGCCTCTGAGGTAATGTAGCATTGCCTAATTTCCTCAACAGACCCCACCTCTTTCTTCAAGAATGGGTGATATCTAGATTTTCCATTTCCTCTTTCCATCTGCTCCTTCGTTCCTCACTCATAGCGTTTATCAGTTGGTCCGCAGTCTCAGTGTCTCCACTCTTCTCAAATTCCTCCACAGGTGTTTTGCACTCTTTCAGCAGGGGGTGTAATCCTTCCTTGACCCTCATGGAATAGCATTTAAGGCTGCTTTATGTACCAGGTTTACGAATCTTTTATAGTTCTCAGGTTTCAGTGGTATCTGATTTATCATCTTCCCGACATAGGATTGGTATTTATTCCAGTCAGCTTTCCTGAGGTTCTAGCAGGGCATTGGAAGGCTTATTATGACTGGGATCTTCAGTCTGATCTCTACTATTACTGGGTTGTGCTGGCTCCTCGGAAATGCCTCAAGGACCCTCCTTGTTGCTTGTTCGGGTACGCCTGTTGCTCCATGTGTGACGCAGGTCAGGTCGGGTGTGGATATTGTGCCCCAAGTCTTTGATTTGAAGGTCGCTTTGTCCTTAGTGTCGAACAGGAGGTGTAGGTCCTGGTTGTCTGCACAATCATTTAGTCCAATACCTTCATCTGTGGATTTCGGGAAGCCCCATCTGGTTTGCTGGGAGATAAAATCACTAGCATAAACTGCTGGGTGGTTAGCCTTGGGCAAGATACCCATGGAACATTTCAGTGATGGAGATTTATAGGCATTATACAGTGTAAGTTCTCCCAGTTTTATAACTATCACATGTTCTACTGGTGCCATTATTGTGTCTACCTTCCTTAACATATCATTCTTCACTAGGGTGGCCAAGCCATGCTTGTCATGGACAATGTAGCTCACATTAGTGAAACCCGGTATTTTGAGACGGTTGATAGTTTCATCTGAGAGGTTGGTCTCTTGCAGAAGTACGGCACTTACTCGTTCTGTTGTTAGGATTTTCTCAAGGATTTCTCCCTTTGTCCTTGTGTAGTCTTCTATGTTGAAATGACATACATTCAGTCTCTTCATGTCAAAATTCCTTGCTCGCTCCATTTGCCTTTATGTGGGCTGGGAGGCATTAGTGCATCCAGCTGCTGTAGTTGTGTAGACTTTTCTCCACTGTCCCATGTTACAGTGTTGCCCGGGGACACATCGTTCTGCACTTTGTACTATCAGTTCTTCAGGGGACCCTTAGTCTCCTCCAGCTACTAGTCATTTTTCTGCCTGGAGGGCTGGATGTACTCCCATGTGGACAATGTGATGAATCTGGAGCACCACCGACCGTCAGCACAGCGTCAATTGTTACAGCTTCCCTTGCTGCAACAGCACAAAGAGGCTTCTCGATAGTAGTGTGCTGTCAACAGACCTACATATGGTAGTAGCACCCTTGTCTCATTATACACGAGTTACCGTTGTGCATACATCATCATGACTGACGTATCCATGTTTGGATCCCATATCACCCCTCCTATTTTTTTTCCGCCTCTCCTGCTTTTGCGTACTACCTCTTTTTCTTTACCCCATGATTACAGGGCTCATTTTCACATGACACTAATAATTGCTGCAGGATTCGCTGTTTGTTGCATGCTCTGCTATTTGGTAGCCAGTTGCACTACTAGTCAAGTCGCCGCTGCTGCTGTTGGTGCCGTTGGCTCGTTCCGTGCAGCTTGCTTCGGCAGTACATGTACTAAAATTGGAATGATACAGAAAAGATTAGCTTGTAAATTGTCAATGACCCAAGCTACAGGCCTACAAATACTCACCGAACAATGGTGCTTTCCTCCTCTTTACTCAGTATAGGTGCTGGCCAATTGGATGTTTTGGCATATTTATTACATAGCAGGAACTGTAATGTTGATCTGGGAATTCCGTACATTCTGGACACTGCTTTGAATGAGATGCCTTTCTTTACTTCTCAGAGTGCTTTCAGCAGGCATTCTTCAGTGTATGAATCTTTTCACCTATGACCCATATTTCACTCAGTTTACTTCTATATTGAAGGAAGAGATGCAGAAAAATGTTAAAAAATCAATGCCAATTATTGATTAATAATTTTCCAGTTATTGGCACACAGTTTTCTAGTTGTTGGCACTGTGCCATTTATTGGTTACAGTCATCATTTGAAGTAGCTGTTTTTACACATACATCTGTGTCCCATTCTTATCATGATTAAAATGAATTTCACTCTGAAAGTGAATCACTGCAGAATGCCAGTTGTTGGCACCTGGTACCAATTATAATTACAGACTTTGCAAAAACTAGATATTGACACAGCTTAAACTTCTACACTTTTGAAGTTAGAATGTTTGAATTTATTCCAGTAACACCATATTGATAGTATTTGATAACCATGGTATCATAATTTTTAAATGTGAGATGTCCACACAATTACAGCACTTAATATACAGCAGTATTTCTAAACTTATCTCTTAGAAAATCCTTCACAGGGAACTTCACAACGTTTGACTTGATGTCACCTCGCCAAACCAATCCCCAGTGCAACAAGCGAAAATGGAGATCTTCATCTGTTTTTAAAATAGCACTACCAACTTAAAATTTTCCTTATTACCCAATGTTTTGTAGCATATTACCCAATGTTTCGTAGCAGGGTGCCAATTACTGGTGGGGTGCCAATAATAGGGCCATTTGCCCTATGATTTTGTATGTTTGGTAGTATTTTTGAAATGTAGGGTCATTTTGCTTGTTTTTTTATGCTGCTGATGTGTGTGAATGTTACAGAGGATTTCCTTATCCTGTCGGTCACCCAGTTACTTTGTTTTGTTTTTAAGTGACTCGTAATACTTTTGGGAACACTACTTCAAACCTGAATTTAAATTTCGAATACAACTTTGAAAACTTTCTGTCTGTACACTTCTTTGTAGGTTTCACTGTTCATTTTTATGGTAAATTCAAAGACGCTTCTTTATGTGAGTGATTTAGTTTTGTTTTCTACAATTATGTTCAATTTTAAGAGCTGAGTGGCATGATTGGAAAGGCCCAGATTACCTACAACAACATCACATTTTCTTTCTCCAAGTTAGTTGGTATATGGTCAGTGATTGGTGCTGAATACTTACCCTTACGGCTGTGTTATAATCAATGGTGATATTCTGTTCCTGTGCATAATGTTCAGAAATGTGTTGCAGAGCCCCTCTGGGTTCACTGTGTTATTTTCAATCTCCACAAATAAGAATTTTGCCCTTAGAGTTAGTACTTGGATTAGTTTTGCTATGAATGTGTGTGTGTCACCACCGGGAGAGCGGTAAATACATAGTATAATTAGTCTTTGAAACATAGATGGCTTTCTTACCTCTATAGCTGATATTTTTACATGTTTTTCTTCACTTAATGAAATAATATCATTTCCAACTTTATACATAATCCCTTCCTTTACATATATTCTTGATCCACCACCTCTCATAGTGGTTCTGCTATAGTGGCATGCTAGATTATATGAGCTTAAAGCTACATGTGTAATTACAGATCCCCTACACCAGTGGTCTGTTATGCAAACAAATGAGCTATCAGTAGTCTGCAGTTTCACTGCTAGCTGTTGCACTTTATTTCTTATGAACTGGATATTTTGATGGAGAAGTGAGAAACACTGAGCACTTCTTACCTTGGAGATTTCTCGTTTTTCTTGTCTTTGTCTAAGAAGTTATTTGGATGATGTGGATCTAAAGTTTTCGTGACATTCACATCACTACCCACTGTTTCTTTTACTGACTCCTTACATTTTTTGCATGTTTTGCTTCTATTGCTGATAGTTCTAACACTCCTACTTTATTGTGTGTTTTTGTGGTTCTTGTTTGGTCTGGTGATGGCATTGTGACTGTGGGTTTGATTTTGAAGTCTTCCCCCCCCCCCCCCCCCCCCCTCCTGTGGTTATCAGGTTGGCCCAAGCTATTCAGGTGTAATCCATGTTGTGTGTGGAATCTCTGTCCTATATTACTCACATCAATGCATTTCACAGTTTTAAATGTTTGCAGGACTTATCAAACTGATTGTTAGCACTTTGTATCTATGCGTCAGAAGATCATGGCAATACAGAAATTTCACAATTATGACATTTGTATGTATGAGCTTTTTCAGACACTGTTTAAGATCATGCATAGCACTTGTTGTTTTGTTTATGTATACGTTGTCAGAACCTCCCAAACATACAACAAAGTTTTTATCGTGTAGATTTTTTAGCTATGTAGATGCAATCATCTTTTTAATATCACCAAGGGGGCTCCCCGTTTCACTATACCATACAAATATATATTAGCTTTTTCTTGTATTTTATTTGCAAGACCATGACCATGGCTGTCTGAAAGCACAAACGATTTGCTATTGGAGTTTACAGTCTGGAAGTCATTTTTGTTGTTTCAGTTAACAATTCAGCACAACTTTGGGTTAGCAGATTTGCACTTTCCGCATTTATGCTTGGTTTCTTATTTGTCAGCGTTGATAAATTTTCTTTTCCTGCTTTATTCATGTTGTCTTTTTCCTTTTCCCCTCGTTCGCAAGAACTGCCTAGTCTTGCACTTCCACAGTCATCAGTAGAAAGTACTTGAAATAAGTTTCCATGTGGAAAGCTTATGTTACTTTTACAGTTCTTCTGACTTAGCACTTTTTCCTTGCTGCTATTGTATGTTACATTTGTCCACTTTTCCATAACGGTCGCACTATCACATGGAAATTTCTGTGTTCAGTTCACTTTTTCCGAACTGTAATTTCACAATATCCATTTTTAAATTATCAATAATAAACTGTAAACTAGTTATGTGTTCATTAAATTTGTTAATTTCACATGATTTCTTTTAACAGGAAATTGATGTTTTTTTTTTTTAAATAGACATGCTTAATGTCTACCCTTGCCACCATCTTATCGGCAGCGACAGTGAAGATATTTTTAAATACAGAACCTCAGAGTAAATAAGAGAAGTGGGTTAGACAGGGTGTATACGACCCGGAACAACCGGGAGATCTGGGAAAACCTCGGGAATTTTTTCATCCGGGAGAAAACCGGGAAAAACCCGGGAATTGTTTAGAATTCCTGGAATTTTTCATTGTTTTAGTTTTCAGTTAAATTTTTGTGATTTTGACGGGTAAGAACCAATACTCTAACAAAGGATATTACTGTATCCCGCTACTGCAGAATAATACTGCAGCAAAAAAAAAAAAAAAAAAAAAACTTAAGTTGCAAAGGAAATGCGCCATATACAACAACAAAACAGTGCTCATACAAGTGTCTGCCAACAGCATAGTGTGTCAAAGGCTTTAGGAAGACTGTATTGCTTCATAACAACAAATTGCCTCCGATGAGGGTGACGTGACAACTGTTTAAATTAGATTCGTTTGAGCAGTTGCGGGCGGGCTATTGCGCATGCGCAGTTGAGTCACGTATGAGAGTAGTACCTTCTCCTGCTTCTGGTTGCAGAAGTGTGGCTGGGCGCCACTACTTAATATTGGGAAATGATAGTAAATCTGGGGCTGATGCACAGAGCAGTCTGAGTTGTGGTGGGGAGGTGGGTGTCTCCACGTGACCTGTGTTTACGTTCAGTGATTTTGTTGTTTCCTCTTCGTTTGTTGCTCTCACGTTAAACGATAACAAAACGGATTTTTGTGGCCGGGAGCTATCAAATTAATTAAAATACGTTCGCATAATTACAGAAGGCCAAAATATGCTATTAGTTTCAGATATTATTTCCACCTTTCTGACAGTCAAGCTTATTCGCCTTGCAGAACAATGAAGTTATTTTTGCCGGTTTGCTAAAGAGATTTGGTTTTCATTATTCTTTTCTGCTGAGGCAGTCAATTTATTTGTAACGAAGTATTTAATTTCACACTATTGGCTAATTTCAACTGTTCGCTGCATTTCAAGTGCACGTATGGCATTATGCTATAATAAAGAACCAAACATGAGATAATACAGTACTGGTATTCCAAGAAAATTTACATACGAGTGTGCATTTTAAGCCGAATTATGCATTTTAATATGGTTCACGAAATTCCGATGCTCTTGAAGTATCCTCTGATGTCTTGTTTCTTTTATGACATAATGTAAGATCTTTTAATGTTTTACACGTACGAAGATATATATGGGCTTTCTGGCGCTCTCTTGCAACTGCTGAAACGAATCTATTTCTAACAGGTCATGGGAAAATATTGCGAATGGTGGTTTCAAGAGTTTTACATTCAAAGCAAATTTCCTTTGACGCAACATGAACTATGAGCGAGAATTTACGATGAATTTCTTAAATCACAAAGCGTTTGACTTTGATTTAAAAATCAACTCTTTGAGGACGACCATTTAGAAGAATTTCGAGCTCAGAAGATCAGACATTTACGTCGTAATTAAAAATTTTACTGACACATTTGTGTGATGTATCTTAAAGTGTATTGCGCAAAAAAGATCAACATTATATGTGGAAGCTTAACTTCTCTTCCAGCTTATTAATCTTCGAGACCAATATTATATGTAAATGCTATGTATATTAATTAAAACCATTAACTTTTCTTATTTGTGTGTTCACGCTACTTACGAGTGATCTTGCTATTGGCTGACTATATCACGTGTCCTATGCTGTCATCAGCTGGCGAGATCACTTGACATGAGCTATGACTGACCTACAAATGCACATCATAATCTCAATTTCAATGCTTCGGAAAGTGACATGCGTTGTTTGGCGGAATTCAAATTTATACCTTCGTAATACGAAAATATGTAGCGTACATGTTGCTGCACATGAAAAGTCTTAAGAAATGTCCCCCCCTCCCGAGTTTCGTTTTCTAAAGTGCCGGGAAATTCTACGTCGGTATATAAAACCATAATAAAGGAATAACTTAACACGAGAGAAAGTGTATTTTTAACCGGGAAAAATCCGGGATTTTTTTTTCCTTGTCCACGTATACACCCTGTTACAGAAATTACTATCCCACTTACAGAAAGAGGAAAAAAAAAGTAGTAAAAAAAAACAATGTACGTGGAAATATATCACAGAAACCATTTGAGGTAGATTATGTCTTTATGAATTTTGTTTCAAATGATCATTCCCATCACCTCCAGATTATTGATCTGTTCTCGAAGGACATCTTTTTCATTAAGTATAACAAAGTTCAGTGTATTGGTGAAAATATTTTTGACAGGGAACGTTGTAGATAGTGAATACAGAGTTACTATAAATGATTCATCCATTTTCAGACCTTCATATTTTTCAAAGTATTATGTGTACAGATATGATTGAGGCATGAATAGAATATAAACTGAGTTAGAATGTAAAATTCAATGTGTGCTCTATGAGTGCCCCTCTGGTCACGCAACACATGTCGCTGCAGTAGTCAAGTTTGTTCAGTGTCTTCTGCAGTAACATCTGATCAGTGATTGTCACGGCACTGTTGATGCATTCTCTGAGCTGTTCCATTGTTCTTAACAGTGATGTGTATGTAAACATGGTCCTTAATGTACCCCCAAAGGAAAAATTCACAAGGCTTTAGGTCAGGTAACCAGGGGAGCTAAGGGAACAGAGCCCACATTTAGGTAACAATGAATATCATGCTCCAATGAAGTGTTACCAAGTCTTGATGGAAGATGAAATTCTAGGAATCAGCAGTCAGTTGTGGAAATAACTACAATTGCAATGTATGAAAGTAAGTGAGAGCCATTACAGTCGTCTCACAGAAGAGAAATGGCCCATACATCTTCATATCTGACGTAGCACAGAAAACATTAACCTTTGGTGAATCTTGTTCATGCACAATAGTTTAATGTGATTTTCAGTGCCCACACTCCCACATTGTGGCAATTAGTCTTCCTAGATAAATGGAAGAATGCTTCATTTGAACATGAGCTTGAAGGCAGAATGTTCATCCTCAAGTGCTCCCTGCATCGTGATGCAAAATTGAAGGGGCTGGCCATAGTCTTCCCATTTTAATTGTTGTTTGAGCTGCAGACAGTACAGTTTGAAATCTAAACATCATTGCAAAATTCTTTATATAGTTTGCTTTGGTATTTCAAGTCTGTGGCTTGCACATACTGTTGATTTTTTTGAACTTTGTATATAATGTTATTGCACCCTTTCCATGCTTCATTTGGCACATTTGGTCAACTGATACTTCTCTGTTCACACAGGCAGCCAGTGTTCCAAAATTGCTTATATCAATGCACAATGCTCTGTTTATGCAGCAGCTCTTTTCCATATTTCCTTCTAATTGCATGCTGTATTCTTGTAACAGATAAACATCTCATACTCCAGCACACAAAAACACTTTTCTTGCTTTGTTGCCATTCTGTCAAGGCTCTGCATTCATAATACCAACTGGTGGCCCAATGCAAACTTGCCTTAAGGAACTATTCATGCATGTCATATTTGAACATGTAATACCCTAGAGAATATAGATCTTTTAAAACGAATGAATCATTTATAGTTACCCTGTATATTAACCCTTTCTTCCCTGAATTAATATATGTGATTAAAAAAAATTGCTTTGAAATATGTTATCTAGGATGTATTTGGAAATATAATTTGAAGTTCTCCTAAATTTACCCCCACCCAATTTAGGAAGAAAAAAAAAGAAGTTGCCATATGGCAACATTAGTACTCAACAAAATGATTTTCAGGAATTTGATAAAATCATTTATTTTTAAGAATTGAATACAAATACAAGATATGCTTATGATACGAGGAAGAATATCAATGCAACAAGGAGAATATACCTTGATACGGATGACATGACCATTTCTAAGTTTTTCTTATACAACATAACATAAACATGCTGTCAAGGTAAGTTACAGAAAACTTCATTTATTACTTGGTGTGGAAAGACATAAAGCAATTTTTTTTCACATAGGAACGCTTTAGATTTTATGCACAACACTCTGCTGAATCATTTAGGGCACAGCTTGCAGCAGCCTTCCTGGTGGCTCTGTTGTGGCCAGTGACCAACTTCTTCATATTTGACATCTGCGTAGGCCTGGAGGTTAACAACCTCTTCTTTGGAGCTTGTATATCTTCTGTAGATGGTCTTCCTCTTTTGCGATGAACAACATTTCCTGCCATAGTAAGACCAGAAGCAATATGAGTGTGGAAATCCAGAAGAGAAAGATGAGATCTTGCACCTCGCTGACTCAAGTGACATCTGTAAAGCAACCACGAATTTATAACTGCAACATTAAAGCACCAATAAACTATTCGCATATACCACTTTTTGGAATGGATATTTATCCTATGAAGTTCTTTGAGCATGTCTGCTAAATCCACTCCTCCCGTGTGTTCATTATATTCCTTCACAATCAGTGGCCGGTTTACGTGAATTGACTGATTGTCTTTTTTACTCCACCTCTTGCATTTACCCTGTGGATTTATACCTGCATGTGTGGAAACCAGTTGCACAGCTTTTTTATTGTCATACCACCTTACTGCTATGATGTTGGATGATTCATCAATGATATAATCGAGTGCTCCTCTACCTTTCTTTTTCAGCTCCTTTTTTTCTGATATGGGGCTCAGTGACATTCTGTCAGAACAAATAGTCGCAACACATAAAATACATTTCTGTTTGAGAACGTCTAAAAGTTCTAAAGAGCTGAACCAATTATCAAAAAAATATCTTGTAGTTCTTGCCCTCTGGTAAATCTTCACACACCGTCAGAACAAAATGTCCTGAAACTCCTAAACCATGTTCATCACATCTGCCTTTACCCACATAAATTGCAAAGTCATATATTAGGCCTGATACTCCAGCTCGAGTAAACATTTTATATCCCCATTTACGTAGTTTGTTTTTGAGATACTGAACTAAAGAACTTCTTCCCTTGAAAGGGATCATCTGTTCATCAATGCTCTGTTTCTCTTCTGGAGGGAGTTGCAACATACTGTTCCATAAAGAATCTGTCAGGGGCCTCACTTTGAATAACTTGTCTTCAGTTTCTGGTTGTTGGTATTATTTAGATGGAAATATGACCTTAGTGTTTCAAATCTATTCCTACTCATAACACCTGCAATTGGAGGAAAGCGACACTGGTGTGACCAGTACATTTTATATTGTGGCATTGGAACTGCACCCACAAATAGTAAAATACCAATATATTGTTTTATTTCATTGCAAGAAACATCAATGACAACCCCATCTTTGATGTGTGCATAATGATTTGTTTCAAGGGCAATGGATTCACATATTTCATCATTGAACATGTGAACATAATTCATTAGAGTCAGGTCTTCATCAGATGGTGATGGAGGTAATTGTCTTTCATGTGGTATCTGGCAGAACGAAATCACCTTTCTTCCATGAACAGTTTTTCTTCTTCTTCTTCTTCTTCTTCTTTGCGGGTTAAGCTGCTTCCTGTAGCATAACACACTACTGGCCATTAAAATTGCTACACCATGAAGATGACGTGCTACAGATGCGAAATTTAACCGACAGGAAGAAGATGCTGTGATATGCAAATGATTAGCTTTTCAGAGCATTCACACAAGGTCGGCACCGGTGGTGACACCTACAACGTGCTGACATGAGGAAAGATTCCAACCGAGTTCTCATACACAAACAGCAGTTGACCGGTGTTGCCTTGTGAAACGTTGTGATGCCTCGCATAAGGGGCAGAAATGTGTACCATCATGTTTCCGACTTTCATAAAGGTCTGATTGTAGCCTATTGTGATTGCGGTTTATCGTTTCGCGACATTGCTGCTCACGTTGGTCGAGATCCAATGACTGTTAGCAGAATATGGAATCGGTGGGTTCAGGAGAGTAATACGGAACACCGTGCTGGATCCCAATGGCCTTGTATCACTAGCAGTCGAGATGACAGGCATCTTATCCGCATGGCTGTAACAGATCGTGCAGCCACATCTCGATCCCTGAGTCAACAGATGGGGACGTTTGCAAGACAACCAACATCTGCACAAACAGTTCGACGACGTTTGCAGCAGCATGGACTATCAGCTCAGAGGCCATGGCTGTGGTTACCCTTGACGCTACATCACAGACAGGAGCAGCTGCGATGGTGTACTCAACGACGAACCTGGGTGCACGAATGGCAAAACGTCATTTTTTCAGATGAATCGAGGTTCTGTTTACAGCATCATGATGGTCGCATCCGTGTTTGGCGACATCCCAGTGAATGCACATTGGAAGCGAGCATTTTTCATCGCCATACTGGCGTATCACATGGCGTGATGGTATGGGGTACCATTGGTTACACGTCTCGGTCACCTCTTGTTCGCATTGACGGCACCTTGAACAGTGGACGTTACATTTCCGGTGTGTTCCGACCCCTGGCTCTACCCTTCATTCGATCCCTGCGAAACCCTACATTTCAACAGGATAATGCACGACCACATGTTGCAGGTACTGTACAGGCCTTTCTGGATACAGAAAATGTTCGACTGCTGCCCTGGCCAGCACATTCTCTAGATCTCTCACCAATTGAAAACATCTGGTCAATGGTGGCCGAGCAACAGGCTCGTCACAATACGCCAGTCACTACTCTTGATGAACTGTGGTATTGTGTTGAAACTGTATGGGCAGCTGTACCTGTACACGCCACCCAAGCTGTGTTTGACTCGATGCCCAGGCGTATCAAGGCCGTTATTACGGCCAGAGGTGGTTGTTCTGGACACTGATTTCGCAGGATCTGTGCACCCAAATTGCATGAAAATGTAATCACATGCCAGTTCTAGTATAATATATTTGTCCAATGAATACCCGTTTATCATCTGCATTTCTTCTTGGTGTAGCAATTTTAGTGGCCAGCAGTGTATATGCGTAAACAATAAGTTATGTGCATTTTGAGGTAACACTACGTAATAATTTTTCGTGCTGAAAAGATATAATACTTACCTTACTGGTGGAAGGTTGTACACCATTACTTTCTATGTTTGTTGCTTGCGGTTTAGAGATGTCCTCATGTTCAATACTACACTCCTGGAAATTGAAATAAGAACACCGTGAATTCATTGTCCCAGGAAGGGGAAACTTTATTGACACATTCCTGGGGTCAGATACATCACATGATCACACTGACAGAACCACAGGCACATAGACACAGGCAACAGAGCATGCACAATGTCGGCACTAGTACAGTGTATATCCACCTTTCGCAGCAATGCAGGCTGCTATTCTCCCATGGAGACAATCGTAGAGATGCTGGATGTAGTCCCGTGGAACGGCTTGCCATGCCATTTCCACCTGGCGCCTCAGTTGGACCAGCGTTCGTGCTGGACGTGCAGACCGCGTGAGACGACGCTTCATCCAGTCCCAAACATGCTCAATGGGGGACAGATCCGGAGATCTTGCTGGCCAGGGTAGTTGACTTACACCTTCTAGAACACGTTGGGTGGCACGGGATACATGCGGACGTGCATTGTCCTGTTGGAACAGCAAGTTCCCTTGCCGGTCTAGGAATGGTAGAACGATGGGTTCGATGACGGTTTGGATGTACCGTGCACTATTCAGTGTCCCCTCGACGATCACCAGTGGTGTACGGCCAGTGTAGGAGATCGCTCCCCACACCATGATGCCGGGTGTTGGCCCTGTGTGCCTCGGTCGTATGCAGTCCTGATTGTGGCGCTCACCTGCACGGCGCCAAACATGCATACGACCGTCATTGGCACCAAGGCAGAAGCGACTCTCATCGCTGAAGACGACACGTCTCCATTCGTCCCTCCATTCACGCCTGTTGCGACACCACTGGAGGCGGGCTGCACGATGTTGGGGCGTGAGCGGAAGACGGCCTAACGGTGTGCGGGACCGTAGCCCAGCTTCATGGAGACGGTTGCGAATGGTCCTCGCCGATACCCCAGGAGCAACAGTGTCCCTAATTTGCTGGGAAGTGGCGGTGCGGTCCCCTACGGCACTGCGTAGGATCCTACGGTCTTGGCGTGCATCCGTGCGTCGCTGCGGTCCGGTCCCAGGTCGACGGGCACGTGCACCTTCCGCCGACCACTGGCGACAACATCGATGTACTGTGGAGACCTCAAGCCCCACGTGTTGAGCAATTCGGCGGTACGTCCACCCGGCCTCCCGCATGCCCACTATACGCCCTCGCTCAAAGTCCGTCAACTGCACATACGGTTCACGTCCACGCTGTCGCGGCATGTTACCAGTGTTAAAGACTGCGATGGAGCTCCGTATGCCATGGCAAACTGGCTGACACTGACGGCGGCGGTGCACAAATGCTGCGCAGCTAGCGCCATTCGACGGCCAACACCGCGGTTCCTGGTGTGTCCGCTGTGCCGTGCGTGTGATCATTGCTTGTACAGCCCTCTCGCAGTGTCCGGAGCAAGTATGGTGGGTCTGACACATCGGTGTCAATGTGTTCTTTTTTCCATTTCCAGAAGTGTATAATCCTTCCCTTGTTTGTGTATTTCAATATGATTACTTTGTAGATATTCTAGGACACTGTCGGAGTCTTTGTTGGATAAAGTCAGACTCATTATTTTCTTCATCTGACAAAAAGCTTAACTCTGAAATATTGCCATCTGGAATCTGCAGCAGCTCTAATATTTCCTTATCAGTTAGACTTTTCTGGGGGACTTTCATTCTCAGAAAACTGTGAAACAGGAAGCAGTTTCTGAGGTTATGTAAGCACAAGACATGAATGCCCATAGTCACCAAATGGCCAGTCACATTTCAGTAAGTGTTCTGAGTATAAATCGTTACAAATGTGTTATTATTTTACAGTTAGTGATACACTGCAGTTTTAACAATATTATGCAAAACTTACCTTATAAATATTCGTGGAGAGAGGAGTACAAAAGTGCAACAACTAATAGCACACAACAGCTGATCGAAACAGCAGAATGGCAGCTCATACCAAAGATTACTTTTAAGACCCTTAGGTGGGCATTCTGCCGCCATCTGTTGCTGATTTTTCAAAACACGTATGTTTGGCCATATGGCAACTACAGGATAAAGATTTGAGGTTGAAACGTCCAAGAATGGCCCATAAAAAAGTAGGGTTGCCACTTGGCTACACTGGAGATGAAAGGATTAAGGTATTTTTGTCACTTTATGACCTTATTAAAAAGTAATCTCATGCACCAAGGAGCATTTACCCTTGATTTTAAATTTATTTTCTCAGTCACTTCATTAGTCATATGTTGATATTTGCAGACTAGACAGTTTAATGGACTCCACATGAATTGAAGCCAATGTGATTATGCTCCATGCTGCTATGACACCATGCTACGACCTTCCTGCTGGCCACTTTCATGGGTATGGTTTGTCACATGGTTAGCATTCCATTGCCTGTACACACAGATTCATACTGTAATGATATATGCATGAACTGCTATCTGGGGGTATTTGACGGTGGCCATCTCTTTGCCCTTTCCTTTGCCACTGTGCGATCTTTGTCAACTTCATAACTGAAAGAAACATCAAAGTCCTTATGCATGTGAATGCCAAGGATTTCATTTCTTTTGCAACAAATTTGCACCAATTTTTTTTTTCTGTGACATTTCACAACCATCACTATGATCACCAGACTGTGAACATACAAAGTAGGCTCCACTCTCATGTAATTATCATAGGAGTTCTATTACTGTAATACCATCATTTCACCCACTGCAGTAACAGTCCATCATCCTTAAGACCTGAGAGTATTCCCCTCACATTTTTAATTGACAGCTATTTTTTTTTAAGTTGATGCGCATTTGTATATCTTCCATTCATTCAAATGGCTCTAAGCACTATGGGACTTAACATCTGAGGTCATCAGTCCCCTAGACATAGAACTACTTACACCTAACTAACCTAAGGACATCACACACGTCCATGCCCGATGGAGGATTCGAACCTGCAACTGTAGCAGCAGCGTGGTTCTGGACTGAAGCACCTAGAACCGCTCAGCCACAGCGGCCGGCATATCTTCTGTGCCAATGTAACTTTTTTGTTGTCATTTTCTGAATGTTGTAGATTCGTTTATGTATTAGTTAACAAAAGTACTTGTTTTCATGTAGGTGCCTGAAACATATACTTCCAATATAAGGAAAAGGATAGATTGCCACTCACCATAAAGATGACACATTGAGTTGCATATAGGCACAACAAAGAGACTGTTCACATTTTCAGACAAAGCTGCCTTCAAAAAAGGAAACACAAACATAAAATCATTCACACAAGAAATTACACCTCACACACGTATGACCATCTCTGGCAGAAGAATAAGCAGCCTGGAGGGGGAGTGAAGTGGGGTGGATAGGGGTGGGGTGGGGGGTTGCTGTCTGGTGGAACATGCAGGGACTAGACAGAGGCCTGACAAAACTGTCACCAAGCATGTTGGCGGTGTTGAAGAGGCTGTGGAGCAGGCCGGGAGGGGGAACAGAAAAGGAGAGGATCAGGAATGGGGAAAGATGGATGGGTATGTTGGCATTTTACATTACTCATGACTACATTAATCACATGCAAATGATTGGAACAGAAAAGGAGAGGGGCAGATATGGGGAAAGATGGGTGGGTATGTTGGCATTTTACATTACTCATGACAACATCAATTACATGCAAATTATTGGAGATGGATGGATGAATGAATCAATAAATAAATAAAATCTGGGTTGTTAGTTCTGAAAGATGTCTTTCTGTCAGAGTTGATCACTTGTTCTGTACGGCGTTGCTTGCAGATTATTAATGTTACATATTTTCTGAAATTTGTAAAGTTCCTGTATTGGTCAAGTAACGAAAACTTACTCCTTTAACTAAATTCAAGATTAATATTTTATAATACATACAATAAGAGGTTATTTTAATGTTTTGCACTGACCTTTTCATTACATGATATTGCACCTCTGTTTTCTTGTTCTCTGCAACACTTCTGCAGTCATCTACAATATCTGCAAGTTTTAAAAGCACTTACCAAGGAATATCTTTGTGCTCTTCATTGTTTATTGTTCACGTTAACCCAGCCTCTTTTGCAGTCGATGAGGAGTCAAGAAGTAAAAAAAAAAAAAAAATCATATGCACAAAAATACCCACCATGCACTTAAATTGTTGCCATCTTAACTGAACAGGATCTCTGTTCCGGGAATAACTAATCAAGGAGTAAAATGGCATTGTCTAGGTGGGGGGTTAGCTTATTCCTCAGTTAGCTGTCCTTGGATTGATCCCCAGATGGAAAAGTGTCATTTTGAGATGGAGGCGAAACAATTTCCATTTCATATACCAATTGGCTTGGTGTTGTAATCTGTGATTTTGTAGGCTATAGAAGCCATTTCTTTGAGTGTTAAATCATGACTAGCTGCTAGTATAGATTGTGCATTGGTTGGGAGTCATTGGAGATATATAGTTCTTAAAAATCATTGATTAATTGCATTCTGCAAAGGGTATGCATCTTCCACAGCAAAGTAGGTACCCTTTTGTCCCCTAGTTCCATTTTGGTTAGTGTATTTTTAACTTTGATTTCTTGAGCTCTTCAGATTCTGCATTAAGATGAAACAATTGGGGCGACACCTCTCTTTCATATCCATTCTCATGAACAGTTCAGCCAAAATCTCATCGTTGGTGTCTGAACCTACCACTGTTCCTACGATCTTGAAAACTTCTTGCCTGGTTAAGCTCCTTAACCACCCATAAATCACTGATTAAGGTATATGAACTTTATTTTCCAGTTTGTAATTATTGTGGGTTCATACAACACATCTCTCATGCTGTTCTGAGAATAGAGCTTAACCAGCTGCTAATTAATTTTGTAGCTCTCTTGGTATATGCCAAGGAGTTTGATAAAAACTAGGACAGGATTGAGAAGTGGATCGAAATCATCACCATTGCATGCACAGAAATATACTGTTTGCTGGTGTCATAATAAATTCAAACAGATTGCAAAGAAATGCACACTGCCATCTTCTTTTATTTCTCAACAGTCTGTGAAACGCTCACACGAAAATTAGTACGCTACTCACCTGGCACAACACAGAGTGAGGAGGTTGAACCATCTTGCTGCCTGTTCACACTGGATTGCAACACACATCTTCAATTTTTGGTTGATTCTACAGCAAACATCTCTTTATTGCCAGCAACAATATTAGGTCACAAAAATGTGCAGAAACGGCAACTCTTGACTACTAACAATTCAGTAATACACACGTATGGTGAAATACTACAGACCTTGAAATAGGCATTTGACAAAGATTTCAGTTGTCATTTCTTCATGTAGATGTTCACTAGCTCATTATTGGCACTGATTTATTGAGCCATTATGATATGCTGGAGCCTAAGTCAAAAAGTTATTCATAGACTCTGTAGACACATCTGCCCCCCCCCCCCCCCCCCCCCCCCCTTCACCTCCATTCGAGGTTCGAGTCCTCTCTTGGGCATGGGTCTTTGTGTCGTTCTAGTATTGTATTTTTTTTTTTTTTTTTGGTGCTGTTGTATACATAGCAGCTTATGCATAACACATTGAGCAAGTCAAGTTATAAATATACAGGCTGAAAGTCATTTCAAGGCATACATATTTAAGGTTACAATAATACACTTTACACATAAGTATTTATATAACACATTTCATAAATTTAAAAATTCTTCAATGGAGTAAAAGCAGTGATGCTATAAATATGACTTTAGAGATTTTCCAAATGTATTGACCTCTGTGATAGCTTTTATGTTTTCAGGAAGTTTGTTATAAAGCTTAACTCCAAATGTGAAAAGTACCTTTTTGGCACAGTGCTGTGCTGATTTGAGTCATATGTAAGTTTCTGTTTTGTCTGGTAAAGTGATCATGTATATCAGTTTTTTTGCAGTCTCCAGTCCTTACCTATTACGTTTAATTTAAAGAACAAAAGGGTTTCCATAATGTATATACATGGTAATGAAGGAATACCAGATTTCTTAAACAAGGGTTTATAAGAGTCTCTAGGCTTGCACCCAAACAAGATTCTAATGGCCCTTTTTTGTAGTTTAAAAGTGCTATTAGCTGTTTTCGAGTTTCCCCAGAAGGTGACCCCATATCTAAGACGAGGCGCGTAATGGGGCCCCTTAGGGATATGGCAGCAAGAGAGGGGAAGAAAACCAATTTGCACTCCGTGTGCATACTGGGGGGAGTCATTCCAGATGTGGAAAGGGTCCTTCCAGATGCCATGAAGGGTACAGGGTGCACCCATCTGCAGGTGGTCGCTCATGTTGGCACCAATGATGTGTGTCGCTATGGATCGGAGGAAATCCTCTCTGGCTTCCGGCGGCTATCTGATTTGGTGAAGACTGCCAGTCTTGCTAGCGGGATGAAAGCAGAGCTCACCATCTGCAGCATCGTCAACAGGACTGACTGCGGACCTTTGGTACAGAGCCGAGTGGAGGGTCTGAATCAGAGGCTGAGACGGTTCTGCGACCGTGTGGGCTGCAGATTCCTCGACTTGCGCCATAGGGTGGTGGGGTTTCGGGTTCCGCTGGATAGGTCAGGAGTCCACTACACGCAACAAGCGGCTACACGGGTAGCAGGGGTTGTGTGGCGTGGGCTGGGCGGTTTTTTAGGTTAGATGGCCTTGGGCAAGTACAGAAAGGGCAACAGCCTCAACGGGTGTGGGGCAAAGTCAGGACATGCGGGGACCAAGCAGCAATCGGTATTGTAATTGTAAACTGTCGAAGCTGTGTTGGTAAAGTACCGGAACTTCAAGCGTTGATAGAAAGCACCGAAGCTGAAGTTGTTATAGGTACAGAAAGCTGGCTGAAGCCAGAGATAAATTCTGCTGAAATTTTTACAAAGGCACAGACGGTGTTTAGAATGGATAGATTGCATGCAACCGGTGGTGGAGTGTTCGTCGCTGTTAGTAGTAGTTTATCCTGTAGTGAAGTAGAAGTGGATAGTTACTATGAATTATTATGGGTGGAGGTTACACTCAACAACCGAGCTAGGTTAATAATTGGCTCCTTTTACAGACCTCCCGAGAAAACTGAGAGAAAATTTGGAATACATTTCACATAAATTTTCTCAGCATGTTATAGTCTTAGGTGGAGATTTCAACTTACCAGATATAGACTGGGACACTCAGATGTTTAGGACGGGTGGTAGGGACAGAGCATCGAGTGACATTATACTGATTGCTCTATCCGAAAATTACCTCGAGCAATTAAACAGAGAACTGACTCGTGGAGGTAACATCTTGGACCTACTGATAACAAACAGACCCGAACTTTTTGACTCTGTATGTGCAGAACAGGGAATCAGTGATCATAAGGCCGTTGCAGCATCCCTGAATATGGAAGTTAATAGGAATATAAAAAAAGGGAGGAAGGTTTATCTGTTTAGCAAGAGTAATAGAAGGCAGATTTCAGACTACCTAACAGATCAAAACAAAAATTTCTGTTCCGACACTGACAAAGTTGAGTGTTTATGGAAAAAGTTCAAGGCAATCGTAAAATGCATTTTAGACAGGTATGTGCCGAGTAAAACTGTGAGGGACAGGAAAAACCCACCGTGGTACAACAACAAAGTTAGGAAACTACTGCGAAAGCAAAGAGAGCTTCACTCCAAGTTTAAACGCAGCCAAAACCTCTCAGACAAACAGAAGCTAAACGATGTCAAAGTTAGCATAAGGAGGGCTATGCGTGAAGCGTTCAGTGAATTCGAAAGTAAAATTCTATGTACCGACTTGACAGAAAATCCTAGGAAGTACTGGTCTTACGTTAAATCAGTAAGTGGCTCGAAACAGCGTATCCAGACACTCCGGGATGATGAAGGCATTGAAACAGAGGATGACACGCGTAAAGCTGAAATACTAAACACCTTTTTCCAAAGCTGTTTCACAGAGGAGGACCGCACTGCAGTTCCTTATCTAAATCCTCGCACAGCCGAAAAAATGGCTGACATCGAAATAAGTCTCCAAGGAATACAAAAGCAACTGGAATCACTCAACAGAGGAAAGTCCACTGGACCTGACGGGATACCAATTCGATTCTACACAGAGTACGCGAAAGAACTTGCCCCCCTTCTAACAGCCGTGTACCGCAATTCTCTAGAGGAACGGAAGGTTCCAAATGATTGGAAAAGAGCACAGGTAGTCCCAGTCTTCAAGAAGGGTCATCGAGCAGATGCGCAAAACTATAGACCTATATCTCTGGCGTCGATCTGTTGTAGAATTTTAGAACATGTTTTTTGCTCGAGTATCATGTCGTTTTTGGAAACCCGGAATCTACTATGTAGGAATCAACATGGATTCTGGAAACAGCGATCGTGTGAGACCAACTCGCTTTATTTATTCATGAGACCCAGAAAATATTAGATACAGGCTCCCAGGTAGATGCTATTTTTCTTGACTTCGATACAGTTCCGCACTGTCGCCTGATAAACAAAGTAAGAGCGTATGGAATATCAGACCAGCTGTGTGGCTGGATTGAAGAGTTTTTAGCAAACAGAACACAGCATGTTGTTATCAATGGAGATGTCTACAGACGTTAAAGTAACCTCTGGCATGCCACAGGGGAGTGTTATGGGACCATTGCTTTTCACAATATATATAAATGACCTAGTAGATAGTGTCGGAAGTTCCATGCGGCTTTTCGCGGATGATGCTGTAATATACACAGAAGTTGCAGCATTAGAAAATTGTAGCGAAATGCAGGAAGATCTGCAGCGGATAGGCACTTGGTGCAGGGAGTGGCAACTGACCCTTAACATAGACAAATGTAATGTATTGTGAATACATAGAAAGAAGGATCCTTTATTGTACGATTATATGATAGCGGAACAAACACTGGTAGCAGTTACTTCTGTAAAATATCTGGGGGTATGCGTGCGGAACGATTTGAAGTGGAATGATCATATAAAATTAATTGTTGGTAAGGCGGGTACCAGGTTGAGATTCATTGGGAGAGTCCTTAGAAAATGTAGTCCATCAACAAAGGAGGTGGCTTACAAAACACTCGTTCGACCTATACTTGAGTATTGCTCATCAGTGTGGGATCCGTTACCAGATCGGGTTGACGGAGGAGATAGAGAAGATCCAAAGAAGAGCGGCGTGTTTCGTCACAGGGTTATTTGGTAACCGTGATAGCGTTACGGAGATGTTTAACAAACTCAAGTGGCAGACTCTGCAAGAGGGGCGCTCTGCATCGCGGTGTAGCTTGCTCGCCAGGTTTCGAGAGGGTGCGTTTCTGGATGAGGTATTGAATATATTGCTTCCCCCCACTTATACCTCCCGAGGAGATCACAAATGTAAAATTAGAGAGATTAGAGCGCGCACGGAGGCTTTCAGACAGTCGTTTTTCCCGCGAACCATACGCGACTGGAACAGGAAAGGGAGGTAATGACATTGGCACGTGAAGTGCCCTCCGCCACACACCGTTGGGTGGCTTGTGGAGTATAAATGTAGATGTAGATGTAGAATGAAAGTATGCATGATATGCATTCAATACTGTTTTCTCACTACAGCATGAATTTATTGAACATAGAAGGTAACATGTTCTGCTCAGTTCTGCATTGAGATATTCAATATGCTTATTCCATCTGATGTTACTCTGCAGCCAGAGTCCTAAGAATTTGGTTTCAGTATTGTTACCAACTGGTTCATCATTGATAGAGGTTGATAGGATAAACATGTCCTTGTTAGGAACATTGTGGAATTTTAGAGCAATGGTTTTCTTACTGTCTATTACAAGCTGATTACTCTGTGCCCAGCTGCTAAGTTGTTTCGTGACCACGTTTACTGTCTGCTGTAACTGTTCATCATCCTTAGTGTAACTTAGTTTAAGTTAGATTAAATAGTGTGTAAGCTTAGGGATCAATGACCACAGCAGTTTGGTCCCATAAAACTGTACCATAAATTCCCAAAAGAAACCTAATTACAATTTTCCTGACTTTAAAGTGTAACACACAATCACAGCAGGATGAGCCAAATCTTGTCACAAAAAGAAAAAAAAAGTGCTAGCAAAACTTGAATTTCAGGAGAAGCCTTGGGATATGTTATCCTTTGAAAAGCTGCTGGTCTTGTCCTCTCTATCTTGTACCAAAGAAAGACAGACCCTGGTCTCCCTTAGCTTTAAATACCATCGCAGTGCCAGACTGCTACCCAATACTGCATGTACTAGGTTTCATCTGTCAACTCTCCAATAGAAAGATATTCTCTAAAACTGAAGTTATCCAAGCTCATCACCACACGCCTGTTGTGATGGAAGAGGTGCCAAAACAGACGTTATCACACCACTTGGACTGCTCAAATTTTTGAAATGCCATTGGATCTGCACAATGCCGTACACACATTCCAGTGATTTATTTATAACATTTCGAAGATTTGCTTTTTGTGTACTCATGTTTAGATGATATTCTTGTTGATTCAGCATCAAAAGAAGAACATACAGTGCAACTGCAACAGCTTCTTCAGTGGGTGGGTAACTATCACTGTAACATAAATGTGGAAAAATGCATTTTTGGAGAGAAAGATTTATCAATCTTGTGTTATCGTATGTTTCATCAAGGAATTTCAGCACTGGAAGAAAAAGTGAAAATAATTAAGGACTTATGTCATCCTAAAATAGTAACAAAAATATGTAATTTTCTACGGCTGGTGAATTTCGACAGATGTATGCTACCTCATACTGCCGAAATCCAAGAATCTTTGTTTGACTTGCGCAGGAACACCAAGAGGAAGAATAATCACCCTCTTACATGGATTGACAAAACAGGTAAATTGTTCAGGAAGTTACAAGAAGAACTAGCTAATGCAACTCTGCTTGCTCATCCCTCAACAGATGTTCCATCAATTTTGATGGCGGATGCTTCGATCAGTACTATAGGTGCTTCTTTGCACCAGTTATGAGAAGAAACAACTGAACCATTTGCATTTTTCTCCAGATGTCTCATCGGTTCCCTATGTCACTATAGTATCTGTGACAGTCAACTGTTGGCAGCATATTTAGCAGTCAAACAGTTTTGTTATATCTTGGAAGGCAGAGTGTTCACAATATTCACAGAACACAAGCTACTAACATTTGCCTTTAAACAGCACCCAGAAAAAGCAACACACAGGGAACTGTGTCATCTTGAATTTGTAGGTAAATTCACTGCAGTTATTTGGCACCTTTCTGGAGGAGAGAACATTCCTGCTGATCAGTTTTTCAGAGTGGCAGACATCAGCTTACAAGCTGGCATTTCGTATGAAGACATTCCAAAAGCACAAAGTAATGACCCAGAACTGGCCAGAGTGAATAATTCAGACTCCTGTTCCTTAGTGTCAGTAAAAATATTGTTACCTGATGGGTCACAGGTACATTGTGATAATTCTACAGGTAAACTTGTGCCATATGTGCCTCCATCCTTCTGACAAAAAGTCTTCTATGCACTACAGTCTTCACACATGTTCATGTTGATCTAGTGGGACCATTACCTTGTTCTCAATGCTTCACCTTTCTCTTAACAATGATCGACAGATTTCTTGTTGTTCACTTGTTATCAGAGATCACACACAATTATTTTTACTAGAACCTGCAATACAAAGATTATAATTATTTCCTTGCATTATTTTTGTTTGTAGGTCAGTATTTACTTGTGCAACATTTTTATTTCCTGCTCCAGTAGTCACTGCTATGTCATGATTTATCTCTCGGAACATCGTAGATAGTTTTCTGCCATGGTTATCTGTTATTAAAAGTACGCAACTCTTTACTTGATGATCCCCATTTGTTATTATATTCATTTTCCACGTACTAAATTTTCCAAGTTCCCAATTATTTGCACAATTCTTATCATTGTATCTGAATGCAAAACATCATATTTGCTTGTCATCCATAAATGTACCTCCTTTTGCAAAGTTTGTTACCCTGTTTGTGCTAAAAGTCCTACCTTTTGCATCACTTATTTTCATTTGTTTTTCTCCACTTGATTTTTTGCTGTGATAGTAGTGGTTTTCATTCTGAATGCATTAATGTCTCTTATTTTGGTATTGACTACAAATTGTAAGCGTGGAACTTGTTTGCTTAACATTACAGTTATCACAATCTCCCCTTTTAATCATATAATTGTAACTTTTTCTCATATTAAAATTTTTTTATTTGTGCACTTGTGGGCATCTTGAACTGTACCATATTCAAGCTGCCTACATTTTTTTCTGGGACAACTGCAATTTCTTAATGAATGGCAACTTTAAGTTAGTCTACCATATAAGCTCTACAATCATTATTACTGCAAACCATCTTTTTCAGCAAAATTAGTTGCATCAGTTTCCAGCATCATGAAACTGGCATAGTCTCTGGTGTCATTCTCAAATAATATGTGCTACCCAAAATGTACAGTTGTTCTTACTGATGTAACCATCCAAATGGAAATGTACTTTACCATTTATCATTATCTTACCTGAAGTGAAATTTTCAACATTTGTAGACAAAATGACCTCCACACTGTTGAACAATCACTATTTTGAATGGGTTGAGTTTCAACTTGTTGTGTAGGATGTGCATTAGTGAGCAGTTTGAGAGATGCAATGTTGGAGCACAACTAATAACACAGTTCTGGAGACTGCATGAATCCTGTAGGGCTGTCCAAAAATATGTAAGAGCATGAGCGGCTGGAGGTATCTTCTGAACAGCACGTTGCAAGGCATCCCGGATATGCTCAATAATGTTCGTGTCTGGGGTGTTTGCTGGCCAGGTGAGTGTTTCTGGAGCCACTCTGTAGCAATTCTGGACGTTAGGGGTGTCGCATTGTCCTGGTGGAACTGCACAAGTCCGTCAGAATGCACAGTGGACATGATTGGATGGAGGTGATCGGATAGGATGCTTACGTATGTGTCACCCATCAGTCGTATCTAGACATATCCAGGGTTCCATATCACTCTAACTGCACATGCCCCACACCATTACAGAGCCTCCACCAGCTCGAACAGTCCCCTGCTGACATGCAGGGTCCATGGATTCCTGAGGTTGTCTCCATATCTGTACACATTCGTCTGCTTGGTACAATTTGAAATGAGACTCATCCAACCAGCAACGTGCTTCTAGTCATCAATAGTCCAATGTCAATGTTGACGGGTCCAAGCGAGGCATAAAGCTTTGTGTCGTGCAGTTATCAAGAGTACTTGAAATATGCAGCAATTTGTGGTAGGATTGCACTTGTGTCTCATTGAACAATTCTCTTCAATTGTCATTGGTCCACTTCTTGCATGATCTTTTTCTAGCCTCAGCGACATGGGAGATTTGATGTTTTACCGGATTCCTGATATTCATGGCACACTCGTGAAATGGTCGCACAGGAAAATCTCCACTTCTTTGCTACCTTGGAGATGCTACATCTCACCGCTCGTGTGCCAACTATAACATCACGTTGACTCTCACTTAAATAATGATAACACGCCATTGTAGCAACAGTAGCCAACCTAACAACTGCGCCAGACACTTGTTGTCTTGTATAGGCATTGTCGACCACAGTGCCATATTCTGCCTGTTTATCTATCTCTTTATTTGAATTTATTTATTTATTTAGCATATGGCTATACATGCAACATTAATACATCAAGTGTTAGACATTAAAATCTTATAACAATCATGAATATAATTTATGTTTATATTGGTCAGTTAAAAGGTTATATCGAGTTTTTGAGATCCATTCTAGTGCCAATGAGGATGCCTCCAGGAAGTCGGACGAGTTCCCTGCATATGCTCGCAAGGAGCATTCACCATGGATGTGTTGGATCGTCTGTCTAGGGGCACCGCAGTCGCATTCTGGTGAAATCGCTCTTCCCTATTTGTGTAGTGAAACCGCACACCTGCCTTGTCCAGTACGTATTCGATTTAATGCAGACCATATTTTCCGTGTTAGTTCCATTCCAGAGATGTTGCAGTTATAGCTCTCAAACCAGGTCTGTAGTTGGTCATTTGTCTTTTGGTTCCAATCTAGTCTCCATTGTTTCATGTGGTCATAGTTATTATTTTGAAGCTGCTCAGCTGTGCGTATGGGTAGCTTTCTTGATTTCAATCGAGTGTGTCGGCAGTTGTGAGAATTATTCTTTAATTGGTAGTTCTGGTTTTGTCTCAATCTTTCTGAATTCGTGCAGTAGGGCCGCTTTTCTACGCAGGTCAAGGGGCAGGATATTACATAGCACCGGTAGCCAGTACGTGGGCATTGATTTAACGGTTCTAGAAATCAACCTCATTGTGTTATTTAATTGCCTGTCAATAAGTTTGGTGTGACAGCTATTAATCCAGACTGGAGCGCAATACTCAGCCACAAAGAACACTAAGGCGATAGATGAGGTGCGTAGTGTTTTTGCGTTAGCTCCCCAAGTAGTACCGCTAAGTTTTTGAATTATGTTATTCCGTGTTCCAATTTTTGCAGTGGTGTTCTCCAGATGTTTTCAGTAAGAAAGAGTGCGATCCAATGTTATACCTAAGTACTTTGGAAACTTATTATGTTTGAGGTTGGTGTTTCCGAGTTTTATGTTAATAATTTCATTTGCCATTTTGTTATTAAGATGGAATGTAGATACTTCAGTTTTATTAACAGAATCTTCCGTCGGTTCTTGGTAGAACAACATTATAATAATAAATGAAAAGCACCAGATTGCTTTTGTTCTACAATATTATTTTTATTGCTAACCGGTTTTCGGCTTACAAGGCCATCTTCAGGCATTTACTGAGTATTATCACCAAAGAATTTAAATGTTAGCAGACAACATTGGAAGAGAAGTAACACATCTAGAGTGAAGTAGAAACATACAGTGAGTAACATCTTTGCAATGAAATTGTAAAAACTGAAAAGTACATAAATAACAATGGAGTTGACAGGAAAACCTTTAGCACAAAATAAGAATAGCATGCCTACATAACAGTTTCTATTGATAAACAAAACTATTGAAATAAGATAAAATTAGTACTAGGCAAGGCTGCATCAAGAGGTATGAAACATGGAGAGTGATACACAACCAATTAAAAAAGAAGAGACAGTTGTCAATGTAAATACAGAATACACGAGGAACTTAAGCCGTATCAATACAATAAACAGAAATTAATAAATGCAGGAAAATTGAGGTGTTTGAGGGAACCTACAGTTTGAGAGTGTGGTGGTACTGCATTTTAACATTTTCCTGTAGTCATTAAGTTGTTTTATTTGTTGCAGTTGTCTTTGTATTCCACATATGCTGTAGTTTCAATAGTTAAGGGTTTGCTTTTAACTTGTACTTGTATTACTGTCCATGTTTAACTCCCCTTGTAGTTGTCTCATCAAATACTGTTCATATTTTACTTTGCTCATTTATTTAATGTAAACTGGTATACAGCCACTGCTTTGATTATAATGTTAATGTTAAAATGCAGTACCACCACACTCTCAAACTGTAGGTTCCCTCAAACACCTCAATTTTCCTGCATTTATTAATTTCTGTTTATCGTATTGATATGGCTTAAGTTCCTCGTGTATTCTGTATTTACATTGACAACTGTCTCTTCTTTTTTAATTGGTTGTGTATCACTCTCCATGTTTCATACCTCTTGATGAAGCCTTGCCTAGTACTAATTTTATCTTATTTCAATAGTTTTGTTTATCAATAGAAACTGTTATGTAGGCATGCTATTCTTATTTTGTGCTAAAGGTTTTCCTGTCAACTCCATTGTTATTTATGTACTGTTCAGTTTTTACTATTTCATTGCAAAGATGTTACTGCATGTTTCTACTTCACTCTAGATGTGTTACTTCTCTTCCAATGTTGTCTGCTAACATTTAACTTCTTTGGTGATAATACTCAGTAAATGCCTGAAGATGGCCTTGTAAGCCGAAAACCAGTTAGCAATAAAAATAATATTGTAGAACAAAAGCAATCTGGTGCTTTTCATTTATTATACTTCAGTTTTGTTAGGGTTTGGCTTGAGTCTCCATTTCTTGAAATAATTGTATAGTATTTCGATGTCATTATTAAGGACTTCCTCTGTATTGAAGAGATACTTGTCTCTGGTAGCCAGTGCTATGTCATCCGCATAGCAAGATTTTCTTGACTTTGTGTTTGGGAGATCTGCTATATAGAGGTTAAACAGAAGAGGGTCCAATACGGAGCCTTGGGGAAGCCCGTTGTTAATAAGTTTTGTTTTGCTTGTCTTTCCGTTTAGGGTGACCTGGAAGGTTCTGTTACTCAGCATATTATGTATTAACGATGTTAAAATCTGGCAAGGAATCACTCTTAAAAGTTTGTAAATTATTCCTTCTCTCCAAACAGTATCATATGCAGATGTTAAGTCTAGAAATACAGCACTTGTTTTCAATTTCTGTTGAAAGCCAGCCTCTGTGTAGGATGTTAATGCCAGAACTTGGTCACAGCAACTACAGCCAGGTCTGAAGCCTGCCTGTTCTATAGGTAAGTTCTCCATAATGATGCTGCTAATTCGATTATGGACAAGTCGTTCGAGAAGTTTGTATGTACAGCTAAGAAGTGCTATTGGTCTGTAGCTTAGCAGTTGGTCTGCTGGTTTCCCTGGTTTCAGCAAAGCTATTATTCTTGCCTTTTTGAATTCTCTAGGGAGATGGTTTGTAGTCAAAATGTTCAAAAAGAAATTTGCCAGCCATTTGACTACGTTCTTTCCAGCGTAGGTTAGAAATTCTGGATGTATGTTGTCAAAACCTGGGGCTTTGCCCGGTTTCATATCCTTGAGGGCAGTAATGACATCATCCTCAGTGAATGGTCTGGAAAGCTCTGATATATTTGGAGTATTCTTTTTTAGTGTTCTGAGTTCGCGCTTAATCATCCTGGTATGTGGTTTGTCTCTCAGAGCTCTTGACATTTCGACAATGTTATTTGCAATTTTCTCTGGTGTTATGGTTGGATTTTTCTGGGCTAGTCTTGTCGTACCTCTGAGTTTACGTAACAAACTCCATGCCTTCCTGCTTGATTGAGTGAAATTCTTTCTTTCAGTTGCTTCAGTCCATCGTTGTCTTCTTGCAGAATCTAGATTGTGGAGGTGGTCATCAGCTATTTCTTGGTCACCACTACTAGTAAAATCCTCATATAGCTGATGGCATTTTGCATCCCATCCTGGGATGTATTCTTTTCGAAACCCCCTAGGAATGTGTTTTTTAGCTGTGGTAATTATAGCTTTCCTGGATCGATTGTAGCATTTAGGTAGTGACAGTATAAAACGGATGCATTTATCAAGGTCCACTGAATACTTATCCCAGTCAGCTTTTTGGAAATTCCATCTAGGTCGAGGGAAGGACCGTATCAGGGGTATAGTGACACCGATGTCTAAAATAACAGGCCTATGCTGGCTGTGTGGTATTGGTAGTTACAAAGCAGAGGTCCGGATTGTAGTCCCTGCGCCAGGTGGCCGAGTGGAATGTGCCTCTCTCCTTGGCATCGAATATAAGATGTAAATTGTTCTCGTCGGCCCATTCCACCAGCGCTTCTCAGTGTTCATTAGTTTGGGTGTATCGCAACATTTCATGATGGCTATTAAAATCACCGGCATATATCGTTGGGTGTTCATGTGCGGGTAGTACAATACTTGGCCAGATTTGGTTTGGTGGTTTGTAGACATTTATAAGTCTTATGCTGTCTACTTTTGTATCAACAACATGGATGTTGTTTTCTGTGCTTGTGGACAGCAGGTGTGCATGTTCAATATCGGATCGGGCATATGTGGCGGTGCCATAGGCGTGATGATATGTTGCGCCTATTTGTTGAAAGCCTTGAATACGTCCTCTTCTTTGTAAGTCTTCCTGCGAGTCGGTATGTGTTTCCTGAAGGAGTACCACATCGATGCTATTGTCCAATAGAAACTTTGAAAGATATTCAGATTTGGATCAGCTAATTCCCTCAATATTTAGCTGGCAGATCCGGACTGATGGTCCCAATCTTCTAGTCGGATGGTTCCCAAAGGAATCATTCGTTTGGTCACTTCGTTGCATGTTTGAATTACCAGGAGATCCCAAAGGATAGTCTGGTAGCCAAGTTTGTAGACTATTTAGCCATGATATAATCACGTTGCCCGGGGTGCACCATGAGGAGGCTAGTCTACTACGCACTTTATTTGAATACACTTGCCAGATTCTTTGGCGCCACAGTGTAGATACTTCAGCAGGTTGAAAGGCATTATTGTCATGTCTTTAGAACATCCTTGGCACCATTGGAATTTGATGGTAGGCTGTCTTGAAGTCTGTAACACTGAATATCATTACTCCAGCTAGTGCACTTATAAAATCTTTACTACTGGGATCGGGGTAGTAGTTTGGTACTGTGCGAGCATTTAATGAGTGGTAATTGCTGTATGACCTCTTGAGTTCTTCTTTCTTTTTAACAAGATGCTGTGGAGACACCCAGGAACTTTTGGATCTGCAGATTATTCTATTTTGAAGCAGTACTTCAATTGCTGTTTTTGCTGTGGCATATTTTTGCAACTAAGTTATCTGTGCACCGTTCAATCTTTCGACCAACTTTGTTGTATGGGAGCGAAAGCTGGGTGGATTCAGGTTACCTTATCAACAAGGTTGAGGTTACGGATATCAAAGTAGCTAGGATGATTGCAGGTACTAGTAGATGGGAACAATGGCAGGAGGGTGTCCACAATGAGGAAATCAAAGAAAAACTGGGAATGAACTCTATAGATGTAGCAGTCAGGGCGAACAGGCTTAGATGGTGGGGTCATGTTACACGCATGGGAGAAGCAAGGTTACCCAAGAGACTCATGGATTCAGCAGTAGAGGGTAGGAGGAGTCGGGGCAGACAGAGGAGAAGGTACCTGGATTCGGTTAAGAATGATTTTGGAGTAATAGGTTTAACATCAGAAGAGGCACCAATGTTAGCACTGAATAGGGGATCATGGAGGAACTGTATAGGGGGGCTATGCTCCAGACTGAATGCTGAAAGGCATAATCAGTCTTAGATGATGATGATGATGATGATGATATTTTTGCAGAGTTGAGTGTCTGGATTTCTGGGCAACAGATGGACAAGATGTTTTTGCAGTGTGGAGCAATGTGTTTCACTTCATGTCTTGCAACTTCGCTTCAACTGGTGCGATGGTGGTGAATAGGCTATTCAAGAGTAGTAGTATATTTATTTATTTCGTTACTTTAAAAACATGCATAAATTTAATTGTGTGGTCCAAATGAAAAAATTGTTAACTGATTTTTACTTCCTAGAATATTACATGAGAATGAAAATATAACAGTACCAGTATGATACTTACCCTCAGCATATTTGTTCTCTAAAGAGCAGGGACTCAAAAATTTATTGTGGACCCACACAACACTGAAAGAATACTCCTCTTACCGTCATATTCAGGCTGTGGTAATCGAATCCTGGCTTTCGGTGTAAGCTGAAAAGTAAAATCTTAAAACTTATGATGCTCTCTGCTGTAGCTCATTTCTGTGAAAACATGTTTGTTAAATGTTAAAGCGGGCAATCTCTGCACTTCCGCTATGATTTCCCATTTTAGATAGACATGTAATGGTGTCCGTTGAAGCAGCAGCCACTATTATTTTGGAGCTTTTAAACGTCTTAAGAAAAATTAAACCGATGCAAGGAACATGACAGAGGGCTCTCTGTACATTGAAATAACTCAAATAGAAACTTTAATGTACTATATTAACAAGGTTAACAGCATAAAAGCTTACATTACTTTCATGCAGCAAGGTGTCTGCTTCTTAACACCAGAAACAAGCGAAGGAAGAGGAGGAGAACAACAATCTAGGAGCGTTCTCCTCCCTTATTAACATCATAGAGATTATTACATTTTATGAGTTTACTCCTTGATATTAAGATGAAAATGTAATATTTACAATAAAACATGGATATTTTCTGCCTCCTATGCGGTCGGTGAAACACACAAGGTTTGTGTACATTTATTTTGTCATATAATATTTCTCGTTCCAATTTTTTTTATTTAAATGTCTTTACAACACAATCATTGCTGGGATGGCACAATGGGTTTGATGTCATCATCAGTGCCATTGGCGGGGTCAGTGCTTCGGGTGAAATCGGTGCCTCTGGTGAAATTTGCAATGCTGAAGAAATTGGTACGGCTGGAAAAATTGTTTCTGCTGGCAGTGTTCTGTATGTTGAAAGGTAGGCGCTTATAAATTTTCTTGCAGCCTGAAGCATATAATATGGGTCACCATTTGAATTTGGATAAATGCAATCTGTGATGCACTCTATAGCCTGTGCACCAAAGTGGCTGTGATACCAGTACTGAATCAACATTGCTTCTCATGCTATTTTTTACCATCACAGGGACCAGAGCGGTTGGATCGCAGAATGACAGTGTCATCTTGCTTGGCAGAGGCTCGTCTTTGTCTTCCTTCTTGGTACTCTATTGCTTGAGTGCATCCAAGATGAGTTGTAAAGTCTGAAAGTGCTCAGAAACCAACAGTTTATATTCATGTTTGATGGTGAAAGCTGCTGGCACGGTGACATCGTCTTAGGATTGTGTCACAGTACATACTTTCTTCTGTTGAATCATTTTGTTTGCAATGCTATGAATTAATGTGTCATAACTGCTGCTTTAACAGGTAGCAGCAGGTGGTTGAGCCAGATATGGCATAATGTTTTGTTTGCCATTTATGACTCAACAGTAGCAGGTATGTGGAGCCAGAAATCAGATTGTGTTTTATCACCAATTTGATCATTGGGTAGCACCTAATGCATGCATTGATCCTGTGGTTTACAGACTATTTTTAATAAAGTGTTTGATGATTCTGGTGCTTTTTTTGCACTGGCATGTTTTTAATTGTGTCTGACACTAAAACCAGTGTGCGAGAATCTTAGCTGTCTACTGTCTGCATAAACTGCATCTCATCATTTGAAACACCATGTGAAGGAACAGAAAGTTCTGACATACAAAACCATAATGTGGATGCTGTGATAAATATAGTGGGGAGTTCCACTTGGGGATTTCCACTTGGGGATTTCCACTTTACTTCACACACTGTCGGGACACTGCGAGTGGCAGGCTGAAAATTTGCCATCAGTGTGGAAAACCCCAAATTTTGCGGAAATATTTGTTCTTAACTGTTTGAAGTTGCTTGGAATTTAATGTCACAATTTTTACCATTTTTGGCAAGATGGTGCTACAAATACTCTTGATAGTAGTGAGCTGACACTCCACATTGAACTGTGTACAAGTATTAAACATACATGTATTTACTGTACTGGCTGCATGAAGTTCAAATGTGCAGAATGTTTGTAATGCAGAATGTTAACATAATATTTGCATAGGCAATGCTCAAGTGATTATTGTGAAATAATGTAAATACTAATTGCTCAGTGTAATTACTGTAAAATACATGTGAAGTTTTCAATGTTAGTTATGCACATTTTTTTCATCATAATACTGCCTGTTGGACTTTTCCAACTCCATGTATGATCTCTAATAATGTAACAAAACATTTGTTATCCACTTGATGGAAGCATCATCAAGTATTACAATAATGACTGCCAAGTGGTCTATAATGGTTCTCTTCCTTGTATTGTTTTCAGGCAGAATGGTTAGGTCATCATCATTTCCAGACTTTTGTCTCCAGTATAACATATGACAAGTAGACCTCTCAATGCGATATTGGCACAACTCAGTGAGGATGCATTATAAGACTGTTGGCAGTGTGAGTTGCGTATTTTATTCGCTATAATACTATAGCTTATAGCCTAATTTCTTGTTGTGTTTGACGACAGGCTACCTGATGATAGAAGAAATGAAACTTGCTGTGATACAATAAATATGTATAAATACAGCTGTGTTGGTTCTCATTAACCATAATATTAATATTATTAAAATTTCTGCCCATCTAATATTTACGTCATCATTTGGGATGATGATGGTGATGGAGAATAATATGTCTTACCTTCCTTTTCTAACCACCTTATATAACTTGTAAGCTGAATTATATCTACCAATTATTATTATTTTTGTTGTTGTGTTCCCTAGTCTAAAGATTGGATTGAAGCAGCTCTCTACACTTGTATGTCCTGTGCAAGCCTTACCATCTCCATTTGACCACCGTGTCCTATATCATTTCAAACCTGCGCACTGTGGTCAAGCCATTATCTCCCGTTACATTTTTAACCCCTCCCTCTCTCTCCCCCTCCCCCCTCCCCTCCCCTCCCCCCTACCCCACCCCTCCAAAAAAATCACCAAACTGTCAGTTCATTGAAATCTCAGGAAGTCCTATCAAATAATGCCTCTTTTAGTCAAGTGTTGCCATAAATTTATTTTCTCCTCAATTTGATACTGTGTCTATTCATTATCTGATCTGCCCATGTAATATTCAGCAATCTTCTGCAGCCCCACAGTTCAAAAGCTTCAATTTTCTCCTTGTCTCAAGTGGTTATCAAACACATTTCGTTTTCATATAAGACCACACCCCCAGACAAATACCTTCATGTAAGACTCCTTAGAAATTAAATGTATATTAGGTGTTAAAAAATTTCTCTTTTTGAGAAATGGATTGTATATCATCTCTAGTTCATCCATTATTAATTGTGTTGTTGCCCAAATAACAAAACTCACCTAATCTAATCTCCTCGGCATCATCTGATCTAATATGTCTGGGGACTGATGACCTAAGATGTTAAGTCCCATAGTGCTCAGAGCCATTTGAACCATTTGATCTAATATGTCTACGTTCAATTACTTTCCCTTATTTTATTTTTGCTGATCTTAGTCTTCATAACCTCTTTTCAAAACACTATCCTGTCTGTTCAACTGATCTTCCAAGTGTTTTGCCTTCTCTGTCAGAATTACAATGTTATCAGCAAACCTCAGAGTTTGTCTCTTCTCCCAGAACTTTAACTTCCTTTTTCATTCATTTTGTTTACTGCTTGCTCAAGGTAAAGTCACTTTTTGTCCTTGTACTTTATTCCTGCTATCTTCAGAATTTCAGCGAGTCTAGTCCAATGAAAATTGTGAATCCCGTTCTATAAATTTGCAAATGCTATTAGGTGGTTTGAGTTTTTTGTCTGTCTGCTAAGATAGCAGTAGAGTCAGTGATGCCATACATGTTCTTACATTTCTTCAGAATATGAAACTAATCTTCTCCTAGGTTGGCTTATACCAGTTTTCTATTCTTCTGCAAATGATTTGTGTCAGTATTTTGCAACCCATGTATTATTAAACTGATGGTTTGGCAAAGTTCACAGCTTCAGCATCTCCCTCCTTGGATATTGAACTATTACGTTGTCCGTGAAGTATGACAGAATTTTACATGTCTCATATGTTTTACTTGGCAGATGGAACAGTTTTCTCATGGTGTGTTCTCCTAAGGATTTCAATAATTCTAAGGTGTCTTGTTTCGATTTTGGTCTTTCAGTGCTGTGTCAAATTTGTCTCACTATATGTTACCTTCTGTCTTTATCTACTTCTTCCCTTTGTATAATATTGTTTTCAATTTATGTTCCTTTTTATAGTCCTCATACGTATTGCTTTCATCTTTCAACCTTTCCTTTGTAACAATGCTGACCTCACTTTTGTAGTCTCTCCTCAGTAGCACCACTCTCGATCACTGCAAAGCTGAAAGTCTAAATAAGTGTGGAATGGCGTTTGCTAAAGAATGTTCATGACACCACCATTTGGATTACATTAACACATATTTATTACTTGCAGAGTTTGATTATTAATAACTGTGACTGGTTTGTCAACTATGAAAATTTATTAGTGCACTGAAGCAGCTTATTACCTACAATTGTGGCACAAAACACAATTCACATTTACACAGAAACATTGCAGCTTGCACTAAGTGCAATCCTGTAAGAATTTATTAAAGAGTATCACACTTCAATAGTTCATTTAGTTCGATTCATAACAAGTATCACCACGTCCAACACTCATTAGTTTGATGGCAATAAAATTCCACATTCCCACTAATCACAATATTGTTCAGTTCAAAAATTCCTTAATTTGAGGTATTTTTATCACAAAAAATATTAATATTTAGTGAGTCTCATAGTTGTTAGTGTGGTTATTTTCACATACAAATTGTATACACTATGGTGTGAGCCAACACCAATAGTGGGCTTTCTAATCATTATCTGCTAAATTTGTGTGATGTCTGACTTTTTATAGATGGGCATAAGAATTGGTGAAGCTGGATTTTACTGCTTTTGATGAACTACAAGAGCTAATATAATTACGGCTTATAGAAAATGTTGCTGATAAGAAATTTAGAAAAACAAATGGATACTATTATTCTTACACAATATGGATCCCTTGTTTTGGCAAATTATAGCAATGTACATGAAATTTTAATTAGTAAGTTGATCAATTAGTGCTGTATGTCATTTTAAATAGAAGAATTAAGGTAACCAAAATATGTAGTCAAAATTTGGAATTTTAACAATGTTTAAGTGCAAAATCCAAAATGCAAAAATGGCTAGTGGCTCAAAGCTTTAAGTTCAATTGTTTTGGATGTTATTAAGTTTTGGGTAATAAAATACAATACTGGAAATCTAGAATGCTTAGCTCCCAAATGGTGTAAGTCATTGCATTGGATTTTGTCAGTTAGACCATGGATTTTTTGCATGGTGAGAACAGCGAACATCAATTAATTTTTTTTAAAGTATGAGTGCCCTAATGAAAACCAATTACACCAATGTAAACAGAACAATCAAAATGAAAACATGAACAATAAATTCAAGTAGAATTAAGTCTAAATAAGATCTTGAGGTTTTCAGGTAAGTGTCACATGGCAATTACTGAAGGGGGGGGGGGGAAGTGGTTTATTTTTGGGAGTATGTAAGACAATACATAGAAAAAATCCACTTGCTGGGTGACACCTGCTTTGTTTAGTACTGGATTGGCATTTGTGCTCTTGATGTTCATACACTTGCTTCTCTTTTCTCCAAGTATACCTTCAATTTTCTTCTAGTTGACATGTATCTTTTTCATAGTCCTGTATGCTTCTGCAGCTTTGCATCTCTAATCTAGCATAGCTGCTTTGTCTTTTTGCAGTTTCTGCTAGTCTCTTTTATCAGGCATCTTTATTCCTTTTTACACACTATGTTTGGTGCAGTTTTATATTTTCTCCTTTCATCAATTGAATTTAACATGGGAAATCCAGGCTGCATTTGTCTTATAATTCATATAACCAATCTGATATTCCAGGGTCACCAGGGCCTCCCTGTACACAACTCCTATTCCAGTGTTAACAGTGATGAAATTGTGCTCTCTACAAACTTCTATCTGACAGCTTCCCTTTTCATTCCTTTTTCCCAATCCATGTTGTCTTAATGTTTTTCTTAGTCTTCCTTTTCCTACTTCCAGATTCCAATCCCTCCATTAAAATTTAATTTTCATCTCCCTTGACAATCTGAATAATTGCACTTACCTCATCACACATATTTTAAATATCATCATCTGCAGAGATAGTTGGCATATAAATGTGCATTACTGTGGTGTGTGTTTGGGTTTAATTTGACTTGGCTATGACGATGTTCTTATTTGATTATTAGGATTACTCGTGCATTATCAATGTTAAATTTTTGTCAATTACTCTGCGCTCAATGACCAGAATTCTTGCCGCCACACTTAACTAATTCCTTCAGTAACTAACTTCAACCATTGCATTTCTGTTTTTAAAATCTCTAACTTTTGTATCCTATTAAGGTATTTGATGCTCTGAGCTGTAGGACACTAATTTTGTTTTTCCAATGACAATGTCCTCGTGGATTGTCCCCATCCAATTGTCCTATTTTAAGCCTGGAATATTTTACCTCTGTATACATACTTCAAAAGAGATAGCCACTGCTTGTGCTCTGTAGGTCCCATGTCACTGTGTAGACCATTAACAGTCTTCTCTGTAGCTCTGGCAGAAGACCCATACTACCAGCTGAAGCACAGCTTTTGAAGACCGTTGCAGTTCTTGATAACTCCTTTATCCTAGCTTGTGACAGGCAGTGCCTAGCCTCTTGAAGAAGGGTTATGTTAGTGTGGTTACCCAGGAGGAAGTCAGTCATTAAACAAAAATGTAGAGCTACACTTCTTCAAGAAATATGTTGGCTGTAGTTAAACCCTTGCTTTCAGCCATTTGCAGTGGCAAGGCCATCCTGACTGTTGCACCTCTTAAGGAACCATACAGGTATGTTAGTCTGGCACCTTTACAGATACCCCTCCAATGTAGGTGCACTTATGGTTCAGCTCTCTATATCATTGAGGCATGCAATGTACCACACTGCGGCAAGGTCAGTGGATTGTATGCACGGAGGCTGGGGGGTGGGGGCAAGAACAGCAACTATTACATCATTAAAATTATTCAACAAAGATATAAAAACGATAATTGTGTATATTTATTTTACTGGGATGAACAGTTTCTAATTTATTAAAAAAATCACAGAATTTAAGTTTGATTATAAGTAGACGCAGTAGATTTTTTAAAAACTAGTTGCCCTGAACAGTGGGAAACTGGGAGGGCTAATGACCAGATAATCTTGGTACTCTCAACAGCTGAGTTACCTACTCCACCACACCACCTGCAATTGGAGTACACGTTTAAAATGAGAATGCACTAAGTGGGTGAAGTTCATTTGATAAAGATCTGCATCTATAAAAATGTAAGAATTATAACATACTATGGAGCAGCAAGACACTGTTTTCACCATGGAAATTTTCATTATATCTCTCTGAATACTGATACAGTGTGAGTTGTAATGTTGTTATTTTCACAACCTCCTCTCATTGCACCATTCTGATCTATGGAATGAACAGCCTAATCCCAAAAGCAGATATCTAATTGAAGCAATACTATTTGCAAAGGCTATCAAGTCCATCTAATTTTTTTTCCTCCACATTACTGAAGACAATAACTTTCAATACAGAGGATGTGTTGAGTTTCAGTATGGATGTATAAAGAATCTAGATCATGAAGCTAGCGGTGTATCTGAACTAGATGAGGGGCTCAGGATTTTGAGTGCCCACAAGTAAGGAGGTTAACAAAGCTACAATGTATGCTCATTTGATTATTCATTTGCACACACATTTTGTTCTGTAAATCTCGGACTTCAGTAGTGTATTCTATAGTCTAATCATAGTAAGAACTGTCCTGATGTAAACATTACACTGTGTATTCCTCCGCATTTGCTGTTACCTCATGGAATTTTATGAGGGTGGTTTCAGAAGTTCTTGGAATCGCCATGAGAGGTCAGCGCTAGCACAACAAATCATTCACGTGATATTCATTGGACTGTCGCCTGTAAACATGTGCCACGTCAGTGCTCTTGGAAGGGAGCTGTGGCGGTGACGTGGCTCTGTTGTTCCTGCATAGTGATTTGCAAAGATGGAAAAAATTGTGATTCGAGCAGTATTTAAATACTTCGTAAAGAAAGGTATGAAAGCAAAGGACATTCATGCCGATTTCCAGAATACACTGGGGGACTCTGCTCCTTGGTACTCAACTGTTGTCAAGTGGACGAATGAGTGTAAATCTGGTCAGGAGAGCTTAGATGATGATCTGCACAGTGGTTGGGCAAAGTGTGTCACTACTCCAGAAATCATTGCAAAAGTGCACAAAATGGTCATGGAGGATCACCGAATGAAAGTGCATGAAATTGCTCACACTTGCCAGATGTCATCTGAAAGTGTCTATCACATTTTAACTGAAGAATTAGAAATGAAAAAATTATCTGAAAGATGGGTGCCACGACTCTTGACATCAAAAGCGCGTGAAAATGGGTATATCAAAACAATGTTTTAGGAGAAACGGACAAGATTTTTTGTGCCAGGTTGGGACCACAGATGAAAAGGGGGTGGACTACTATACACCAGAGATAAAACAACAGTCAAAGCAGTGGAAACTTGCTGATTCTCCGCCACCAAAGAAAGCAAAGACAATACCTTCGGTGGGAAAGGAGATGGCATCGGTGTTCCGGGATGTGAGGAGGATTCTGTTTGTAGATAATCTCTCCAATGGGCAAACAATTACTGGAGAATACTATGCTAACCTCCTGGACAAATTGCAACAAAAGATATCCAAAAAAAGGTCGGGATTAGTAAGGAAGAAAGTCATCTTCCATCAAGACAATGCACGCCGGCACACACCAACCACCATGGCAAAATTACACAAACTAAGGTATAAATTGTTGCCACACCCACCTTATTCACCTAATATGGCTCCTTCAGATTCCATCTCTTCTAAAAACTGAAAATTTTTCTTGGTGGATGAAGATTTGATTCAAATGAAGAATTGATAGCTGGATTTGACTACTATTTTGCAGGCCTTGAGGAAATTCATTTTCGAGATGGGATCGAGGCACTGGAACATCACTGGACCATGTGTATTAATCTACAAGGAGACTACATTGAAAAACAAAAAAGTTTCGGTGATATATGTACTTTTTTTTCTATTCTGTTCTGAGAACTTTTCAAACCACCCTCATATTTCAGCTGGAGCTTCAGCTCGGGTGCAATGACAGCGTTCCTTTTTCTGTGGCAGCATAAGTCATACACATTACTGAGCAAATACAACACAGAACTGTCAGTTTTCACCACTTTTTAACTGTGTTTGTCTTCTATGTGTCACAAAAGAACATAAAGCAGTTTCAACCATTTTCACCTTACACACGGGAAGGGAAACATGAATGAGTGAGAAGCACCACAATGAGTGCCCACATGACTGTTGTCAGCTCATACGTCATATTAAAAAGCTCCATTCTGAAAATTAGGAGGTAAGGATGTGTGGCCTATATGGGAATTATTTTTGCATCCTCTATTGAGGTTATTAATTGCAGAGTTTGTTCTACTGGGAGAAACCTAGAAGAAAGAGAATTGAGTGTCTGAGATGTGGTCTTGCAAAGGATGCAGAAAACTGATTGGAGCAATAAGATAAAATATCAGGTGGTTCTCTGCAGATTTGGTGAGGATAAGAATATGCTGAAAACACTAACTAGAAGGGCATGATGATAACATGCAGGAAAATAACTTTCGTGGGATTAGAGGGAGCTGTAGAAGACAAAATTTCTAAGAGAAGACACAGATTGGAATGTATATATAATTGAGGCTGTTGAGAGTTAGTGCTAATCTGATTTGTCACTTTGGTCAAGATAGGACAGCAGTAAGCAAGTTGGAAGACTTGTAGCAGAGAGAGAGAGAGAGAGAGAGAGAGAGAGGAAAAAGAAATTGTTAGGGAGTAAATGTACTAGCACATAAGTGTACGAATCCCTAGATCTGTGAATAGGATTCTGAATGATATTAGTTAACTCTACACAATATTCTTACTGTACTCTTTTGCAAAATAAATACTTTTTATAACTTAGTAGCAGTGATCAAGAAGATTATGCCATATGACAGTTTGAGCAAAATATACAAAGTTTGCCAGAAATCTTGTCTCCATGTTCACACAGTGACAGAGATTTCTAAGCACAAATAGGGCATAATAGAGCTTTCCGGTTAACTTATCCATGTGATGGAACCATTTCAGTTTTTACCCATCTGGATGCCTGGGAATTAAACATGTGGAACCTTATACAGTGTACAACCATTTATATCTACTTTTGGTATAAGCAGGCTACTATGACACTGGTGCAATGGAACTGCGTAAGATTGTAAGATGAAGGGTGAAGCTGTTTTGTGTGAACCAACTGGTAGCCAGTTCCATTATTCTTCTGTCTGTGTGTGTTATGAATGTGTTCATATCCTTTATAATATACTTGTATCATTAGCAAATATTACTGGTTTTATAGATTCCTCCAATTTCCAAGATAAACCATTTATGTAGGTCAGTGGCAGCTCTTTACCAAAGCACTTTGCCCAACAAGAAATACATTGGCAAAGGAGAGGAAATCAGCACACAGCTCATGTTTTTGTAATCCATGATATAAAGAGAATGCTCGCTCATATCATTGGAGCATCTACTTGTAATAACACCAAAATGTGTACACAGAGTAAAGTATTACTGCACAAAATAAAAAATTAAGATAAATTGAAAGTCTGTGTGTCATAAAGTACAAGGCGTGCCTTACTAACCTTTATCACCAGGACCAATGTTAATGCTGTTTGATTGTATCTCTGCATTTTGATATGGTGGTGATCACTTCTACAGGAACTTCATTCTTCTTTCCTTCCTATTCCCAAATTTTTCATTCAGGAATTCCTAAAGCAAAGTCCTGTTCAATAGAGACCATTGCGAGTGCTGCTAATCTTTATTCCTCCATAGTATTCATAAGAATGATTTGATGTGTATCAGTGATGAAAAACAATGTTCTGCTTCTGATATGGTCATTGAAAGTGGAATTATTGCTTTCAAGAGCTTTGCAGATTTGTCTGATATATCACAAAGATTATTAATTGTTATGAACTCCATGTAGTTCAAAGCACTACACATACTTCTGAACTCCATGCTTCCATAAATAACAGAGTTCTGTTAAAAGTTTCTTTGCTTCCAAAAAAGAAAAATATTCAATAGCAGCTCTGAAAAAAGTTTCTGTAAAACTGAAAGAGTAAGTGATGATTTTCTCTGGTAGAAAAACAGGCTGCAATCAGTTTCCAGTGAACTTAAATCTTTCTTTCACCTCTTAAATTACAACATGACATACTTCTGTTGCTTCCCACAGTAGATTACAAATCATTCCTCCCTCTTCACTTCTCCCTCTTTTATGACACTTGTGGAAATCTGTTGAATTTTCATTCACTCCCTCCCTATTGGTCATAATTTCATGACCAAAAGCTGTCAGCCAACTCTTCGTTCCACATGGCTCATAATTTTTTGAGAAAACAAGACCCAGAAAATGAACCTTTCATCCTTTAAAATCATTACTAAGTCACAGTCTTGTAGGATGATAACCTCCTTATACAGTCTTCCCCATTGGTCAAATTATTCATGCGCTAGATAATATCTTTCCTATATTCAAAATCAGTATTGACACTCCTTGACTGAAAATTCAATCAAGTAGGCGCTGGGTGTGGAGATGCTGAAAAGAATCTGCAAGGTCCCTGAGGTTTAGTGAAAAATCTTCACACACTTTTATTAATTGAAGTGGCTTTAAGCATAATAGTCTTCAGCTAATGGGCATAATAATTAATGTGTGAAGCATTGGAAAACATTTATTTATGAACTTACAGCATTTATTTCAAACTTTTCTTTAACTACAGCATGCATCTCATATCATGAACCATTCATGATTGATTCCTGGGCAATCATATGGTTGTGCTGTTAGTTTGTGTGGACAATTCTCCAAGTGGTAAAAATAAATAAATGTCTTGGTGCACAGTGGCCTGGTGCAAGTATTTCAATTGGATGCCACTTCAGCAGCAGCTTGTGTGTCCTGAAAACCAATGGCACCTGGTTTTCCCTGAAGAATCACCCATCCAAGTACTAGTTGGGCCCAACATTGCTGAGTGATGGGGCAGGAACCGGTATTAGCAATGTGGCAAGGCCATTATCCAAGTACTAGTTGGGCCCAACTTTGCTGAGTGATGGGGCAGGAACCGGTATTAGCAATGTGGCAAGGCCATTATCCAAGTGGCGATTTATCTGTTCTATGATGTACATTGGTGAAGACTGGGCATCATGCTTTTCTGATGCTGTGGAGTCACATAATCTTTCACTGGGCTTCCATTAATGATGTACCTGTATACTACAACCATCTAGAAAACACAGGCTACATCACTGGTTACATCACCTACTACAGTGAAAAGCTCTGCATACTTAATTTACTTAGTGTTTTCCTCTTGGCAGACATGAATCGTGCATTGGAGGAGTTCATTCTGGATGGTTTAACAGGTGCCTTTGAAAACTGTTGCTATTTCTAAATATGATTTTAATACAGGACACAAAAATCTCCAGGACTGAAAAATGACTGTCTCACCATGTCCTCTGAGGACAAGTTTCAATGCACCACAGAAAATGTGCAGTTAATAATTAGATTTAGTATGTATCTATTATCTGTATCTTTTTGGTTTTGTAATGCCATGGACCCTCTCTTGCCACTCAAATAATTACATAGCTATATTTACATTGCCTGGACCTACCAAATTCAAACTGTTTTTATTTGCACCAAAGAAAGTTCGTGTTTCCTAATTTTGTAGAGGATGGTGTTGAATGTCACAAACACCCTGTTTTATCCATGGAATCTCTTCTCCGAATAATAAAGAAGGAAAACAAAAATAAGGTGTTTTCCAATCATAACCACAGAGTCAGTCAAGTTTGATTTACAGTTTGGAGTTAGATTTCCTACCAAATTGATGACTTTTTCATTTTGACTGCCGACAAAATTGTTAAAGTAGTAGCTGGCCTATCTAGCCTCTTGATTTCTAATTTTTCTTCAAACTGAAGATTTCAGAGAGCAATGAGAGTACCTGGTCAATTATTTCATGCATTCACTTGTTACTTGAGGCTCAAATTCACTATAGCACATGATTAATAACAGACACAATACACAGCAAATAGATACTTCATTGGCAGCTACACGTGAAATGGTCAGGAGGTGAGAGAATCCCACTTCGTTCAATGATGTGACAGTTCTGGTTCTCGTCAGAAGAGAGGCAGTTGGTAGGATGGCTCATATGAAATGTTTATACACACAAGTACACGAGCATAGTGTTGCCCAGCATTGCTCCCCCCACCCCCACCCCCCACCCCATCCCTGCACTTTCCCTAGACACCCAGGCTCACATTTGCAAGCACAATGCAACCCCAAGTTGCCATTTTCACATTTCCAAGCCACATTGGTGCAGCACATTCAGCCCGGGCAGTCCAAAGTGCTACTACTCAACTTTTTCAGGCACAGACAAACACAACAAAAAGACTACCTAATCCAATATGTCCTCTCCCCCATACAACCAACCAACCAACCAACACACACACACACACACACACACACACACACACACACACACACACACACACACACACTCTCACTCACTCACGCAAACACAGCTCACACTCACATGACCACTCTCTCTGGCTGCCGAGGATAGATTGCAAACAACTGCACATGATGGGAGAAGCAATGTGGGTTTTGGGAGTAAGGAAGAGGCTGGCTCGAGGAAGGGAGGAAGAGCAGGATACAGGTGGGGGACGGTAGAGTGCTGTTTGTGGGAGCATACAGGAACATGGAGGAGAGAGGGTAGGACAGCTATATGCAATCAGGAAGTTAAGATGGAGGGCAGGGTGAGGGCTGAAAAGGAGGGAAGTAAAAAGACCGTGGGTGCACTTGTAGAATAGAAGGTTGTCAAGTGGGAACAGGGAGTGGATAGGTGGATAAAGGACAATATCTAACGAAGGTTGGTGCCAGAAGGATTATGGGAATGTAGGATAAATTGAAGGGTGATTTCTTATCTGCACATTTCAGAAAAACTGCCAGTGTTGGGGAGGATGCATTAAAATGAAGGTTGTGATGAGCAGCAAGAGGGTGGTCCACTGTTTCTTGGCTGAAGTTCAATGGTGGCCATTCATGTGGACAGACAACCTGTTGGTTGTCGTACCCATGTAGAATGAAGCACAATGGTGGAACAGGTGATGTGACCTGACTGGAGTAGGTGGTGATGGAGGTATGTAAGAGACCGGTCTTGCATCTAGGTCTATTACATATTACAGGGATATGAGCCTTGAGGTAAGGGGTTGGGAGCAGGGGTTGTTTAGGGATGGATGAGTATGTTGTGTAGACTTGGTGGGTGGCAGGATAGTGTGTAGGACATTTCTGATTTTAGGGCGCAAAGAGAGGTTGTCGAAACCCTGGAGGAGAGTGTCAACCAGTTGCTCCTGTCCTGGGTGGTGGTGGTGGTACTGAGTGATGAGGGATATGCTCCTCTATGGCAGACTTTGGGAGTTTTTGGGTGTCTAAGATGTAAGGCACTGAGATCTGTTTATGTACAAGGTTGTGAATGTAATTATGATCTTTGTAGGCCTCGGTAAGATCCTTGGCATATTTTGAGAGGGACTGCTCACCATCACTGGTGCGACAAACACAGGTGGCTAGGCTGTGTGTAAGGGACTTTTTGGTATGGAATGAGTGGCAACTGTCGAAAAGGAGGTATTGCTGATGGTTGGTAGGTTTGATATGGACAGAGGTACTGATGTAGTCACCTTTGAGGTGGAGGTCAACGCCAAGGAAGGTGGCTTGTTGGCTTGAGGAGGACCAGGTGAAGCAAATGGGGGAGAAGGTGTTGAGTGTGCTCCCTGCCGCCGTTGGATAAGCAGCTGCAGCAGCAAGTCGTATACCCCTAGCTTACTTATTTGTTACATAGTTCAATCCTTAATTTCTTTGCATGTGCAGGTGCAGGTGGTGGCACATGTCGGCACTAATGACATGTGTCTCTTTGGATCTGAGGAAATTCTTTCTGGATTCCAGCAGCTATCTGATTTGGTGAAGGCTGCCGGTCTTGCTTACGAGATGAAGGCAGAGCTCACCATCTGCAGCATCATTGACAGAACCGACTGCGGACCTTTGGTGCAGAGCCGGGTGAAGGGTCTGAATCAGAGGCTCAGACGGTTTTGCGACCGTGTTGGCTGCAGATTCCTTGACTTGCACCATAGGGTGGTGGGGTTTTGGGTTCCGCTGAATAGGTCAGGAGTTCACTACACTCAGCTGGCGGCTACATGGGTAGCGGAGGCTGTGTGGCGTGGACTGGGCGGTTTTCTAAGTTAGAAGGCCTCAGGAAAGTACGGGGTGGCCTGAAATCTCAAAGGGTGCATGGCAAATACAGGACGTGCTTGGATCAAGGAACAGTCGGAATTGTAGTTGTAAATTGTTGTAGTTGTAAATTGTTGTAGTTGTAAATTGTTGTAGTTGTGCTGGGAAAGCCCCTGAGCTACAAGCGCTAATAGAAAGCACAGAAGCTGAAATCGTTATAGGTACAGAAAGCTGGCTAAAGCCTGAAATAAGTTCTGCAGAAATTTTTACAAAGCCTCAGATGGTGTTCAGGAAAGATAGATTAGGCATAATTGGTGGTGGAGTGTTTGTGTCTGTCAGTAGTGGTTTATATTGTAGTGAAGTTGAAGTAGATACTCCGTGCGAATTGGTATGGGTGGAGGTTATACTTAACAGCCGAACTAAGTTAATAATTGGCTCCTTCTACTGACCCCCAGACTCCGGTGATATAATTGCTGAACAGTTCAGAGAAAATTTGAGTCTCGTAACAAATAAATACCCCACTCATACGGTTATAGTTGGTGGGGACTTCAACCTTCCCTCGATATGTTGACAAAAATACTTGTTCAAAACCGGTGGTAGGCAGAAAACATCTTCCGAGATTGTCCTAAATGCTTTCTCCAAAAATTATTTCGAGCAGTTAGTCCACGAACCCACGCGAATTATAAATGGTTGTGAAAACACACTTGACCTCTTAGCCACAAACAATCCAGAGCTTATAGAGAGCTTCATGACTGATACAGGGATTAGTGATCATAGGGTCGTTGTAGCTAGGCTCACTACCGTTTCTTCCAAATCCACCAAAAACAAACGCAAAATAATTTTATTTAAAAAAGTGGATAAAGTGTCACTAGAAGCCTTCCTAAGAGACAATCTCCATTCCTTCCGAACTGACTATGCAAATGTAGATGAGATGTGGCTCAAAGACATAGTAGCAACAGCGATTGTGAGATTCATACCTCATAAATTGGTAAGAGATGGAACTGATCCCCCATGGTACACAAATCAGGTCCAAACGCTGTTGCAGAGTCAACGGAAAAAGCATGCGAAGTTCAGAAGAACGTGAAATCCTGAAGAGTGGCTAAAATTTACAGACGCGCGAAATTTGGCACGGACTTCAATGCAAGATGCCTTTAATAGGTTCCACAACGAAACATTGTCTCAAAATTTGTTAGAAAATCTGAAGAAATTCTGGTCGTATGTAAAGTACACAAGCGGCAAGACGCAGTCAATACCTTCGCTGCGCAGTGCCAATGGTACTGTTACCGATGACTGCGCCGCTAAAGCAGAGTTATTGAACGCAGTTTTCCAAAATTCCTTCACCAGGGAAGATGACTGGAATATTCCAGAATTTGAAACGCGAACAGCTGCTAGCATGAGTTTCTTAGAAGTAGATACCTTAGGGGTTGCGAAGCAACTCAAATCTCTTGATACGGGCAAGTCTTCAGGTCCAGATTGTATACCGATTAGGTTCCTTTCAGATTACGCTGATACAATAGCTCCCTACTTAGCAATTATATACAACCGCTCACTCACCAATAGATCTGTACCTACAGATTGGAAAATTGTGCAGGTCACACCAGTGTTTAAGAAGGGTAGTAGGAGTAATCCATCGAACTACAGACCTATATCATTGACGTCAGTTTGCAGTAGGGTTTTGGAGCATATACTGTATTCACACGCGAAGTAATGGCCGCTATCGACAGGGGATCTCAGGTTGATTCCATATTTCTGGATTTCCGGAAAGCTTTTGACACCATTCCTCACAAGCGACTTCTAATCAAGCCGCGAGCCTATGGGGTATCGTCTCAGTTGTGCGACTGGATTCGTGATTTCCTGTGAGGAAGGTCGCAGTTTGTAGTAATAGACAGCAAATTATTGAGTAAAACTGAAGTGATATCAGGTGTTCCCCAGGGAAGTGTCCTGGGACCTCTGCTGTTCCTGATTTATATAAATGACCTGGGTGACAATCTGAGCAGTTCTCTTAGGTCGTTCGCAGATGATGCTGTAATTTACCGACTAGTAAGGTCAACCGAAGACCAGTATCAGTTGCAAAGCGATTTAGAAAAGATTGCTGTATGGTGTGGCAGGTGGCAGTTGATGCTAAATAATGAATAGTGTGAGGTGGTCCACATGAGTTCCAAACGAAATCCGTTGGAATTCGATTACTCGATAAATAGTACAATTCTCAAGGCTGTCAATTCAGCTAAGTACCTGGGTGTTAAAATTACGAACAACTTCAGTTGGAAAGACCACATAGATAATATTGTGGGGAAGGCGAGCCAAAGGTTGTGTTTCATTGGCAGGACACTTAGAAGATACAACAAGTCCACTAAAGAGACAGCTTACACTACACTCGTTCGTCCTCTGTTAGAATATTGCTGCATGGTGTGGGATCCTTACCAGGTGGGATTGATGGAGGACATCAAAAGGGTGCAAAAAAGGGCAGCTCGTTTTGTATTATCACATAATAGGGGAGAGAGAGTGGCAGATATGATACGCGAATTGGGATGGAAGTCATTAAAGCAAAGACTTTTTCGTTGCGGCGAGATCTATTTACGAAATTTCAGTCACCAACTTTTTCTTCCGAATGCGAAAATATTTTGTTGAGCCCAACCTACATAGGTAGGAATGATCATCAAAATAAAATAAGAAAAATCAGAGCTCAAACAGAAAGGTTTAGGTGTTCGTTTCTCCCACGTGCTGTTCGGGAGTGGAATGGTAGAGAGGTAGTATGATTGTGATTCGATGAACCCTCTGCCAAGCACTTAAATGTGAATTGCAGAGTAGTCATGTAGATGTAGATGAGGTCCTGAGGAATATGGATAGGGTGTCTCACCCTCAATCCAGATGACAAAGATGTCATCAATGAATCTGAATCAGGTGAGAGGTTTGGGATTCTGAGCAATTCAGGAGGATTCCTCTAGATGGTCCATGAATAGGTTAGCATAGGGTGGTGTCCCATTGCTGTACCCTGCATTGCTTTGTAGATGATGCCATCAAAGGAGATGTTATTGTGGGTGAGGATGTGGTTAGTCATGGTGACCATGAAGGAGGTTGTAGGTTTTGAATCCCTTGGGCATTGGGAAAGGTGGTGTTCATTATCAGGTAGGTTATGGGCACTAGGGATGTTAGTGTAGAGGGAGTGATGAGCAGGGCCCTGTGCAGTAAAGGAACGGGAATTATGGAGAGTCGGTGGAGGAAGCCAATGGTATCCTTTATGTGGAAGGGTAGGTAGCAGGTAATGGGCTGAAGGTATTGGGCTACGAGAGCATAGAATGTCTCAGTGGGGGCACAGTAACTGGCCACAATGGGGCATCCTGGGTGATGAGGCTTTTGGACTACAGGAAGCATTCAGGAGTGTGGGGAGTGATGGGGTGAGGATAGAGATGGACTCTGAGGAGAGGTTCTGGGATGCTGGATTTGTGGAATTGGGGTCATTGTGGCAGGATTTGTAGGTGGGCGTATCTGACAGCTGGCAGACTCCTGCTGCCAGTTAGTCATTGCGGTTCAAAACAACAGTGGTGGAGCCTTTCTCAGCAGATAGGATAATAATGTCTGGATCAGATTTTAGGTAGTGGAATGTGGTTCTTTCTGAAGATTTAGGGTTAGTTCACATGTTGAGTGATTTGGGGACTGATGGTGAGACAAGATTCGAGGTAAGAAAATGTGGAGAGTTAATGGGGGGATTAGGGGGCATTGAAGGTGGATTATATTTGTAAAGATGAGTGAACTGAGTCAAGCAGGGTTCAACAATGGTCTTATGTTGAGTCTGATTTGTAGGGTTGGTGGTGAAAAAGTGGTTCCATTATAGGGAGTGAGGAAAGGAGGGAAAGTCTTTAACAAGTCTAGCATGATTGAATTTGGGAGTGGGGCAAACGGTAAAGGCTTTGGAAAGGACTGATATTTCTGTTGGGCTAAGGCTTTTGGAGGAAAGTTTCATAACTGTATTTTGGGTCTGTTTAGGTTCCATAGATTGGAAAGTTTTTTGAGGTGGTGGTGTGTACACTGCTCTACTTCCATGAGGGTGAGAGTTTCATTGTGAGAGACAGGATCCAGGAATTTGGGATTGCATCTCCCTGTCCTAGCCCCAGACACCTCCTTACCCCCACCAACCACAATGCTTCTCCCATCATGCACACATTCACAGTCTGACCTCGGTAGCCAGAGACACTGGTCATATACATGTGTGTACATTTTTATTTTATAGTTTACTGTAAAATAAATTTTATAATAAACTATAAAAATAAATTCTATAATAAGACAAAAAATTTCATATTACGTAATAGAAAAAATAAAAAAATTAATGTAATACAATTAATAATCAAATTATTTTAATTTGCACAGAAAAATTTTCAGTTTAAGGTGAAATACTTTACTAATAAGCTATACCTTCGTCCTCTTCCTAAGTACACTAAGTACACTAGTATGTTACAACTTATCTAAATTGAAGCTACATTCATGAAAACCTTTTAGATGGAATAATCAAAACTGAGAGCAATGATTGAGGTATACAAACCTCACAGCCAATATCACTTAAATTAACTATATTACTATCAAATCAGCCTTCAGTAATAGTTTTTCACAATCATATCCATTCTAAACAAATCTATTGTAAACTGCTTCATCTTGACTATAAGTTGACCTGAAATATTTTATAATTATAAATTAAGATAATTATAACACTAAAAAGCACCTTTGATAACAGAGATATAAAAACAAATAGACTCAATTGTGTATTATCAGTTACGGGGGTATACCTTTCAGAAGGGAGAGAGAGAGAGAGACCTTCTAATTCTATGGGTTTCAGTACCTTAACTAATAATACCCCGGTATATATAAGTAACATTTGATAAACAGATTATCTAATTGTAGTTACACAAATTCATAAAGTGTGTCCCAAAAAATTTTAACATTTTTAACTTGGGTTTATTATTTAACTCCAAAATTATAAGTGGCTGCTGATATCAATGACATTCACTTGTCTCAGTTGTATAACTGTGGCTTGAGGCACAAGTTGTGCCAGTACCAAATCAATTGGTAACTGCAAATCAGTTGATAATTAAATCAAATTACTACAAAAAGAACATTCAATATAACAGAACTTGCATGTAATACAAAGAAAAAATGAACACATACGCAAGAATAAAAATTTCTGAGAAATTAAATAAATTATTAAGCAAATATAATTATTTTACAGAATCAAAAAATATTGAGAAAATAAAAAGAAATAATCAAAAAACTTAGAACACAAGTTCCTTCATGACCACAACCTCTCTGTTGTATATAATTAAACGCAAATGTGGAACTAGTACCTCAATCAATGTATTTTTTTGTCTTTATTAAGGTTAAATAACATGAACCATTTAAATTATTATAATCAATACTTTAGTATAATAGCTAATAAGGTACAGTGAAATGTGTTACACTGGTAATTATATATACTCATTAATAGGTCTAATTATTCCAATTATGTAATTATAATTAATATAAATATTTATTTTAAAACAATACTAACAGTAATTAAATAATTGTTGTATATATCATGTAAAATAAGTAATTTAATTTCTGTAAATATTTTACTGTGTAATAATTTGCATTTATCTAAAAAAAATAGGCAGCTACAATATTTGATAAATTTATGGAGTAAAAATGAAAATAATCAATTAATATTAAATAACAATTATATTGTTATTTTTAATCAAATGTAATAAATTGAATTATTTATATTAAAGAACACAAAAGTAAAATTTTTTGCTTGAAAACACAAAAATTAAATAGATTAAGAGAAAATTATACAAATTTGAAACAAAACTTATAATTTGTATATTTAATAACATAAATAAATGATGTTCCTGATTCAGGCATTACCTTGATAAGGTAAATAATGTAAATAAATATTACTTTTGTTATTATTACACAAGATAGAATTAAACTACATCCTTTATTGCAAAAACTAACATTTATCATATACCTTAATATAATATTATAGAAAGGTAAGGAAATAGGTTCATATGTCATTCATAGAGGTATTAATCCTCTCCTTTTTAATGACCAACAACTCTCCAAAAGGATAATGATAGGAACAATACTCTCCATCCCTCAAATCCTGATTTGCAGTTTGAATAAGACCAAAAATCACTTACTATAATAATAATAATAATAATAATAATAATTTTATTGTCTTTAAGCCATTACAGCAATAGACAAAGTCATACATATAATACAATAGAGTACAGTACATGCTATAGAAGGACAGAATTGTTAAGAACTTTACAGTATAATATCACAGGTCATGAAATCCTTTACATTGTAGAATGGGTTTACAACTAACCAGTCATAAAGTGTTTGTTTGTATTGTTGCTCTGGTAAATTTTGTATACCTTGTGGAAGTTTGTTAAATAATTTGTGGCCCATAAGTTCATAACTGTTAACTGATTTTGACAGTCTGTGGTAGGGCGTATAGATAGAGCTGTTTGTCCTAGTGCTGTAACAATGTATATTTGCCCTGCGTTTTACTTTAGGTAAGTTCTTTTTTGTGTAGATTAAAACATAATAAATATATAGGTTTATTACTGTCATGATTTTTTGTTGAGTAAACAAAGGTTTACAATGAGCCTTGTATGGTGAGCCTGTAATTATCCTAATAGCTTTCTTTTGCAGCAATAGTATATCATGCACACAAGTGGAGTTTCCCCATAAAATAATGCCATAGGATATGATGCTTTGGAAAAATGAGTAGTAAGATACTCTAACATAATTTTTAGGTACACAGTGCATTAATCGCCTTAACAAATAGATTACCCTAGACAATTTACCGCTAATATACTTAATATGTGGATTCCAAGAAAGTTTATCATCCAAATAGACCCCCAAAAATTTAACACAACTAGGATCATCTGATGGAAACTTGTCTTTTAAACTAAATACCATCTGCTGGGTTTTGCTTTCATTAAGCAAGAACCCATTTGCTTTAAACCAGAGTGAAGCTTGCTCAATTGTCTCTGTAACACATGTTTTAAGGCTATTAAGATCATTACTGCTGTTCAGAAATGTTGTATCATCAGCATAGAGTACTGTTCTGGATTTGATAAATGATGGCAGGTCATTTATCATTATTAGGAAAAGGAAAGGGCCCAGCACGGATCCCTGCGGAACACCTACCTCAACTTGTTCTATACTGGACATTTCTTTTCCAACACAGACGGCTTGCTTACGGTTTTGTAAATATGATCTTAATAGCTTAAGGCTGTTACCTTTAACACCGTAAAAGTCCATTTTTTCGAGTAGTAGTATGTTCTACACAGTCAAATGCTTTGCTTAGGTCACAAAAAGTCACTTGGGCAAAGCATTTATCTTCAAATACTTGATGGATGTATTTAACAACATTGTCTATGGCATCAATGGTTGACAGGCTTTTCCTAAAGCCATACTGTGATCCACTTATTAATCCTATGTTATCAAAGTAAACAGATAATTGTTGGTAAATTATGCATTCTAGAACTTTTGAGAAAACTGGGACTATGGATATTGGCCTGTAACTTGAGACAGAATTTTTATCTCCTTTTTTATGTACTGGAACTACCCTAGACAGTTTAAGCTCATGAGGGAAAAAACCCTCCAGTATACACTTGTTTATACAATATGTTAGGGGATGCACTATACAGTCTATTACTTTCTTAAGCATGTTACAAGACAGGTCATATATGTCTACACTGTCTGATGATTTTAACTGCTTCACTATTCTTAACACAAAACCAGGTGAGACCTCAGAAAAATTGAAGGTACTTGTGTTTGTTGATGACCTAGCAATATTTTTTGACAGTAACTGTGATGAGCTGATTTCAGGTTTAATTATAGCACTTCCTACTTCCTTAACTGATTTAATAAAAAAGTCATTAAATTCCTGGGGAGAGATACTAATTTTGTCACTTCTTTTATCTTTGGCGACACTATTTATTAGAGTCCATGCTGCTTTGCACTTATTGGTGGATTTCTCAATACTTCTGAGATTGTGTGCTTGTTTGGCTTCCATAATTGCTTTTTTGTACTCATTCCTACATCTAACATAGGCTAGTTTAGCATGGTCGGTTTTCAGATTTTTATAAATATTGTACAACAACATAACTTGATTTTTCATAGTAGACAGCTGTTTTGTATACCATGTATTTTGTCTGTTTGGAACTTTTGCTTTTAGGACTCTGTTAGTTACTTTGCATTTCTTTATTGGTATGCAGTCATTAAAGTGTCCCAAAAATGCTTTGAGAAACCTATCAAATAGTACCTTTGCTGGCAGATAATTGCTTAGAGTATAATGTGTCTCATCATAACACAGGCCAAACCAATCTCTGTTAGAAAGGGACGTACGAAACCTGTCAATTTTCTCATCTGTGACTGGTCTAGTGACCACAACTTCTGGGACAAGCTTATTTACATAACTCTTATCAAGAGGGAACCTACTTGTATAATTTAAACATACTGAATCATGATCAGAATATGGAAATACTTTCACAAAACATGATTCTTCTGTTGTTTTAAAATTTACAAAAATATTGTCAAGACATGCATGTTCTCTTGTAGGTTTGTTATTGACTGAATGTAAGTTGCACTGTCTTAGTAGGTTTTGGAGTTCAGTGACAGTACGTTTTTGTGTTGTGACATCGAATTCAGCATTCACATCTCCACCTATCACAATATCATAATGTATCCATCTAGTATCTGTAAGTACATGTAACAGCAGGTCCAGTTTTTCCAAAAATACATTGGTTATACCCTTAGGTGACCTGTACAGGGAAATTACAACTAACTTAAAACTGTCTATTACTATACCAGCAGCTTCAAAGTTCTGTTCATCACACAGAAAATCTAGATCTAATCTATTGAATGTACCGCTAAGTGACTTGTTAACATATATTGCCACACCACCTCTTAAATGCAATTTTCTGCAGTAGCTACTGGCTAGAATATAATTATCAAATTTAATAAATGTAAGTTCACTCTCTCTAGCCCAGTGTTCACTTAAACAAAAGATATCAAACTTATTTTCTAATCCAAAGTCATTGACAATAAATTCTTTATCCCTTACTCCTTCAATGTTAAGATAACAGATTATAAAATCAAACCTGTCTTTCTTTACAGATGCACTATTTTGCTGAGAGGCTATTAAATCTCTGGCACTATTTATCTTATGGGCTTCTTCCCCTTGCTGCCTTCTACTAAAAAATCATTTAGACGTAATGGAGGTGCAGTTTTCCGTTTGCCCGCTACACTTGATACTGCTTCTACTCTTGGAGGTCTCTTCGCGTCTTCTTGTTCATGGCATGATCTAAGTGGATGGGTTCCCACTGTAGGTGGTTCAAATGTTGCTGCAGAATGGACAGCTGGATCACCTGTTGGTACACTTGTTGCTGAATATGCTGCCACTTTTGCTGTTTCTGTTATCTTAGTTCCTGAATGAGGTGTTCTACCTGTTGTAACTGTAGTTACAGCTTCCTCTCTCCCAGCACATTCTTTTGTAATCAGTGATACCTGATGTTGTGTTACTGCTGCAACTGGAGTACATGGTAGGGAAGATACTTTGCAGGCATCCTTTACCAGTGGTAGTGGAATAGGATCACTTTTCTTACATCTAGGAGAAACAATATCCACTACCATTTTGATCTTTTGACTGAGCAGCGATTTGCCCCATTTATTTAAATGCATACCATGTGTTGTGAAGTGCTGTCTTTCAAGATCGTCAATACTGAGGAAAAAAGCATTTGAAGTGGTCTTGCAGATCTTTTCATACATCCTGTTTGCTTTTTGGATTTCTCTGTTCACACAAGAAGATTCAATAAGGTCGTGTCTGTGTGGAATGCCTACAACAATAACTTTTTGATCCTCTGTTGTACGTAGCGCATCTCTTAGCACTCTCATTTATCCCCCTGTTAACAAGTAATAAAGCTTAATAATAAAGTACCCATCAAATTAATATTTTATTGTTCAAGCATTAGTGTCAGCAATATTATTATTTTCAGTTTTATACAATAAAATAAAATACCCAGTGAGATTAAAAAACAGAATCTGTTCCATCCATAATAATCAGATGTAGAATATTATTGGAAATTGGAGTGTATCCATTTCTCTTTTGATTTCTAAAGGTTATAGAAGCATCAAGTTGTTAAATAAAGTGAAAAAAAATTGTTCCTGTAATAGTCTTAACACACAGCATACAATTAAGAACATTTATTTTCATCGTCACTATCTTAATAATTATTACTGGAGCCTTAGGAGGTCTAAACTAAACCTATGGCAACTTCTAGCATACTCATCAATTAGGCATTTAGGATGAATTATTAGATCACTAACTCTTACAGAAAAATTTGAAAATTTTATTTTATTATTTATTCATTATTAAGACTATAATTAGTCTTGTTGGTCAAGCAGACAATTTTTTTCTTCATAAATCAAATCCACACAGCAATAAATATAAAATCATAAATTACATGTATAGTATTTTTATCACTACTATTTCTTGGTGGGTTGCCTCCTTTCCTTGAATTCATACCAAAATGAATTGTTAAGTCACTTACAGAAAACAATAAATCAGCTATAATAACAATTATAGTAGAACTAACAACTATTACACTATACTATTATATGCACATCAGTTTCTCACCCCTTATTATAGCCTACACAGAAAAATCATAATCATTAAAAATTAAGTCTCAAAAATCAAGAGTTATACTGCCTACAACTGGTAAATTTCAACACTAGTATTAATATCTACATCTTTAATTTCATTATAGTAAGGACTTAAGTTGAATAAAGTAATAATTTTCAAAGTTAAAAATAAAAGAAACATCTTTTAGGCATTAGTAAAATCTTTACACTTCTATAATTGCAGTTTAGATTCATAATTGAATATAAGGCAGACTTTCTGGTAAGGAAGAAATTTCTCATAAGTAGATTAACAGCCTACTACCTATAAGTTGAACATCTTAAAAAAAATTATTCTCAGCATCGAGTGAAGTGCCACAATGATTAACACACTGGATTCGCATTCAGGAGGATGATGGTTCATACCTGCGTCCAGCCATCCTGATTTAGGTTTTCGGTGATTTGCCTATATTTCTTCAGGCAAATTTCAGGATGGTTCCTGTGAAAGGGCATGGCTGACTTCCTTCCTCATGCTTCCCTAACCTGATGGGACTGATGACCTCACTGTTTGGTCACCTCCCCCAAATCAAACAACCAACCAATTATTCTCAGCAGACCATAAGGACATTGCTACATTACAGATTCTGTTTCGAGCATGAACTGGAATAGCAGAAACGTCAAGCTTATTCATGCTGAATCAGAACAACCTGGATCCTAAATGGGAGATAATCAAACTTATAATGTCATCATTATGGCCCACACATTATAATAATTTTCTTCATAGCAGTGTCTATTGTAATTGGTGGATTTGGTAATTGACTTGTACTGTTAATAATTGGAGCAACAGATATAGCATTTCATTGAATAAATAATATAAGCTTTTGACTATTACCTCAATCATTGACCCTTCTTCACGCATCTTCTATAGTAGATAGTGGTGGTGGTACAGCATCAGCAGTTTACTAACAGGAGCTATTGCCCATTGTGGAGCCTCAGTAGACCTGGCCATTTTCTCATTACACTTAGCAGGTGTTTTCAGTACCAGAAACAGTAAACTTTATTGCAACCACAATTATTAGATGTTCAGAAAGAATAACTTTAGATCAAACACCGCTATTTGTATGATCATTAGCCATCAAAACTCTTCTCCTTTTGTCACTTCCAGTTCTAGCAGGTGCTGTTGCTATAGTATTAACTGGCCAAAACTAAATATATCATTCTTTGATCCTGCAGGAAGAGGTGATCGTATTTTATATCAGCACTTATTCTATGGTGACCCAGAAGTCTATATTTAATTTTATTGGGATTAGGTGCTTGCACACTCGATATGTCAAGAAATCAGAAAAATGGAATCATTTGGAACACTAAGTATAATGTACACTATGTTATCAATTGTGTAAATAGGGTTCATTGCATGGGCACATTGTATATTTACAGTAGAAATGGATGTTGATTCACAAGCATATTTTACATCAGCAAGAGTAGTTATAGCTGCACCAACAAGAATTATGGTAGTCACACGATTAGCAATATTATGTGAAACAAAGTTCAAGTTTAACCCCTGATTATTATGAGCTCTAGAATTTATTTTTTTATCCACAATAAAGGACTAAGAGGATTGGTATTAGAAAACATCTCTTGATTTTGTCCTACATTGCACTTATTATGTTGCTGTAGCACTCTTCTATTATGTATTATCTATAGAACCGACATTTGTAATTAACAGTGGTGTCATTCAGTGATACCCATTGTTTAAGGAATTATATATTAAAAATACATAATTAAAAATTCAGTTTACAATTATATTTATTCAAGTAAATCTTACTTTTCCTAGGATTAGCAGGTAGACCATGATGATAGTCTGATTATCCAGATACACATACATCTTGAAATGTGTTATCAGGTATTTAATCTACAGTCTCAATTGTGGGAGTTGTTATATTCATTTTAATCACATGAGAAAGGACAATACAAACCAAGCTATTATATTTAGAACCAACATAAGTTCACCAGCTGAATTATTAGAAAATTATACCCCTGCAGGAAACACTGTATATTTAAATTCTACACACAAAAATTTAACCTTTTATAAGATAACTATAATGGCAACATGATCACACTCATCAGTAAAAGATGGACATTCACCATTAATAAAGCAAAGATCATTCCTCCATGACAGTACTGAGGTTTTACTATTATTAATCATAATAGTTTTAGGTTATGCTCTTAGTTGTATATTAGTTATTGCTTATACAATTCAAAATATGCTTGATGGGCATTTAATTTAAACAGCCTTACCTGCTATTACCTTAATTTATATTGCATTTCCTACAATGCGACTATTATATTTACTTGGTGATTCAGTAGATGAAATAATCACAAAACAACTGGATGACAATGATACTAAGGTTATGAATATTCAGATTTTATAGCCCTTGAATTTGATACTTAAATAACCACAGAAAGGGATTTAGAAAATGATGGATTGCAACTATTAGATGCAGATAACCAAACAGTTTTACCTGCAAATATAGAAATTCAAGTTTGAACTAGAGCATCACATGCCCTAGATTCATGAGCGGTACCCACAGTGTAAGTTACAATTGATGCCACACCTGGATGATTAAACCAAGGAACATTTACAGCGAATTGACCTGGATTATTTATTGGTCAGTGTTCAGAAATTTGTGTAGAAAATCACAAATTTATATTGATGTTAACTGAAAGAATTTCAGTAAATCTATTCATTAAATTAATATCTAACACTCATAAGATTTTTTTCTGTTTACTCCATTTTCAGGTATTTTAATTGAAAGTAATTGAATTTTTTTCATTTAATCCAAGCCTTAATAAGAGAGTAGAAAGATGAATACCCGAAAATGACAACAAACCTATTCTCAACATGTGATCCACCAACAAACACCCTCAATTTATAATTAAATTGAACTAGAACATTCTTATGTTTATTATTAACCCTCTTTGTCATTCTCACTGACACCATCATGGATTAATATTATCTGAAATAAGTTATATCTAACTTTACATAATGAATTTAAAAAAACTATTAAGTTCAAAGTCATTTAATGGAACAACATTCATCTTTATCTCAATTTTTATTGTTAAACTATTTAACAGTTTTGTAAGATTACTTCCATACGTATTTACATGAAGTAGACACAGAGCACTAACATTTGTAGTTGCTTTACCCATATGGTGAAGATTTATTTCATTCAGTTGCATTAACCACAGTGATCATATATTCAAACACCTAGTACCTCAAGGCACACTGCTTGCATTAATATCATTTATGGTTTTAGTTGAAACAGTTACATTTACATCTATCCTCTGCAAACTGCTCTGAAGTGCATGGCAGAGAGTATGTCCCATTGTACCATTCCACTCTCATATGGAATGTTAGAAGAATGTTTGAATGCCTCCGTGCGTGCTGTAATAGCTCTAATCTTATCCTCAGGAGTCCTATGTGAGTGATATGGAGAGGGTTGTAGTGTATTCCTTGAGTCATCATTTACAGCTGGTTCTTGAAATTTTGTCAGTAGATTTTCTTGAGATAGTTTACGCCTGTCTTCAAGAGTCTGTCAGTTCAGTTCCTTCAGTATCTCTGTGACACTCTCCTATGGATCAAACAAACCTGTGACCATTCATGGCCCTTCTCTGTATACATTCAATATCCCCTTTTAATCCTATTTGGTGTGACCCCAAACACTTGAACAGTATTCTAGAACCTGTTGCATGAGTGATTTGTAAGCAATCTCCTTTGTAGACTGATTGCACTTCCCCAGTATCCTACCAATAAACCGAAGTTTATCACCTGGTGCTTTACCCATGACTGAGCCTATGTTGTTATTCCATTTCATATCCCTACAAAGTGTTACACCCAGATACAACAAGGTCGCAATGATCTGACACTTAATAATCTGGCAGATCCGAGGGTCCAGCATGCGTTGGAAATTTTCTCATATTTTTTACTTGGCGCTATTGGTAGTTAAGTCAGATGCCTTCAATAATCATCGGAGCCATTCAGCATGGTGCCTGGTCAGTAGCAATTGCCTGGCCTCACTGAGCGATTGGTCTTGCCAAGATTTTTAGCTTTGTGCCAGTATCAACGAACCTTCATTCACCAGACCATAATGTACAGTACTTACATTTGCAACACTGTTGTGCAGTTTTATTTACTATTTGTTTAACAAAGCCATTGTGCAAACAGTTCATATGCACAGTGAATATGTTTTCCAAGCAGAATGAAAATGTGCCTAAAACGGCAAAATGCAAATGTGGGGTTAATAATCCACAAAAAACTGGAAATAATAAAAAGACTGGAAAAAGTGAGAATTGAAACAATATTATGAGTGAATTTAATATTGCATCTTCAACCATATACAATACTAAAAAACAAACACAGCAGCTTCAAAAATTTGTCTCACAATCTGCTTCAGTTAATAATCTAAAAGTTAGGCAAACTCTAAAAGACCTGGGCTGGAAACTCATGAGGAAGTTTTGTATAAGTGGTTCAGTGCAAAGAGTGCAGAAGTAAAGCTAATAATGGGGTCTATGTTAGCTTTCCACAATGAATTAGATCTGCTCACAGATGACGGTTTTTCATTCTCAAAAGAAAGTGAAATTAAATCCACTGATGGGGCTGCTGCTAATGAGTACAAAGCAATGTTTCAAAAGCTTGTTGATGAGCATAAGTTGTCCCCTCACCAACTTTACAATGCTGATGAGAATGACATGTTTTGGCGGTGTTTGCCAAATTCAACAATGGCGGGAGCTGGGGAATCCAGCGCAAAGAGGTTTACAAAGAATAAAGTCTTAATGGGTGTGAAAATGCTTCAGGTGATCATAAACTGCCTTTTTTTGTGATTGGAAAACATCAGAAGCCAAGACCTCTAAAAAGTGTGACACATATGGCAGTTATTTACAGTGTACTGACTAATGCCTGAATGAAAGCCGAGTCATTCAAAGACTGGTTCTTTCACCATTTCATTCCAGTTGTGGAAGAAAATTTCGAAAAAAACAGGACTACCAGCAAATTTTAAGGTGGTAATTCTTTTATTTTTATTTTATTTTATTTTTTGTACAACTGGCGCTCTTACCCTCCAGAATCAGAGCGTGTTTTAGGTAATATTTTTTTTGCATGTTTCTTCCTGCCAGTGTTACATCGCTAATCCAACCCATGGAGTAAAATACAAAATTTTAAGTGCTAGTATAGAGGAATGTTGGTGCAAAACTGCTAGACTCAGATTGCAATGTTAGAGAGCTCCAACGTAATTTTAAGATTAAAAACGTTATTTTCACGGCTGCAATTATTTGGACCTCTGTGAAAAATACAACATTGCACAAGGTCAGGATTAAACTATGACCTAAACCGGTTGAAGAAGCCGAGATGGAAAACAATGTAAATGATGATGATTCGACAACTGATCGCTCTGAAATTGCACAAGTGATAAATTCGGCTCTCGATAATGAACTGAGAGCATTATCAGTAGAGGAAGTTGATGAATGAATCAACTTCGACAAAAATATATCTATCAAAGAAGAAGTGACTGACGATGTGATACTACAAAGCACTTTAAACCCACAGGCACCACCAGAAACTGGTAGTGATGAAAAAGAAGGAACGCCTACAAATCACATCTCTTGAGCTGAGGCTTCAGAAGCTTTAAATGCCTTTTGTGAAATTTGCTGAGAGTAGCATACAATACAACACTCCCTCAAGTTCTGAACCTGCATATCATACAAAATAATTTTTATGAAAAAAAAAAGAGATTAATCCAAGAAGCAGGGTAGCATTTCTGCAATGTTCCAGAGGACTCAGAAGAAAATTTCAGCTAAACCATAAGTGGTAATTACCAGTCTGGCATATTACACACCCTCAACAATGTCAGATATCTGTGCTATTCCTAAAGACAATTAAACTGCACCGAATTCTTGGTATCAATTTTATTAATTAGCTTGTTCCTTATCTTTTCAAATCATTGGTGATAACTTTCTTTCATAACTGGCACATAAAAATTATTTATGTCTGTTGAACATTTCCTAAACTTAGAGCCTTAAACTGATTTGATAGAGCAGTACAGTATTCAAACTGTAATTCAATTTTGTTCTTACACATACATAATCACATGATTTTATTTTGCACTGTAATCTCTCCCATTGTGCTAAATAAATAAGAGTTGCTTGTATTTGTACATTAAAAAGGTAGGTTTTGCTTTTATAATATATTACTATTTATGCAGCTTCTTTCAGACAGCACTTCATTACAGATGGTTGTCCATCCAGGAACATTAGCAGTAAAAGCCTCAAATATAAGTACTGCACAATTATTATTAAACAGTAAATCCAGGCTGGAATGTAACAGTATTATGAAAGGAAAGTTGCTACTCACAATATAGCAGAGATGCTGGGTCGCAGATAGGTACAACAAAAAGACTGTCATGAAGACTGTCAATATGTGTCTTGCCTATCTGTGACTCAGCATCTTTGCTATATGGCGGGTATCAACTTTCCTTTCAAAATATTGTTACACTTATTATTAACACTGTTAAGAAACACAGGACCCTCAATAGCAATTAAATTAATTTCAATATTAATTATTAGACAAATATGATTAATACTAGAATCAGCAGTTGCAATAATTCAAGTTTATATGTCCTCAATTTTAAGAACTCTATGTTCTAGAGAAGTATCCTAAACTTATGTTACCAATACACTCAACTCGCTCATTTCACCTAGTAGATTATAGACCTTGACCAATAACAGGACTAAATGGAGCAATAGTTCTAGTATCAGAACTAGCTAAATGGTTTCAATTATTTAATATTGTCCTTTTGATCACTAGATTTGGACTCTCATTACTTACAATAATCCAATGATGACAATATGCAAGTTCAAGAAGGAACGCACCAGGGATTACATACAGGATTTCTTTTCATTGGATTACAATGAGGAATGATTTTATTTATTGCACTAAAGTCCTGTTCTTTGTATCATTCTTTTGAGTTCTTTTAGCAGACTAGTGTCTACTACTGAATTAGGATTTTTATGACCACTAATAGGAATTGAACCTTTCAACTCTATACAAATACCACTACTTAACAAGGCTATTCTTCTTGTAACATGAGCACACAATAGACTTGTAGAATCTAAAGATACATAAGCATTATGAGGGCTATTCCTCACAGTATTACTAGGATTATATGTCACTATATTACAAGGATATGAATACTGAGAAGTGCCTTTTACTGTTGCTCATGTAGGTTAGGATCAACATTCTTTGTTGCTGCAGAATTCCATGGACTTCATGTTATTATTAGAACAATTTTCTTAACAACATGCTTACTTCAACATTCAATAAATCAATCATCACTCTGAATTTGAAGCTGCTGCATGACATTGACACTTTTTCAATGTAGTTTGATTATTCCTGTACCTTTAATGTACTGATGAGGTAGATAATTCTTTTCCTGGTATAAATAGTAGATCTGACTTCCAGTCAAAAAGTTAGATTATTAATCAAGGAAACCAGTTCCAATTTTATGCACAAGAATTTTTATTGCACCAATAACTGTTATAACTCTTGCAAAAAATCCATTCAAAAATATTAATTAATGGCCAAGGAAAAAATTACCTTGTCATGTGAATATGGCCCAAAAAGCTCAGCATGAATAACATTCTCCCTTTGATATTTTCCTTAATTGTCTAATCTTAATTTTTGATGTGCAAACTTCATTAATTTTAACAACTGTAATTATTATAAAAACATCAAATATTATAATCTGTACAGTATCAATAATATTCTTATTCATCATCTTTATAAGAGGAGTGCATCATGAATGAAATCAATGAGATCTACAATGAGCAGAAAGAAGACTTGTAGTTAACTGTATCATTTCGGTTGTATTATTAATAAGTCAACCCTCAATTGAATAAGAAATGAATATTGTTGTCAGTTTCGACCTGGAAGTTTGGTAAATACACCCTTATTCTATATTAATTGCAGCCAAAAAGAGACAAAATACATTAATAACATACTTGCGCAAGTAAGTTCCAATTAAAGAAATGTAAACCCAATGCAAAAGTTGCTAACTTATTACATTATTGGTTAAATTTAGTTACCATTTCTAACATTTATATAGTCTAAATGAAATTACATTTTCACTGTAGTAATAGTAGGGTAAACCATCCAGGTATTGGCACTTTAAGAACACATTTATAGGATAAATTATGTATTCTCAACACTTGTCTTTCTTGAAGTATAATTCTAACACAAAACATACTAGAATATTAAAGTAACATTATACTATAACTACAAACATTTTATACTTATTTTCCATACGAAATAAGTTGTTTAAAGTATGTAAAACTTTATAAATTATTGGCACAATTTTCCAATGATTGGCATCCACATTATACCAGTCATTGGCACCCCCAATTCATACTGACCTTACTTATTATTAATATTAATATTATTACTCACAGCTAGCTATCACAAGCTGTTCGTAATACTTGGTACTGCAATAGAAGGTAAAAATTAAGAAAAATTAAGAATCAATTTATTAATTCAGTGAAATTACACAACAATCTATACAAATACAACTATGAACTGCAGAAACACCGAACTGAGTTTGTTCTCAGTCCTTTTCTTTGTGTGAGTACTATTCCTGAAGAACTGCTATGCATAGCCATTTGTGTAATGCAAACAGTAAGAATTCATTCCACTGATTCAGAGAAATCACTTTCATCATCAAAATCATCAGTGTTGTCACTATCATGTACCATGTAACAATTATGGCTTTAAAAAAGATAATCCTCTGGGGTATGTATTTAATGCCCACTGGGGATACATGTGCAGTGGAAAAGTTTTTTTACAGCTATTACGTGCACGTACCTTCTTGGAAGAAACACTTCTTGTACATTTGAAGCACATTCCAAGAAATTCTTTTTCTTTATTCTTCATGCAACCACTCATAGAGCAGGAGTGTTCTCAACCTCTGAATGCTTAGCTTAGGATATCAGCTCTGTCAGAATGCTGGTATCCCTCTTCATGTGCTTCTTTTTCTTAATTTGTTTAGTAGCTTGCTTCTGAATTTTCTTCTCTTCTCTTTCCTGGTTTCATTTTTCTTTCTGTTTCATGGCATCCTCCTTCAATTTTACCTTTTCCTTGTGCAACTCATTCCACTTTTTTGAGGTTAAAAGAAATGGAACTCGTTGCACTTGACACTTTTCTTTCCTTTTTGGCATTTCTTTGTTTTTACATTTGATTGGAGTTTTATTTACTACAGGTGTAGGCCCATCTTCTGTGTCAGCTCTTCCTGATGAACTGTGGCTAACTTCTTCACTCGCAGCATGTTGTCGATTTGAAATGTTCAGATTTTCATCAGAAAGCAACACGTTGGCATCTGGCGTGATTTCAGTAACTTCCTGTTCCTCTTTTTGGTTTTCATTTTGATAACATTCCCATAGCCCATATAGAACAAAGAAATCTTCTCCATGAGCATTTTTTATCACATTCTCTTTTAGTCCCAAATTCATTTATTGTCTCTTCTCCAACAACTCGAACAAAAGTGTCGTATGGAAGAGGCAAGATTTCTGAATTTCTGCTAATATTATTGCAGTTAGAAACATCCCTACCCAAGCACTTTGAGAAATCAATATTGAGTTCCAGGTGTACACACCGGTAGCTCTGAAACCACTTTTAATTGTGTTTTCAAGTTTCATTTTTTCAAGCGTTTCTTTTGAGACTGGTGCAAAGTCCTGTTTGGTTATAGCTTTCACTGTTGTTTGTTTGCCATGTGAATGTAGCAGTCTTCCATTAACTTTTGAGAGGTCTGGAGGCAGCAACATCAGCAGGCTGTAATATTTGTGTAGAATTGGGATACAAAGATGTCAAAATAATTTTAAGCTATTGACACGGCTCGCTCAAGTGGCAGGTTACATGGGTTTTATGCCCATCAACAAACAAAGTTACTGGTCATCGGATGTTATTTCCTGGGATGTATGGATGAAAAACATTAGCTATGAATTCGAAGAAAACTTCAGATTTCATCCATCCATTGTCACTTCTCCCGATGCCCAATTTTTCAGGAACTTGGCTGATAAAATTGGTAGGAATCCTTTGATAAGGGTAAATTATCATTGGATGGCACATCTTTCCATTTGCTGAGAATGTGCACATGATGGCGAGAGTAGCTTTGGCTGGACCTTTCTCTACTTTGTAGACATTTTTACAGCCAGTGGGTCCAAGTACAGTATCTTTCTTAGGGCACAGAACAAAATTAGTTTCATTGACATTGAAAACACGGCTCGGACATGACAGTATATCAAATGCATTTTCCTCATTAAGGAGCTCCTCTGTGGATGTAAACCATCCTCTCACATTTTGTTCACTAACACGCACTTACAGCAGTTCTTTCATAAACTTCCAGATGCCTTTTTAAAAAGGCAGAATACCATTTGTTACCAGGGGTGTCATCCTTAAAAGGATTACAATGTTTATTGGTATGAAGACATTCTCGCATGTTTGCCTTAATATCTTGTTTTTGCTGTGGGAATCCCTTCCGAGCACATGCAAAGATTCACCTGAAAATGAACTAGCTTGTAAATTGTCAATCAGTCAAGCTACGAGGGTATCTATACTCACTGAACAAGGGTGCCTTCATCCTCTTTGCTCAGTGTAGGCGTTGGCCGATGGGATGTTTTGGTATATTTATTATTCAGATGGAATTGTAATGTTGATCTGGGAATCCCATACATTCTGGACACTGCTTTGAATGAGATTCCTTTCTTTACTTCTTGGGGTGCTTTGAGAAGGTTTTGTTCACTGTATGTATCTTTTCACCGAGGACCCATATTTCATTCAGTTTACTTCTATAATGAAGGAAGAGATGCAGAAAAATGTTAAAATCAATGCCAATTATTGGTTAATAATTTTCAACTTATTGGACACAATTTTCTATTGCCATTTACTGGTTACGGCTATCATTTGTAGTTGCTGTTTTTACTCATACATTTATTTCTCATTCTTATCAAGATTAAAATGAATTTCACTCTGAAAAAAAAAAATGCCAGTTGTTGGCACCTGGAACCAATTATTAAAATTACAGGCTTTGCAAAAACCAGATGTTGGCACAGCTTAAACTTCTACACCTTTGAAGTTTGAATGTTTGATTGATTGTATTTGATAACCTTGGATTCATAATTTTGAAATATGAGATGTCCACACAATTACAGCACTTAAGATATGATAGTACTTCTAAACTTACGTCTTAGAAAATCCTTTCTTGCACAGGGAACTTCACAACAATCAACTTGGGTCAGCTTTCTGCCAACCAATTGGCAGATGATGTTGAAACAAACACAGTGCAACAAGCAAAAACAGAGGTCTTCATCTGTTTGTAAAATAGCACCAATAATCATAAGAGCAACAGAAGAATAAGCAATTAAAGACTTTAAATCAACTTGATGAAAACAAACAGATCCAACAATAATACCATCCAATCAACATGAAGACAATGAAAAACAGTTAAACCCAAATAAGAAATAACCTTTATAACGTGAAAAATGCCATATCCACATCATTTTAATAAAACACCAACATGAATATCAGAAGCTGCAGTCCCTATATGAGACTTAGGAAGCCAAAAACGAACTAAAAACATTGGTATCTTAACCAAAAACACTAAAATTTTAAAAACATAAAACATTAAATAACTACCTCACATAAGTTCTGAGCTGTGGCCTTCTTTTTGCATGTGTCGACACTTTGCTGTTTGAAGTGTTGCCTAGGATGACGTTGTAGGTGCCAAGCTACCCTTACAAAGAAAGATTGCAGACATCTTTGAGCCAAAGTTCAAACCTTTGCATTGCAATGAGAGACAGTTATGGCGTTTAGAAAAAAAATGATCCTTTAATTATGTTGTTGCAAAAGTTATTTCAATGTTCGGAGGAGTTCAACAATCTAATTAACAGACAAAGGTGTTATTGCAAAGAAGGAATTGCATTTTTTTAGAGTATGCAATCTCAGATGCAAATATTCCAGCCTTCTCTGAGATGGTGGAGGCTGTTCAGCAGACACTGTGGACTCCTACACTGAAATGACTAGGCAGGTTCATAGGAATGCTAAACTACAGTCATTGGCATTTGCCTCCCTTGGCTATGATACTAGATCAGTTCAACAAATTGCTAAAAGAAAAAACCATGACTGGGATTAGGAAAGTACAATAGGGCCCAGAAGGTGAGGCAGTCTTTCACGATTTAAAAATGGCATCATCTAAGACTAGTCTACTGGCTCACCCTAATGTAGGTGCTCCCCTAGTGCTGATGGTATATCTTAAGACAGACAGCAGTTGGAACCACTTTGTAGCAATACATGATTTTCAAATGACAACCACTTGTGTTCTTGAAAAAGCTATCCAAGCAGCAACAGTACTGGAGCACAGTCGGCAGAGATGCGTGTGCCATCTACCTGAGTGTGAAGCATTTCTGATCTTCAATCAACTATCAGAACTTTATGATATTCATGGACCAAAGACTGCTGATGATGATTTTTCAACAAGTGACAGACCTCAACTCACCCCATCAGTGAAGACAGTCTGTCTTTATTGCACAATTTAAAACCAATATGCAACATATATATCAGGCAAAGACAATGTTGTAGTGGACTACCTTTCCTTAGTTGTGCTAGTCTGAGTGATATGAATCAGGCTGGTGTGGCCATAAAACGTGAAGACTGTGCCTACCTTCAATGTGTCCTCAAAAATTATGAGTCTACAGCTTTACAACTCGAGCACGCTCTGCTTCAGAGCAAATGACATGGAGCTTGGTGCAGCATGACGGGAGTAAGACAGTGGATGTTTCTCCGTGAAATCTGGTGGTGTAAAATTTTTGATGTCTACAACCACCTCACACATGCTGGTATCAGAACCTCTGCCAAGGTATTAGCTATGAAAGCAGTTTGGGAAGGAATATAGAGAGATTGTTGCACTTCGGCTAATGCATGCAGAGCTGCCAATGCGACAAAGCAGCCAGGCACTAGTTGGGATACTTTCTCATACCGACAAGATTTGCCCATATTCATGTAGACATTGTAAGTCCACTGCCATGCTCTGGTGAACACTGCTACCTTTTAACAGTTGGTGACCATTTCATATGGTGGACAGTAGTCGTACATTTTCCTGATATTTCATCTGAATTGGTAGTCAGGATGATAGTGCAGCCATTGTTTGAGAGGTTTGACATACCACAGGCGATTATTACCAACAGAGAGTGACAGTTCTAAGGGCAGTTGTTTGAAGAATTGCTCCAGGTCTGTGGCAGCATGCACATTTGTACAAGTAGCTATCATCCTGATACACTGTCCAATCACATTAATGATTAATATGACCAACTGCTAAAAGCCGGAATAATCACCTTTTGCAATGTGGACCTCTGTGACATGTGCAGGAAAAGACTCAGTGAAGTTCTGGAAGGTAATGACAGGGATGTGGCACCATGCCAGCTCCAGTGCCCTGGCCAGCTGCATTAGGTTTCTCAGTTAGGGATCCATGGCATGAACAGCCCAATGGAGGCTGTCACACAGTTCGTCTGGGGGGTTGGCAGCCAAGGGACTACGGCAAAGTAACCCTGGTTCTCTTTGAACCAAGCACTGCACTGTGAACTGTGTGACACATTGCAGTTTCCAAGTAGATGCCATTGTGCTGAGGAAAAACAAGCTGCACCTAGGGGTGGACTTGGTCCCCAAGGATAGATGCATACTTATGTTGATCGATTGTGCCGTCCACAATGACAAGATCACCCAGCGAATGCCACAAAAATATTCCCCAGACCACAACACTTCCAACAGTTGTTGTAGACTGTTTGCTTTCAGGTGTTTCATGCTGTACACATGAACAGCCATTAGTCTGATGGAGCATAAAACAGGATTCATCTGAAAAGGTCACCTGTTGCCACTCAGTGGACATCCAGTTGCAGTATTGGTGTGCAATTTCCAGCCTTCATTTTCGAAGTACAGCTGGTTTCAACCGGGTGCCTGCCGTGAAGGCCATTATGTAGCAACATTCACCGAATGATCATTGAGGAGACACTATTGGTAGCACCTTGGTTCATCTGGGTGGTCAGTTGCTTGACAGTTGCATGTCTATAAATCCATACACATCTCTGTAGTGTCATTCACTCCTGTCATCTATGGCCCATGGTGCACCACAGTTGCCTCGGATCAGTTTTGGATCGTGCCATATTAGCCATGCACGGTATACTTTGACTACAACAGCAAGCAAACAATTTACAAACTTAGTCATTTTGGAAATGCCTCCACTCTTGGTCCTTTTGGACATCAGATGAATTGCTCCATTTCTGCATTAAGACAATGACTGCACTGTTTTTTTGTGTCCCCCACCCCCACCGAACACCCTTTATACCCACTCCACTGCTAGTGCTGCCATCTTCCTTCTGTCCATCTGTGAATGGTTACTGCACATTGATATCAAACATAAGCGGTTGTTACTTTAATGTGAATGGATTGTGTAGTAATTGTTACATTGGCCAGCCCGGTTGGCCGTGCGGTCTAACGCACGGCTTTCCGGGCGGGAAGGAGCGCCTGGTCCCCGGCACGAATCCGCCCGGCGGATTTGTGTCGAGATCTGGTGAACCGGCCAGTCTGTGGATGGTTTTTAGGCGGTTTTCCATCTGCCTCAGCAAATGCAAGCTGGTTCCCCTTATTCCGCCTCAGTTACACTATGTCAGTGATTGCTGCACAAACAAGTTCTCCACGTACACGTACACCACCATTACTCTACCACGCAAACACAGGGGTTACACTCGTCTGGTGTGAGACATTCACTGGGGGGTCCACCGGGAGCCGAACTGCACAGTAACCCTGGGTTTGGTGTGGGGCGGCGGAGGGGTGAAGTGGACTGCGGTAGTCGTCGTTGGGTTGTGGACCACTGCAGCTGCGGCAGGGATGGAGTCTCTCCATCGTTTCTAGGTCCCCGGTTAACATACAATACAATACAATTGTTACATTGATGTGGATGGACTGTGTAGTAATGCGGCAGTAGAGGGAATTCATCGCACTTTAAAGACAGCTCTGATATGTTGTGAGTCATTATGTTTTGATGTCTTGAGACTAGTGCCGCTGGGCTTATGCAAAGCAATTACACAAGATATTCAATACACTATTCACCTACACAGATTATGGAAGCAGTTATGGATGCCCGATGATCGCATTGTACATACTTCATTATTGTCGTTGTCACCACCACCACCACCACCACTTTCTACAAATTTCGTAAAATTGGGTTCAAATATTTGACATTTCATGCTGCTCAGTCCAGTTAGGAAAGGTGAATGGAAAGTTTTCATCCATAACACACAACGACTTGCAGATTATCAGTTGGTATCACTCAAAGACAATTCCACATGATCTCCACTCTAACCACCACTCTCCAGACCCTTTAGGTTATTTCTGAGAGAGGAAACATGTTTACTTGAAAAAAGAGACAGCATTGGTCGTATATTTTTCTATTGCAAAATCGATTTTCTGTCACTGAGTGACCATCTTCAGTGCTATATTGTATAACAAATTGGGATGCACTGTTGTCACTAAGCTTACGGCAATCACAGTCTATGTGATTGCCGTAAGCTTAGTGACAACAGTGCATCCCAATTTGTTATACAATATAGCACTGAAGATGGTCACTCAGTGACAGAAAATCGATTTTGCAATAGAAAAATATACGACCAATGCTGTCTCTTTTTTCAAGTATACCTGTTACCTGGTCGTAGTGCACAAGACAACATGGAGTCGCCAATCAAGGAAACATGTTTGTCATTGACAAGAATTGCAAGTAGGACATCATATTGATCGAATGACTTGAAGCCTGTGTACATGGACAATGGACCGCTCCTCACTTTTGGCATTCCACAACCACTGGATTCACATGTGCTGGGACCGTCAGCAAACGCCATGCAACTTCCGCAGAGGACACCTCCTCCATACCCTGCACCAGTTTTTACAAGTTCTGGCATGCTAGTGAGGTGCATTTTCTCGCAGCTCAAAGGGCTCCTGATTTCGCGAAAGGGCACCTCATCAAGATGCTAAACCAATTCAGCAGATCAAACATTTGTGCCAATAGCCAGCTGCTTGCTTGACCTGCATAAGAATATATGTGGAGGTTGCCAAGAATGGGCCCAACTGCGTTCCGCCCTTGCAGCCAGCCACAACACAGCTGGTCACCCCACCTTCCTCCCCTCCCCCCCCCCCCCCCCACACACACACAAAAATTCGTTGAGGAGGATAGAAGAAAGTAAGATATGCATCATTTTTAGTCATCACTTCGGCATGACATGGCCTTCAACTCCTCAAAAAAAGGGGAGAGCTAATTTGGTGATATCATCTCATCACCAGTGCCAGTGTGAAAATCATTACAGACACAAATGCTATCTCTGTCTATGTTATTGTTTGCAGTGCATGTGACACGTTGTGATATTGTAACAGTGAATGTATCTACTTGAATGCAGTCAACTGTATTTTGTTTATTAAGGTGAGGCATTAACCAAACCTCATACCATTGTACTTCCACCTGAAGTAGTTTATTTGCCAGACTGTCTCAGAAAAAGCAAAATGTAACATCTCAACAACAGTAGAAATGTAATATTTCTCAAAACTTGTCACTGTTCACGATTCTCTGAATAAAAATACTAACACGTTTAGGGAAACCAAATTTCTAATTCTCTTTCAGTTCTGAATAATATTGCTGTGGTGTCACCGCCAGACACCACACTTGCTAGGTGGTAGCCTTTAAATCGGCCACGGTCCGTTAGTATACGTCGGACCCGCGTGTCGCCACTATCAGTGATTGCAGACCGAGCGCGGCCACACGGCAGGTCTAGAGAGACTTCCTAGCACTCGCCCCAGTTGTTCAACCGACTTTGCTAGCGATGGTTCACTGACAAAATACGCTCTCATTTGCCGAGACGATAGTTAGCATAGCCTTCAGCTATGTCATTTGCTACGACCTAGCAAGGCGCCATTACCAGTTACTATTGATGCTGTAAAACGTGCACCATCAAGAGCGATGTTCACCATTTATCGATTAAAGTTAAGTATTCCACAGCTACGTCCTTTTTTGCTAGTTTAATTTCCTTGTCCTGTTCCAGACCTCACGCCAGCCTTCGTGAGCTAAAACGTGTGCCTTTCAGCTTCCTCTCAAAACCGGGTTGGCTCTCTTGCGAATCCACAACAATTGCAATCCAGAATGTTAATACAACAATAAACAGGTGAAAAGAAACACATGCTAATAGATTTGCTCTCCCTACTTCAATGACCTTTGAAATCTAGAAATAATTCACAGCAAGTGTTCTATCAAACTGTATGTTTCTTGTTTCTGTCATTGTACTCATCAATTCTTATATCCAAAATATGAATGTTTTACACTACTGCCATTATTAAAATTTTCTGTTTCAATTTACTCTGTATCTAGAGAGCACATTGTGGAAGACACTTGTAGACACAAACACAGACCAGACAAAGCATCGATTTCTGCTGTTAACTGGCCAATTCCCTCTCAGCACTGATTGCCATCAACTAGCTACTCTACACACGTATGCCACATCAATTATGTGAATGGCTCAGTTGATTCTCATGGCACTGCAGTTACTGTTGCACAATTTCCATCTCTCTATCACTTTGTCCTACATGAGCAATTTGAGGCAAGCGCAGCGTGCCTCAGGACCACGCAAATGTTCCAGTGATCCAACACAAAGCAGTGCAATGTAGCTACTCTGTCCTACGTGAGCAGTGCACCCACGTTAGGCTGCAGTCACATAGGCATCGACAAATCAACTGATCCATTGACGACCAACATCAGCCACAGACAGCTGATCTTTTCAAATCAGTATGCCATTATGTGCTAGATCACAGGGAAGCCAATCTCATCACCCAAATGTACAGACTTCAGACAACAATCTGCGATATTCAAATCAGTTAGTCTTCTTTGGTCTAATTGGTCAACATCCTCATATACAAAATAAGGACTGTGAGAAACAGATAAGCCCAAGAAAGAAGGAGTTTGTGGCATCCGTAGCACGAAAAATATCATCATCAGGATAAATATGAGTGTCTATGGGCTGAAAGTGTAGCTCAACTGGAAACCAAAAGTAGGCCAAATCTTTTTCAGAAATTTAAGGTGTACATTACGACCTCAAAAAATAATTTGTTCAAGTGAAATGAAATGAAATGAAATGTTGTGTGGTTAGGGCCTCCTGTTGGGTAGACAGATTGCCTGGTGCAAGTCTTTTTAATTGATGCCATTTCAGTGACTGGCATGTCGATGGGGCTGATATGACGAAGACAACACAACACCTAGTCCCTGAGTGGAGAAAATCTCTGACCCAGTCAGGAATCAAACCCGGGCTCCTTCGCATGGCGTTCTGCAACGCTGACCACTCAGTTATTGAGGCGGACAGTTGTTCGAGTGAGAAGTGTGGTGTACATTATTCTTAAAGTTAATGTAGTGGATCCATTTTGGTTGTGGTAGGTGGGCTTTAGCTGTCTGCAAATTAATATTACTGCTTACTCGAGTTTTTACAAAAGTAAGGTGGGGAGTCTGTTACGCTAGGTGTTTTGCAAATATGTGTGTTTTTCCACTTTTCAGTGCTTTAGATGTTCAGAGTAACTTATTCTAAAATTTATGTTTGCCTTTCACGTATATGCTGTATAACAGTCTTTGAAGTTAACTGACATATATATCTGTTTTGCTGAATTTACTTGTAGTTGTTAGATTACTTGTAATCTTCCTTTTCAGAGTTACCATGAATCATATCAAGTATGTAACAGAATGTTTCTCTCTTCATCTCCTACATTTGTAAAACTTATCTGTTTCTTCCAGTAACTGATGAAAGAGTTTACTGTGCTCACCATATTCTTTCCAAGAAAGACGTAGCTCAATACACATGCATTCGGCACCTTTTTAATAGTAAAAGCTGCAGTACAGTACTCTTCTCCAAGCACAGAGACATTAAGGCATCCATCTGGCCCTGAAGGTTAAAACACATTCTAACCTCTTTGATAGAATACATCAAAACCAATCTAACCTAACCTCCTGGATCCTACCAAAAACTGGTGGAGATCAAACGCATTGGGACCAAGCTGTTGGCCAATGTTATTGGATGACCTCTGGCAACGGCGTCTGGCGATCACTGTCGGTGCAACTGTCAACACAGCCTATCAAGAATCATTGGTGGAGTACTTCAGGAGATGTGCCAGCTGCTATGATATATTTACCAACCAATTTAAAAAAAATAACTTGTTGAAAAAATCCAATTCTTTCACATCTTGAAGTCCGATATTTTCCCTCAATGAAGCACTGAATTTCTTTTTATTATTTGTCATATTTACTGGGCTGCATCAACTTAAATAAATCACTGCAAGAAATTTTAAGAGTTCACAGAAGCAAAAATGCAGTGTGTATTTGCATATAGTATCTTTTATTTAGATCCTACATTGTTGCTAATGAAATGTAGCTAACATATCAAAATTGTATTTGAAGTTGAGTGCAAATTGACATTATTTCCATTCTTTTAGGATATCAGTTAGTGCTTCTATAGAGAGCCAAGCACAGTGCACACAGTTCTGTCTGTGTGCAACATGAATTATATGGGTGTAACACTCATTAACTTTCATGAACGATTCACAATACTGAAAGGAGGTTTTTGCAAATGATAGCACACAAAGAAAAGGATAGTTGCTATTCACCATATAGCGAAGATGCTAAGCCACAAAAAGCCACAACAAAAACACTGTCGGAAAATTAGCTTTCAGCCAACAAGGCCTTTGTCAAAAATACACAACATATACACATGCACATAATCAAGCAAATGCAACTCACACATACACATCACCACAGTCTCTGGCAGTCGAAGCCAGACTGTGAGCAGCACGGCATTACGGGAGAGGCAACCAGGTAGGAGTAAGGAGGAAGCTGGGGTGGGGGATGGTAAAGTGTTGCTGGGAATGTGCAAGAGAATAGGAAGCTAGGTGCAGTCAGGAGGTTAGAAGGAGGGTGGAGTAGAGATGTGGGGGCGGAGGGGTGGGGGGGTGGGGGTAGTGGAAAAGGAGAGAAGTAAAAAGAGTGGGTGTGTTGGTGGGGGTTGGGCTGTGTAGTGCTGGAATGGGAACAGGGAAGGGGCTAGATGGGTAAGGACAATGACTAACGAAGGTTGAGCCCAGGAGGGTTTCAGGAATGTACAACATATTGCAGGGAGAGTTCCCACGTGTGCGGTTCAGAAAAGCTGATGTTGGTGGGAAGGATCCGGATGGCACGGGCTGTGAAGCAGTCATGGAAATGAAGGATGTGTTGGGTGGGTGTGCTCAGCAACAAGGTAGTCCAGTAGACTTTTGGTCAAAATTTTCCGGTAGCCATTCATGCGGACAGACAGCTTGTTGGTTCTCATACCCACGTAGAACACAGCACAGTGGTTGCAGCTTAGTTTGTAGATCAAATGACTGGTTTCACAGGTAGCTCTGCCTTTGATGAGGAGGTGATATTTTTGACAGGACTGGAGTAGGTAGTGGTGGGATGATGTATGTGGCAGGTCTTGTATCTACGTCTATTGCAAGGATATGAGCCACATGACAAGGGGCTGAGAGCAGGGGTTGTGTAGGGATGGAGGAGGACGTTGTGTAGGTTTGGGGGGGTGGTAGAATACCACTGTGGGAGGGATGGGATGAATAGTGGATAGGACATTACTCATTTCAGGGCATGACAAGAGGTAGTCAAAACCTTTGTGGAGAATGTAATTCAAGGTCATGGGTGGTACTGAGGCACAAGGGGAATGCTCCTCTGTGGCCAGACAAGGGGTTTTGGGAGGTGTTGGGTGACTGGAAAGATAAGGCACAACAGATCTGTTTTTGTACAAGGTTGGAAGGGTAATTACCATCTGTAAAAGCCTCAGTGAAACCTTCAGTATATTTCGAGAGGGACCATTTGTCACAACAGATGTGATAGTCACCAGTAGTTAGGATGTATGGAAGGAACTTCTTGGTATGGAATGGTTTGGAGCTGTTGAAGTGTAGGTATTGCTGGTGGTTGGCAGGTTTGATACAGACAAAGGTACTGATATAGCCATCTTTGGGGTAGAGGTCAACACTGAGGGTGGCAGCTTGATGGGTTGAGTAGTACCAGGTGAAATGAATGAGGGAGAAGGTGTTGAGGTTCTGGAGGACTGTGGATAGGGTGTCCTCACCCTCGATGCAGATCACTAATATGTCATCAGTGAATCTGAACCAAGTGAGAGGTTTGAGGTTTTGTGTGTTTAGGAAGGATTGCTCTAGATGGCCTATGAATAGATTGGCATAGGATGGTGCCACGCAGTTTGCCATAGCCGTGCCCCAGATTTTTTTGAAGGTAATGCCTTCAAAGGAGAAGTAATTGTGAGTAATGATATAGTTGGTCATGGTGACTAGGCAGGAGTTGGCTGGTTTGCAATCCATTGGGTGTTGGGAATGGTATTATTCTATAGCGGTAAGGGCATTGGCATTAGGATTTTTACTGTAAAGGGAGGTGGCATCAATAGTGATGAGCAAGGCATTGTGTGGTAAAGAAACAGGAACTGCAGAGAGCCAATGGAGGAAATGGTTGGTATCTTTCAAGTAGGAGGGTAGGTTGTGGTTGATAGGCTACAAAAGTCGAGATTCTCTCAGCGGGGGCATTGTAACTGGACACAATATGGTGTCCTGTATGACTGGGTTTATGGACTTTAGGAAGCATGTAGAAGTTAAGGGTGTGGGGAATGATAGGGGTGAGGAGAGAGATGGACTCCAGGAAGAGATTCTGGGATGGGCCTAAGGATTTGAGGAGAGACTGGAGGTCCTGCTGGATTTCTGGAATGGGGTCACTATGGCAAGGTTTGTAGGTGGATGAATCTGAGTGCAGGCAGAGACCTTCTGCCAGGTAACTCTTGTGGTTCAAAACAACAGTGGAGGAGCCTCTGTAAGCAGTTAAGATTATAAGGTCAGATCAGTTTTTTGGTGGTGGATCACCGATCTCTCTGCGAATGTAATATTAGTTTGCAATTTGAGTGATTTTAGGAATGATGGTGAGGCAAGCTTCGAGGCTACAAAATTCTGGAAAGTTAACAGGGTGTCATTTGGGGACAGTGGGAGTGGATCACCTAAAACCTAACCTTGACCTTATAATCATACCTGCTGACAAAGGCTCCTCCACTGTTGTTTTGACCCACAAGGATTACCTGGCAGAAGGACTCATCAGCTGTCAAATACATCCACCTACCTACAAACCCTGCCACAGTGACCCCCCCCCCCCCCCCAAACCTTATGGCCCTCCCAGAACCTTTCCCTGAAGTCCATCTCTCTCCTCAAGTCCATCTCTCTCCTCAAGTCCATCTCTCTCCTCAAGTCCATCTCTCTCCTCACCCCTACCACTCCCTGCACTCCTATCTACTATGTGCTTCCTAAAGTCGATAAACCTGACCACAGAGGACGCCCCATTGTGACCGGTTACTGTGACCCACTAAGAGAATTCTACTCTCATCGACTGACACCTTCAGCATATTACCCGCAGCCTATCCTTCTACATAAAAGATACCAACCATTTCCTCCACCGACTCCCCACAGTTCCTGTTCCTTCACCATACAGTGCTCTGCTCGTCACTATTGATGCCACCTCCCATTACACTAACATCCCAAATGACCATGGCCTTACCACTATTGAACACTATCTTTCTCAATGCCTGACGGATTCCAAACCGAGTACCTCCTTCCTAGTTGCCATGACCAACTATATCCTTAAAATTACTTCTCCTTTAAAGCCATTACCTATAAACAAATCCAGGGTATGGGTATGGGCAATTGCTTGGCATCCTCCTATGCCAACCTATTCATGGGCCATCTAGAGCAGTCCTTCCGAAACACCCAGAATCCCAAACCTCTCACCTGGTTCAGATTCATTGATGACATCTCTGTGATCGGGGTCGAGGGTGAGGACACCCTATCCACCTCAAGACCTTCTCCCTCATTCATTTCACCTGGTCGAACTCAACCCATAAAACACTTTCCTCAACGCTGACCTCCACCTCAAAGATGGCTATAGCAGTCTCTCTTTCTGTATCAAACCTACCAACCACCAGCAATACCTCCAATTTGGCAGATGCAACCCATTCCATACTAAGAAGTCCCTTCCATAAAGCCTCGCCACTGGTGGTCGTCGCATCTGTAGTGATGAGTGGTCCCTCTCAAAATATACCATGGGTTTACAGATCATCATTACCCTCACAACCTTGTACAAAAACAGATCTCCCGTGCCTTATCTTTCCAGTCACCTAACACTCAAAGCCTAACCATCTGGCCACAGAGGATCATTCTCCTTGTGACACAGTACCAGCCAGGACTGAAGCAATTGAATTACATTCTCTGCCAGGGTTTAAACTACCTCTTTTCATGTCCTGAAATGAGAATTGTCCTACCCACCATCCTTCCCATTTCTCCCACGGTGGTAACCCACTACCCAATCAACCTACATAATATACTCATCCATCCCTACACTGCCCCTGCTCCCAACCATTTGCCTCATGGCTCGTATCCTCATAATAGATGTAGATGCAAGACCTGTCACATACATCCTCCCACCACCACCACCACCTACTCCTGTCCTGTCACAAACATCACCTATCCCATCAAAGGGAGGACTACCTGTGAAACCATTCATGTGATCTACAAGCTAAGCTGCAACCACTGTGCTGCAGTCTACATGGGTGTGACAACCAACAAGCTGTCTGTTCACATGAATGGCCACTAACAAGCTGTGGCCAAAAGACAACTAGACAACCCTGTTGCTGAGCACACCACCCAACATGATGTCCTTCATTTCAATGACTGCTTCACAGCCTGTGCCATCTGGATCCTTCCCACAAATGCCAGCTCTTCTGAATTGTGCGGGTGGGAACACTCCCTGCAATACATCATATGTTCCCATAACCCTCCTGCTATCCCTTCCCCCAGCCTCTTCCTTTTGCCCCGCCCCCCACCCCCTCCAGTTACCTCTCCCATCATGCCCTGCTACTTGCAGTCTGGCTACAGCTGCCAGAGACTGTGGTCATGTGTTTATGAGTTGTGTTTGCGTGAATGTGGTGTCTGTGAGTATGTATGTTGTCCATTTTTGACAAAGACCTTGTTGGTGACAAGGTTGTGTCTTTCTGGAACTCAGCATCTCCATTATGTTGTGAGTAGCAACTATCCTTTTCATTACACTGTTACATTCCATCCTGGATTTTCCATTACTTGACAGCACACAAAGAGATGCAAATGTTGTCATAAGATCCATTGAGATATGGAAATAAGTATAGTTTTTTTTCTATGAATGATGTACTTTTTTTAACAGCATTTAATATCTCATCAAAGAGGATTTTTTTGGGGTATTGCACACATTCTATGAGGGCTGCTTAGCTTTATTCAAAACATGTTTGTTTTTATGTTACAAGATGTAATTGCTAACTACCTGTTTTCATTATTTCAGTTTTCATCAAGACCTTTTGTTCACTTACAACATTTAGAATGCTTTATAGTTACAAACAATGATATCAGCTTGCCAACTAGTCTCTATAGCAACACTGCATACTGAAATGGTCTTTATACAAGGGCATCTAATTACTTCAGTTTCTTTTATTCTGCAATGCTAAGCACCAGGTTCACAGAACACATATGTACTTTAGAACAATACATTATACTATATGAGCCTTCCCACTGATCAAAGGCAGATTAGTACTTATGTAGAGCCAGAATTAGTGTTAATGTGTCCAACTGTGATTATATGATTCTAGATTTGCCAGTCAACTGCCATAATACCGTAGCAGTATCAGCCCACCAGAAGACCACTTGCTGATGCCAGTGTAGTGAACCTGAGATGGGACTGCATTGTAATCACGAGGTCGAGTGAAGTGCGAGTGTGAGTGGTCCAGTGCATGCCCAGAGGCATCAGTGATAAGTGTTATCAGTACATACAGTTCTTGTTTGAGCAATGTTTGTGAAGGTTTAGCTTCTTCGAAGCTGCAGGCTGGGGAAGCACGTGGGCGCACATGCTATAAAGGAATGGTGGTGGCTCATCAGCATGTGGTGACACTACTGCCGCAGGTCAGTGCTGGCAATGGTAGTGGTGTGGTTGCCGCATCCTATAGGATGTAGTGGAGTGCTCTTGAAGAGGGCCACATCAAGTATTCTGGTGGAGTCAATCGAATGTGGTCCAGGATACCGGCAGTTGTTCAGACAGGCCGTGGTCACCCACCACACATTGACCATGACTGCAGCAGATGCTCATGAATGGGCCAGGAGGCTGTGTGGAAACGCCCCACCTGGTCGGTGTAAAGATGGCAGTTTGTACATCAACTGCAATGACCCAGTAGAGCAGGATAGCTGGCTGCTCATAAGACTTTTCATCCACAGTGACTCAGTAGGCAGCAATAGCAGCCCACAGCTGTGGTATTCTTAAAGTTGTGCTGCCTTGATGTTGATATCAGCAATCAAGTAGAAGGATGGCCACCATTGATTATCTCATCGTTGTTTCACTGAAATTCATTAGACTGTCTTTGTCTCTGGTTCTTTGACATGGACAAAATGGCAGTACAACAGAATGTGCCCTTGTGCTCCTAATGCTGCATTATGTTTAGGGCCCACCTATAATGTGGTGGTTCCGGGTGTATGAGTATATTTGACCGCATTTATCAAACAAGCCAGAGCTTCTTACCTCAATATGGTAATTTCAGTAATGACTCTAGGCCATCAAACACGGTCCTCCTTGTGATGCTTTACTTTTGTATCAGTGCTCAGACATGGAGTTACATAATGTTAGCTCACAGTACCTTGCTAATTAGTACAGCAAGTTCTTGCATTTATTGTCTGCCCAGTTCAGAGGTCTGTTGCAGTGGCAGTACACTGTGTTGAGATAGTGATGGGGCATCAGTTCAGTTCTAATCTACATTGTTCTGCACATTACAATTATTCTGATGTCCAACGATACTGTATATACTTTTCATTAACCTGCATGCCCAAGAGAGTTAATAATTAAAAATAGTTTCATATGAAATTGCTGCCCCCTTTGATCACCAAGTGTATAGTTGCATGATATTTGGAGTCAGCAGAAAAAAACTCCCCTCCCAAAATACTTCTCTGGAACAGGAAAAGGCCTTTACTAACTGGTGCAAAGAGATATCCCACTGCTATGCATTTCACAGTGGTTTGCAAACAACACTGAACAAAATTGCAGAAATTATAACTAAAAACACAAACCGCATCCATTTCACGTGAAAATATCAAACCAACTGATGGCACCCACTTTGTTGCATTGTGCGTCACAGGTAACATGATTTCCTGCACATGTGTGTCCATAGGGCATTTAAATAACAGTGGCTGTTGATAATTTCACACAGTCACAACAGTTTGCTCATGTAAATTATACATGTGGGTGATGCAGCTGGCAAGCAGCAAAATTCCACAGCCACAGGTACTCCATCCCTTGTGGACTGCTGCATCTGCCCTATGTGCTATAGCTTCTTCTTTATCTTAATTATCTCTTTGGTGTGGGAGACTATATACATTTTCTATATTCCTCCACCAATCATTTCTGTTCCTGGCTTTTGTGATCCATTACCCTTTTCTCAGGCCCATTGCGCCTGTATCCCTGTTGATATCGTCCATCTGTCTTCTCCCCAGCGTTCCTCAGCTTCTACTGCCCTCCACGGATCCTGAGAATGCTATTCATGGTACTAGTCTTCTGTCTTCCATCCTAATTAAGTGTGCTTCCTACATTAATCTCCTTTTCTTCATCTGTCAGCGAGTATTAGCTCATGAGTATAGGTCGGCCAGTTCCTGGTTTTTAAATATCCTCCATTCCGTGTCTAGAGGTCCCTCTTGGGGGCAAATATTTTCTGTAATATCTTTCTCTAAAACACTAGTGGTTTTTGGTTATCTCTTTTCCTTAGTGCAAATGTTTCAGGCCAATATAATGCTACTGGAAGGATTACTCTGTGGTATAGTCTGATTACAAAACTTCTCAAAACTGCTTTACTGTAAAGCACATCCTGTAAGCCAAAATACGCTCCATTTGCTGCTGCAGTCCTTGCCTTAATCTCAATTTCCATTCTATGCTGATTGCTAAAAATGCTTCCCAAATATTTAAATATGTCTGTTCTCTTAAAAGTGACCTTACCAGGCATCAGTGGGGTACCATCATTCTGTACCATCCTCGCTACCATATACTCACTTTTCTCTTTGTTCATTTGTAACCCTGATTTCCTTGCAGTAATTTGTAAGAATCTGTGATGAGCTGCAGATCCTCTTTGATATCAATTCTTTGAACAACATTGTCTGCGTATACAAGTTAACATATTGTGTTATTTACCAATCTTACACCAGCTGGGTTCAATTATTTGTCTTTTATGTCTGTCTCTTTTAGCATTAATTTAAAAAGTGTTGGAGATAATGCCTCTCCTTGTTTAAAACCAGTCTGACTTCAAAGTCGCCTGACATTCTCATAGTGATCTTCACTCTGCAGCAGGTTTTCTCTAAATTCACTAGACATAGTAACTTATGTGGAAACTAAACTCTTTCAAGACATTGGTAACTGTGCCCCAATGTATGCTGTCATAAGCTTTTTTGAAATCTATAAAAACCATGTGAATTTCAATGTTATGTTCCAACATTTCTTGATTATGTGTCTGAATGTAAAAAGCTGCAGTACATTTGATACGTTTCTTCTGAAACCACATTGATGGTCCCCTATAATTCCTTATGCAATTGGGATTATTCTCTTCAGTAGACATGGAGATATAATCTGATAGCACAATTAAGCATGGAAACCCTCTATAATTATCACATACCAGGTGGTGTAGTTCTTTTTTAGTACAGTGTAGATTACAGCCATTCTCAAGTAATCAATCAGTCTGTCTCATTCCCATACATTCTTTAATGGTTTTTAATTTTTTTTTAACCATTGCTGGTCCTCCATTCTTTATTAGCTCTCTTGAAAATTGATTTTTACTGAAAGTCTTATTGTTTTTAGGTTTATTTGCCATATTCATTGGGTGTCTACACTTTGCTGTCTGTGTGTCTGGTACCTCACATGGAAGAAACTCAGTGGGGTTATCACAGTTTAGTAACCCTGTATAGTACTCTGCTGATCGCCATTCTATCTGAGTGTCAATCATCAGGGTCTTCCTCTGTGTGTGTCTTCTTTTTTTTTCTTATATTTCTGTGTCATGTTCTTTACTACTTGGTACATTTTTCTTGTCATGTGATGGATAGTCTTCTTCAGCTTTTCCTATTAGCTCCTTGTAATATTTCTTTTTTTTTTTTTTTTTAAATTCCTGTTCCCTCATATTTTCTGAACATCTTTTTCTGGCCAACATTCTCTCTTCGGTTTTTTGCTGAAACACTTAACTGAATCACATCTTATCTGATCTCTTCCATTTGCCTAGAATTTTGGAAGCAGCTTATTGTTTCCTTAATCTGACAAGTGAGGCCAGTCATGTTTGATACCACAGTCTCTTCCCTTCTCCTCACATTTACTTACATTTACTGCTAGTATTCATTCGAATTTTCTATTAATCTTTGTCTCTTTTAATTTGTTTATATCACAATATGTAGTCTGCTTATTCTACATGCCTTCTTAAATTTATGTTCATCTTACTCATCAGCAGAAAGTGATCTGTGTCACAGTTGGTACCACCACAGATTTGTGTATCTTTGATGGGGTATGCGTACCACTTATGGATACATACATGGTCTATCTGGTTTACGGTTTGCCCATCTCATGCTCATGTACTCATGACACAGATATCAACTGAAAAACTGATCAAATGGGTGCCATTGTCACTGCTCTCTTGTTGCAGACTAGCATCGCTAGTTTATAGACGTCACCTTGACCCACTTTGGCATTAAAATCAGCGAAGAGTATTTTAATATTATGGCTTGGCAACAAGTTATACACACAGTCGAATTCAGTGTAATATGCCTTCTTTATGCATTATTTCTTATCCTTGTAGGACGTATGTGCATTAATCAAGGATATGTCACTATCATGGAACATAATTCTTCTATCAAGCCAATACTGGAAAACAAACTGTGTGCCATCACATTTCAACCTGACTGATAAATAGGTTCACCCAATCAAACAACAACATCCACAGGTTTGTTGCTTATGTGATATAATCCTTCACAGTGCAACCAGGCATATATTTCCAAATTATACAGGTAAAATACATGGAAATCCTCAAAAGCATGTATCTCAGTGTGAATATTTGTTTGGTTTATTGAGTATAAACTGTAAAAAGAAGAATCTTCCATGGAATCCTTCCAGTTTCTCTTAACATTTTCTCTGCGACTTTTGACAGTTCTACACAAACACAGGAAATATTTCCAGTATTGCTGTTATTTTATCTAGTTGTCTCCTGTCATCAAGAATTGCACAGTTATCAAATCTAATGCATTGCATGATGAATCAAAACATTTTATGTTCATTACAACTTGAAATTCTTCAATGTTGCCCCATCAGTTTCCCACAGATTCTCTAGGTTTTCTGTTACTCTTGTTAACACCAGCTAAAAATAAGAGACTGATGAAGGCTTTTGTTCATTAATACCTATTGGGTTTAAAACTGTCTAATGCTGAAATGAAGCTTCACAATATCAGCACCCTTGTTCGCATACAGAACTATAATGGAAAAAAAAGACATCTATGAGGCAAATCCAGCTTTCCATACACATTCTCATTGCTTTAACCAGATCTACAGGCCCAGGTAACATTCAAACAGTATTTTCCGCCCCGAAATGTATTCTCTGTGATGTTGGAACTTTATTCAATTTCATCTCTCTATTCATTCCATTACAGCAAAGAATTTTTTTTTTTCAAATACCTTCTCATTGACTTCACTGTTGCCTTCTTCTTTTTCTGAATCTACTTGCCAAAATTCAGTTTTGTTGTCACAATCTGTGTCCATTTTGTCTTCAACATCCACTTTAACTTCATTATTTTCCTCTTCAAATAACATTGAGGACATTTACATCTTACAGAGCCTGCCATGATCCGTGTATGCCATCTAAAATAATGAAAGTCCAGTAGTTGGTAGGCTTTATATAGACGAGGTACTGGAGGTAAACATTGAGGAAGGTGGCTTGGACCAGGTGAAGAAAATTGAGCAGGAGGTGTTGAGGTTCTGCAAGAATGTGGATAGTGTGTCCTCACTCTTGTTGGTTCAGATCGCAATGAATCTGAACCAGGTGAGTGGTTTGGGATTCTGGATGGTTAGGAAGGATTCCTTAAGATGGTCCATGAACAGATTGGCACAGGATGGAACCATGTGGGTGCTCATTGCTGTACCACAGATTTGTTGGTAATGCCTTCAAAGAGAAATAATAGTGGATGAGGATATAGATAGACATGGTTACCAGGAAGTAAGTCATGGTTTGTAGTCAGTCGGGCATTGGGAAAGGTAGTGTTCAATAGTGGCAAGGCTAAGGGCATTGGGTAAGCTGTTGTAGAGGGAGGTGGCATCAACACAGATGAGCAAGATGCCATGTGGTAAAGGAATAGGAACTGTGGAGAGTCAGTGGAGGAAATGGTTGGTGTCATTTGTACAGGGGTGTAAATTATGGGTAACTTGCTGCACGTGTTGGTCCACGAGAGCAGAGACTGTCTCAGTGGGGGCACAGTAACTGGTTGTAACGGGGCATCCTGAGTGTCGTCCTTGATGTTGACCTCCGCCTCAAGGATGGCTGCATCGGTACCTCCACCCACATCAAACCTACGACCACCAGCAATATCTCCACTTCAACTGTTGTCACACATTACATCTTAAGAAGGCCAACAATTGGTTTTAGTCTCTGGTCTTATGAAAATGTAACTTAAGCAAATATTTTATCCTGTTATTCCTATTACAATTTTATGTTGACAAGAGTCTCTACCTGTGGGCATTTACTAGTGAGCATTCATTCTGAAGTATGATATATGTAACCTGGCTGTTATCTAAAGCCATGGCTTGGGTTAATTCTTGTTTTGTCAATTTCATATATTACAAAAGCTGCTCAACTTAATCTAATCTAATGTTTCATCATGTGATGCAACAAGACTCACTATTTCTGAAGAAGATATTTTTACAAAAATTGAAACCCGGGTAGAGGGATAATAAAACTTTGTTTGCAAATGGTTGGCTGATGTTTCAATCTCTAAATTTCTATCTTTAATTGTTTCCAGATATTCCTATGATATTAGTGAAATTTCACATCCAGAATCTATGTATATGTTAAAATTCTATCTCCACGCATGGGTTCACTTGTTCCTTCTTGTTTTGTTTTATTCTCTGTAGGTATCATTTGAGTAATAGCTATTAATCATCTAGTATATGGGCCTGTTATTAGTTTGCTACATCCTGGATTCTGGTTCACATTCCAATATGTTGGGCGTTTTCCGTCACCGCTATACAAAAAGTATCCATTTGTGTTTAATGTCTACAGTAAGATGGACTGTCTCTTACTCCATTGTCACTGGTGTTTGCATTACACGGTACAAATACCTGTGAATTATCACTGTCTCTAGTATTTATTTTTCCATTTTTAATAACATTGGGCCTTCTCAAAAATTACTTTCTTTTCGGTTCTGACATTTCAAAGTATAGCGATCACCCTCATTGTTCCCTGAATATTTAACTCCAGCACTCCAATTTTCGCCCAAATTGTAATCTCTTTCTCCGATTAATGTATGTAACCCTTCAATGAAGGTTAATAAATTACCCACATTAATCCATCACTTGTAAAATATCTCCTTTTGTACATAGTAAGGTAATCGCCTCATAAGAACTTGTACTAAATGTTTTTCATCTAGTAGATTGTCTAAATATTTCGATCTGATTAAATGCCATTCAATATACTACTAATATGAGGGCTATTCAGAAAGTAGCGAACGTTTCGGTATGACACTGCTAGGTGCACACCGATCGCGTATATTTTGGTATGTGCATGCTCAGCAGCTCAGTCGGCATCCCTCTGTGACCACAGGAACATCTCTGCACGTCTGGTTTTTGTTTAGGTTTGAATTTGAAATGTGTGCTGCAATCGAAAATCCCACCAGTTGTGAGGTGCGGTCTGTGATACAGTTTTTGTTGGCAAAAAACCTAAAACCTATAGAAATTTATTGTGAACTGTGCAAAGTGTACAGAAACAATGTAATCAGTGAATGTTCCATCCAGAAATCGTGCATACAATTTAAAAATGGCAAACAAACGTTCATGAAGAAGAGAAGAGTGGGAGCTCGAGCATTGCGAATGACGACCTTGTCGCTAAAGTTGGTGAAACGGTTGAAAACCATTGCTTCACAATAACGGAGCTTTTGCTTTCTTTTCCACAAGTTTCACAGATTTTATTGTTTGAAATTGTCACTCAAAAGTTAGGCCACCACAAATTTTGTGCATGATAAGTGCCCAAAATGCTTACAGAGCACCAAAAAGAACAGCAAATGGGGGAAAAGTTGACATTTCTGAAGGCCTACCACAAACATGGTGATTCATTATTGGATCGAATCGTAACCGGTGACGAGACTTGAGTGAAACACGTCAATTGCGAGACAAAATTACAGTCCATGGAGTGGGGACACACAAGATCCCCCCAAAAACTAGGAAAATGTTTGCAAACCTTGTCAGCAAGGAAGTTAATGGCGACATTGTTTTGGGATAGGCAAAGTGTGCTTCTTATTGATTTTCCTGAACGTGGAGCAACCATGAATTCTGCCCAGTACTGTCAAACTTTGCATAGCCTTAGAGGAGCAGTTCAAAACAAACCCTGAGGAAAGCTGACATCCAAAATTTTATTTTTGCGCAACAATGCTGACCGCACACTGCAAACCGCACTAAACTACTCCTTAATTAATTCAAATGAGAAATGTTGCCTCATCCACCTTATAGCCCCGATCTTGCACCAAGCAACTTCCACTTGTTTCCGAGGATGAAGAACTGGTGTGCAACACAGTGCTTTGATGATGACGCAGAACTCCAGGCAGGTGTGACTCACTGGTTGAAGTCTCGGGCAGCAGAATTTTATGACGAAGGTCATTAAAAACTTGTCCACTGCTATGATAAGAGCCTCAATGTGTTTGGTGACTATGTGGAAAAGTAGTATGTCAGTTGCTCTTTCAGATGTATATAATAAAATGTATTTCTTGTACTTAGTTATTTTTAATGCCATAATGTTCCCTACTTTCTGAATAGACCTTGTATATACACCATGAGCTATTATAGTAATTTGGGTCTAATAGCTCTAAAGTTAATTTATCTTGCGTACTCATCAACCAATATTTTCTGTTAAATTTTTCTGAGAAGTCCTCCAACAATTTAAATTCCTCAGAATGGGCTGTCCCCCATTCTGTGGCGTCAGCTACGAAATGTCCCAGAGCAACATTTATTTTCTTATAGAGTCATCCTATTTCTTGGGCACAGATTGGGAAACAGTCTTAAGAAATAAATCGGATGCATATCACCTTCGTTAAATTTAGGGAATTGTTCTGACTAGTTTAATCAATTTCCTAATTGTATCCCCTCTATTACTTCTGTAGATGACTCAGTGTTGGATGCGGATGTTTTGTTTCTAAGTTCCTGTTTAGTGTTATGTAAATCTTGCCACAATTTTTGAAGTTCATTCTAATGATAGGCAGTATCGTCCACAGAGCTAGAATTACTGCTAGTGGTGTTTAATTTCCCTTCTACTTTCTGTTCTACTAATACCTGTATATGCTTCTCCAAACTATTAAAAGTATTTGGGTCACTAGCTACCTCAATAAGCTTTCTGTTTAATCCCAGTACTTTGACCCTATGTAGTGTATCTGAGACTTGGGTTGCTACAGTTTCAAAATCATTCATAGTTGTATCTTTTAATTGTTTGATTTTATCATTGTTGTTATTAAAATTTTCCTCTACCCTAACTGTATCACAGCATTTGTTCATTTCTGTTTCAAGCTACTTAGGTAAGTTAGCTCAATTTGAGAAATTGTAGTTTTAAGTCTTGTATCATTAGACACGTCTTCTAGCCTACCCAACTGTTTCAGCTTATTTGCTCAAATTTTGCTGCCCATTATGAGTGTTGTTATATCATTTTGCATTGTTGTTACATTGAGAGACAGTTCATCTAAAATCTCACATAACATTTTTGTAGCTCCTGTGTACTCCTAGTGACGCACATATACTAAATTGTGAAGATTACGCATTCAATAACACTAATTATTTTGAATAAATGTTTTATGCCCTTGAAACCAATATGTAGTGATGCTGACAAAATTAGTCACAATGTGAAACATTACAAACAATTGTAGACAGTCCAGATTAGAGCTCACCTAGTTTTTTGTATAATAATTATGCTCCAGAGCAAAGCTTGTGTGTGTGTGTGTGTGTGTGTGTGTGTGTGTGTGTGTGGGGGGGGGGGGGGGGGGGGGGGGGGATGTGACTCCTGGATCAAGTGTCTCGTAGCCGTAGCCAACAACCCTGCCACTGAAATGTGGAGTGTTGCTGACAGGGACTGCAATTGGACTTGTAGATGTTGAAACTGTTTGCAGACTCTTCCTGTAGATGACTTAAATCTTGTATTATGTGCTGAGCCAGTAATCACACACGGTAACCATTTTTAATGTTGAAAGGTTACCCTCATCAATAAATCATCTTTCATCTGTTTATTTCACAGTTATCTAATTATTTGGTTGTTATTACAACATAATATCTTCCTCACTTATTGTGATAACACGTTTCAGGCATGTGTCTTCTCTTTATCCCTGTTTACTGTTGTTGCCCTTAGCAACATCATATTTTCTGACAATTTTGCAGCGGAATTATCCTTCGTATCACCACAACCTTATCACAGCATCTTTTGCTTTCATTTCGCAGTCACCACATGGAGTGTTACCATTGGTATTCGCTTCTGATGAGTACTTAACCATGGTATAAATTCCATGAATGTGGTTTGTCACTCATATGTTCGTAGCTACCTTTACCTTTAAATTTTCTCTTTCTGCACTCGTGTTGTCCCTGGAAGTTGTGGTCCTGTTATGCAGTGCCACTTGTAGCTACATCCAACTTCTTCACCATTTGCAGAAAACACTGTGATAATTGAAACTTATGTTTGCTACCCACTAGCTACAAAATCAAATTGCTTCTCAAAATCCTTCTGTACTTAATAGTCCCCCAACACTTTCAAGATATAAATTAAATATTCACATTTGAGCTCTTAATAACTAAATGTGCTGACAGACAGATTGTTAGTATCCCAAAGTCAAGAAGCAAGTAGGTAGGTAAGTAAGTAATTCCATACAATCTTCTTTTGTTTTTTCTTTCAGAACAGCAGCCATTTTCATCTCAACCACCTCCCCTTTGACATCCATGGCACTTCCACATTGCAACATCAAAGTGTAAGCAGGCCCTTCACACCAGTAAACCACTCACTCCATGCCATGCCATGCCATGCCTTGTGGCTGTACTGTGCTTACATTTGCATATCGTATCTGTGCATGAATAAAAAATTTGTGCACAGTACGTGGCTTTTCCAGTACCACCCCCATCACAACACAAACTGAGGTTTCTACATGACTGTCTTTCATCGGCTATCTGGAATAGCATCACATACTACTACACACTACAGTACCTATAACTAAAAAAACTTTATGAACTGTCATTGTTGTTGTATTCAGTTCATGATTGGTTTGATGCAGCTCTCCATGCTATTCTATCTCTGAATTACTACTGCAACCTACATCTTTCTGAACCTGCTTACTGTAGTCATTTCCCGGCCTCCCTCAGTGATTAACACCCCCCCCCCCCAACCCACCTCAATAATAAATTTGTGATCCCTTGATGTCTCAGAATGTGTCATATCAACCGATACTTTCTTGTAGTCAGGTTGTCCCACAAATTTCTTTCCTTCCCAATTCTATTCAGTACCACCTCATTAGTTACATGACCTACCCATCTAATCTTCAGTATTCTTCCGTTGCATCACATTTCAAAAACTTCAATTTTCCTCTTGTCTGAACTGTTTATTGTCCATGTTCACTTCCATATATATGGCTACACTGCACAGAAATACTTTCAAAAAAAGACTTCCCAGCACATATGTCTACATTTGATGTTAACAAACCTCTCTTATCCACACATACTTTTCTTGTCATGGCAGTCTACACTTTGCATCCCCTCTACTTCGACAATTATCAGTAATTTTCTGCTCAAATAGCAAAACGTTAAGTGCCTTGTTTCCTAATCTAATTCTCTCACCATCACCTGATTTAATCTCACTACATTTCGTTATCCTTATTTTGCCTTTTTTGATGTTCATTTTATATCCTCCTTTCAAGACATTGTACATTCCATTCAACTGCTCTTCTAAGCCCTTTTCCATCTCTAACAGAATTACAATGTCATCGACAAACCTCAAGTTTTTATGTCTTCTCCCTCAACTTTAATTCCTACTTAAAATTTTTCTTCTTTTATTTCACTGCTTGTTCACTGTACAGATTGAATAACAATAGGTATAGGCTACAACATGGTCTCACACCCTTGTCAACCACTGCTTCTCTTTAACACTCCTCATCTTTCATAACTGCCGTCTGGTTTCTGCAGAAGTTGTAAATAGCTTTTGCACCCTGTATTTTACCCCTTCTACCTTCAGAATTTCAAAGAGAGTATTCCAGTCAATATTGTAAAAAGCTTTTGCTAAGTCTACAAATGCTATGTAATATACTTTCAAAAACTCATAGAATGATACAATACCAGCAGGAAAAAAATATCATGTTTCTAATATTTATCATATGTTCATGAGTAACATAACTACATCCACGTTTCATGTATCTATAGATTTTAACATATAATCACACATTGCACTGAATTATTCTTACTCCCTTTTGTTCTGTTGAAACTGATGCAAATTCTTTCTGCACAGATCCATGCCATTTGTAATTCTTAGAAAATAAATATGCTACACCGATAGCATTTCAATTAAGTAAAACAACTGTAACATGTATTCCCAGACAGCCAAATGTATCTTGTGTTAATGCAGCTCTATTACTGAATTATGCTGTCGTGCGTTTTTAATTATAGTCAGATCTGATTTTGTCTGTGTAATTGGTCAACACCAATAAAGTCTAATTATTTATGTAAATAAATTTGATCTGCATTAAGTCTCGGATAACACATAGGAAGAAACTAAGTACAGTGGTTGAAAAAAGTTTGCTACTTTGCTTGAAAGTTATTTTAACACAAAAAAAAAAAAAAAAAAAAGTCCAGTGGCATCTTATTGTGACTAATTCAGAAAGTACTGAGAGAAAAATCATTATCTTCATAACAAAACAAATTCATAATCTCAAATTTAATTACTAACAATAGACAGAATAATTATTGATTCTAGGGATGCTTCAAAGGGCTGGATTTTGGTTTTGGTTTCTGGCCATCTCTGTGTGTAGCAGTCCGTATTTTCAGCCACGTAGTCTCATTCCAAAATATGTCCCGGATGTAACTAACAAGTGGTGAGTAAATTTGGAATGGTCCACTCAGCAGCAACATAATGCCAGCTGAACTGCTGCTCACATACACACATTTACATAGACACATTTCCTCATGTGCCACTTTAAGTTGTACAAAATTTACAAGCTTCTAACTAAATATGAGACTCATCATGTTTATTTTACAAAACATTTTCATAATTTTGCACAGCTTGCATTCTCTTTATCACAGTATCAAATGAATGAAAGAAAATATGGTCATTCTTAACATATCTGTGTAGAAACCTTAAAAAGAAAAAAATTACTTGCACAAAAATAATCAGCTCTGGACAAAGAAAATTGTGGAACTATTTCTTTCCAGTTAATGACCTGGACAAAGTTCATCCATCCATTTCTGTTCACATCTTCAGCGGTGCATAAATGCTTCAGTTTTTCTTATTGTACAAAATGTGTACATTTTCAATGTTAAACCAGCTCATTCATTGATGCTTCCCTAGCTGGGCCTCAGAACATGTCATCATGGCTGAGATCCGGAATATACTGCAAACCACGCTCCTTTAGTGCTTTTGCCAGCAGCCTCTCTCGCTCCTGACGTGCCTCTTGTTCACGACGCTGTGAGTCAAGGATGTCATCTACAGATACTTTATTCAGTGGGAGATCATTTTCTTTAGCTGGGTCCTGCAACATATAAAGTATATGAAAGACATTATGTAAATTATCCCCTATTAAATAAAATGAAAGCATCTGCTAAATACCAACTTCCAAAATTCAACCAACTTGAGTTACACTGTTTTTAATATGCTTTCGATGTACTGAACACTTAAAAATGTTAGAGGCTTTAAAGTAGCTGTACACATTTCAAATACACCCTCCATCTCACGAGTTGCATTACTATGCCGCGATACTAAAAAATTTTCACAAATATAACAAAAATGTTTCCTGTAAAAATAAAATAAAAATAAAAAAGGGAAAAAATACGGACATGCAGAGATTGAATAGAATTCTACAATGTATGAAAGTTGAGGCAGCAAGCCTTAATTTTTTTTTACGCCTTTAGAAATGCTACTGATAAAGCCTTTTATTCTACTATTTCTAAAGACATGAGTAATAAAGTAATTGTAAAACAAGTAATGCAAACAGTTTACGCACATGTCAAGAAATCAGAAATTTACCATGTCTGCACAAAATGAGTCTGAATTATACACGAACTTTTGCAGGTTTATGATGGGTGCTTGTTACATTTTTGATGTAAGGAAACTTCTATCTTCAATGGTTCACTACAAAGTTTATTACTTCAATCACCTTCACAATGGTCAACATACTGAAAACTCTAATATAGATACACTTCTATAGTTTTATATATTGTATTGTATGTATGTATTCCTGTACTCATGAAACTGCACTGCAACTGTTGGAGTACATTTCACACGATACATTTAACAGTACCACATCCCAAGTTACTTTACCCAGAACTTAGGGTCAGGGGAGAATTACGGGATGGGATGAGAAGGAAAGACTGCTTGTGACTGCACCAGACAAGATTTGAAAACCTGAGAGCTTATTACCCTATCTAACACCTTTAAACTCTCAGGGTTACAAATCTCATCCAATGCAGTCCCCATGAGTCAGTCTTTTCTTCTCATCCCATCTGTAATTCTCCCTTGACTTGGGTTCTGGACAACTTTCTATGACTCTCAATTTCCTAAACCTGGCCACTCCTTTTAATTCATCCCTCTTCCTTCGCCTTCAACCTTTCTGCCTGAAGAATCCAATGATTCCAAAAGCTTGCACATTTCCTGAACTTTTATATTGCTTTTTCTCCTGCCACCATTTGGTGAGTAGATTTTTTGTTGATATCTGGGCTGCAGAAGAGCCATGACAATATTGAAATGGACATCTTGTTCTATCTCCCCCAATCCACTCTTCCATGTCACCGTGTGCTATGCACAACTACCTCCTCTGGCTCAACCAGTGCCACTTTCTGTTCTGTGCACTTGCTATCTCTGCCTCCCAGCCATCAACTACTCCTCCCTCCCACTTCCACCTCCTTTCTCCCTTTTTTATTATTCATCTGGAAGCTATGTTCTCTTATGTCTATTGATGATTTAACACTTCATCTACATGACAAGATATAACCTTTATTCCTCCCATTGTTTATATTCCACCAGGGATCCCTCCTTAATATATTTATATAAATATCCATAAAATGGCTATATAAATACAACTGAACAGTGCTCTTGTAATAACAGCATCATCAGTGATGCTCATCATGAAATCTATAATATGCTGATTCACTCTGAGAGCTTGAATATACTGAGACAACTCTTTATTGGGGAAGAGAGTAATCACTGCACAGAAATATGGTAAATGAATGAAATATGACTTCCATCTTCGAATCCATTGTAGATGTTGGTCATAGTGAAAATAATGTCACTACACATTTACTTTCCTGAAGTTCCTCAACCACAGGTAATGAAGGATGTGAGTATAAATAACAACATAAGGAAGAGTTCAGACGGCCTGTAAAGACCATGCTCGTAGTAAAACGCAAGTATACGAATTGTTTTCTCAGTTTAAAAAGGGAGAAATGGTGGTTGAAGATCAGCCCCGTTCCAGTCGACCTGCAACTGCTCGAAGCGAAGACAACATCGACAAAATCAGAGATCTCATCAGTGAAGATTGATGCAGGACAATCGACCAACTTGAGAACTTGTCCGGGTTGTCCTGGAGCTCAATTCAGCGCATCTTGACCATCAATTTGGGGATGCAAAGAGTGGCAGCAAAATTCGTGCCAAAGCTTGTTACCGGAGATCAAAGGGACCGTCGCGTTCAAGCCTGTCTCAAAATGAAGGACGCGTTCAAAGATGATCCACATTTTTTCAATAAAATCATTACAGGTGATGAGTCATGGTGCTATGGGTACAATCCAGAAAGTAAACAACAGTCATCACCTGGCTGACCTCGACCAAAAAAAGCGACAAGTGAAAGTCAAATGTGAAAATAATGTTGATCCATTTTTTTGACACCAAAGGGAACGTACACACTGAATTTGTCTCTGAAAACCAGACATTTTACATGTTCTGTGTTTTGCTGAAACATAGCCTTTAATTCTGGCCCAAGTGGGTGTAGGCGGCACGTCAAGAGGGAGCAGAGATGGCAAACCATGACCGCAGAGTCCAAGTAAACCTGGATGGCAACTGCTTCCAATTCAGTATGAAGGGCGATCCATGTACCAACAACAACCCTATGAACAAATGTGAATGCACCATCAGAAGCCCTCAAAGTGCTGACAGAGCACAGAACCTATGAAGGGTCGGTGAGTGATAATTGGTAAAACGAGATTACTGGAGAATGACAAGCTGTGGAGCAAAAGAAAATAAGGGACTGCAACTCCAGAAGATGATAGTAGTATTCACTGCAACTCCATTGAAAAAGTATGAAACGGGAATTCCAAGTGGAAGGCTAAGGGGCCGAAACTGGTCGTGCTGCTGAGCCACCAGCCACCATCAGCCACTAACAAGGATGGGGTGATATCCATAAACGAGATGTCTGATTCATGTTGTGACACACACTACCCCTCCCCCCCCCCTCCTCCGCCTCGTCGTCGTCATTATCATAGCTCGAGTAGGGCACACAGACTGTGGGTCCTGCGGCCAACTTGTGTGACTTGTGGCAGAAGACCACTGGTCTCAGACACTGGGGGAAGGGGTTCCGGGAGGGGAGGAAGACTCACCACGGGCAGGCACTGAAGAATGGGGACACTTCTCCAGCTGGGTACAGGGAGCAGCACTCAGAGGAGAGGACATGGGAACAGCAGGGGAAGCAGATAGGAGAGCGGAGGGGGGGGGGGGGGGGCAATAAGGATGAGGAAAGAGGTGGAAAGGACTTGAGGCAGCAAAATTACATACCACAGACACAGGGTGAAGACAGTCCTATTTCTGACGAGTCTCAGCATTTGATAAATGATCAACTGATTTATACTCCTGTATCTTCTTTTCCTTCTTTTAAACCAGACAACATACAGATGACAGAATAACAGGGGCTGCCCTCGCAGAGTGGCTCTCCGCATTCACCACATACAGGGTCCACTGTACAGCTGGAAGATGTGTGCTGGAAATGCGAACACTGGAAACCCCTCACAGGTGGCAGGATGTAAGGCTTCAAGTCACACTGGTAACACACAACCTCGACCTCCGGTAGAGTACCCCTTCAAATGCCGGAATAAAAGCACTGGTATCAACAAAATTGTCTCTATCCATGCCAAACAAAATGAATGTGTTGCCATTCCAGATTGGTGCGGAGTTCCTCATCAGCTTCAAGGATGAGGTTCCTATGAAACATGACTTCCTGAACCATATTCAAAGACTGGTGAAGAGTACTGGACACAGGGATGTCGACAAGGTGGCCACAGGCACAAAGGGCCACAGGTTGGGTGACAGGAGTACTTTTCATCAAAAACAAACCTGACAGTGTAGTGTTGGCTGAAGAGCCAACACAGTGTTACGAATGGAGGCCGAAATGCACGCGTTTTAGCTCACGCAGGCTGGCATTAGGACGGAAGGATTATAATGACGTGAGGTCTGGAACATGACAAGGAATTAGAATTCAGAAAGTGGACGTAATTAGTTTGATACTTAACTTTAATCCATTAATGATGAACGTCGCTCTTGACG